>NC_047045.1:14726923-15349423 GCF_011762595.2 Tursiops truncatus
TCATGCTAGCGTATCTCAACTGCTCAACAGCCACATGTGGCTAGTGGGTACCATATTGGACGCCCAGATAGAGAAATCTTCTGTCATTATGGAAACTTCTACTGGACAGCGCTGGTCTAGAAGTTAGGGAGGTTTTTTTTTTTTTTGAATAAGTTCAATGAGAGCTTTTAATCATATACTTTCAATAAAGTCATCCTTGAACCAAGTTCTGTGGTAGATGACGAGAAGCGGGCTATATTATTATGCTCTCCACACAGAGATTCGATTTCTAATTAGAAGTTGATGAAGTTCCTTCATTTACTACAGTATCATTGGCACCACATTTTCCAACTGCAGTAAGAAGTTCAATTATCTCCCAGAAGATAAAAGATAGGGGAATTTATTCAACCATCTAGAAAAAATAAATATCTATGAGAGACGTGTCTGTGTGTGTGTGTGTGTGTGTGCATGTTTGTGTTGACTGGAAACCAAGCTCGAGGACAGCGTGTCGCTACCTCCTAAAGTGAAAAGCTAGACAAACTGTGCTTATCTTGCAGCACTGCCAGGAAGAGGTCAGTCGAGTCCAGTGACCATCCCTGTACTTCTGGCCCCCATAAGGGAATCACTGGAGAGGATTCTTAGAAGGAATTACAAGGAGCAAAGAATTACCAGCGGCTCCTAAAGCTTCTGTTGGGAAGTGGCATACTGCTCACACTTCCCTGGTCAAACCTAGTCACATGAAACCTGATGTCCATGGGGTGGAAAGCACAGTCCCTGCACAGAGAGCAGTAGCAAACAACTGGGGACAAGAATACATCTGACCATAAGGCCCTTGGCTACTAGTAAAATAAACAGCTCACTCATTCTCTTCTGTGTATCCTTTTCTAATGGAATGGGTTCCATTATCTCTGACTAGAAAAAGGAATCTCATTTTTAGAACAGCTGAGGTTTTTGGTTCTTCACCATGATCCACCATAGGCCCCTGTGGTTTCTGGAGTCTGATCAGCTTCAATGTCTGGTCAGCTGCA
Source organism: Tursiops truncatus (assembly GCF_011762595.2). Taxonomy (NCBI): domain Eukaryota; kingdom Metazoa; phylum Chordata; class Mammalia; order Artiodactyla; family Delphinidae; genus Tursiops; species Tursiops truncatus. Next base: position 14,727,931 of record NC_047045.1, read on the forward strand.
CAGGCCTCCCCCCTCCTGTAATCTGAATCTGTAGAAGGAATGCAAAGCAGAGAAAACTTGTTCATAACACTACCCATTCCAATTGCAGAGGACCTCATCTAAAGTAAAAAATCCGTTACTATATGATTTGTTTGTTTGTTTTAATTTTATTTATTTATTTTGGTTACGCTGGGTCTTAGTTGCGGCTGGCAGGCACCTTAGTTGCGGCCAGTGGGCTCCTTAGTTGTGGCTCGCAGTCTTCTTAGTTGTGGTATGCAAACTCTTAGTTGCAGCATGCATGTGGGATCTAGTTCCCTGACCAGAGATGGAACCCGTGTCCCCTGCATTGGGAGGTGGATTCTTAACCACTGCACCACCAGGGAAGTTCCATGTTACTATATGATTTGAATAAAAGGTGTTGCTTATGGCCATGAGGATGGAGCAAGAGTAACTGCCCCTGGGAACCTTTACAAATGATGTCATATTTCTTTCTCATTATCAGGATATTTCAGAGAAAGATGTACAGCGGTAGCTTTATATAGGCAAATGTAACCTGACTGTCATCTTTTAGAAAAAGCTAGTATTAATCCACATGGAAATGATACCTATGAGACAGATGTTTTTATCCCTGTTTCGCAAAAGAGCCAACTGAGTACAGACAAATTGAACAACTTGCCCGGGGTCTTGCAACCCTCCAGAGCCAGATCTGAGATTTGAACTCTTCCTGATTCCCGATTTACACAGGGATCTGGTGAGCATCCTCCTACTTATATCAGGAAGTAGCATCTGGCAGGGGGGTATTCCTGCATTTGCCAGGACCTTTGCCAAGGGCATTACCTACATAAATTCATTGATCCTGAAAACCACCCTATAGAAATAAATATGATTTTTTCCTATTTTATGACCAGGGAAATTGAAACAGAGAAAGGTAAACACCATGTGCAATTTACACAACTACGAAGTGTTAGAGACAGAATTTGAAACCCAGTCTAACTCTAAAGCCAGTGTTCGTCATTGCTTACTAACCTCTGCTGTTAGGGCTTCTCTGCAATGCTTAGATCTGCATCCGGAACTCAGGGTGCCCTGAAGGGGAGAGAGGCAGTAAACCCAAAGTGAGACCAGAAAGATAAATAAAAGGCCAGTAAAAAGGAGAACTACTTGAGAAACAATGTATGGGACTGGATGATGGTGTAGGTTTATAGCGGAAATGAGAATATTAAAATAAGAATGAGAAAAGAAAATAACTTACTCATGAAATAAAAATGGACTCCTGGGCTTCCCTGGTGGCGCAGTGGTTGAGAGTCCGCCTGCCGAGGCAGGGGACACGGGTTCGTGCCCCAGTCCGGGAGGGTCCCACATGCCGCGGAGCGGCTGGGCCCGTGAGTCATGGCCGCTGAGCCTGCGCGTCCGGAGCCTGTGCTCCGCGGCGGGAGAGGCCACAACAGTGAGAGGTCCGCGTACCGCAAAAAAAAAAAAAAAAAAAAAAAAAAGGACTCCTGTCTCAGAAGCTCAATCACTAATTTTAACTTTCAGATCGAATTTTTGTCTTAAGCATGCTTATTTTGATTCTAATCCAGTTGGAGCAAGCTTATAGTTAAAGTGGCATTTACTCCATTGCGTATTTTTCAGAGTGATTAGATTGGAATGTCTAGAACAGAGGAAGGCCCTTGGGATCCAGGCGCATCCAATGTCTCGATCACACGATAGAAACAAGCAGCTGAAAAGCAAACTTGGTGGGTGACCAGTCTGAGTCACAGGCATTTTTAGATGGTAAGCTCAGGCAGGAGCCTTGGAGCTGAGGTCCCTGGGACACATTCATTGCTAGGAGCTCTGTGTTTATTACGTTCTCATCAGTGACCGTTAAGAGAGGCAGAGCAGGAAAAATGAATAAAGGACTATCAGGATGACTGAATCATGTAACAATCGTGCACAGCTCAAACACGTCTGAAAGATGGGCTATTCTGACTGAGTTAGCATAGCTGACATCAGTTCTTATTACAGAGCATCTTAGAACCAATTTCTTTTTAAAGAATTGCTACCCAAAATGGTAAGATATTGAAAGTGGAATCCTTACTAGGCCAACTCTGAAAGGAGTTGGTATATAATTTCTTACCATTTCAACTAGACCTATGTACTGGGCTACATAGCTGACATCCAAATGACACCCGCAATGCTTAGAAATCCCTCCTCAAGAGAATCATTCCCATTCCATACATTTCTGGAATGGTGCCCAGAATTTAAAATAATAGCCCTGTGTCTTGCTATTCATTTTAAACCAAGACATAAATGTCCTTGATATTGGCTTACTGGGAAAAAGGCAGAAAAACTGATAAAGATTTCTCTGGAAGACAAACAGTCCTACAGACCTTCCGCTAGGCCAGAATGGAGATAATTATTTACTGTTGGTGAAGCAGTTGGAGCTGTGGTTCTGGGCTTAAGGAAGATACATTTTTGGCCTTGAGGACCTAGAGAGTGCCCCTTGGAACAACTGGTTTTCCAGGATACTCACCAAAGTCTGCAGGCATTGAAAACACTGTGAAGTCTACCAGGTGTCGGATTCCACAGGAGAGGACTCTGTCCTTCCTGAGAGCAGCAAACAACCACGATGGAGATCCCAGACTCTGATCCCCCACTGAGACCAACAATTAGACAGCGATCCCTGAGTAAAAACAGCTCCAGGAGAGTTCTGAAGTCCACTAAAGATGTTTTAGTAACACAGTGAAGAAAAAAAATGGAGAATAAAAGCACATAAGGGGAAGGAAGAATAGCTTCGTTTTGTCTGCATTATCCCATCCCCCAAGCTGGTGTTGCTCAGCACCAAGAGGAAACTCCCCAACCAGGAAGAGTTTTCCTTGCAGGGAAAAGAAAAGCAGGGTGGATGACCAGCTTTCCCCCAGCCTTCTGGGGGCACTGCACAAAGGTCCCACTTCAGTTTCACCCCCACTCAAAGACCGGCAAAGCTGAGATGCATAGATGGCTAGAAACAAGGAGGAAAAGCATTAGCCACAGAGCAAGAGAAAGACTGAGGATTCCCGTGATCTGCTCCGCAAGTGACCTCAGTAGCTTCCGCCACTGAAGAAACCAATGGCCAGCAGCGCTGCCACAGACCCCCTGCAGATTTCACCAGCTTTTACCCCACAGGTATTTGTGTTGCGTGACACCAGCCACCTAAGTCCCACCCAGCTCTCTCCTCTTCCCTGCCCCCAGCAGAGCCAGGGAATCACACTGGCAGCCCAGGCCTCTGCAGTTGTGCAAGTGCAAGATGCCAGCCTAGACCCCACAGCTGACACTCACTGCTGTGTATGCACTCAGGGCTAGCCCCTTCAGCTGTGCATTTGCACACCACGGGCCTCCACTGCCCCGTGCATAGCCGGGGAGGACTGTGAAGTCATAGTAGGAAACACCAGCAGCCAGGGTCCCCGCAGCTGCCAGTGCGCTTACAGTTAGCCCTGGCCTTTGCTGCTGGCCCTGGACCCATCACTAAATGTCTGTTTGCAATCAGCCCCTACCTACCTGCGGCTGGCCCTTATAGCCAAGTGTGTGCACACCACCAGCTCTGGCCAGTACTGCTGCTTGCCCTGGTCCCTAACCACTGGAGCTCAAGGCATCGCTGAGGACCCCAACATCCCTTGCAGGATCTGTAGATATGCTGCAGATATGCTGCATATAAGGGCTATGAAGTTGTCTGTGATGTGGACCTCTAAACCCTGAGCCAAAGAGTCAGCCTGCTCCCCCCACACCTGGTGCCACCACACACCCCAGCACTTGGTGTCCTACGTCACTAGACCTGTAGTCACAGAATGCTCCAGTATGGCCCCAACCACAGGTAAAAGTCATTTCCTACCAAAGTCAGTCCAGAAAGTCTGAAAGAGCTGACTGCTTCTTCAAATGTGTAGACACCTATGCAGGACTACAAGGATCCTGAACTATCAGGGAAACATGACTCCACCAAAGGAATATAAATCAATAGTAAACCTCCGGTAACTGGCCCCAAAGAAATGGAGATGCAGGAACTTCCCAACAAAGAATTCAAAGTGATTGTTCTAAAGATGCTTAGAGAGCTACAAGAGAACCTAGATACACAATTTAGTGATATCAGGAAAACAATATAAGCACAAAATGGGAAGTTCAGCAAAGAAAGATAGAAAACATAAAAAAGAACCAAAGAGAAATTCTGGAGCTGAAGAATGCAGTGACTGAACTGAAGTATTCAATAGAAAGCCTCAACAGCAGACTAGGTCAAGCTGAAGAAGGAATCACCAAGTTCAAAGATAGATCATTTGAAATTGTCCATTCAGAGAAGAAAAAAAAAAGTAATGAAGAATACCCACAGGTCTTATGGGACACCATTAAGAAAAACAATCTACATATTATTAGAGTCTGAGAAGAAGAGAGGAAGAAAGGGGTAGAAATCTTATTTAAAGAAATACTGGCTGATCCAGCAGTTGAGTGAGCAGGATACATCAGGATCGCTGGGTGGCAGGGACTCACTGCCAGAGCCCCAGGTGCATGACCTGGTCCCAGTACTCCTGGTGTGCATTTCTCCACTTGGGGCCGTGATGGGGGCCTGGACCCAGCATGTTTTTCTTTGAACATCTCTGGGTGAGGTCCAACTGCTGGGTCGGGATGTGTTAACCACCATATAATATTATCACAGTAATCTGAATATAAAGGTTGAAGTACAAAAGTATTCAGAGTAGATATAGCTACAATAACTTGTTAATGGATACATAATATAAAAAGATGTGAAGTTTGACATCAAAAACATAAAATATGAGGAGGAAAAATAGAAGAGTTTGTGTGTGTGATGAAAGTTAAATTGTTATCAGTTTAAAAAAGACTGTTATATGTGTAAGAGGTTTCAAGTAAGCCACAACGTAAACCCAAAATGAAAACCTCCAGTAAATACATATAAGATAAAGAGAGGGGCTTCCCTGGTGGCACAGTGGTTGAGAATCCGCCTGCCGATGCAGGGGACACGGGTTCGTGCCCCGGTCCGGGAAGATCCCACATGCCGTGGAGTGGCTGGGCCCGTGAGCCATGGCCGCTGAGCCTGCACGTCCAGAGCCTGTGCTCTGCAAAGGGAGAGGCCACAACAGTGAGAGGCCAGCGTACCGCAAAAAAAAAAAAGATAAAGAGAAATGAATCATAGCATACCACTATTGAAAATCATCATTTCATGAAGGAAGACAGCAAGAGTGGAAGAAAGGAGCAACCAAACTAAAAAACAGCCAAAAAAAATAATAAAAATTGACAAGATGGCAATAGTAAGTCCTTACCTAGCAATAATTGCTTTAAATGTAAATAGATAAAATTCTCCTATCAAATGGCATAGAGTGAATGAATGGATTTTTTTTTAAAGACCCAGCTATATGCTGCCTGCAACAGACTCACTTCAGCTTCAAAAACACACACAGGCTCAAAGTGAATGAATGGAAAAATATATTCCATGCAAATTAAAACCTAAAGAGAGCAGGGGTAGCTGTACTTGTATAAGACAAAATAGACTTTCAGTCAAAACCTGCAGCAAGAGATAAAGAAGGTCATTAGGATATCTGCCTGAACATATTTTTAATGCAGAGGAAAGAGCCTTATTCTGGAAAAATAATGCCACAAAGGAAGAGAAGCAAGCGCCAGGATTTAAGGCAGGAAGGGAGAGACTAAGTCTACTGTTTTGTGCAAATGTATTTGGGTTTATGATAGGACTGCCCTTATCTGTAAAGGTGCTATTCCTTGAGTCATGAAGAGAAAATAAACACCAGCTGCTGGTCTTTTGGTTGTACAACAAGAAGGCCTAGACAATAAGAGCACTTTTTCTGGATTGGGTCCATCAATGCTTTGTCCCTGAGGACAAGAAATACCTTACGAGTAAGAAACTGCCTTTTCAAGTTCTCTTGATATTGGACAATGCCCCTGGGCACCTAGAACCCCATGAGTTCAACACCAAACATGTTGAAGTGGCCTAGTTGCCCTCAAACACAGCATCTCGAGTTCAGCCTCTAGATCAGGGGGCCATAAAGACCTTTAAGGCTCATTACACGTGGTACTCTATGGGAAGGATTGCCAACACTATGGAAGAGAGCCCCAATAGAGAGAATATCATGAAAGTCTGGAAGAGTTACACCACTGAAAATGCTATTATTGTTATAGAAAAAGCCATGAAAGCCATCAAGCCCAGAATAATAAATTCCTGCTGTGTCTAGATGTTGTGAATGACTTCACAGGATTTATAACAGAGAGCCAATCAAGGAAATCATGAAAGACATTGTGGATATGGAAAATTTTTTTAGAAGGTGGGGATTGAAGGGTTTCAAGATATGGCCCTTGGAGAAATTTAAGAGTTAATAAACACCAGATGAATTAACAGAAGGCAACTTGATGGAGTTGAGTGCTTCTGAACTGGTACCAGATGATGAGGAAGAAGACATATAAGGAGCAGTGCCAGATAATGAACTGACATTAGTCAACCTGGCAAAAGTGTTCTGATTATTCGAAACTGCTTTTGACTTCTTTTACAACATGGACACTTCTATGATGCAGGCACTGAACCTAAAGCAAATGGTGGAAGAAAGATTGATACCATATAGAAATAGTTTTAGAGAAATAAAAAACCAAAAATGTCAGAAAGAAAATTATGATGTCTTTGCATAATACAAGTGTAACTCCCCTTTTACCTCCTTCAACTCTTCCACCTCTGCCGCCCCTGAGACAGCAAAACCAACCCCTCCTCTTCCTCATTCTCAGCCTACTCAATGTGAAGATGACCTTTATGATGACCCATTTGCACTTAATGAATAGTAAATAATCGTCATGCCTTACAGTTAATAAGCTTATCTGTTGCGTATGTGTGTGAGTGTCTTTGTGTGAAAGTCTAATAACTGCATGACAAGAACTGTATGAGATGTTTTTGTGTCACCATCATCATCAGCATAGGCATAAAGTGAGTGATATTTAATATATAATTAATAATGTGTTAGTTTTCTTACTGTTTTATAACTTTCAGAGAATTACATTACCATACAGTATACCTCTCTCTCTTGTAATTGGAGAAACTACATATCAGCCTATCATCACATGTAAATGGTTTTTTTAAAAATGTAACAATGTTTCCATACTGTATTATGAATATGACTGTAATACTGTATGCCATAAAAATGTGGTAATGATTTATTCATTAATGAATAGACTAGGCTACTGTGAAGCAAGTATATTGATTACACTAGCCTACCATAAAGCAGTCATATTGATGCTTCTTTATCAAGGCATGAATTGTTATACCTGTAAATAAATATGAATTTCTTTTTCACATCATCTTTTCATTTTTCATGTCTGGTGTTAGTAATGTGTATAATGTCTACAGTATTCTGTATCATATAAGGCAATATGGATACAGATACTTCAAGATGAATGACAGATGATTCATCTTGTAAACAGACGATGTAAACTTACAGCATCAATGAATACAGTACTGTACTGTAAATGTATTTTCTCTTCCTTGTGATTATCTTAATAGCATTTTCTTTTCTCTACCTTACCTTATTTTAAGAATACGGCATATAATACATATAACATATAAAATATGTGTTAATCAACTATGTTATCAGTAAGGCTTCCAGTCTACAGTAGGCTGTAGTTTTGGGGAAGTCAATAGTTATACCTGGATTTCCAACTGTGTGGGGGAGGTCACCATCCCTAACCTCCCACATTGTTCAAAGGTCAACTGTATGTGGAAATTAAACAACATACTCCTGAGCAACCAATGGGTCAGAGGTAAAAGCAAAAGGAAAATCAAAACATCAAAAACGGAAATATAACATACCAAAACTTATGAGATGCAGCAAAAGCAATGCTAAGGGAAGTTATAGTGATAAATGCCTACATTAAGAAAAAGGAAAGATCTTAAATACACAACTTAAATTTACACCTCAAAGAACTAGAAAAACAAAAACAAAGCCCAAAGTTAGCAGAAGAAAGCGATAACAAAGATCAGAGAAGAAATAAATGAAACATAATAGAAAAACAATAGAAAAGATCAACAAACTGAGTTGATTTTTTAAAAGATAGATAAAACTGATAAATCTTTAGACTTACCAAGAGAAAAAGGATTCAAATAAATAATATTATAAATGAAGGAAGAAACATTACAACTGATACCACAGAAAAACAAAGGATAATGAGATATTACTATGAAAAATAATATGCCAACAAATTGGACAACCTAGAAGAAATGGATAAATTCCTAGGAACATAAGACCTAGGAAGTATGAATCACAGCCTACCAAGTATGAATCAGAAATAGAAATGAAATAGAAAACCTGAACATAACAATAACAAGTAATGAGATTGAATCAGTAATTAAAAACCTCCCAACAAAGAAAAACTCAGGACTGGATGGCTTCACAGGTGAATTCTACCAGAAAGTTAAAGAAAAATTAATGCCAATTCATCTCAAACTCTTCCAAAAATCAAAGAGGAGGAAACAGTTCAAATTTATTTTACAAGGTCAGCATTACCCTGATACAAAAGCCAGTTAAGTATACTAAGAGAAAACATGTATATGTGTAACTGAATCACTTCATTGGACCCCTGAAACTATCACAACATTGTTAATCAACTGTACTCCAATATAAAATAAAAAGTTAAAAAGAAAAGAAAACTACAGGCCAATATCCCTGATGAATATAGAGGTGAAAATTCTCAACAAAAATATTAGCAACCAAATTCAACAGTACACTTAAATGCTCATACACCATGATCAAGTGAGATTTATCTCTGGGATGCAAGAATAGTTTAATATGTGTAAATCAATAAACATATATCACATTAACAAAATAAAGGATAACAATCATATGATCATCTCACTAGATGCAGAAAAGGCATTTGACAACAATTCAACATCCTTCATGATAAAATGCTCAGCAAATTGGATATAGGAACACCATACCTCAACATAATAAAGGCCATATATGACAAGCCCACAGCTAACATCATACTCAATGGTGAAAGTTTGAAAACTTTCCCTCTATGGTTAGGAACAAGACAGAGGTTCCCACTCTCACTACAATTCAACATAGTACTGGAAGTCCTAGCCAGGGTAATAAGGCAAGAAAAGGAAATAAAAGAAAGAAAAAGAAATAAAGAATTTCCATCTAAATCAAAAAGGAAAAAGTAAAATTATCTTTTGCTGATGACATGATCTTGTACATAGAAAATCCTAAAGACTCCATGGAAAAACCGTTAGACCTAATGAATGAATTTGATAAAGTTTCAGGATACAAAATCAACATACAAAAATTAGTTGCGTTTCTATACACTAACAATGAACTATTTGAAAAAGAAATAAAACGATCCCATTTACAATAGCATGAAAAAGAATAAAATACTTAGGAATAAATTTAACCAAGGAAATGAAATATATATACACTATTACACATTGATGAAAGAAATTGAACACACAAATAAATGGAAAGATATTCCATGTTCATGGATCATGAGTTAATAGTGTTAAAATATTCATACTACCCAAAACCATCTATAGATTCAATGCAATCCCTATCCAAATTCCAATGGCATTTTTCACAGAAATATAAAAAAATCGTAAAATTTGTATGGAACAACAGAAGGTCTCAAATAGACAAAGCAATCTTAAGAAAGAATAAAGCCAGAGGCTTCACACTTCCTGATTGCAAACTATTTTACAAAGGTGTAGTAATCAAAACAGTATGGTACTGACATAAAACCAGATACATAGACTAATGGAACAGAAGAGAGAACCCAGAAGTAAATCCACACATACTTGGTCACCCAATGTTTGACAAGAGAGCCAAGAATACTCAATGGGGAAAGGATAGTCTCTACAAAAATGGTATTTGGGGAAACGCCCTGGTGGTTCAGTGGTTAGGACTCTGAGCTTCCACTGCAGGGGGTGCAGGTTCAATCCCTGGTTGGGGAACTAAGATCCCACATGCCATGTGGCACAGCCAAAAGAATTTTTAAATGGTGTTTTGAAAACAGGATATACACATGTAAGGATTGAAGTTGGTTCCCAATCTTAACATTACTCACAAAAATTAACTCAAAATGGATTAAGTACTTAATTGTAAGACCTAAAAACCACAAAACTCCTGGAAGAAAACATAGGGGAAAAGCTCCTTGACATCAGTCACGGCAATAATTTTTTTAATATGGCACCAAAAGCAGAAGCAACAAAAGAAAAAATCAACAAGTGAGACTATCAAACTACAGATTTCTGCACAGCAAAAGAAATAATAATATGAAAAGGCAATATGCAGAATAGAAGAAAATATTTGCAAACCACATATCTGATAAGGGGTTAATATCAAAAATATATAAGGAACTCATAACAATAGCAAAAAATAAAAACAATTTAAAAACGGACATTTTTAAAAATAGACATTTTTCCAAAGAAGGCATAAAAAGTGTTCAACAAGCTTATGAAAAAGTTCTCAACATCACTCATAATTAGGGAAATGCAACTCAAAACCATGATATATCACCTCACGCCTGTTAGAATGGCTGTTATCAAAAAGACAAGAAATAACAAATCTTGGGGAGGATGTGGAGAAAAGGGAACATTGGTGCACTGTTGTTGGGAATGCAAATTGGTACAACCACTATGGAAAACAGTATGGAGTTTCCTCAAAAACAATTAAAAATAGAACTACCATATGATTCAGCAATTCCAGTTATAGTTGTATACTGGAAGAAAATGAAATCACTATCTCAGAGAGATACCTGCACCCCCATGTTCATAGCAGCATTATTCCCAATAGCTGAGACATGGAAACAACATAAGTGTCCCTCAACAGATGAATGGATAAAGAAAATATAAGATACATATATAAAATGTGAGATATGTACAAAATGTATTCACATATATAAATAAATGAAATATTCATAAAAAAGAAAAAAATTCTGCCATTCCGCAACAACATGGATGGAACTTGAGAGCACTATGCTATGTGAAAGAAGTCAGACAAAGACAAATACTGTATGATCTCACTTATATGTGGAATCTAAAAACATCAGCCTCATAGAAACAGAGAGTAGATTGGTAGTTGCCAGGGGCCGAGGGGCAGTGGGAGGAATAGAGACATGTTGGTCAAAGGGTACGAACTTTCAGTTTTAAGATGAATAAGTTTGGGAAATATAATATACAGCATGGTGACTATAGGTAACAAACTGTCTTGTGTGTTTGAAAGTTACTGTAAGAGTAGAGCTTTGATGTTCTCACCATAACAACAACAAAAATAAAATGGTAATTGTGTAGATAAATTATGTGTTAACTAACCTTATTGTAAACATTTTGCAATATATATGTGGATCAAATCATTACATTATATACTGTTTAAAAAAGTTTTATTGAAGTATAGTTGATCTACAGTGTTGTGTTAGTTTCAGGTGTGCAGCAAAGTGGCTCAGTTAAATATATATATATTCTTTTTCAGATTCTTTTTCATTATAGGTTATTACAAGACATTGAGAATAGTTCCCTGTGCTATACAGTAACCCCTTGTTGATTGTCTATTTTATATATAGTAATGTGTATTTGTTAATTCCAAACCCCTAATTTATCCCTCCCCCCCCCTTTGGTAACCATAATTTTGTCTTCTGTATCTGTGAGTTTATTTCTGTTTGATGATAAGTTCTTTTGTACCATTTTTTTAGATTCCACATATAAGCAATATCATATAATATTTGTCTTTCTCTGTCTGGCTTACTTCACTTAGTATGATAATCTCTAGGTCCATCCATGTTGCTGCAAATAGTATTATTTCATTCCTTTTTATGGATGGGTAATATAACATTGTACATATATACCACGTGTTCTTTATCCATTTATCTGTCGATGGACATTTAGGTTGCTTCCGTATCTCAGCTATTGTAAATATTGCTGCTGTGAACATTGAGGTGCATGTATCTTTTCAAATTAGAGTTTTCTCTGGATATATGCCCAGGAGTGACATTATACACTTTAAATTGACACAATGTTATATGTCAATTATATCTCAATAAGCTGGGGGGAAAAGAATATGAAGGATGTGGGGCTTAATTTTTAAGTATTCCGATCTTGGAGGCTGATTGTAAAGCTTGGCATCCCGTACCCATGGTGAGTCTACGGGTGGATTGGGTCATTAAGAATCTCCCCTCCTGTAATACGCTACTACTTTATGTAATGAATGACCCCAAGCCTAGATTCTTATAGGTATTTAGAAGAGAATTTCAAACTAAAAAGAAAACATAGTAATTTTGTCCCACCACAAATCAGCCCATCTGTGATTTGTGTATCGAGACTTCCCCAGAGAGATTTAGGCAATTAAAAATTGCAAGCCCTTAATTAGGATGAAAGAGTCAGAGATGGTAGATGAAGATGCTGATGAGTTCCAGAAGGGCTCTGTGCGATGGAAGAGTTGGGTAGTCAATGCAATATTACATGTAAAGCAGAGTGGAACATTTCATTAGCAAACAATGTAATGATGCCCAGAGATTCCCCAGAGGGGCTCCTCGTGTGTCCTGATCTTGGGGGCCTGTTTCTTCTGGTGTGCTTTCGGGACCATTCAGTGGGTGGACGGCCCTGCTTTCCCCCAGTGGAACTAAAGAGGGCGTGTCGAATCCAACACCTTCCAGAGCTTGCACTGGACTTTGTCAGCCGTGACTTTGTCAGCGTATGCTTTCTATAATCATCCATCATAAGCAAAGAAGAATTGTTTCTACCCCTCTCTCTGCCAGGCCTGCCTCTAGTACCCAAGTTTCCCCTCTGCCACTGGGTGGTTTACATATCATTCTTTCTGTTTGGAACAACCTTCTCTGTTTTCCACACCTAAGTCTCTCCTGTTCTTTGATAGACAGCTTGAACTTCACCTCTTCCAGCAAGAAGAGGGTTAGCCTCACATTCTTAAAAAATTCTATTGTGAATTCCTTGATTATATGGTGGTGTAACTGCCTGGGTTCATGAAAACAGTACTAACCAGGGGTCTTTAATTAAAATGCAGTAATGGTGAGGCACAAGTGAGATGCCTGCTGGTCTGGAATTTAGGAGAACAAATGTCTGAAGGGAAAAGGAAAGTAGGATTCAAGTAGACTTTCTAACGATAAAGACTCCAAAGAAAAGACTGCATTTAGAAAACTTAAAATACTGTTAATCATAAATAGAAATCTAAAAATAAGTTTGGACGGGTATATGTGGGAGAGAGTGTAAAAGAATAACAATTAAGACTTCTGCAAAGTGACACAGGAAATGGAAATAATAATCTGAATATTTTAGGCCAACACCAACAAAACACCTAACAATTGTTTTTGATGTACTGGAAAAATAAACAGATTTCATCTTTTAGTTCCTGGGCAATATTAAAAAATTTTATTCTACCATTAGATATTCCCTCTGCCAACTTCCTAAAATGATTCTAGAAGTATTACTGACTTTTCTAACTTTATTTCCCCTGCTACTATTATTTTGTATGTTATTCTGTAAGCACCTTGCTTATTTTCTTGCCTATAGGGAATAATTTTACCTAAATATTAACATTTGTCATTTGAGCATAGTATTTCACAAACATTTTTACCCCTCTGCTTTTCTAAGACCATCCATTACTTTTATTCTGTTTCCTGCGTCGACATTTTTCATGCTGTTTGCAATGATTTTCAGTAGGAGAAAAAAGCTTAAATGCATACAATGATGCTTCCGTGAGACGGAATTTTCAAAGATATTTGTTGCCTGGATCTGTTGCTACAGTTTTAAAATAGAAATGTTATACCCAGGAAAATAAGGGTGTATTTTGCCACTGTAGGTAGGTTCAAATTTCCCCAAATATTTTTATTGCTTGCTTTCCTTTTTTTTTTTTTAGTTTCACAAGAAACTATTTGTGCATTCAGAATTTCTTTCTATTTATTGAGATCGTTTTTTACTCATTGTTCCTTGATGTCAGCTCACCAAAATATCTGATTTCAGTATGTTTTCTGGTTGGATTCCTGAGAGCTGGCAACCTCAAACAGGTTTGTTTAGCTGTGTGATGCACAGAACTGCAGGAAGGAAGCAAAGGCTGTTAGCACAAGCCAGGAGGAAATCTTTAAAAGTGTGATGAGCCATGTCACACACACTAAGGACACAAAGAAATTGCATTCTGCACCCTCCTTAGAGATATTGATGGTAAGTAACAGAATGTTGGGAGCCAGAGTGCTTACGGAGGATCAATGCAGCCTCGGCTGCAGGGGAGAGGGAGCTGAGGATGCCAGAGCCGCCGGACACCAGGGTCAGAACTGCTGGTCCTGCAGCCTGGAAACTCTGTGAAGCTAGCCTTGAGTGAGAGCTTTTTTTTTTTTTTTTTAAGCTGGACTGAGACAGCTCCTTGAGTGCAATGTCATTCTGGTCATCAGATCCAAATACGAGCTCAGCAGCTCTTTAAAAAAAAATAAAAATAAAAAAAAATAGCAGATCGCTGCAGGGCCAGCCCTTCCCCCTGATGACTGTACACATTGATTTGCTTTGCAGATTGATTGCTTTTGGCATTTGCAGCCCTCCTGAACAACGGGGGGGGGGGGAGAAATCCAGGGACTGGGCCAAATTCACGATGATGAATGTGTGTGAAGACACATGTGGCGTCACATAGCTTGCTCTGGATAACAGCACTTAAGAGTAATAACAGCTGGATTCAAGTTTTTTAAATGAAGGCCATATTATTATTGGGGAGTATTGGATCGATGGGAGTCAGAGGGAGATAAAAAATTATTTGACATGAATGGGTTGTACCTTGGGATAGCGGCCACCAGGCGGGCATGACACACTGCTCTGGGTCTTTGTGGGATGACTTTTCTCACCTGGACTTGGGTGTTATGCCTTAGTTTGCAACGAGGGCACAGAAGGAGCACAGAACCTCTTGCGTATTTATTGTGGGGATTTTGTAAAGTATATTGTCCAATAAATCTCACGCTGCTTTCTTCACGAAGATATGCAAGAGAAATTCCTCACAGACCTTAGAGACAGGAAAAGCTATGTTCTCCAGAGGAATGGTGCTGTTTCCCCGTTACGGGCGCTGCCTCTGGTGACTGCCAGGGTTTTCCTTCTGCTTTGACCCCTAAGACATAGGAACTGGGTTGAGGGTTAGGATCGGACGTTCCACACACCTTGTTCACTACTTTTATTCCTGACTTCATTTTGCTATCTTAACCTCATTTTCCTTTTAGTTTCATCTCTCTTTCTCATAGGCGTTTTTGCAATATAGCAGAGTATAAATGAAGAGTAAATACGAGTTCTATTTTTAAGTGATAAATTGTCATTTAAAACTTTGTCCAAGTGACGTTGTCATCATGAAGGAAATATCCTTAATTTTTAAGAGATGCACGCTAAAGTATACATGGGAGTAAAATGATATGGGGCTGTGATTTGCTTTAAAATACTTCAACAACAGTAAAAGGGGTAGATAAAGCAAGGATGGAAAATTTTTTTAAAGTGTTGAATCTAAGTAGTTTCTTTACCGTTCCCTCAATTTCTGTGTATGTTTAAAATTTTTAATTAGAAAATGTTTTCCATTTGGATCAAGTTTCTGACATAGTGGGAGGCCAGGCTCGTTGTGAACTTAACAGTTACATTTCCATCAGGAAACGCTTTGTTTATTCGTTGTTCATATAGTCTTCTGAACTGGCTTTGGTTGTTGGTTTGGTTGTGGTTTGGTTTGGTTTGGGTTTCCTCTCTGCCTACTCAGTTGACGCTTCAAGTCAAAATCTAAGACAGAATGAAGGCAGCAGGTCCGTAATCCAAGGCTACTTAAGTTGTGCTAAACTGAACATAGAAACCCTCCCATGTGCTTAGAAACACATCCTGCTTTCCTCCTTGATTGCCCAAATATGCCCTTCTGAGCTGCCTTTTTTTTTTCCTCTCCACCCAATCCAGATCCAGATCTGGGAATTTAAATCTAAAGAAGCAGGAAGTGCTGATTCATGACAAAAGTGCTACACTAACTTGCAAAGCTGAAAGCACATAACATACCTTGTGCTCTTCCTGTGTCATGCATGTTACTGAATTTGATTACTTTCTCTGTCTCTGTGTGTTTCCACTCCTGTATGAGAGTGAAGATTTGAGATAAAGACTGGAATTTAAGTGTGTATTAGGAAGGAATGCATCTTGGTTTAAATATGAGTCTGAAAAAATCTGTCATGGGCACTCAGCTAGCTGCTTACTTAGGGAAATGGTCATCTTAAGAGAAATTTATCATACGGCTTCATTGTAGTCACCCCTCCATATCCACGAGTTCTGCATTGCAGATTCAACCAACTGACCAAGGATCAAAAATATTCGGGAAAAAGAATTCCAAAAGTTCCGACAGGCAAAACTTGAATTTGCCGTGCACAGGAAACAATTTACATAGGTTTACATTGTATTAGGTATTATAAGTAATCTATAGATTATTTAAAGTATACTGGAGGATGTATATAGGTTCTATGCAAACACTATGCCGTTTTATATACGGGACTTGACCGTCAGTGGATTTTGGTATCCACAAGGGTCCTGGAACCAATCCCTCCTCGATACCAAGGGACGACTGTATTGTCTGGGAACTGATGAAAGCAGGAGTAAAATAACCTCTGCTTTCTCTCCATCTGGCGATGGTATAATGGTTGAATAAATGCACTTTGCTTATGGCCTTGAAAAGCACAGGGGACTTCATCTTTCCAAGTGCTTTCATGCAATGCCCAAGGCTTATTCTTGGCATTTCATGCATAACTGGTCCTAATGTTTTATTTTCTTAACACCTGCTGGATCAACAAGAACCCACAGGATCATTGCTCCAAATTGTCTGAAAGAATTCTGACTATGAACCGTTGATCACAGTGCAACCCCTTAGGCCACTAAAAGTAAAATGTCCTATCATTTTCAGCATCATCCACAAAATTTTACTTTCTTCTTGCACAGTCGTCATTCCAGATGTACTTTTTTTTTTCTTCTTCTTCTTCTTTTTTTTTTTTTTTTTTTGCTGTATGCGGGCCTCTCACTGCTGTGGCCTCTCCCATTGTGGAGCACAGGCTCCGGACGCACAGGCTCAGTGCCCATGGCTCACGGGCCCAGCTGCTCCGCGGCATGTGGGATCTTCCCCAACCGGGGCACGAACCCGTGTCCCCTGCATCGGCAGGCAGACTCTCAACCACTGCGCCACCAGGGAAGCCCCAAATGTACTTTTTAATGAGCCTGATAGTGCTATTCTTATTATGATTTACAGTGGTAGCATTTCACCTAAAAACCAGTGCTATGCACACTATTAGTTAATAAACTTTGGGGAAATATTAGGTTGAACCATAGAAATTGACATTTTTACACTTCAAGATGAACGAATCTTGAAAATTTGACATGGCTCAACTTAACAGTGGTCTCTCTTTCACGCAAATTATTCTGTTTGTTATTTTACTTTTCAGGACTTTCTTAGGTCAACCCCAGGCCGTTTCTATCAGTCATGGCCTGATGGGCACATGTCGATTTCCTGGGTGTCATCAGTATTCTTGAGCCGTGAGGCCAGAGCTTCAGGGGCCAAGAAATGTGCTTTGTCACCTGCCATGTGGGAGGCAAGGACTGGAGTTCCCTGCAGTTGTCAGTGGGCCCTTCAATGTCCATGTGCCCTAACTTTATTCCCTCTCTTTGTGTTTGAGAGAGATCTAACAGCCACACAGAATGCTAAGGCTCTTAATCCTTGAGGAGATTACCTACCTCAAATTTTAAATTCCTGTCATCATAGGCCATGTTTCTCAAAGTGGTATAAATTGTATGTCATGCAAAACCAGAAGACGCTTGGAAACTGTAGTCAGTCCTACCCAGTGATGAATGACTTAAATCACCAGTTTTCTTTGTGTTGAAAGAAACATAAATATACTATGAAATAAAATACAAAAGTCATGTGAATTTTTAAGACCAAATATGACACTTGTTAGACATGTTTTTCTTTTAGAGCTATTGCCACTCCCAGAACCATGCGATGGGAGTTCACTGTTCTCAGCCAGTAGAGGGACTTTAGTGGAAGATTTGAGACCCTGAGTTTAGGAAATGCTTAGATCTGACAGCAAAGCCCATGCAA
The DNA here is from genome assembly GCF_011762595.2 of Tursiops truncatus. Taxonomy (NCBI): domain Eukaryota; kingdom Metazoa; phylum Chordata; class Mammalia; order Artiodactyla; family Delphinidae; genus Tursiops; species Tursiops truncatus. The sequence goes on from NC_047045.1 coordinate 14,745,987, forward strand.
CACTCTGTAAAATTACACTGTAAAATTAGCATAGAATATTAGTCTATAATCATTTGTGGAATGAGTGAGGGTATATATGACGATTATCATGATAAAAAAAGCCAGTATTTATTGAGTTCTTACAATGGGCCAAAGTATGCGTGCACCAGTATCCCAGAGGCTGGCAAACTATGTCCTGAAAGCCAAATTCAGCCCACTGCCTGTTGTTATAAATAAAGTTTTATTGGAACACAGTCACGCCAAATCATGTACCTGTTGTCTCTGGCTGCATTCACTCTTCAACAGCCTATTTGATTTGTTGCAACAGAGACTGTATGTCCTGCGAAACCTAACCTATTTATCATCTGGCTCTTCATAGAAAAAGTTTGCCAACACCTGTATTAATGCATTTATTCCTCAAAGCAAGCTTCGGAAGGACATTCTATTATTGACTTCATTTTCTCATGAGAAAACTAAGGCATGAGAGGTTATATAACTTACCCAAGGTCATAGAGCAGGTAAGTGGCAGGACAGGGTTTGGAATCCATCAGTCTGGTTCCAAAACCCATATGTCTTAACTCATTATTAGAGATCCTTCTATATAAGAAGAAACATCTTCAAGGTCATCTTACAAAAGCAGACCTTAAGTTGATAGCTCCCTAGTAGGTGACGCTGGTATATGTATCTATAACTAAAAAAGGTGCCAAGTCAGAAGATGATCAGCAAGAAGCCTAGCACATAGCAACAGTGGTGCCTGAGAAGATCACAGCTCATCCGTGTGCTGCCCATTCCCCTTCTGCCTGTGGGCAGACCAGAGAGTCTGAGACACCTGAACAAAGCCCCGTGGAAACCTTGGCTCCAGCCAACATCACTCTTCCTGAACTTGGCTCATAAATCCCAATTCCACGCTTGTACGTTCCCCAAGTTGTTCTTTTCTACTTTAATGCCCTCCCAATGCCCACAGTGAAAGAGGTGGGGAGTTCAGACGTTATGTGAGACGACGTTGATAATGGTGGGGAATGTCAGGTTTACCCTCTGGTGGTCATGACAGTGGCGTTCTTTTTTTTTTTTTTTAAGAAGATGTCGGGGATAGGAGTTTATTAATTAATTAATTTATTTTTGCTGTGTTGGGTCTTCGTTTCTGTGGGGGGGCTTTCTGTAGTTGTGGCAGCGGGGGCCACTCTTCACCGCGGCGCGCGGGCCTCTCACTATCGCGGCTTCTCTTGTTGCGGAGCACAGCCTCCGGACGCGCAGGCTCAGTAGTCATGGCTCACGGGGCCAGTCGCTCCGCGGCATGTGGGATCCTCCCAGACCAGGGCTCGAACCCGTGTCCCCTGCATTAGCAGGCAGACTCTCAACCACCGCGCCACCAGGGAAGCCCAGTGGCGTTCTTTTAACTTAATATTATTAATCTTTCCAGAGGACAAAGGTTATGACGACTTTATAAAATTCTTAAGATCCTGCAGTGTGCATGTGACCACATCATAAATAGAACAAATGATCTCGTCGTCAGGCTTCCGTTAACTGAGATTGCTCAGTTCATTGGTATTCCTGTGCTTATAGAGTGGTGATCTCAGGAATTGTTGAGGGTGCTTCTTCATTCAAAACCTGCATTCATCATAGTTTCAATATTAAAGGTATTTGACTCTTCCTGATTCTGTTTAAAATGTACAATACATATGGTGTGCTATTTTCTTTTTAACTGGAAACAGGTCACTTAAAAAGCATTGGCAGTTTTCTCTAATGATGAAAATGGCGGCTTACCTTTGGAACTGGCTTCCTTTGGGGGGCGGACAGGGAAATTCCCAAATAGTCCCTTGTGTGATATAAATATAAAGGAAATAGCCACCCAGGTGTTGAGGGAGGAGATAGCCAGGTGTTCATGGGGTTGAGCCCCAGGCTCTGGCTCTGTAGGTAGATGGGGTCTCATAGCCTGTCAGTGTCCAACTGGTTCCTCTGCTTTCAGGGTCAGAGCTGTCAGAGTGGCCTGATGGGACTCAAAAGCCCCAGTGGAGGCCAGATGGCCAGGAGGGGTCATTAAGTCCTGAGGTACAGTTTGCCATAAGCCGGGAGAGTTTGCACTGGTGACCCTGTTCCAAGGTCAGGGCTTTAATCAGCTGAGTGGAACACTAACTCTGAATTCAGTGCATATCCTATACTAGAACCTCTTTGGACCAGTAGCCCAGTACTGTGTGTGCGTCCTGTGTAGAAATGGCTGACGGTGGGATTCAGCAGAGCTGATTTCATAAAGTCCTTGAAGTCCAGGCCATATCTGTTGTGGGCCACGCATGGCTGAGTCTACGGAGGAAGATGCATCCCTCACTGCTCCCCAAGGAGCTCTGTGCAGAGCAGGGACAGTGGGAGTGCAAACAGTGGACTGCCCTGTCCACCCGACCTCCTACCAGGGAGTGAAGGGGTGGGGGATGTCCAGAGTTGGGGTGTCTTCTTATAGATGGACAAGGGTCTTAACTTCTGACTTGGAGTAATGAGAAGATCCACTCACTATTATTCTCTAAATGATGTTATTTTCTCACCTCACTGTACTATGAATACTTCTGTGTACATGAATTTATTGGGCCCGTTGAGGACTCTTCATGAATGGAAATCTCTGCTGCTCCCTTCCTTCCAAAGAAAGAATGGATAATCTGCTCTTTGAAAATGTTTGAGTCATGAGTCTACAGTCACTTGGAGGAACTTTAAAATATAAAATTTATACTAAGTAGAGTATGAGGCATAATTCTTTTCCACTGCTATGGGATGTATAGATGTTTGGTAGACACAGGGATCTTACTGAAATAGTAAAGAGAAATCTTAAGCAGATAAAACTTTTCGTGTATAAGCCAGGAACAATCTAAAATATTTGCCCCTTCCACAATAAATTATATATGTAAAATCTATGTTTAGTTGAGTGCCTAGCAGTGTAATCTAATATTTTACTGATCATCTGATATTTCATCAGAATGAATATGTAACGACAACTTCAGCTGGGTAGTTCTATTAACAGTTTTTGGTCCTCTTCAAGGATTGCTACCTAAGGTTAGCATTTAGATAATAATGCCCCTTCTTCTTCATGTCCAAAACAAATTTTTTTCAGTGCTAGCTATTTCTCTAGGAGTTAAGAAATATGTTTACCTTATGGTAACAATACACAGTCAGGAGTCTCTCCCCCTGCCTTTGCCCCTTACTTGCATAAATCTTTATAAAAGGACATCTTACTTAGAAAAAAACAGAGATTCCATAACTGTCACTGGGAAGTTGGAAAAAATTTCCAGTGCTTCAGAGCAGCTTCCTTGTACAGAGAGGCCCTACCTTATTATTATTATTTTTAACATCTTTATTTGAGTATAATTGCTTTGGCCCTACATTATTGATCCCTGCATGTCCTGGGGACATGGCACATAGAAGATCCTCACATCTGGTAAACTGCCCCTTTTTGATTTTTTTAAATTGAAGTATAGTTAATTTATAATGTTGTGTTAATTTTGGGTGGCCAGCAAAGTGATTCAGTTACACATACATATATATCTATTTTTTTTCAGATTCTTTTGCTTATGCACTGTTGCAAAATATTGAGTATAGTTCCCTGTGTTATACAGTAGGTCCTTGCTGGTTATCTATTTTATATACAGTAGGGTGTATATATCAGTCCCAAACTCCTAATTTATCCCTCCCCTGCTTTCCCCTTTGGTAATCATAAGTTGTTTTCAATGTCTGTGGGTATATTTCTGTTTTGTATATAACTTCATTTGTATCATTTTTAAAAGATTCCACATATAAACAGTATCATACGATATTTGTCTTTCTCTGGCTTACTCCACTTAGTATGATAATCTCTAGATCCATCCATGTTGCTGCAAATGGCATTATTTCATTCTTTTCTGTAGCTGAGTCATATCCCATTGTATATATGCACCACATCTTCTTTATCCACTCCTCTGTCAGTGGACATTTAGGTTGCTTCTGTGTCCTGGCTATTGTAAATAGTGCTGCTATGAACATTGGGGTGCATGTATCCTTTCGAATTATGGTTATCTTCAGATATATGCCCAGGAGTGGGATTGCAGGATCATATGGTAGCTCTATTTTTAGTTTTTTAAGGAACCTCCATACTGTTCTCCATAGTAGCTGCACCAATTTATATTCCCACCAACAGCGCAAGAGGGTTCCCTTTTCTCCACACCCTCTCTAGCATTGATTATCTGTAGACTTTTTGATGATGGCCATTCTGACCGGTGTGAGGTGATACCTCATAGTAAACTGTCCCATTCTGAACACGATCATAGCTGGATAGATTTTGTGTTAGAACTCATTCAGGTGCAAGTGACAGAAAAACCCAACTCATACTGCCTTAAGCGAAGAATGAATTTTTGGTTCACGTAATTAAAATACCCCAAACCAGGTCTTTCGCCCCCTACCCCTCCCCTTCCCCTCCCCATCTCCCTCTGCCATATCTCAGCTCAGCTTTCCTTTTGCATGTTATCACCATGTAGTAATTCCAGCAGTTCCTGGTAAAGATAATTTTTTTCTCAGCTGTTCTATAAAAGTCCCAGATTTATTTCATTGGACCAATTTGGAGCATGTGCCTTTCCTGAACCAATCACAGTGGCTGAAGAATTTGAATCTCTTATTGGCCAACCTAGACCATAGGCCCAGCCCTGGAGCTATTACTGTCACTTGGATAAGATTGGAAAAGTTGTGGTTCTTCCCCCCAGTATGGGTTTTTTTACTAGAAAAACATATATGGATACCAGGCAAACAAAAACAACTGATTCCAGGTTGCGTTTTGTTTTTTTTTTTTCCTTTACAACAGGTAAATATGTCTATGTCTTTCCCAAGTTAAGTAATCATTCCTCCATTTCCACAAGAAGGAAACTGTTCACACAAAGACTATAGAGAAAAGGGAAACACGAAAGAGGTGAGAGCTGTAGCCAGGCTGACTTCACGTGCATATGCAGCTCTCCTCTTAACATTGGAAAGCCCTTAAACATTCAAGGCTTTGATATTTTGGCTCAAATTATACATTTCAACACCTTACTGTTTGTGTTTGATGTCTGGGTTAGTAATATTAATGCAAAAAGAACCATCTGGGAAAACATTTTTTTCCTTTCTCACGTGGCTTCTTAATGGATAAGCAAAATGTTAATTATTTAAGCAAAAATGTTTATAAAATGAAGCTGCAATGTTGTTTTGAATAAGGAGTTTTATCACTGTACTATCCACTTCTAGTTACAGAAAAACAGAAGCAGATTGCTTTGTACTCATGAGGAAAGTGTGGAGATCATTGCTAGAAACGCATTTTAGAATTTGCCCCAAATATTAATCTGTAAACACAATTCTTTGTAATTAAGCTCTGTTATAGCATAAGAAAAAAACTCAGTAAACCCTTTTAAGTGATATCTCATAAGATTATAAAATCTCTGAAACCATTTTTGGATTAAGAAAGCCACAGACACACAATATTCACAGGGAAAAGAAGATTTTTAAAATAAAATTCTTGAAACTAACAGATTGGCATCATTAAATCAGGTGAGTTCTGGTAATTACTGAGAAATAAGACACCTGGATTCAATAAATATGGAAGCATTTAAGCATGTAGGAAAGCACAGAGAGACAGAGTAAAATGTGTAAATTTGAGTTCTTATCCTATTGAAAGTCACAACAATAAGAATCACGTGAAATACTCTTGGCTTCCTGGGCAGAAATGAGCACATCAACACTTCAGGCTATGGCAATACGTATTAATGCATTACAGATAAACCAATTAAAGGGCTTGATTACCAAATATAAGACAATGAAAAGCAGTGCTTCTCATATAAATGTATGTGGATATTAGCGTACAGGACACTGGCCCTAAAAGCCCTAAGGATCTAGATCCTCACTCTTCACACAAATTCTGTCCTAAACCCATCTGCCTACGGACACCCATCTCCTCCGCCACCACTATCCTCTTTCTCCCACTTCACCAAAGAAGAACAAACCTCTTATCTTCTTTTTTCTTGAATCTAACCATCCTGCATTCTCCCAGGGTAGAAAAACCTCTCATCTAACCAAAGGGACTACTTAACATATAAAATATAACGGGGACTTATAACGGTGGTGCAGTGGAAAAGACTCCGTGCTCCCAATGCAAGGGACCTGGTTCGATGCCTCGTCAAGTAACTAAATCCCACATGCATGCCACAACTAAGGAGCCCACGAGCCGCAATTAAGACCCGGTACAAGCAAATAAATAAATGTGTTTTTTTTTAAGTAGGAAGCTCGTTTATAGAGAAAAGAAATTAATTTAAAAAAACAGATAAAATATTGCCACAGGAAAAAAAAATCATCAGTAAGAAATGAGGATCTCGATGCCTTATTTCATGCAGGTGACAAATGTATGAAATGATTTTTTTCTTCAAAGGTTTTTATCTATCACAGAATTAGAATATTTAACTGTGAAAAACATGCTGGGAATTTACAGTCAGCTAAGAAGTGCGTTCTGTCTGCATTTTTACGATTCTCCACTGCGAGAATGAGCTTTGGTGATTCATGTTATTAACCTGTGTCTTGGTCTGTGTCTCAGTTGCTTATTTTGCATGATTTCAAGGAAGGATAAAAATGTCCATATTTACTTGCATCAGATTTCTAAAGGTTATAATATAATAGAAATCTTTGTGTTTTTTTTAATATAGGCACACATCTCCTCCTGTCACTCTTCATTCGTTCCATTTATTTATGTACTTAACATTGCTGTGCTGTAGATGGTGCACTTAACAGCAATCATTTTATTCACTTTTTGTAAACTCTACAATTATTAGGGACTAAATACCTTCTCTTTGCTGTTAATTCCCAGAAGAGTTAACTGCACTCTTTAAAGTAAAACATCTATTTAGGTATGGGTGTACGACAAAATATTCTCAAAATGCAATCTAGTGTGTAATACCCTGAACTTTAGAAAATCATCTTTATTTAATAAGGATTAGTTCCTTCCACTCAGATGTTGATATTTTAATACTGTCAAGTGTGTAATTGTAAACTTAATAATTTTCATCCAGGAAATGAAATTCTTAAGCAGTCCATATGTAATAATTCTCAACTGTCTGTCTTTAAAGCCATCTGTCATGCCTTTGTAAGGTCCTTCAAATCAACCTAGAATATTGAAATTGGCATAAAATAGGGCTTTGTTCGTGAGCGACAGAAAAATTCTTATAGTCTCCAGTTTCATGAGGTTGTTTTTTACCAGGTTTGGTCCAAACCCAGCTCCACAAACAAGATGCCTCTAAAGAGAGTATAGCAGGTGTAACTAACCATCAATTGGTTAAGTCTTGATATAGCATGAAGGTATATTTACCAAAAACTGAGAAACTGAAAGGCTTTTAGTTTGTCTGGCAAAATACTGGATGATGTCTTGGATATTTTAATATTTTGTATCCCAGTATTATTACCAGTAGTTGAATGAAACTCACCTGGAATGGGTTTGGTAGGTCTCCACTCAGTACTTCCAACTTCTGACAGGCGTGTGCAGGGAAGAGAGCTCTCACTTTAGATCTGAAACATGGGTTAGATCTGAAAGACAGTCCATTCTCTCTTTTACTGACCCTCTTCAGACTGACATAACTAATACTCATCACCCATCAAAGACAGCATGCAGAGCTTTCCTGATAAAACAAACATGGTATCTTAGTCTTCTTGGGCTGCCGTAACAAAATACCATAAACTGGGTGGCTTGAACGACAGAAATTTATGTCTCGCCATACTGAAGGCTGGGACGTCCAAGATCAAGGTGCTGGCTGATTTGCTTCCTGGTGAGAGCTCTCTTCCAGGATTGCAGATTGCACCTCCTCACTGCATCCTCACATGGCCTTTCTTCTGTGCTCATGTGGTGTCTCTTCTTATAAGGGCACTAATGCTATTGGATAAAGGCCCACCCATATGACCTCATTTAACCTTAATTACTTCCTTACAGGCCCCATCTCCAAATACAGTCACACTGGGGGGTTAGGGCTTCAACATATGAATTTGGGGGCGATGCAAATATTCAGTCCATAACACACGGGAAATGATAATTAAGTGCATGCCAAATAAATGCAAAAAATAGAAACTGAGCAGTCCTGCATAACAAACCACTCCAATACTTATTGACTTAAAATAACTGTTTAATACTCACAATTCTGTTGTTCAAGGAGTCAAAGAGTACTCAGAAGGGAAAGTTTATTTCTGCAGTTTGTGGTGTTGGTTGGAGAATCCCTGATAGCCTTCCTCACGTGTTTGGTTTCTTAGCTATTGCCTGAAATGGCTGGGGGTTGGCTGGGTCTCTCTCTCTCTTTCTTTCTCTCTCTCTCTTTCTCTCTCTCTCTCTCACTTCCCCCCTCCCTCCCTCCTTCCTAATAGGCTTTTCTACTCCAGAGCCTCTTTCTTTCCACATGCCTCTCTTTACAAGGATTCTTTAGATGTCCTCTGATTTCCTCCATGATTGAAAACAGAAGCTATACAACCTCTGAAGTCCTGGGCTCAGAAATCCCAAACTATCATTTCTGCTGCATTCAGTTTGTCAAAATGAATCACAAGTCCAGTTCAGATCCAAGGTACGGGGAGATGGACCTACCTTCTTGGTCAGAGAAGTTGCACAGGCATACGGGGATGAGATTAATTGTTATTGGCTCTAGTTGCAGACAAATCTACCATAGTCTGCCCTCGGGCCACAAAAGTTTACATCACTTCCACATGTAAACCATAATCAACTCCTCCAAAGACTCCCAAAGTCTCATCTAATTTGACATCAGGTTCTATGCCCAGAATTTCTTGATCTGTGTTGATATATATTTTTATTTATTATTCTTTAGAAAAATTTTCTTTTTGAAAATGGTTTTTGAATTGAATGATTTTATAGGTCAACAAATATAAGAAAAATAATTATTCATTTCATAAGTGAATTTTTCTAATTTTTCTAATACTGCAAATGTCCCAGTATAGATTTTTAATGTCATAGTCACCATTCCACAGTTGTCTAGTACACTGCTTTCTGCAGTGATAGAGATGTTTTGTAGCTGCACTGTCCAGTGCTGTAGCAATTAGGCACATTCGAATATTGAGCACTTGAAATATGGTTTATGTGACCGAGGAATTAAATTTTAAATTGTATTTAATTGAATCAAGCCAAATGTGACTAGTGGCTACTGTACTGGATGGTTCAGGTCTAACAAGTCCTTTTGCTAGTTAAGAGGTATATAATTCTTTTCTTTCAAGAGACTTAAAGAAGAACATAATTGTGTTGTCCAGTGATAGACTGAATGAGTCATGGCAACCACCCATGGTCACATGGCAAGAAAAGTATGGCATATGCACATTAGAATAATTCCAGGAAGATTTAATACATGGACTATTGATAAATGCAAGCAGGATGTAGGGAAACTCCCAAAATAGTGCAATACCTTAGGGATAGTAACAGGAAAGTTGTTACCATCTTTGGGCCAGAAGGGGTAGGAGGAGGGAGAGTTGACCAGAACCCAGAAGGAAACAGGCAATGTAGAGAGGGTCACCTTGAAAGGAGAGAGACCCTTGCAGGGAAGGAGCTAGGAGAACAAATATTCGTCTCTTCTCTTCCTATCACCTCCTGCCAAAAGATCTTCATTGGCCAAATCCGACTGGAAGCAAGAAGGAAAGAAAGTACATTGGTGTAGTCTGTACAGGTCAGCCTCTGGACAGAAAGTGGGGTTAAAGAGGATGGCATAGATGTAGAAGGATAAGTAGAAGATGCCCCATACATAAAAACATTAAAATAATTTTGTGCTATAAATTATTATGTGTTTTTGGCATCCAACTCAAATGGAATTCAAGGAATTGAGTGACATTGCTATAATTAGACTCTTTCTATTTCATTTACTTATTTATGTAAGTAAGATTTTCTCAATCTGAGCTCTGTATAGTTTGAGGAATAAGTGATTCATCCAAAGGTATACAAACTGAGTGGAAGGGAAAGCTCCATTCATCTCACATTTTACAAAAATATAATTAGACTTGGCAAATGTTTTGTGTATTTAGATTCTTAAATCAATGATGAGTTTTATTATCATAATTATTAGCTTCAGGTGAGTGAGACTTTTCAAAGGAGGTGAATGGAAGCATCAGCAGTCCATGATGAGAGGCAGCCGGTGGGGGCTCAGACTCTGGGCTGGGTGGCCTCGATTCTAGTGTGCCACCACTTGTTTGCTATGGAGCTTCAGGCAAGTTCATTAACTTCTGTGCCTCAGCTTCCTAACCATAAAATGGTGATGATACTAGTACTCACCTCATAGGGTTATTGTGAGGAATAAATGACCTGATGAACATAAAGAGCTTTAGACAATACTGTATAAATATGTGTTGTATCAGTCAGCCATTGCCACAATAACACTGAGTAACAAAAAACCATAAAATTTCAATGGCATAAAACAATAAGCATTCATTTCTCACTGTGCACTTGTGGATTGCTTAGAGTTGCCTCAGGCTTCAGGTTGAGCCCAGGTCTGCTCCAAGAGTCTCTGATCCTCCTTGGACCAACAGCTAAACAGAGCATGTTCTTCTCATGGCAAAAAGCAGGAACATGAGGAGATCTTAATCTCCTTCTCTGAAGTTAAGAACTTTTCTGAAGTAACTTTTTGCTTAAGTTTTAAATTTTCTTTTGTTGCATATGTCTTTCTGATATCTTGTATTTTTATTGGAATCTCAACAGAGAGTACATTGTTAACTGAAAAAAATTCCTTGATTTTGAACCAAATTCATGCTTCATTCAAAAGACCAGTATATTCCATTCTTTGCAAGAGTCTCCATCGTGTCTCCAGCAAACAAATGACATGAATCCTGGACAACATAAAAGAAAATGGAGAGAGATCATTTTCCTTGGATTCTAGATTCGTTTTGAAAATAATTTTTTCTCTCCTTCTTTTGATAAACCTGTCTGTGGACTATCTGAGCAATTTCATAGCATCTACTGAAGATAAATAATTTGGCAAACACATCACATGTGCTAGCTAAGAGAGTAATCTTGCCCCTGAGCAGATGAAGTAGGATTCCAGGGGAAATTATGGATCTGTCCATCGTTTGGCCTGCATGTTTTATTATCAGAAGCCAACGAAGTTTTAATTTCACCTTCTTCTGTTTTCTGGTGAGTAAACAACAACTGTAAACAGAGCGGCAATGAACACTGGGGGGGCATGTATCCTTTCGAACCATAGTTTTCTCCACATATATGCCCAGGAGTGGGATTGCAGGATCATATGGTAGCTTTATTTTTAGTTTTTTAAAGAACCTCCATACAGTTTTCCATAGTGGCTGTACCAATTTACATTCATACCAACAGTGTAGGAGGGTTCCCTTTTCTCCACACCCTCTCCAGCATGTATTGTGTGTAGACTTCTTTGATGATGGCCATTCTGACTGCTGTGAGGTGATTGATATCTCATTGTAGTTCTGATTTGCATTTCTCTAATAATAAGTGACGTTGAGGATCTTTTGATGTGCCTGTTGGCCATCTGTATGTCTTCTTTGAAGAAGTGTCTGTTTAGGTCTTCTGCTCATTTATTTTTTTTTTAACATCTTTATTGGAGTATAATTGCTTTACAGTGTTGTGTTAGTTTCTGCTGTATAACAAAGTGAACCAGCTATATGTATGTGTATATCTCCATATCCCCTCCCTCAGGCATCGCCCTCCTATCCTCCTTATCCCACCCCTCTAGGTGGTCGCAAAGCATTGATCTGATCTCCCTGCACTATGCAGCTGCTTCCCACTAGCTATCTATTTTATATCTGGTAGTGTATATATGTCAGTGCTACTCTCTTACTTCGTCCCAGTTTACCCTTCCCCCTCCCTATGTCCTAGAGTCTATTCTCTACGTCTATGTCTTTATTACTGTCCTGCCCTTAGGTTCATCAGAACAATTTTTTTATTTTTTTAGATTCCATGTATATGTGTTAGCATATGGTATTTGTTTTATTCTTTCTGACTTACTTCACTCTGTATGACAGACTCTAAGTCGATCCACCTCACTGCAAATAATGCAGTTTCGTTTATTTTTATGGCTGAGTAATATTCCATTGTATATATGTGCCACATCTTCTTTATCCATTCATCTGTCCATGGACACTTAGGTTGCTTCCATGTCCTGGCTATAGTAAATAGTGCTGCAATGAACATTATGGTACATGACTCTTTTTGAATTATGGTTTTCTCAGGGTATATGACCAGCAGTGGGATTGCTGGGTCATATGGTAGTATATTTTTAGTTTTTAAGGAACCTCCATAGTGTTCTCCATAGTGGCTGTATCAATTTACATTCCCACCGGCAGTGCAAGAGGATTCCCTTTTCTCCACACCCTCTCCAGCATTTATTGTTTCTAGATTTTTTTGATGATGGCCATTCTGACTGGCATGAGATGATACCTCATTGTAGTTTTGATTTGCATTTCTCTAATGATTAGTGATGTTGAGCATCCTTTCATGTGTTTGTTGGCAATCTGTATATCTTCTTTGGAGAAATGACTATTTAGGTCTTCTGCCCATTTTTGGATTGGGTTGTTTGTTTTTTTGATATTGAGCTGCTTGTCTATTTTGGAGATTAATCCTTTGTCAGTTGCTTCATTTGCAAATATTTTCTCCCATTCTGAGGGTTGCCTTTACATCTTTTTTATGGTTTCCTTTGCTGTGCAAAAGCTTTTAAGTTTCATTAGTTTATTAAGTTTCATTAGGCCCCATTTGTTTATTTTTGTTTTTATTTCCATTTCCTTGGAGGTGGATCAAAAAGGATCTTGCTGTGATTTATGTCATAGAGTGTTCTGCTTATGTTTTCTTCTAACAGTTTGATAGTGTCAGGGCTTACATTTAGGTCTTTAATCAATTTTGAGTTTATTTTTGTGTATGGTGTTAGGAAGTGTTCTAATTTCATCCTTTTACATGGAGCTGTCCAGTTTTCCCAGCACCACTTATTGTGGAAGCTGTCTTTTCTCCATTGTATTCTCTTGCCTCCTTTATCAAAGATGAGCTGACCATATGTGCATGGGTTTATCTCTGGGCTTTCTATCCTGTTCCATTGATCTATATTTCTGTTTTTGTGCCAGTACCATACTGTCTTGATTACTGTAGCTTTGAAGTATAGTCTGAAGTCCAGGAGACTGATTCCTCCAGCTCCCTTTTTCTTTCTCAAGCTTACTTTGGCTATTCGGTATTTTTGTGTTTCTATACAAAGAGTGAAATTTTTTGTTCTACTTCTGTAAAAAAATGCCGTTGGTAGTTTGACAGGGATTACATTGAATCTGTAGATTGCTTTGGGTAGTATAGTCATTTTCACAGTGTGTATTCTTCCAATCCAAGAACATGCTATATCTCTCCATCTGTTTGTGTCATCTTTAACTTCTTTCATCAGTGTCTTACAGTTTTCTGCATACAGGTCTTTTGTCTCCTTATGTAGGTTTATTCCTAGGTATTTTATTCTTTTTGTTGCAGTGGTAAATGGGGGTGTTTCCTTAATTTCTTTTTCAGATTTTTCATCATTAGTGTATAAGAATGCAAGAGATTTCTGTGCATTAATTTTGTATCCTGCCACTCTACCAAATTCATTGATTAGCTCTAGTAGTTTTCTTTAGGATTCTCTATGTATAGTATCATGTCATCTGCAAGCAGTGACAGCTTCACTTCTTTTCCAGTTTGGATTCCTTTTATTTCTTTTTCTTCTCTGATTGCTGTGGCTAAAACTTCCAAAACTATGTTGAATAATAGTGGTGAGAGAGGGCAACCTTGTCTTGTTCCTGATTAGAGGAAGTGGGTTCAGTTTTTCACCATTGACAATGATGTTGGCTGTGGGATTGTCATATATGGCCTTTATTATGTTGAGGTAGGTTCCCTCTATGCCTACTTTCTGCAGAGTTTTTATCATAAATGGGTATTGAATTTTGTCAGAAGCTTTTTCTGCATCTGTTGAGATTATCATATTGTGTTTAATCCTTCAGTTTGTTAATATGGTGAATCATGTTGATTGATTTTTGTATATTGAAGAATCCTTGCATTCCTGGGATAAACTCCACTTGATCATGGTGTATGATCCTTTTAATGCTGTTGCATTCTGTTTGCTAGTATTTTGTTGAGGATTTTTGCGTCTATGTTAATCAGAGATATTGGTCTGCAGTTTTCTTTTTTGTGACATCTTTGTCTGATTTTGGTATCAGGATGATGGTGGCCTTGTAGAATGAGTTTGGGAGTGTTCCTCCCTCTGCCATATTTTGGAAGAGTTTGAGAAGGACAAGTGTTTGCTCTTCGCTAAACGTTTGATAGAATTCGCCTGTGAAGCCATCTGGTCCTGGGCTTTTGTTTGTTGGAAGATTTTTAATCACAGTTTCAATTTCAGTGCCTGTGATTGATCAGTTTATATTTTCTGTCTCTTCCTGGTTCAGTCTCGGAAGGTAGTGCTTTTCTAAGAATGTGTCCATTTCTTCCAGGTTGTCCATTTTATTGGCATAGAGTTGCTTGTAGTAATCTCTCATGATCCTTTGTATTTCTGCAGTGTCAGTTGTTACGTCTCCTTTTTCATTTCTAATTCTGTTGATTTGAGTCTTCTCCCTTTTTTTCTTGATGAGTCTGGCTAATGGTTTAGCAATTTTGTTTATCTTGTCAAAGAACCAGCTTTTAGTTTTATTGATCTTTGCTATTGTTTCCTTCATTTCTTTTTCATTTATTTCTGATCTGATTTTTATGATTTCTTTCCTTCTGCTAACCTTGGGTTTTTTTGTTCTTCTTTCTCTAATTGCTTTAGGTGTAAGGTTAGGTTGTTTATTTGAGATTTTTCTTGTTTCTTGAGGTAGGATTGTATTGCTATAAACTTCCCTCTTAGAACTGCTTTTGCTGCATCCCATAGGTTTTGGGTTGTCGTGTTTTCATTGTCATTTGTTTCTAGGTATTTTTTGATTTCTTCACTGATCTCTTGCCTACTTGGTAGCATTTTGTTTAACCTCCATGTGTTTGTATTTTTTACAAGTCCAGCCTGTAACTGATATCTAGTCTCATTGCTTTGGGTCAGAAACAATACTTGATACAATTTGAATTTTCTTAAATTTACCAAGGCTTGATTTGTGACCCAAGATATGGCCTATCCTGAAGAATGTTCCATGAGCACTTGAGAAGAAAGTGCATTCTCTTGTTTTTGTATGGAACAGCCTATAAATATCAATTAAGTCCATCTTGTTAATGTGTCATTTAAAGCTTGTGTTTCCTTATTTATTTTCATTTTGGATGATATGTCCATTGGTGAAAGTGGGGTGTTCAAGTCCCCTACTATTATTGTGTTACTGTTAATTTCCCCTTTTATGGCTGTTAGCATTTGCCTTATGTATTGAGTTGCTCCTATGTTGGGTGCATAAATATTTACAATTGTTATATCTTCTTCTTGGATCGATCCCTTGATCATTATGTAGTGTCCTTCTTTGTCTCTTCTAATAGTCTTTAGTTTAAAGTCTATTTTGTCTGATATGGGAATTGCTACTCCAGCTTTCTTTTGATTTCCTTTTTCATGGAATATCTTTCTCCATCCCCTCACTTTCAGTCTGTATGTGTCCCTAGGTCTGAAGTAGGTCTCTTGTAGACAGCATATATATGGGTCTTGTTTCTGTATTATTCAGCCAGTCTTTGTCTTTTGGTTGGAGTATTTAATCCATTTACACTTAAGATAATTATCGATATGTTTGTTCCTATTACCATTTTCTAAATTGTTTTGGGTTTGTTTTTGTAGGTCTTTTCCTTCTCTTGTGTTTCCTGCCTAGAGAAGTTCCTTTAGCATTTGTTTCAGAGCTGGTTTGGTGGTGCTGAATTCTCTTAACTTTTGCTTATCTGTAAAGGTTTTAATTTCTCCATCAAATCTGAATGAGATCCTTGCTGGGTAGAGTAATCTTGGTTGTAGGTTTTTCCCTTCATCACTTTAAATATGTCCTGCCACTCCCTTCTGGCTTGAAGAGTTTCTGCTGAAACATCAGCTGTTAACCTTATGGGGATTCCCTTGTATGTTATTTGTTGCTTTCCCTTGCTGCTTTTAATATTTTTTCTTTGTATTTATTTTTTGATAATTTGATATTTTTTGATAATATGTTTCTCGGCATGTTTCTCTTTGGGTTTATCCTGTATGGTACTGTCTGTGCTTCCTGGACTTGGTTGACTATTTCCTTTCCCATGTTAGGGAAGTTTTTGACTATAATCTCTGCAAATATTTTCTCAGACCCTTTCTTTTTATCTTCTGCTGGGACCACTCTAATTTGAACATTGGTCCATTTAATGTTGTCCCAGAGGTCTCTGAGACTGTCCTGAATTCTTTTTTCTTTATTCTGTTCCCTGGCAGTTAGATCCACTATTTTATCTTCCAGCTCACTTATCCGTTCTTCTGCCTCAGTTATTCTCTTATTGATTCCTTCTAGAATATTTTTAATTTCAGTAATCGTGTTGTTCATCACTGTTTGTTTGCTCTTTAGTTCTTCTAGATCCTTGTTAAATGTTTCTTGTATTTTCTCCATTCTTTTTCCGAGATTTTGGGTCATCTTTACTATCATTACTCTGAATTCTTTTTCAGGTAGGTTGCCTATTTCATCTTCATTTATTTGCTCTTGTTGGTTTTTACCTTGCTCCTTCATCTGTAACATATTTTTTTGTTGTTTCATTTTTTTTTTTTTTGATGTGTGGTGCTTTATTCCTGTCTCACTGGTTGTTTGGCCTGAGACATCCAGTACTGGAGTTTGCAGAAGGTTGGATAGAGGTGGGCCTTGGTGCTGAAATGAAGACCTCTGGGAGGCCTCACTCCAGTTGATATTCCCTTGGGTCTGAGGTTCTCTGTTAGTCCAGCGGTTTGGACTTGGAGCTCCCACCACAGGAGCTCGGCCTGACCTCTGGCCGGGGAACCAAGATCCCGCAAGCTTTGTGGCATGGTTAAAAAAAAAAAAAAAAGGAAGAAAGAAAGAAGAAAAGGAGCAGTACAATATCAAAGAATAAAAAACTAAATAGAATTAGAAAGATAAAAATTATATTAGGAAAAATAAAACTCTAATTGAGACAACTGCAACAAGGTAAAATAAAACCACAACAGAAAAATAAAAATACAAAAGAATCAACAACAGTGAATCAACAAGGTAAAACAGAACCCCAATCTAAAAGTGGAGAAAAGAAAAAAAAGCCTTGGCTATGGGGACGGAGTTTAGGCGGGGGTGGAACTTAGAGGCAGAGTTTAGGTTGGGACGGGACCTAGGTGGGTGGGGGGCTGATGTTTGAGCGTGGGGCGAGGCATTGGCAGGGCGACGTTCAAGTGTGGGGCGGGGCCTCTGCTTAGGACCTGAGTGGAAGGGGAGAGGCAGCATGTCAAAAGGAGGGCCTCTGGAGTGTGGAGTTCAGGACTTTGGAGCTAAGGCCCTGAGTGAGGGTGTGTGGGTGGGGTTTAGGCCCAGCTCGTTGGAAGGGGTCTCCCAGTGTAGAGGTGGGGCCCTGGGTGGGGCTGTAGGGGCAGGGCTTGGGTTCTGTGCTGCAGGAGGGAGGCTCTGAGGGCAGAGGATTAGGCCCGGGAACCCAACAGGCTCCTTGGTGCCTAAGTGGACAGGGAAAGCACTGGCCGCATTCCCTTTCATTCCTCTGTGCCCCTCCCCCATCTCCCCCACGGTCTCCCCCATCACTACTGGACCCCTAACCATGGGTGCGTCCTATTGGGTGTAGGAACTCCTCCCCTCCCCCAGCCACCCCTCAGGGGTGCCGGTCCCAGAGGTCCAGCCTTTACTTTTGCTCCCCCTTCCCTCCCTCCCACTCCCTCAGGACCCACGTGGCTGGAGGGGGCCTAGGTGGGCAGAGGATCAGGCCCAGGATCTCAGCAGGTTCCTGCAGGCCTATGTGGGCAGGGGAAACCTGGCCATTCTCCCTTGTGATCATGTGCCCTCCCAATGGTTCCCCAGTTTCCCCCTTTTTCCCTCCCCCAGCTGCCCCTCAGGGGTACCATTCCTGTCCCACCTCCACTTCTCCTCCCCCTTCACTCCCCCCATGCCCCACATCCTACCCGTTTGCTGGGGGTTCCTCCCATACCCTTAGTTGTATGTGGTCCCCCTCCAGGGCCTGGTAGGTAGTTGTCAGGAGACATGAATTCCACATCCTCCTAGTATGCCATCTTGACTCTGCCCTGCTAGGTCTTCTGCTTTTTTTTTTTTGGTGTGTGAGTGTGTGTGTGTGGTACACAGGCCGCTCACTGTTGTGGCCTCTCCTGTTGCGGAGCACAGGCTCCGGACAGGCTCAGTGGCTATGGCTCACGGGCCCAGCCGCTCCACGGCATGTGAGATCTTCCCAGACCAGGGCACGAACCTGTGTTCCCTGCATCGGCAGGCAGACTCTCAACAACTGTGCCACCAGGGAAGCCCCTGCTCATTTTTGATTGGGTTGGTTTTTTTTTTTAATATATTGAGCTGCATGAGCTGTTTGTAAATTTTGGAGATTAATCCCTTGTTGGTCGTTTTGTTTGCAAATATTTTCTTCCATTCTGTGGGTTGTCTTTTTTTTTCACTTAAGGTTTCCTTTGCTGTGAAAAAGCTTTTGAGTTTAATTAGGTCCCATTTGTTTACTTTTGTTTTTTTCTAGGAGATGGATTGAAAACAGTATTATGCAATTTATGTCGAAGTGTGTTCTGCCTGTATTTTCCTCTAAGGATTTTATAGTATCTGGTTTTACATTTAGGTCTTTAATCCATTTTGAGTTTATTTTTTTATGTGGTGTTAGAGAATGTTTTAATTTCATTCTTTTACATGTAGCTGTCCAGTTTTCCCAGCCCTATTTATTGAAGAGACCGTCGTTTCTCCATTGTATATTCTTGCCTCCTTTGTCATAGATTAATTGACTGTAGGTGCATGGGTTTATATCTGGGCTTTCTATTATTTTCCATTTATCTGTATATCTGTTTTTGTGTCAGTACCATAATGTTTTGATTACTGTAGCTTTGTAGTATAGTCTGAAGTCAGTTAGGCTGATTCCTCCAGCTCCATTTTTCTTTCTCAAGATCGCTTTTGCTATTCAGGGTCTTTTGTGTCTCCATACAAATTTTAAAAGTTTTTGTTCTAGTTCTGTGAAAAATGTCATTGGTAATTTGAATCTGTAGCCTGCCTTGGGTAGTGTAGTCATTTTGACAATATTGATTCTTCCAATCTAAGAACATGGTATATCTTTTCATCTGTTTGTATTATCTTCTATTTCTTTCATCAGCACCTTATAGTTTTTCAGAGTAGAGGTTTTTTGCCTCTTAGGTAGGTTTATACCTAGGTATTTTATTCTTTTTAGTGTGATGGTAAATGGGATCATTTTTTTAAATTTCTCCTTCTGATCTTTCATTGTTAGTGTACAGAAATGAAAGGGATTTCTGTGTATTAATTTTGTTTCCTGCAACTTTACCAGATTCATTAATGAGCTCTAGTACTTTTCTGGTCTCTTGTGATTTGATGACTAACTTTACTGTTGTGTTTGGATTCCTTATTCTTGAGTGTGTGTGTATCTATTGTAGATTTTAACTTTGCAGTTACCATGAGGTTTTGATATAGCAGTCTGTATATAAACAAGATTGTTTTAAGTTGCTGGTCTTTTAATTTCAAATATATTTCCAATATCCTGCACTTGTACTCTCCTCTTCTCATGATTGCTGGTTTTGATATCATATTTTCGTGTGGATGATTTTCTACCTTTACCGTATGTTTCCCTTTACTGGTGAACTTTTCCATTCATAATTTTCTTGTTTCTAGTTGTGGCCTTTTTTTGCTGCCTAGAGAAGTTCCATTAGCATTTGTTGCAAAGCTGGTCTGGTGGTGCTGAATTCTCATAGTTTTTGCTTGTCTTCTCCTTCTCCTTCTCCTTCTCCTTCCAGACACTACCTCTTGCAAATGCTTTTGTTAAAGGAATTCTTGCCAGGAGGCTCGGTGTGAACAGTAGGTTAAACACAGGGCTGCTTTGGTAGAGGTGAAGCGGAGATCCCCGCTTACCCTTCCCCCTTCCCACACCCGAGGGATTCTGCATCAGACCAGCTTTCAAGGGCCATGTGGGCAGTGTGTGTGTGTGTGGGCCTGCAGACCTGTCTAGAGGTGGGTTGGAGAGGAAAGAGATTCTATTGTTCGTAAAAATGTAACATGCTCAACAATACCCCCCTCCTTTTTTTCTTTTCTAGATTACTTGCTTTTGTATTCTGGGCTCCCTAGAACTTAGATTGACTTGTAACTGAGCAAATACTTGTTTAGTTCTTGCTGAGCTGCTATCATGATGTGAGGTTTTAGAGAAATATATGGAGCAGTCCTGCCCCCAGAAAGTATATAATCTAATTGGGAAGCCAAGACGGTCACCGTCCTGAGAGTGGTTCCAAATTTACAGGTTTTCATTTCTGATCTCTTGCCTGAATTTTAGCTCTAATACTTTACCTGTCTGTCTGCCTCCTGGACAGTCTCTGCTTGGCTGTCCCACTCTCACCCGAACTCAAAATTTCTAAACCTGGAGCTATGCTCTTTCTCAGAAAACCCAGAAAGTTCACAACATCAACATCAGAGTTGTCTGCTAAGAGAACAAAAGCACTGAGGAGCATCAGGAGACAGCAGGATCATCAAAGTGACAAAAGCAACACAGATAATTGGGGAGAGTTGCCATTAAATATGTGAAGCCCATCATGCATGACAGGGAAGAGGTGTGTCCTGCAGGGAATGTATACGAACATCATCTCGACTAGTCTCAGACGTCTTGTGAGACTCTCTCTCTATTAATGTGATGGTAGTATTAAAAAACAGGTGTTTTATATATAAATGGCCTTTAATTGCTTGTCAACAACTACCACCACTGTTCAGCCACAGAAGTAGAAATCTGTTCCAAAAATGGAGGGAAAACTGGCCACGACAGATTTTCTCCAAGATGGTATTATGTACACAAAACCGTATTTACTATAACTTCTGGGTGGTGACTGGGATTTTCAAGGGTAATATTGACCTCGTCTGCTTACTTTATTTTTTAAATTTTTTATTGGAGTAGAGTTGATTTACAATGTTGTGTTAGTTTCAGGTGTACAGCAAAGCGAATCAGTTATACATATGCCTACATCCACTCTTCTTTAGATTCTTTTCTGCATAAGCCATTACAGAGTATTGGGTAGAGTTCCCTGTGCTATACAGTAGGTCCTTATTAGTTATCTATTTCATATATAGTATCGTCTGCTTACTTTAAAATGAAAATACTCCATGAATTGTGACTTCATTGTATTTGATTTTGCTATAGAGGACAAACCGAGGCTGCAGGTAGCAGACAATTGCTCGGGGTAAGGGAGAACTGCTAACAAGACAGCTGCCCAAAGGCACACTGGGTGGCGGCGAGAGCAGTGTGCTTTCCTCCCAATTCAGACACAGGCCAGGATGAATTCCTGCATTTGGAGGGAGGCTGAATTGAAAAGCCTCCCAAGTTCCTTACAACTAAACATTTTATGAGTGTATGAATATGAGCTCCTTTGGAGGTCAGAGAGGTGAGAAACTAAAATTAGGAGGCGTTTTCGCAGAGGGGCCTTCCTGATGGAGGAGGTTATTGGGGCTTGCTTTGAAGGACTGCAAGGTTGGGGAGGTGAGGCAAGGAAAAGCGTTATTCTGGGTGTCAGAGGTGTGGAAGAGGCTAGGCAGGGGCAGGGGAATGAAGAGGCCAGCTGATGATGATGGAGGAAGAAAGAAAGATGCTAGAAAGAGCCCCCTTGAGAGAGAGGATGAGTTGAACTGTGTTTGAGGCAGTGGTGAGCTTAGCCAAAACCTGACAGCTGTTCATACATTATCTGAGAGACCTGACAGTTGCCTAAGGACACGTGAAGTTTGGAGCAGCTCTGAAATGAAAAGAGGTGGGAAAACTGTACGCTGTGTTAAAGCTTCCTCCGTAGAGCTGAAGAACTGGGGTTTTCCTAAACACAGGGCAGGGCTACCCATCAGAACTCCCAGTAGGTCCAAGGCCAAGTAATTTGCTCTTTTTAGGTGTCTCACCCCTCTGTCTATATTGAGATGAAAGGGCAGCGAGAAAAATCTGTGAACATCCCACTAAAGTCAGGACATGACATTTTAAGAACTTTATTTCCCCACAGAGGTGAAAAGGATTTTTTAAGAATATGATAAAGATGTTTTGTTCGTGAACAAACAAGTACAGAAATGGTACAAGATCATTTATTACATAACTGAAAGCAATCCTGACATGGAACTGTTTCGAAAGGACCTTTGAATGATTATCCATTTAGTAACTCTACTCTTGTATTTATAATGAAAATCATACAATAAAACCATTATTGGATAGTTTGCAGTAGTGTGCAGCTTTGAGCGAGGGTGTATCCTCTGGACTATAAATGACCAATCTCTGTTGTCACCCAGTCCCACCGGAGCCTCTAGAGATATGGCTGTGCATGTTATGTAGGTGATCAAAGAAATATCATGATGGTCTTGTCAGAAACTCAAAAGCTGTGATGGTTCTAAGTAGTTTGCCTGTCCATGTTTTCGTGTTATTGGGTTACCACTGTGTAACTCTGTATTTTTATTTTATTCCTTTTATCTATACAAAGGAAAGAAAGGAATACATTCAGAAAATTGGGAGCGACACAAATAACGTTTCAATCAAAGAGACCTCAAATCTAGAAATATCATTAACCTGGAGCAGGTGAAGTCCCAAACGATCTACTACGACCATCCTGTTGTCCAGGTGTGAGGAAAACACTGGTGTGAGCACAGAGGACTAATCACAGCACTCATCATTGGGATAATGAGGCTCCTTGGTAGAATAAAACATCAGGAAATTATGCTCACTCTGAGAAACAGACATAAGACTTTTGTAGCTTGGATTCTGGCAATACCCAGTATTGTTTATATCCCATTACCTTCTGCTATAGAATATTATCTCTCCTTGGGTCCTACCAGTTTATGATGAACCTTGATTTCAAATGAGTTTTCCAAGACATTGTAGTTTTTCCTCCTCTCTTTTCAAATGTTCATACAAGTAGGATTTGGATGAGATGAGGGGAAAGGGACACTCAGGGCAAGGGAAGCAGCCTGAGTAAAGACAGTATATTCAGGTAGGAGGGAAACCAGAGGGGGAGCAACCAGGCTGGGACAGATGATTCCTCCTGGAGGGGGAATAGTGGAAGGTTAAGGAGAAATATTTTGGTGGGCGATCTTATATAGCAGTGGACATGCTGGGTTATAGAGCAGTGAGATGGGGGCCAAAGAGGGGATGTGGCAGAGGAGAATATGACAACTCCTAGGCGGGTCATTATGAGGAACAATGTGGGCAACTGGGTGGCTTCTGAGTGTGGAGCTAGGGAACAGTCCACGAGACCACCCTCATGCAGACAACGAGTTCAAGTTTGGGGGGCCCCAAGGCCAACTTCAGTTTCAATATTTTGCTAGTAAGACTCACAAAACTTACTGAAAGTTGTTATACATGTTAAACCGTGGTTATGACGTATTACAGTAAAACAATACAGATGAAAGTGAACCCATGGAAGAGATGCATGGGGAAGAGTCCAGGAGAGTTCCAAACTCAAGAACTTCCAAATGGAGTGTGGAAAGCATTAACATTTCCAGTAACAATGTGAGACAATGAGCACAAATTATTGCCAATCAGCAAAGCTCACCTAAGCCTTGGTGTCCGGAGTTTTTATGGGAGCTCAGTTACATAGACCTGAATGGCCACCCGCATTGCTGACCTCAGTATCCAGCCCCTCTGGAGGTCTAGCTGGTGCCATGGGACCCAAAGCCTCCACCCTTAATCACATTGTTGGAGTACTGGTGTGGCCCATGGCCCTCAGACACTCTGATCAGACATGACATTCCAAGGGTTCAGAGGTCACCTCCCAGGGACCAAGGGAAAAAGCCAGACCTCCCTTTCGGGTGCAGTTAATTCTTTACTACACACTGAGGTAACACACTTTTGCTCCTTTTTTCTTCTCCCTCACATTTCTGTCCCTTCCTTCTTCCTTTCCCTAAATCTTTTAACGTTCAAAATGATCCATGTTCCTAAGGACCTCTTCTCAGCTGCTGTCAAGTCAGGCTACAGTCATAGTGACTGAGCTCCAAGAAATGAGAGCAGAGTCAGTGGCGTGTCTTCCTCCTCAGCCTGACAAACTCCATGGAGGGCACTGGGTAGACCTCGTGGTGCCAGGTCCCTGGAGAATGTTATCTGCAAGGATGACTTCTACTAACTTGGGAAATCACAACAAATAGAAATTACCTCCGAGGCCAAGGACTAAAAGTCTGATTTCCATGGTAACATAGAGATCGCACCTCTCTGCTAGGGATGGAGAATATATGGCCCCAGAAGACTTATTCTGGGGCCATATATCCTCAAACAATGAGATTTCTTTGAAAAAAAAATTACCCCAAAGAAAGCGACAATGTGATTTAGATCAGGCTGCCTCAAAGCCTTAGGACAGTTCCCTTTAGAGCTCTCCCAGGTGGCTTTTTGTTTCACTTACGATTTCTTTCTTGGTCAACTTGTTCCCTTCATTGAATGCTTAGCCCAGAGAAAGCCTTCTCAGATAATGGGGAGCTTTTTCTTCCTGCAGATGTTGCCATCGTGAATCATAGTTCATCTTCAGGCTTGCTTAATCATCTGTAGAGATTTCTATGAGGGTTGCCTGCCTTAAACATTTTTTTAAAATTATTTGGAAAAAGCAGGTTTGTCTCAGCTTTGGGCTTAGGGCTGCATGATAAATGCTAAAGGGCTTTATTTGCAAATAAAATGTTTTCCACAAGCACTTGTCTAACCAAAGCACAGAGCACAAAAATAAGAGGACTTGAATTGACAAAAACGATCATTATTTGCCAAGGGAAACTCTTTCAAATGTCCTTATACCTATCCACATCTGGTTTTTGATCTTGGGGCCAAAAACCCTCTTGATTTAAGTGTTTTGCCTAGGGTGCACTTATCTCAGAATTGTGACATGAAATAAATAGGGAAAGTAAACAGCATTGTTTTAAAATAATGCAATTTGTATCTAATGTGGTCATGTGTGGTACTCTAACTTATTATGTGGAGCTGTAATTTGAAATACTTCCTATCCTACATTTTAAAACTAACCGAGGGTTTTCTCCGACGTTTTCAAAAGTCACTATTATATTTTCATATTGTCATTAACATTGATTATGCTCCCATTCTAGTGTTCTGCTTTATATATTTTAATTAAATGTTTTATATTGTGTACTTGAACCCTGAGGCAATTTTAACATGAAGGGGACAATTTTATAAATGGAAAAAAATAAAACCTTACAAAATGATTGGTGTGTTCCCTGCTGCACAGAACATTTAAGAGCCAGAATTCCTGCCTCAAAATGTTTCCAGGCTAAGTAAAATTATAAGGAGAATTAGGTGCTTTCAAAATGTCAAGAGTTAGCTCTTTTATTTGGTTTGATTTTTGGTTTGTTTGATATAGGCATGAAACCTTTTCTCCTTAAAGAGGAGTCCCTTTTTGCTGAAGAGAAGGTAGTATAAAGGTTTATTATATGATTATTTGTAATCATTTAAAAATTGGATACAATATAGGTGTCCCAAAATAGGGGGCTAGTTGCATGGTTAGGTAGCATCCACACCACGTAATCACACGTGTTTACTGTATGTTAAGAGAAAAAATCAGATCATAATCAGTATGCACAGAAGAGTCCTTATTTTATTAAGAAAAAATATGCAGAATATGAATAATATGTGTAAATATGCATGGAAAACCCTGAAAGTCTATTTGCACCAGGTTAGTAGTGGTCTCTCTGCATGAACGTGACATGATTTGAACGATCATAAATCCCTAAATCTTAGAGTTGAAGGGACTTGGAGATCATTTAATTCAGTTTCTCACTAATTCACCAGATAGCTCATTGCATTTACAGACTGATCCAAGTATTCGGGAGTTCTCTCTTAAATGGAATTCCTACCTGCCTCCCTGTAGGTTCCACTAGCTGCTGCCCTCTCTGCCCTCGGGAGACGTGTGGAATGAATCCAGTTCCTTCTACATCACTGCTCTTGAGCTATTTAAAGACTGCTACTCCTTCTTCCTAAATCTTCTTTTCTTCAGGGTAACATCCCTAATTTATTCAATCATTCTTTGTGATTTCCCAACTCCTCCTGTGGCCCCGATTCATTTTTCTGGAGGTCAGGGAATTGTTGGCATATCCCTCTTAAGATGGGTCATCCAGAACAGACCCCCATGTTCAAGTGCACTCAAGCCAGCCCAAATCCAGTGGACCTTGTTTGCTCCTTTGATCTCTAACCAGTAAAGGCCACGGTTTGTATCAATTTGAAGTCAACGAAAACTTTTCCAGAGATCTTCTATATGAGCGACTGTTAAGGGCCATGTTCCCCAATTTGAATTTATTCTATTAATTCTTTGACTCCAAAGCAGGATCTATACAGCTATAACAAGCTGCAATTCAGCTTCCAGCCTTTCTAGTAATCCTTACTAAGCCATATCTTATTTGTTTTATTCTATATCCAAGTCTGTCAAACTCATTTCAAATCTTGATTCTGTCCAGCAATGTGTTACCTCTTTTTCAGGTTTTTGTACTTCCTATATTGATAAGTAAACCATCTCTATCTTTAGTCATCTCTGAAAATCATTTTTAAGGGCAAAGACTAGAAGTCTCTGAAATCCCAAATCTGCTTTTCACACAGCACTCGACGGTACAGTATTTCATTGGACGTCCCCCTCTATTCACGACCTGCAACTCTGGGGTGAGCCAGCAAGCATCCCCGATGAGATAGCACGGGCAGCAGCTGGGGAGGAACGCAGCCCTGAATTTCCTACCACTGGGCACAATAAAAATGTCTTGTGCTTTTCCCACCACCAGGCACAGGAAAAAGAATATGAAAGCCAAAAGTGGAGACAAAACTAAAAAGAGGATATTTTCCTGAAAGAAAGGAAATGTAGTAAAAGAACGGAGTCCCTGGTATCAATCAGCGCTTCCATGCCACTGACAAGCTAAGACCCTATAAACAGAGTAACGGGTTGGACCCCTGCCTAGTTTCCCCTGTAAATGCCACCCATATCTGGCCCATTTATTTGAAATGTGGTCTCCAGAAAAATCTTGGATGGGGGAACCAAGTTCCTGGGAGAATTAGTCAGCTGTGAGTTTCACAGACTTTTGTCTTTACTGATTCTGCAGCGTCCCCATGGAGCTCTGGTTCCACACGTCCAAGGTGAGGGAGTTGAACGTGACCCGGTGACCTTCACGTCTTCTCCGTTCAATACTTTTGATATGAAGATAAGTTTGATGCATGGTCAAGGGGCAATTTCCAGTTTTTCCTCATTATGCTGTTCAAGGTTATCTGTGGAACACAGATTTGATATTTCCAGAGCTTCTCTCCTTTTAAAAAAATTTTATTTTATTGAAGTATAGTCGATTTACAATGTTGTGTTAATTCTGCTGTACAGCAAAGTGATTCAGTTATACACACATATCCAGAGCCTGTCCCTTGCTCAGCAGTTCTCTCACATATCTCAAATAGGCTCCCTTCTTTTTCCACGCCCCTCAGGCACTGCTTTCCGCCCCTGCATCCTCCCTGTTTCCTGAGAAAATCGCAGAGCTCTAGCCTGATGGCTAAGGGCAGCTACGGCAGCCTCTCAGGCCTGGACCTCTCAGGCCTGGACTGCACGCCCCTCAGCTGTGAATTCTGCTCCTTCCTGCGAGGGACCCAGCCCACCACTAAATTTCTTACAGCCTCAGTTTACTTATATAAAATGGGGATGATAATTCTCACAGGACCATGGCGAGGCTATGTCAAAGAAAGAGTGTAAACTGTTAAATATATTGTCTGGCACATAGAAAACACACACATGGATGTTAGCAAAAAAACCAAAACAACTTCACATTTCTCTGCATCTTCACCCTATCTGGTCTGAGAGTAGGATACATATTCTTTTTCTGAGGTGATCACAGTTCCATTTGTACTGATTACTGGCTTAAAACAATAAAGAGGAATTACAGGTTTATGTAAGCGGAGGTCCAGAGAGAGGACAGAATACTGACAGCAACTTGAGGTTAAGGTGAGGGCCCCTCGGGGTCATGAGATGGCTGCAGAAGTTCCAGCACCTCATCCTTCATTTTGCACGTTCAGCAGAGAAAGAGAGTTGCTTCCAGAACTTCACTCAGAAGAGCAAAGCAGCTTCTTTTTCAAAAGTCTAAAGAAAACTCGTCTCATATCTCACTGGTCTAAATGAGATGAAATGCCTTCCCTGGGCTTCCCTGGTGGCGCAGTGGTTGAGAGTCCACCTGCCGATGCAGGGGACACGGGTTCGTGCCCCGGTCCAGGAAGATCCCACATGCCGCGGAGTGGCTGGGCCCGTGAGCCATGGCCGCTGAGCCTGTGCGTCCGGAGCCTGTGCTCCGCAATGGGAGAGGCCACAACAGTGAGAGGCCCGGGTACCGCAAAAAAAAAAAAAAAAAAAAAATGCCTTCCCTAAATCAGTCGGGTGACAAGTTCATGCTATTTTAGGCTTGAACCCATACTCTATTTCTAGAAACAGGGTGGAGTCAAATTTCCCCATTGCATATAGGGTTTGGGGTACCCAGGCAGCATTGTCCAATTATATAGTTTCAGGAGGCCTGATCCCTATGGATTTCTCTTCTGGAACTGTGTTCTATGCTATCCACATAAAATGCAATGGGAATAGTGCTCTGTGGAGTTACTCAGCTGGAAACATTGGACTTGGAAAGAGGTACATGAGTCCCCTACCTACAAACCTTCAAATTGTGAACTTTCAAAGATGTGAATATGCGTTCGTATGTCCAATCACGTAAGTTAGTTCATGTGTCTGGTGTATATTGTCATGTGCGTGCATCCTCTACAAGTGGTTGTGCTTTTGTATCGATCTGCAAGAGGATGACTTCATTGAACTCCTTGCTGTGCAACACAAGGGGCTTACTAATGAAGACCTGATGGAACTGGAGGCCCAGAGAAGGGACGAAGAGAGACAAGAGGAAGAAGAAGTAACTGAAGAACTGAAGAGATTCACGTTGCGGGAAATGGCAAGGGGATTTTCTGTATTTGAGGAGGCACTGTTAGTTTTTGAGGCACAGGTCCTGAACGTAGACGGTACACGAAGGTTGCAGCAGCCGTTCAGAATGCAATCCAGTGCTGCCGTGTCATCCATGGTGAGAAAAAAAGAGCTACTACCCAGACATCCCTGGATCATTATTTCAAGAGGGTAGATAGAATTGAATCCAGCAAGGAACCAGAACCTGTGCCGTCAGCGTGAGGTGTGAGTGAAATTGCAGCCTTCTGTCTCCTGTTGCTGACGATCCTTCAGCTCTACCATCTCCCATCTCATCTCCCTCCTCCAGTCAGTAACTCTTCTTGCCTGTTCCCTCGATGCCAGCCCCTGTGTGCCAGCTGTTGTACTGTACTACTGTACTATTCAAGGTACTGTACTGTAAGATTAAAAATGTTTCTTTATTTTTGTGTTTGTTTTTTATGTATTATTTGTGTGAAAAAGTATTATACACCTATCACAGTACAGTACTATATAGTCGATTGTGTTAGTTGGGTACCTAGGCTAACTTTGTTGGACTTAAGAATAAATTGGACTTACGAATGTACTCTTGGAATGGAACTCGTTCGTATGTAGGGGACTTACTGTACTTGAAGTTCAAGGAAGTTACCACAGAGGTACTAGATATTGGCTAGCTCATCACAAAGGTCATTCCACTAGTGCCTGAGTCCATCTCCTCCTCCTTTTCCTACGGAACATTCTCCTGTTAATTTATCCTTTTTCTTGAATTGGCATCAGCTCCCTTTTTTATTGGGTCACTTGCTTATGCTGATTCTTCTTCATCCAAAACCAAACAAAAATTAAAATTAAATTAAAATTAAAAAATCAAAGCTTCCCCAAACCTGCTATTCCACCAAGCTACCTTAACTTCCCTATCACAGTTCCTGAAAGCACGGTCTGTATTCATTGCCCCAGGTCAATCATCTTGCTTCTGCCTCAACCTCTCCGCTGAATCTGCTCTCTCAGAATCATTTCTCTGTAAACGAATCGAAATGTCAGGCCAGTTCCAACTTCTCTGATCACCACATCCTCCTTCGTGAAACTCTCTCCTCCTTCCTATCCATTTATTTGATCAATATTTATTGTTCACCTGCCACGTGTTAGACACTGGGGTAGATGCTGAGAATGCAAAGATTAAAAGAATCTGGTTCTCAAAGAGGTTATAAGGCAGTGGAAGGGCAACCAATGAAACAACAGGTGAGAGCCTGAGTGGAGGAAACATCTAAATCTACTAGGAATAGGAGAAGCTTCTAAAAAGGCAATTCTTGGACTGTTTTTAAAAAGCTAGGCGCCTGTTGATTGGAAAATGTCAAAGGCACAGGGAGAAGCATGGTACAATCAGGAAACTACAAGTGGCTTGGTATGGTGTGAAGGATGGCAGAGACTCTGGGGCGGGAGGGAGATAAAGTTGTTCAAGAAGGTAGAAGCCAGGTCGGTCAAGGGTTTGGACAATGTGACATAGATCGTGGGCAGCTGCTGAAGAATTCTAAGCCATTTAATGACATGATCCAATTCATATTTTACAAAGGTCATTCCAGTGGAGGACAAAATAGGCAGGCCCAGAAGCTGGAGGACAAGTAAGGAGGATGCTAAAGAATTTGGATAAAAATGATGATGTTTCTGAACTACAACTATGGTGGGGGGGCTGTTAAGGTGGTAGAACAAATTCAAAAGATATTGAGGAAATGAAAATATACAGCATATAATATGGGATAGGAAGGTAGGACCAGTAAAAAATGGTGAAACCAAGTGGGAAGAGAAATGCAATAATATAGTGGAGAGGTTAGTCAAGAAAAGAACATAGAATATTCTTGGTTTCCTCGTTACTTCTATGACCAGTTCTTACTCATGCTTGGGTTCTTAGCCCTGCCCCTGAGCAGGGGTGCTTCCCAGTGAAAAAGCCGGAGCAGATCTGCATTCTTCCCTTCACAACACCATCTGATCTTATGGCTTCGACCATCACATCTGTGTCCTAAGCGCCGATTCTACTCATCTGAGTCCAAATTGTTTCTCAAATTCCAGTGTCAGTTTTCAGTGCTTCCTCGGTGTCTTTTGCTTGGATGTCCATCTCTGCATTCTAACTAAACTGAAATCATTGCCTTTTCTCCAAACATATTCCTTCTCCCCTGTTTCTTAATCTGTTAATGCTGCTGCCCTCCTTTTAGCTGGACAATTTACTGTCACCTTTGCATCCTTATTAGTTCATTCATTCACTCATCAAATATTACCGAGTGCCTATGATATCTCTTGAACGCTTCTAAGTGCTGTAGATATAGTGATGACCTAAACAAAGTTCCTGCCCATATAGAGCTTCATTCCAGTAAGGGAATACATATCATATTAGATGAGTGCAAGAGGGTAAGAGTGACAGAGTGCTTGCTTGCGACATTCAATAAGTTGGTGAGACCTTTCACTTTAATGTCTTTTACATTTATCCTCATCCTCTATTCCAACACTGTACCAAAGTTCTGCCTTCAGTGTCCCTCAGACAAATGGTAATAGTGTCTCAGTTTAATCCAATTCATTTGAAATAATATGTAGGGAGCCCTTACTACATGCTGGATGCTTGGGTTGTTACAGATCCCGAAATGAACTCTAAAAACTTTGCAATTTAGAAAAAGTGATGAAATGACCACCTAAACCACTTAAATACAAAACATCGATAAAATTCCACATGGAAATTCTACCTAACTAGCCAGGGAAATTCACAGGATGGGTAGATCACTTCTGAAGTGGGCTCAGTTGAGTTAGGGGTATTCAAAATGCCACTCAAAGGATAGATTGGACTTTTATTGGGTCTGGGGTGGCAGCTGGGGAGGAAAATGCATTCCAAGGGGAAGACACTGGATGAGTAAAGGAAGGAATGTGGGAAGGCATGGGTGTCCAGGTAATAGTGGGGAGTGCCATTTTCTGGGAGCTTCAGTTACTGATAGAGGAAGCTGAGGCTAGGAAGACAGACTAGGACCATCCTGTAAAGAAGCATAAAGGCTGGTCTGATGAATTTATATTTAAATTATGAAAATCCATCATTTTTTCTCTTATTTTTATTATACACATGACCTTTTTATTTGTTAATTTGCTTATTTATAGAACACTTGTGGAATTACTACCCACTACTATCCCAGAATATTGGTAATTTAGTAAAAAATTGCTATACAAGACCCATGTGTTGAAACAGTATCTTATGATATGAAAGTTAAATGAACTCTGGTAGACGGTGGCATGAATGTATTTGTATCTGAAAAATTATGTTTCTGAGCTTTGAAATATTTTGGGTTTCCCATTATTTTGAAATTAGATAAAGACTAATTTGGACGCTAGCAGTGAGCTAGCTTCCAAACTTCTATTTTTGCTAACTTCGTAGAATGAAAAGAAAGAAAATTTCTCTCCTGTGGGCTTTATCAAAATTCTATGAATTGGCAAAGGCTATGAAACATGAGAAATTTGAAGAACAAATCTGAGTAGAATATCTCCAGACTTTAATAAATGTCTGAATGAAAATACCAAAAATATGGTTTCTTCCAAAAATATGTTAATAATTATCCATTTCTAGAATGAGACATTAGTTTCTAAAGAGGTGCTAATTTGTCTTTCTAAATAAAAGATTGAGTTGTTTTAAGTTTTGCATCACCTTATAAAAGGAAATTCCCATTCGGAGGATTTTCAAAAACAAATAAACCAGTTGAAGTTTCCAAATATAGAACTATGTGTGTTCTATTGATGACATCTCCTAACAACCAGCTTTCTGGTTTAGCTTCTGAATTATTCTGTACATGGACAATCTCTTGAAAGTATGTATTTGGTAATGAGTATCATACTGATATGCTCCTATGTGAGTAGATCTGAAACCCAATATGATTTCAAAATTGGCCAACTTTACCAAGGGAACATGAAGGTTTCCATGGTTCCAGAGAATCAATAGTGCCCTCTAAAGGAAATCCACGTGAGGTGCAGCCCATATCCAGGTTGAATTCAGCAGTTAATCTGCCAAAATGTTACTCAATTGTAAATCCAAAAATGGATTCAAAATTATAAAAAGAATGCAGGCCAGCCCTCATCGTAAGTCCCCTAGGTAGCTGCCCACCCCACTTTGGGACTGTTGGAGCAGAAAGACCATTCTTCAGCCCTAGTTGCTTCTTCGTGCTGAGAACTGTTTGTCACCACCCTGGGGGAAAGTTCCTGGAAAGGGAAAAGGTGATGGTTTCTAAAGGGAATCCAGGTACGTGTCTTGGGCAAGTGTGTTACGTGTAAGGAAAAATGTGTAGGATAGAGTTTCGAGGAAGCCTTGCCAGCTCTATGCCCTGGGCCAGCTCAGAAACCCCGAATATCGGGAAGAGAGCCCGACCAGCTGAATTCCAAGGGGACAGACAGTGTGGTCTGGCTGAAACGCATGGAAATAAGAAGAAGTGATAGGAAACATTTGTGGATATGCGTCTGTCCATCTAATTTTGTGGTTTAATCTTACATTTTTTTCTTCTATCCATCTTGCATGATACACAGAGAAATAGCCACAGATGACTTGATAATGTTACAAGAAATATTGGGCAAAATTTTATATTGTTACTATTGATTAGTAGCAGGAGAAGCCTTGGAGATTAATGTCTGCCTTAGAGGCATAAAAAGTCAATAAGTACAGAAGATGTTAATCCCAAATATAAATTGCTGAAGCAGGTTATTATTGTCATAATGAGATGGCTGAGAATGAAGCTTACAATATTTCCTTTCTTCTGTTGCTGAAACTACATGTATAGAGAATTGGTTATATTTTTAAGATTTTCCTTCAGCATTCAGGTCCCGTTTTGTCAGACAATAAATATCACGGTGAAGTTGTCACTCGGCACGTACACCTGTACCTGACAGCTTACGTGGCACCTCCAAATGTAAGACTTCACCTGAGCCTCACATTGACCTTGTAAGGTCAGCAGGTCAACTATTTATTTTTAATTAGTTAATTATTTATTTTTGGCTGCATTGGGTCTTCGTTGCTGCGCGTGGGCTTTCTCTAGTTGCGGCGAGCGGGGGCTACTCTTCGTTGCGGTGCGCGGGCTTCTCATTGCAGTGGCTTCTCTTGTTGCAGAGCATGGGCTCTAGGCACATGGGCTTCAGTAGTTGCGGCACACGGGCTCAGTAGCTGTGGCGCACGGGCTTAGTTGCTCCATGGCATGTGGGATCTTCCTGGACCAGGGCTCGAACCTGTGTCCCCTGCATTGGCAGGCAGATTCTTAACCACTGCGCCACCAGGGATGTCCCAGGTCAACTATTATCATAGCAGAGATGGAACGAAATCTCATGAGCATTTAATTTCCCAAGATCCTTTTTTCTACTTATTGATTAGAATATTAAAACACCTGAAGATACATTAGGTTAAAGATGAAGGGAATTTTAAAATCTGCTAAGATGATCCATCAGCCACAGCAAAGCTTTCCCCTACCTTTCGGGACAGTCCAGTTGAAGGGACACATTTCCACAGATATGGCTGTGGTTAGTAGAGTGAGTACCATCTTAATTAGACG
The DNA here is from genome assembly GCF_011762595.2 of Tursiops truncatus. Classification (NCBI taxonomy): domain Eukaryota; kingdom Metazoa; phylum Chordata; class Mammalia; order Artiodactyla; family Delphinidae; genus Tursiops; species Tursiops truncatus. The sequence goes on from NC_047045.1 coordinate 14,780,503, forward strand.
TGACCCATTCGTCTAAAGGAATCTGAGAATTATGGCAATTAGAGTCATTCTTAGCAGGTTCCTCAAACTACGAGCCAAGCTAAAAGGTGCATCGTCAGAGCAAGCAGGTGTGCGAGAGCTGACAGGACATGCTGGCTCACTTATAGCACTACGTCTCCTCACAAGCCTCCTAGGATGCATTTGAACTTCACAGGCTAGAAGTTAAAAGGGGTTTTAAGTGTTCATTTAGGTTTCCCTTCCAAATGGCTCTTGGAAAAGACAAATCCTGGAAACTACAGATTTCTTTAAATCTCCAGGGCAGGAGGTTACACAAAATCCCTCCTCCTATGACTTATCCTTTTCAGCTAAGAGGCTATTTTAAAGTAGGTGCCAAAGATGTACTTCTAAGGGTTTATCACCACCACAGCCCCGCACAGTGGCTGGCGGGGCCAGGATCACAGAGCTCCCTGGGTCTGACTGCCCGTCTCAGTGTGGAGTGGGATGTGGGCAGCCTTCTTCCAGCATTTTTGGAATTCTTTTCTGGAACCAAGGCCCCACTTTGGGAACAATGGCTCTTGATGGAGTTTCTGCTCACGGGGGGCCTCTGGCGGGGTGAGCAAGAAAGCTTCTAGCCTGGGACACACAGAAACAGCCTAGGTACAACCGAGGGTCAGAAGCCGTCTGCCTTCAGTGCCTTGGCCACTGAACAGAAACAGTACTTTCTCTTTTAGGCACTAAACTCTGTATGAGGTCAGAGCCCATGGCTCTGAGAAGGGTGCTGTTCAGTTCGTACTGACTCCGTAACTACTGGGTCTTCTCACTGTCACAGACCAGTTTCTCCTTGTCCTGAGAATTATTATTATCATGCTGTTCTGTGTGGTTGTCATACTTGGACATGGCATGGACGGCAACTCCGGAAGTTAGGAGGGCAAGGACTATTATCCCCACCTCGCTGCTGGGAAACCAAGGGTGAAATGAAATGATTGGGCCTGAGGACACTCTGCTGGCTGAGGACACTTGGCCCCACCCTGTAAGCAGTGCTCTTTGCTTTATATCATCTACCCACCCGCCTTCCCTCCTGGGCCATGTGTCCATGAGGCAATGTGATAAAAGAACTAACACGGATAGGATGAGCTCAAAAGTGATTCCCCCTTGGTCTCTCTTCTTTAAGAGCTTTCTGGAGACAGTATCTTTAAGTGTTCACTGTCTTGGTAAGAATTTGAGGCTGGAAAGGATAGCATTTTCTTGTGGCTTTTGGGGATGATGAAAAGCAGTGAGCAAATGCACACCTTTAATTTTCTTGTATAGGATGTTCAGGAACACACTACAGGTCTTTCGGCTGTTCAAGAAAACTGGCCCAGGTACTAGGATTCTGCTCTGCTTTGGGCCAGGGGGACTAGGTGACAGGGCATGGGCGCTACATCGGTTAGACAGAGGATTGGGACCTGTATGTATGGAAACCTTCTGCCAGAACACTGTAGTTGTTCAATGATAGAGTCATTCAGGATGTTTCGTGTGGATAATGGGGCAATGATCGCACATTTCATTTCTATTTTACTGGATTTGAACATTGCTTTGGTGACTGGAAGAGCAGGAATAGTTTGGGGGACGGTTTTGAAGTGCAGTGAGAGGGTGAGGAGAGAAGAGCAGGCAGGAGTCAGTGGACCCTTTACCTAAATGAGTGGTTCAGAATATGCATGGCCCACAGAATTGCTTTCTCAGTCTGCTGCTAGAGAAAGCAAATAAATCCTGAGGACTATTTCTGAAGTCTTACCCGTTACAGGGTCAATCACTGGAGGCACTGGCCTCCATTAAACTGGCTCATCCCAGTAGTCTAAGATTCTACCAATCAGGAAACCACCATTTTCCTGACCTCCCCAAACTGGAAAGCGAAAAATGACATTCCCCAGACTTGTACGTACCTAGGGTTCTGGACGCAATGAGGTGAAGGTTATCTTCTTTCAGTTTGGGGCACTTTTTTTTTCTGCTGGCAGCCAAGACTGTGGAGACCCCTATCTATACCCTCTAGATGCTGTAGGGGCAGCAGGAACTAGACTCCAGGCTCCAGTGTCCAGCAATTGTGGTGATGTTGCTTTCCAATAACGGCTTTTAATTCCCTGAATTGAAGCAGGGATAACGCGTTCTTGAAGTCGGGGGCCCCTGCCTGTGGCGAGGAAGGGGTGCCCTTGGGGATGAGTCAGGCAGTGTTCTGGAAGTCAGCTGTAGGAGCCCAGTCTACAGCCCACTCCTCCAGTTCTTCTGTTTTCATAAGCACTTCATTCCCAGTGTTAAATCCTTTCTGTTCAAGATCTCTCGAGTGGTTTCTGTCTTATGCCAAACTTGTTCTGATACGCAGGGTACCAGAAAAAATAGGAGAGGCCTTCAGTAAACATGGCCCATTGACATTTTTATTTCAGTAATAAGGAAAGAAAATCTAGGCAAACAAAGAAGTTACTAAGGGGAGGAGATTTGAATTAGAGTAATAGTTCTCTATAATACTAAATAGCAAGAGAATTGGAGTGGTATCAAATTTAGGAAATGACGCACACTCCACTTACAGATTCATAATATGTAATTGCCTGGTACAGACTCGGAGAAGCTTGCAACAAAGAAGCACGCTTAATTTTGTTTACCCTTGTATTTCCCAAAGTCATTCAGAATGACAGTCATTATTGGGGAAATGCTAGTTTACTTCAATCTGAGGTAAAAAATATAGTCTTAATAACTATTCTTAAAGCAGGTTAGTACTTTGTAGTAACTTACTCAGGAAATACTTGAGATGCACACACACCCAAAAATCCTGATTTAAAAAGCAAAGGCAGGCTATAGAAGAAAAGTCAGCAAGCCGTAAAACCAATAAAATAGTGAATGTTGAACTCATTGTTAATGTGGCTACTAAACTTAAAATGCATATTAAGCAAAAGTCTTGAAAGGAAAGATAAAGTAAAATGCTAATAATAACTATAAATTTAAAATCCTCTAATATTTGAACAAAAAACTAAGCAGTAGGAAAGGAAGAATGAAGAAAGTATGTTAATGTTTATATTCTACACTGGGGGGGGCACATTTGGATTTGTTCTCGATGCTGATAGGAAAATTTAGGAAATACGTACATACATACATATTTAATGCTTTAAGTAACAGAAAAGTATTTGGGTTAATAGCTTTTTAAAAAAGAGAGAGAAAGAAAGAAAACCTAATAGAGAAATAATATCAAGAAATTCTAGCATTAGATGACAAACATAAAATAAAACCCAGTAGTGACACCTGTAAGTGTAAAAAGCAAAAACACTTACACTGGCTTTTAAAGAAATCCAACTATATGTTCTTTATAAGCAATCTATCAAAACCAAAATCATATAGAAAGCAGAAAATAAATCAAGGGATAAACAAAGATATCACGAGAAATGCAAACCGAAAAGAAGTAGGAGGTCTTGGTATCAACGCCCAAATAAAACTCAAGGTAAAAAAAATTAACTGGAGAAAAAAAGGAGATTTTAATGTTGCTAAAAATTACACAGTGATGACAAAGGGGAGAGATGCCATTGTCTCCCTCTCTGAAATAGGAGCTCCCCAGCTCTCAGAGGCCCAAGCCTTCAGAAGTGCTTTCCCCTTTGCTCTCCTATGTCCCTTCCAAGGGATGCCTCATTTGATCAGTGAAATCAGAAAAGGATCATGTGTACTCAGGGACTCCACTCTTGGCACACTTTCTTAGAGCCACCTACCTAAAAGCACAATGAGTTCCACATGGAAATCTCCCTGGAATATAGAATGATTCCATTGGCGAGTGGCTTTGGAGAAATCCAGCCCCTCCTCACTGAAGGCACTAGAATGAAGAGTGAAACAGTGTGCTTGCTCTGCAGACACAGCTTCAGGATCTGCTCCCTGGCATGGTCTGCCAACCTCACTATACAGAACCACCCCAACTATATAGAAATCCTGGGCTACTGCCTTTTCTGTCCTGGCTACTCCGTTAATGACTAAATGAATTCAGTGAGTAGAGGAAGGTCTATTTTGGCTAGAACTCCAAGCTAAATCCTCCAATTCAGTTTAGTATGCAATGAAGCTAATATTTTATCCCAATCTGATTTCTGAGTATCTTTACCAATTAGTTTATAAACTAAAAAGGAGAGAGCTGTGGGTACTTACAGCCTCCAAACTTCCAAAATGGGGGCCATTAACTTTAATGAAAATATATTAAAGCAATATATAAGAAGAAATTGACAAAACCACATTCTAGAAGGGATACTTAAAACACTCTGTTTCAATCCTTAACTGAACAAAAGGACAAAGATTACGACAGGAGATAGAGAATTTGAACAAATAATAAGAATATGAATACATCAAAATTTGTGCTCTATGAACAGAGAGGATATGCATTCTTTTCATATATTTATGGAAAAATTTACAAAATTTGATCATATACTAGCCCCAGATAGAAACTCAATAAAATTCAAAAAGTGACAGTTCTTCCTGCTATATTCTCTGACTGTAAAACTAAAACTGAAGATTAACAATACAGGCAACAGTAAAATAAAATTTTAAATGAATTAAAAATATTGAGTAATCCTAAACTTCCGGTCAAAGAGACAATTCAAATCACAGTTTCAGAAAGTTGAAATAAATTACATCAGATGCCGCCTGTGTACCTTACATCCTTCTTGGTTTCACCTCTGATTCCATCTGTATCTGAGACAAATATTTCCACACAGGTTTCAGCCTGTTATGTGCAGATAACCATGCCCCTCAAGGGTGGGTCATACTTAGTACTCATGGATTCTCAACCAGGACGTGTGGGGAAGTTAAGGCCTCAACCAATGGGGATGGGAGTCAGTGGAGAAATAGTTCTTCCTTTTGTCCTTTGGGGAGACAATTCTACGACACTTTCAGTACAGTCCTCAGAATGTCCCTATGGGATCAAGGACCACTTTCACATACTGCTCATCAACTCAATAACACATACACACCTTAAACGTCCCTCTTTTCCCTGTTTCACTCTCCCTGGTCTCTCACTCCTACTCCTGGTATCACTTCCCAAATAAACTACTTGTACACAAGCTCTTGTCTCAGGCTTGCTTTTCCCTTTCCCAAGAACACAAGGTAGGGGAAGCATGGTCCTAGAAAGCTCACCCTTGGGATGGTATCTGGAACCCAATTCACCAGGCAGATGGCAATAAGAACCCCACTGTGGTGAAATGAACTTCAGGTAACTGCAGGAGGACTGAGAATATTACCACGAAAGGATTGCTGCCTATGAGCACTGAGTATATTTACCTATAGAATTAAGACTAAAGCAAACGAAGAATAGGGTATCAGAACAGAGTGTAAATGTTTTATGTCCTGATATTACGGAAATTATTAAACTTGGGAAAGGAAGGGAGAAAGAAATAGGAGCTATTGTAAGAACATTAATTTCTTCATCTGTAATAGTTTAGAGTTAAAAGATATCATTTAAAGCTGATGGCCCAAGAATCAGAAATATAATAATATTTAACAATACAAAAAGAAGATACTATCAGCTAAAATTTATTTTTAGAGAAAAGGGGATGGGGGGAAGAAATATGCTATTTTTTTTTAACACTGCAGGGTAGGAAATGAATAGATATTGTCCAAAGTAGTAGAAGACTAAGTAAGAGTATTAGGTAGTAGGGAAAAAACTCACAAACCTTTAATATCAGAAAAAGAAAACACACACACACAGAGGCATATGCATGTACAAAGAAAACAAGCCACATAATGAAAGACATTTTAAAAACTGCTAAAATAGAGTACATAAAATAATACAGTGGAACAAAGGTCATCTGAATATCAATAAATGTAAATTTAATTTACATATTGAAAGAAAGATTTTCAGATTAGATCACAGAATAATCCCCAACTCTATGCTTTATACAAGAGGCATATCTTAAACAAAACAATCTAGAAAGGTTCAAAATAAATACTAAGCAAACACTTCCCAAAATAAAAATAGGGTCAGGATCTTAATATCAAAAAAGGTGGAATTCATACCAAAAAGCAGTAAACAAGACACACAAAAAAGGACTTTTTTAAACCTAACGGGCACAATCCACAGTGAGTGTATACTTAAGAATCTTTCATGTACCAAATAATGTTGCTGCAAATGTTATAAAGCAAAAATTGCAGAACCTACAAGGAGAATTAGAAACACAGTCTATTAATATCGTTCACCACATTATTAGACCATTCATATAATCCTATCTATTGTTACGAAAAAAGCATTTGGAAAACAACTGAACAATCATTCTTGATTACAAATACTCAAGTAAAATGGGAAAATATGATTATTTGCTTAACATGATAAATCTATTTCAGCCCAAAAGTCAGCATCATGCTTAAAGGGAAAACAATAGAAGCATTCCTACCAAAAATTATGTGCAAAACGAGTATGACCACTGTCCTGACTATTATATAAAACTGTGCTGGAGGAAGGAGCCAATGCAATCAACAAGGAAAATAAATTAGACACATGTGGAATGAAAACAGATGAAGCTACCGTTATCAACATGATCACAAACCTGGAAAACTCAAAGAGTCGCTTTGACATATACAAATAGTAATCAGATAAAATATATGATATGAAAGTAAAGTTGCTATTTACAGTAGCAGCAAAAAGATTAAAAACCTAGGAATGAACTTAACAAGAAATGTGTGAGACCTTTACAAAAACAATAACAACAAAACTTTAAAACATACTGAAAGATACAAAAAAAATTGAACAAATGGAAACACATACTATATTCTTAGATAAGTCAGCCAAATATTAAAAGCATCAATTTAACACAGTTTTAATAAAAATACCAAAAATTTTAAAAAAAATAGACAAAAATGATTCTAAAGTTTTTAAGGCAAAAAGCAATATATATCAAGCAAAACTCTGAAAAACATGAGGTGAGAAATGCGGTGGAGGGTCTAGTACCACTAGATATTAAAATATATTTTATAGTTTCAAAAGTTAAAACAATGTAATATTGGCAAATGAATAGACAGACAACCAAAGGAACATAGAAATACCAGAAATACATTCAAATACATAAAATAATTTAGTATATGATAAAGGTAGAATTTCAAATCAAAGTTCAAAGACAAACTTTTAACAAATAGTGTCAAGACAATTGGATAGCCATCTTGAAAAAAAAATTACGTTGAAACCCTGTCTCACAGTATATACAAGTATTGATATAAATTCTATCGAAAATGAGACTAAAAAATTGTTAGATGAAAATAGAGGATTCTATTATAACTCTGTGATTCAAAACAAAAGACTGATAAATTTTACATAAAAATGAATCATGCATGGTGAAAAGAAAAAAACACATAAGCAAATCAAAAGACAAGGGATAACCTGGGGGAAAAGTTTCCAAGTCATATCACGGGTAAAGAGCTAATCTCCCTAATATGTAAATAAATCCTAGAAATAAAGAGTAATAACCTAATAGAAAAATGGAAAGATTATGAACAGTCAGTTCAGAAATGTAAATGGCTCTTAAACACAATCCCACACTTATGAAGGGAAATGCAAATGAAAACCATATTGAGAGATCTTCAGAAAGGCAAAACAGGCACTTACATTGCTGAGTGTGTAAACTGGTTAAAACCATGGAGGGTAATACTGTAGTATCCATCAAAATAACAAATTATATATCTTCTGGCCCATCAATTCCACTTCTGGGACTTTGTCCAAATGAAGATATACTTAGATATACATAAAACTGATGTACAAAGTCATTCAATGAAGCATTGTTTGTAAGAGCAAAGACTGGAACAATACAAATGCCCATCAATAGAGGACCAGTAAATTAACTCTGGTTATTCCTCACAATGGAGTACCGTGAAGCTATTTTTTAAAAGCAAGGATGCTTTCTATGTAATAATGTAAAAAGATCATCGTACTAGTTTCTCAGGGCTGCTGTAACAAATCACCACAAACCGGGTCACTTTAAAACAACAGAAATTTATCGTCTTACTGTTCTGGACATAAGAAGTCTGAAATCAAGGTATTGGCAGGGCCACATTCCCTCTGAAGACCCTAGGAAGGATCTGCTCCGTGTCGTTCTCCTAGCTTCTACTGGTTGCAGGCAATCCTTGGCGTTCCTTGACTTGTAGGCATCACTTTAGTATCTGCCTCCATCCTCTTATGGTGTTGTCCTCTAGATTAGTGTTTGATTGAACAACTGGGTACTACAGCTAGCCAAGTTGACACATAAAATTAACCATCACAATCACCAAGAAATATATTAAGCGAAAAATAATTCAAGATACACAGTAGTATGTAAAATATGCTACGTTTTATTTACAAAAGGGTAAGAATAAGAATTCATATTGCTTGTATTTGCATAAGTTCCGGAAGGATTCTCGTGGTTATCTGTGTGCATGTGTAACTGGTTAGATTAGGGACAAGGAAAGGAACAAGAATTTACTATAAACCTTTTCATATTATTTTAATTTTTGAACCATGGAATGCATTACCTAGGCAAATGTTTAACTTAAAAAAAGAAGATGCAACAGTGAGATCTGTGGTACTGATGTAAGAAAAGGCAGATCATTATAACAAGATACAAAGTCCAAAAATAGACACATACACACACCCCGTTTAATTTTTTTTCCTATCCGTATTTTTTATTTCCTCAGTGAACTTGTTTCTTCTGTGGCGCTAGAAAAACAATTAAATGTCCTTAATCCCTCTCGGAAAGTTTAGCAGAGACGATGATGGATCAAAGCCTTTTGAGAATGAGAGAATTAATCTTCACAAAAATGTTTAAAAACTGATAGCCTCTCCTATTTTTTTTAAAAGATACATTTCTTACCTTGAAGGATTTGAAGGGTGAAAGAAAACTGGTCCAGCAACTTCATTATCTGTACAGTTCATGTATTTATGAAACTCAGAATTAAAAGTGAGAACTGATCTTTAGGGAAACTGACACAATCATCTCTGCTATTACCGACGTTTGCATTTGCATCTTTTACATATTTCGTAACCTTGTGCAGACCCATGGCTACGAATTCCAGACATGTGTGATTGAGTCCCAGATCGGTATTTCTGGTGTGTCTCTTCCTTCAGTTTGCCAGACATGTCCATATGGACAACAAACTCAACATACTTAAACTGCAGTCACCCACCCCACCTCCTACCTCACACACCTGCTCTTTTCAGTCCCCATTTCAGTCTGTGTCACTCACCTCCTCAGTGACTTGGGGCCTCCTGTATCTAATGGATTACCAAGTGCTGTCAATTCTCTCTTAAAAAATAACTCTACAATTCATCCATAGTGTAGTCCTATTGACTCTGTCTCTTGTTATTTCTATTTTTCCAGTTTTATTGAGATATAATTGATATACAACACTGTATAAGTTTAAGGTGTACAGCATGATGGATTGACTTACATGTGTTGTGACATGATGAGCACAATAGGTTTAGTTAACATCCATCATCTGATAGAGTTCAATAAGAAGAAAAAGCAAAAAAAGGAAATGTTTTTTTCCTTGTGATGAGAACTGTTAGGATTTAATCTTCCGAGAACTGTCATATGTAACGTACAGCAGTGATAGCTACAGTCATCATGTTGTACGTTATATCCCTCATACTTACGTTTCTTATAACTGGAAGTTTGTGTTTTTGACCACCTTCCTCCAATCGCCCCCGCTTCACCCTGCCTTCTTTGATAACCGCATACATCACCTTTTTCTATGAGTTTGTTTGTTATTATATTCTACATATAAATGAGATCGTATAGTATTTATATAGTCATTTATAGAATGACTTATTTCACTTAATTTCACCTAGCACAATGCCCTTGAGATCCATCCATGTTGTTGCAAATGGCAGGATTTCCTTGTTTTTTATGGCTGTTTTATTATATCTGTGTATCTACAGATACAGCTATAGATATATCTATATAAATATATAAATATAGATATGTCTATAGTTATGTCTCACAACTTCTTTATCCATTCATCCATCAATGGACACTTAGGTTGTTTCCATGTCTTGGCTGTTGTAAATAATGCTGCTATTACATGGGGGTACAGATATCTTTTTGAGTCTGTTCTCATTTCCTTGGGATCTAGTCCCAGAAGTGGAATTACCAGGTCATATGGTAGTTCTATTTTCAATTTTTTGAGGACCTTCCATACTGTTTTCTACAGTGGCTGTACCAGTTTGCAATCCCACCAACAGTTCACAAGGGTTCCCTTTTCTCCACACCTTCGCCCGCATTTGTCGTCTCTTGTCTTTTTGATGGTGGCCATTCTAACAGGTGTGAGGTGATCTTTTATTGTAGTACTGTTGATTTGTATTTCCCTAATGACTAGTGAGGTTGAACATCTTCATGTACCTGTTGGCCTTACATATATCTTCTCTGGAAAAATGTCTATTCAAGTCTTTTGCCCATTTTTAAATTGCATTATTTGAATTTTGCTATTGAGTTGTATGAGTTCTTTATATATTTTAGATATCAACCTCTTATCAGATATATGGTTTGCAAATATTTTTTCCCTTTCCATAGGTTGTCTTTTCAGTCTGTTGATCTGTTAAGAAATCTGCTCGTTGTCTTACGGGGTTTCCCTTGTATGTAACTTCTCACTTTTGCTGATTTTAAAATTCTTTGTCTTTGACTTTTGACAATTTAGCTATAATGTGTCTCGGTAGAGCGTATTAGGGTTCAACCTATTTGCATCCTTTGGGCCTCTTGGATGCAGAGGTCTATTTCTCACCACAAGCCTGGGAAGTTTTCAGCCATTATTGCTTTAGATATACTTTCTGTCCCTTTCTCATTCTCTTCTCCTGCTGGAATTAGCTTCCCTACCCAGGCTCATCAGCTAAGTATCTCTAAGGCCACTAATGATCTTTGTGGTCTTGACTCAAGTCAGCCTGCACCCCAGTTTCACTGGCTGAACAGTTGCTACTGACTTTGCTCTGGGGGCCACCGGTTCTGCCCACTCACCTGCCTGTCAGCTCAAGAGTTGCTGGGTTGTGCAGCTTCCAGATGTTCTTGTCAGCCCTTCCCGTAAGATAGGAGTAGGTAAAGACCACACTCTACGGTGGGCGGGGCTGTGACCCAGACTTCTGCCTGGGTGGGACTGGGAGAGCCCACTTCAGGCAACTCCCTAGTTTCTTCTGAACAGGATTTCTGGTAGGGAGGCTGGGGGAGGAGCTAAGACTCAGCTCTTCTGCTGGGCGTGGGCAGACCAGGCTCCAGGGCTGGCGGATCTCCTCATTGGAAGACCCGAATCAGGCAGACTTGCGCCCCACCAAGCTCCGTCGTCAGACTGTGCCACCAAATGGGCTGCAGAAGAGCAAAGCTGCTGGTTGGGTTGACTCTTTGGGCTCTGCAGGCAGGAGCTCAGTCTGCCAAGATCCGAGTGCTGCTTGTTGGAAGCCCCTCCTCCGTTTCTCCATCACAATGAGATTCCCAGTGGTTGAGCCCACAGATGCTCCTGTGAGCCCCATGGGGTGAAACCAGAGTAGGGGTTCCCATGAAGTGACCCCCGTGCTGGCGGTGCTGGGTGTCACCGCTGTGTTCTCTTTTGCCACTGGAGGAGCTGTAGGCACGGTGCTGTGCCGGCCCAGGGAAAGGGCCATGCGGTCAGCGTGTAGCTGTTTCTCTCACCCTTGAATTCAGTCTGTCTTGGTCTGTGTGGTGCAGGAGGTGCTTCAACCTCACTCCCGTGTTCTGAGATTCTCTGAGTGATGTTTTATTCTTGCATAGTTCTTAGTTGTTCTTCTTGTGAAACGGAGTCAAATCAGGTATGACCTATGTCACCATCTTGGTGATGTCATTCTCTCATTATTTCTGATCTGCAATTCCTAAACAGTTTAATCCATTTTCCACATTAGTATAGAAGTTATTGCTCCACAATGAAACTCTTATGTCATCAAAACTCCTCTTTTGACTTCTATTAAGTTCCATTTTGTATAACAGAATCTCCATAAACTCTTGTTAAATGAATGAAGAAGTGGACAACTGGATGATAGGCAGTGAGTAGATTTAGGAACAGTTATTTTCAGACTTATTAGCCATAAAACAATTGTTAGAAGAAATGCCAGCTAGTTAAACCATTTGCTAGAACTTAACCTCTGAAACAACTGTCCATATCACATCAAACTATTACAGATGAAGTTATTTTTCTTTGTAAGTTTCTTGATTTTATTTCATTAAATCAACCAGAGACAATGATGGCAACTTTATGAAATTTTGGAATTGAAAAGACCAGTAAATAATAATCATAATAATCACAATAGGATTTCTGCAGTACTATAGACACAATGGAGATGTATTTCCTAGTGGTGATTTAAAATTCAGAATTCTTTCAGCTCCAAATCCTTATATGTTGTGCAACACAAAGGAACACTCTCCCTCAAAAGAAGTGACTAATTCTCATCCACTAAATTGTTTAAAAACACATTCTTTATAAGTGTACCTGCACACATTTCTGTAAAGCTAAAAGCCTCCAGAGATATAGAGCGCTCATCTTGCTATCAATTTAAATGTAATCCTGACCTGTATTTTTATGAATTAATAAAAATTTTACTTGGGCAATCTGGGTTTTGCAGTTAATCAAGAGAATTGTATCTTTAAGAGAGTATCCTAGCAACCTCTCAGCAGCTAAGGAAAGACCCAGCTGACAATATACACAGATTTAATTACTCTGCTGGTCTCCATCAAACTTCGCAGTTAATCAAAAAGATACTTAAAAACAGAAACAGAAATTAAGCCACAGCTGAAAATGAGAACTCTTGGTAAAAGGGCATAAGGGAAGAATTATCTTGACTATAAAGAGAACTTTTTACCCTGGAACATGTTTATCAAGAAGCAGAGGAGCCATGAAATTGGTAAAGTTATGATTGCAGTAGGGGTGTCAGAACCAGTGTATTATTACTCTAAGAGATTGCTAGTTCCAGGGTCAAAATTACATTGGAATCATCATAGCTTTATAGATATTCTCAAACTTGAAACCCCACTACATTTCAAGGCACTGTCTAAATGTACACTTTCTAGTGGTGATGCATTTTAAGGGAGCTAAGCCCTGGAGAAACATGTTTCTCTGGAGCACACATTTGGAAACAGAGCTAATTTCATCACCGCTACGTCCTACGTCCTTCAACCACCAGTCCAAACTCCCCATAATCACCACCGTTATTCTACATGGCCTGATATTCGGCCCCATCTTTCTCTCTTTATATCTATATATGTTTATAACAGATTACACAGAAACAGGTCTGTCCGAGATGAGGTAGGGGATTTTTGGGTAACAGATGCATAAATCAAGGAAGCCAGAGAAAGACAGATGGAGACTTTGTACAGCAAACAAAATCCAAACTTGTGAAAACATGGCCTACTTTGTCTAGAAATAAAAACTTCCCCTGGATGTATATAGGCATTCTTGTTTATATACATGTCTTCAGCAATGCTAAGGAGTGGACATGAGAAATCTGAATACTTAGTTCTAATTTTTCTTTTATTTAACATATTCCCTGTATATAGGCTAATTTAGATAATTTTAATATTTCTTAAACCTCAGGCACAGAAAGCTACTTGCCTGGATCATCAGGTACACACACACACATACACACACACAAACACACACACACACACACACACATCTCAAACTCTGAGAAAGCTGAACTTTTAGATGTAATGTCAAATTTAAACCACATTGATTAGTTTTCCTTCAGGGAGTGCTGGAGGATGTTTGGAAAGTTTTTCTGGAAGCTTGGGGGTTATAGGCTGTGATGGAGGAATGACATATGAACTAACTAATCTTTTTGGTGCTGGTTGTTCCAAAGGCGTTTCTCTTTCCTGACTAGTTCAAATCTTCTGATATATTAGCCACAGAGAGCTAACAGACCATATCTGGTTATAGCCGTAAAGAAGTGGCTTATTTCTAGTCTAGGTGGCACGCAGTGTGAGGGGCAAAGGTGAGTCCAGATCCAGCACCTGCACACTGTAACCCCAAGCCCTCCGTGCTAAGATTCGAATTTGCAAAAACTTGCAGGCAGCCACTTCTGTCTCTGTAGGAACGTTTCCCCTCACCACCACCTCCTATTGTTAGCTTAGAGCAATAGTTCTCAAACTTCAGCTGCAGTGCGATCCCCTGGAGGGCCTCTTCAAATACAGACTGACCCACCCCTGGACTTTCTAATTCCAGAGGTCTGGAGTGGAGCCCGGGAACTAGCATTTCTAACAAGTTCCTCAGGGGACACTGCTGCAGCTCTGGGTGGGTTTGGGGACACACTTTGAGAACTACTGCCTCAAGTTTAAAGCAAATGTGTCTATTTAAATGATGCTGAATCTGTTCTTCAAGAGAAAAACCATGGTTATTGTTCAGAGAGATGCCATTATTTCCTGTTTAGAACCAAGGACTGCGTATTTATGATAAAGCTCGACTTCAGAGTTACGCGTGCCGTTGTTTCTGGACCCCGGTGATAATGTTTGAGGTGATAACATGACAGATGTTCCTGGCCCCTGTTCTTTGGTTCTACTGATTCTAGCTTTTACTGAAAATATTTTAAATAAAGAACAGATACGTGCTGATTAAGTCAAGGAGGTCCTCTGTAAGTGCTTAGGAGAGTAAATAGTACAGATATCATTTAAATTAGAAGCAAATATTGAAGTGGAATTTAAGATCTGGGGGTAAGTTCTTATAGAAGGACAAAAGGACTTCAATAAACCTTTGTTCCCAGGTGTACCCAGAAATTTTCAGTATCCACGATTGCCTAGGTAGGGTAACTCTTGGGTTCTTTTTATCAGGATAAAAAAAAAAAAGATGTGAAATCTATGATGTCCTGTTATATATATAGATTGTATGAAAAGTATGCCTAGCCAGGATCAATACCCACTGGGACAGGAGTTCTGAAATTTGATATTTAGGTCAGTTACACAGAGAGAGGCAAGGCAGCTGCTTTCGGCCATGCTATTCAGGGCAATCCTCGCTCTGTGGCAGGGAGGCTTCACCCTGAATTTCAATGCCCTGTCTTCAGAACACAATGTGGGCTCCGGATTTCCATCTATTCCTCCTCCATGGAAACGGCTAGTGAAGCAAAACTATGTGTGTAAAACTGCTTCTCCCACAGGCGGCTTGTTCGCAGAAGCAGCAAAGTGCCTTCTGTGGAAAAACTGTAACCTCCGCGTGGCTCTGTAAAGACAAGAGCCATTTCAAAGATGGCAGATTATAGGGTGAAATAGCATGTTTAGTTTTTAAAATTCCATATTAACAAGCATCTGCTATTAAACAAAAGTTTGGGGCGTTGATACGGAAGTAAAGTACTGACGAGGTGATGCTCTCCCTATGCTGACATGCCACTGTTTTACTTATTCTCTTCTCTCAAGAATACATCCTTTTATTAATCCTCACAATAACCCTTGTAAGATATGATCTGCCCTACTCCCCATCCGAGGAAGCTTAAGTCAAATAATTATAAGGTTGTAATTAGCAAGTGACAAACCCCAAAGCCTGTGTTCTTTCTACCCTACCCTGGCTACCTATTTCTAATTTTTGTTTTGTGCTGGACTGAGACAGAATGTCTTCATTTATATACAGATATAGATTTCGCAAATGTAGCATTTAGTATGGGAAAATATGTATCTGGATCTCTAAGCCTTTTCTATGAACGTAGAAAAGCGTAGTTTAAATGTCTTGCAGACTCACCTACCGCTGAAATTGCTCACCTTTAACAACAAAGTGAACTTCATAACACAAGCATGGTGAAATCCTATCTTATCACAGAAATGGCCTGTTCCTAGGAATAAGGCGTATGGAGTAAGCAGCTAAAGCTTATTCCATTAAGAGCCTTTCAATGTTTTTTTCTGTTAAGAGCCATTCATTTTTTTAATTAATTGGGAAATACAGTAAATATGGTTTTCTTTTTTATGCCCAAAGTGTCTTCATCAGGGAAAAATGCCTCCCCCACGCCACAGAAATACCAATCATTCCAGGAAGAGGGCTGAGTAGGGAGTCCACGCCTCCCATGCACATGCCACCAGCCCTACAGGCGAGCACGTAATGTAAACTAGCCAAGCAGACCTTTGCCAGAACTACAGGAAAGATTTTCTCTTTTTGAGGTGGGTGCCAGCTGAAGGGATGCTAGGGCTTGGGGCTGCCAATTGCAATACTGTCAGCAAATGCAGAAGTTATCTGGAAATGATACCCAGCAAATGATATGCTAAGAGGTGGACAGAGAAAGCACTACTGTTTTAACCTCCAGAGCAAACCACATTTTCTTGAGCTTTCCAGATTCAAGGCAAAATTAATTTCCTTGCTCTGCTTCAGCTAGTCTTATTTGGGTTTCTGTCACTTACCACTTAAAGAGCACTACTGCAAAACTCTTCCTAAAATACTTTATTTCTTTGGACTTCTTAAATTGAGACTATTGAATGCAGCCTGTTACCTGTGTAATCTATCATATATTACAACCCGTTAGTCTCAACTGTCAAATGGGAGCAGTAGTAAGTGCCTTCTTTAGAGAAAGCTTTGGGAGGACCACGCGGAAAAAAACACCAACCGCCAATTCTATATATAGAATTCAACAATACCACTTCATCCCCACTTTTCTCCGTTACCTTTCCAGAACATCAACAATTTGAGCATCAAATGGTTCTAAGTTTTTTCACGTAGGAACTCATTTACTGTATGCAACTACCATGAGGTAGGTACTGTCATTAGCCCCACCTCGTAGAGGGGAGGGGCGGTGTGGAGAGGCTTTGAACATATCCAAGGACACACGCAGACATTGAGGGGGGAAGGAGCTGGGCTACAAATGGTCACATTCTGCAATCCAAGTCCAGTGTTTTCTGGATTTCATTGTCTTTTTGCTATGAGGCTAACTCTCTACCTCTCCTTACGTCACTAAAACTGTCTTCGGAAAAGCTTTCCAAACCTTAGCTGTTCTACTTATTCTTTTGTAGATTAGGAAGCCAGCTCATCAGTCATACACAGTTAGTGCCGAATAAAGGGACATTCTAAGTGCAGACCTAAGAGGCACAATATATTCAGTACAGATATTGTATGTTAATTTGGAGGTTTAGAAGCTCTTTTTGCTTGTATCTTACTCAAAGTATAATGTCAATGTATTTTGTATACATTACCTATGCTCTATTTTTTCCAAGTAGTCCCTAAAGGAAACTCATAACAACTGTGATAACAACAGCTGATGTTTACTGAGTGCTTATAATGTATCATGCACTCTGCCAAACATTAACCTAAGTATTTAAGGTACTCCTCATAGCCACCCTAGGAAGCATTATAAAAGACTAGTGATTGCTAAGTAGCCCAAGGACGCCCAGGGAGTGGATGGAAGGGCAGGGATGCAGCCCGGCTGGCTCGTGTCCACACTGAGGGAGAGGCAGGGCCTTACTCTCCCGGCAAGGTAGTGCCGCGCACCCCGCGGGGAGCACGCAAACAAGCAGTCGGTGAATGAATACATGATGTGCTCTTTGCTCAAAACCCAGAACAGAAAAACACTTTCAAGTGATACGAAAGGGGACTTGAAGGTGAAAGGGGCATTTACTGTGTAGAAAGGAAAAAGCTTTAAAAGCAGATCCTTTCTTGACAATTTATGGTAACTTCTTTAATCCTAAAAAATCCACACTGTCACCGTAATACAAGTTTCCCATCCCCTTTTCACCAGGCCGACTTGCAGGCTCTACCCAGGTTAACACCCAGCCAGGGACAGCAGAAGTTTCAGCGTGTCTGAAAGTGAGGTGGGGATGAGCATCAGAAAGCCAGTGCGTCAGCCCTGAAGTGTTTATTTTGATTCAATCTAGTCCCCCTTACCGCCGCCTTTTAATATTATAAGCAACATATGCCATTATGACAGCTATTAAGCGTGAAAGAATTCATTAAGACTATAATTATCTGATAAGGCTAAGCATACTGTCTAACCCGACTGAGGGCAGATTCATCTACTTCAACTAAAAATACTGAATAGGAAAATTTAAAAAGGTGAATAATGAAATAAAAACCCTGCAGGTCCTATTTCCACTATATATTTCCCAAGTGACCTTAAGGAAGGTACCATTCAAACAAAGAGTCAGTGTGTTTTACATTTTTATTAATAAGAGTTCTGAGTGCAAATAAATTTAACTTGACATTTAGAAAAAAAAAGTTATTCACTAAGGTTTGTTCATAAAGAAAAACTTGTTCTGTATAATCTCCAATTTTAATGCTTAACACTATAATGCTAAGTCTATAACTTAATTTTAGGTTTAATTTAATAATTCTGCCTTATTGCATCTGGTTAGAAAGACTAGAAAATATCAGGTAGAAAAAAGCAAGAGACTAACTAAAATGACCTGAATATAAAACTTTACTAAAGGACTTTTTACAAAAGCCTTTAGAACCAAAAACCCCCTAAAAATTAGAATACTTTTGGCTGAAAAATTAGCAGCTATGAACAAAATTAACATTACATAATAATATTTTATCAAGAACTGCACTACAATATTGTGGTTTACATATATTAGAATGATTTACAATATACTAAATGCTTATTTATATCAGTCATAGAAAACTCTTTATTAAAAAATTTTTAATATACTTTAGCACTTTTGAGAGATTCAGTTCCCAGACAGGAACACAATTTAGAAGATGCTAGGTGGTAACATCTTTTAATTAGAGACCTAACCAGGTCAGTCTTGTCAAAGAATTATGAAATTATATTCAATAATAAGCATTTATAAGAACTCAAGATAAAACAGTAACTCTAGTCCCCTCATCAGTATGTATGCTTGGCATGAGAAATCATACTATGAGCAAATATGTAGTAAATTCTTGAAAACAACAGTTCACTTTAGAATTAGTGCCAATCAACATTATTTATTCTTCCCCTGATGCACTATTTCCACCACTCTTCATCTGAACTGTGTTTTCTCCTTGCTTGGTGGTGTATTACTGCTTCTTAAAGACCAATCATGCCCAACCCAATCAGCATAACCCAAGGTCATCAGCTCCTTTGCAGCTGAAGTGAGCTACAAACAGCAAAAGGCCAAACACTTTTCAACAGAAAATCAACCACCCTACTCCGCGAGGCAGGAGCCCCATCTCTTAAACAATTTTTACCAAGGTTGCTTTAAAATTAGCCCTGTAAGTCCAATAGTATCACACTATCGTTGTCTCTTTGGTTTGACAGTAAGTTCAAATCTTAAAAGTACGTATTAAAATTTCCTAGTTATGTTACTCTGGAAACATAATTGAGTTGAAAATCTTGCTATTTTGGGATGAAATTTCTTCTATTCCGTGTATTTGGTATGAACTCTCACATCTAGTCACTGAGATATAAAAAGCGTAGGAGATCAAGAAGACGAATTACTGATTACACTGCACCCAAGCCTCTGGGAGCCATGACAGGGAACTGTCCACCCAAACAAACATCTTCTGAATCCAACCTAGTGTATTAGCACAGTTGTAGGTAAGTGATTTAACGAGACTCTGTAATTGGGAAATGAGTAGCATTTAACTGTGGTTGCTTCCAGAGGAATGGGAAGTCCCCATGTTGTCACTGTTCCACTTAAGAGTACCCTCAGCCTTGCCACACTTCCCAACAGAGTCTCTCACTCTTCATTTCCATTCGACAATCAGCAGGAAGACTGTATTTAGCTCAGAGAGGATAGGGCCAAAAATAAAATAAATAAATAAATAGGGATAAAATAGAAAATGAATACGTACGCCAATGGAGTAAAACTCCCCACTGAGCTGATTCAGAGGTAAAACCTATTTGTAAAAAGAAAGTAAGATGCATCTCTATTTTCGGTTTCAGTCAAAAGAGCATGCTTCATTCTTGGCAAACTAGCTATGCGGTGTGATATGATCTACTTTCTATTTCCGCTGTATTTATACTTTAAAAACTATTGCTTAATAAGGACTTCTTAATATTTATTAAAAACTCTGTTTATAATAAATACTGTATTAAAACATTTTAATATTTACAATTGGAAAAAATATATACTCTAGTCAGTCATCTCAGTGCTACTTCTTCAATTTCATCTTCTACAGAATCACCTTTTACTGCTGGTTTAGTGTTTGCATGTTTTAATTGGTGTCTATTTGGATTAAAACTTCTTCCTTCGCTGAAGAAAAAGTCATTGTCATCATCATATTCCCTACCCCTGCTGCTTTTATCCCCAGGGAGAAAATTTAGAGGGTCAAAGTCTCCATTGGTGGCAGCCAGAGAATGTGGGTCACTGCTTTTAGAGGAAATGCTGCTGCCACCACTGGCACCAAATAGCTGTTCCATCAGATTAGCTTTTTTCTCTTTTCTTGTAATTAAATCGCCACTGTCTTTACTAAATTTCTCTATATTGTTTCTTTGGAAATCCAAAAGGCTACTCTTGTGGCTAACTGGACTTGACTTGCCTAATGTTTTCGCAAATGAAGGCACATAGCTACCAAATGCAAGCCCATCTGGAGAGGCTGGTTTTCTGATACTGCCCGGATTCTGACCATCGCCTTTTGTACTGAAAAGACTGATGTCTTGCAAATGATGCCCATTAAATAATCTCTCCGAGGATTCAAAGAATGTGTGTGTTTTGGGGTTTCTCTCTGGGGAGCGCAGTTTTGATTCCAAATCACGAAGCAATGGCAGAGAAGGATATTTTAGATTCCGAGAACCTTGGAGTTCTCTGCTGATTTCATTCAGTTTAGCAAGTAGCATTTCTCTCTTTAGCCTTTCTTCTTCCTCTTCTTCCAGTTTATCAGTATTTTGGATTTGGTACGTTTCCATTCGGTATCTTCCAGTTTCCAACACTGGCTTTTCTTCTCTCTCCAACAAAGATGTCTTTTCCTTTTGCTTTTTAGCAAGTTCTTCTCTTTCCCGCTCTGTATAAAATCAAATTTTAAAAATGGGATTTTACAGTAGTCAGTATTTTCAAATAAGAAAACTCAACTCTCATCTTTTACAAAACAATAGCTTTATCTAATTTGTGTATGATCAGTACATCGAGGGTGGACACCATAAATTTCATTTTTATACTTGATATTTAGGGTTTCAAAAAATAATATATACTTAACATATATTTAAGATTCACAATTATAGAAAAAATTTTGTTCTTCAAGTTAGGGGTGAGAAAGAAGGTTCTCTGCCTATTTTTTATACCTAATAGTGTGCTGTACACTGAATGGAGGATGGTGGGAATGGGTGGAGCAAAAACTTTTAAATTTAAAAATAAATTGAACCTTTGGATGTCATACCCTGAGAGGGACACAACATCACTTATGTAGTGTTCTGACAGAAGATGCAATAACCTGAATTTAATTAACAGAAAACTTCAGATAAAACCCAAACAAGAAACATTTTATTAAAAAAAGGGGTCGGTGTTCATGAAAAATGTTAATCTCACAAAATATTTTTAAAAGGCTGAGAAGCTGTTTTAGATGAAAGGAGACTGAAAAGATATGAGAACTAAATGCAATTCATGATCACATCCTAAAGGGAAGAAAATGCAGAGACGGCGAGGAAGATGGCAGACAAGTAAGACACGGAAATCACCTTCCTCCCCACAAATACATCAGAAATACATCTACACGTGGAACAACTCCTACAGAACACCTACTGAACGCTGGCAGAAGACCTCAGACCTCCCAAAAGACTCGACTGGTGATTGGTGTCTGAAGCAGGAGGGAGGGCAGTCGCAAAGGACCGAGCCCTGGACCCGTGGAATCTGATGCCATCTCCAGCCGTGTGGATGAAAGGCTCTTGGTGCTGCAGCCAGGAATCAGTGCTGTGCCTCTGAGGTGGGAGAGCCAACTTCAGGACACTGGTCCACAAGAGACCTCCCAGCTCCACATAATATCAAACAGCGAAAATCTCCCAGAGATCTCCATCTCAACACCAACACACAGCTTCACTCAACGACCAGCAAGCTACAGTGCTGGACACCCTATGCTAAACAACTAGCAGAAGAGGAACACAACCCCGCCCATTAGCAGAGAGGCTGCCTAAAATCATAATAAGTCCCCAGACACCCCAAAACACACCACCAGACGTGGACCTGCCCACAGAGAGACAAGATCCAGCCTCATCCACCAGAACACAGGCACTAGTCCCCTCCACCAGGAAGCCTACACAACACACTAAACCAACCTTAGCCACTGGGGACAGACACCAAAAACAACGGGAACTACGAACCTGCAGCCTGCAGAAAGGAGACCCCAAACACAGTAAGATAAGTAAAATGAGAAGACAGAAAATCACACTGCAGATGAAGGAGCAACATAAAAACCCACCAGACCTAACAAATGAAGAGGAAATAGGCAGTTTACCTGAAAAAGAATTCAGAATAATTATAGTAAAGATGATCCAAAATCTAGAATAGAGAAAATGCAAGAAACATTTAACAAGGACCTAGAAGAACTAAAGATGAAACAAACAACGATGAACAACACAATAAATTAAATGAAAAATACTCAAGATGGGATCAATAGCAGAATAACTGAGGCAGAAGAACGGATAAGTGACCTGGAAGATAAAATAGTGGAAATAACTACTGCAGAGCAGAATAAAGAAAAAAGAATGCAAAGAACTGAGGACAGTCTCAGAGACCTCTGGGACAACATCAAACGCACCAACATTCGATAATTTATAGGGGATCCAGAAGAAGAAGAGAAAAAGAAAGGGACTGAGAAAATATTTGAAGAGATTACAGTTGAAAACTTCCCTAATATGGGAAAGGAAATAGTTAATCAAGTCCATGAAGCACAGAGAGTCCCATACAAGATAAATCCAAGGAGAAATACACCAAGACACATATTAATCAAACTGTCAAAAATTAAATACAAAGAAAGCATCTTAAAAGCAGCAAGGGAAAAACAACAAATAACACACAAGGGAATCCCCATAAGGTTAACAGCTGATCTTTCAGCAGAAACTCTGCAAACCGGAAGGGACTGGCAGGACATATTTAAAGTGATGAAGGAGAAAAACCTGCAACCAAGATTACTCTACCCAGCAAGGATCTCATTCAGATTTGATGGAGAAATTAAAACCTTTACAGACAAGCAAAAGCTGAGAGAGTTCAGCACCACCAAACCAGCTTTAAAACAACTGCTAAAGGAACTTCTCTAGACAAGAAACACAAGAGAAGGAAAAGACCTACAATAATGAACCCAAAACAATTAGGAAAATGGGAATAGGAACATACATATTAATAATTACCTTAAATGTAAATGGCCTAAATGCTCCCACCAAAAGACACAGATTGGCTGAATGGATACAAAAACAAGACCCATATATATGCTGTCTACAAGAGACCCACTTCAGACCTAGAGACACATACAGACTGAAAGTGAGGAGATGGAAAAAGATATGCCATGCAAATGGAGACCAAAAGAAAGCTGGAGTAGCAGTTCTAATATCAGACAAAATAGACTTTAAAATAAAGACTATTAGAAGAGACAAAGAAGGACACTACATAATGATCAAGGGATCGATCCAAGAAGAAGATATAACAATTCTAAATATTTATGCACCCAACATAGGAGCACCTCAATACATAAGGCAAATACTAACAGCCATAAAAGGGGAAATCGACAGTAACACATTCATAGTAGGGGACTTTAACACCCCACTTTCACCAAAGAACAGATCATCCAAAATGAAAATAAATAAGGAAACACAAGCTTTAAATGCTACATTAAACCAGATGGGCTTAATTGATATTTATAGGACATTCCATCCAAAAACAACAGAATACACATTTTTCTCAAGTGCCCATGGAACATTCTCCAGGATAGATCATATCTTGGGTCACAAATCAAGCCTTGGTAAATTTAAGAAAATTGAAATTGTATCAAGTATCTTTGCTGACTACAACGCTATGAGACTAGATATCAATTACAGGAAAAGATCTGTAAAAAATACAAACACACGGAGGCTAAACAATATACTACTTAATAACCAAGTGATCACTGAAGAAATCAAAGAGGAAATAAAAAAATACCTAGAAACAAATGACAATGGAGACACGACGACCCAAAACCTATGGGATGCAGGAAAAGCAGTTCTAAAAGGGAAGTTTATAGCAATACAAGCCCAACTTAAGCAACAGGAAACATCTCGAATAAACAACCTAACCTTGCACCTAAAGCAATTAGAGAAAGAAGAACAAAAAACCCCCAAAGTTAGCAGAAGGAAAGAAATCATAAAAATCAGATTAGAAATAAATGAAAAAGAAATGAAGGAAACAATAGCAAAGATCAATAAAACTAAAAGCTGGTTCTTTGAGAAGATAAAATAGATAAACCATTAGCCAGACTCATCAAGAAAAAAAGGGAGAAGACTCAAATCAGTAGAATTAGAAATGAAAAAGGAGAAGTAACAACTGACACTGCAGAAATACAAAAGATCATGAGAGATTACTACAAGTAACTCTATGCCAATAAAATGGACAACCTGGAAGAAATGGACAAATTCTTAGAAATGCACAACCTGCCAAGACTGAATCAGGAAGAAATAGAAAATATGAACAGACCAATCACAAGCAATGAAATTGAAACTGTGATTAAAAATCTTCCAACAAACAAAAGCCCAGGACCAGATGGCTTCACAGGAGAATTCTATCAAACATTTAGAGAAGAGCTAACACCTATCCTTCTCAAACTCTTCCAAAATATAGCAGAGAGAGGAACACTCCCAAAGTCATTCTACAAGGCCACCATCACCTTGATACCAAAACCAGACAAGGATGTCACAAAGAGAGAAAACTACAGGCCAATATCACTGATGAACATAGATGCAAAAACCCTCAACAAAATACTAGCAAACAGAATCCAACAGCACATTAAAAGGATCATACACCATGATCAAGTGGGGTTTATTCCAGAAATGCAAGGATTCTTCAATATACGCAAATCAATCAATGTGATACACTACATTAACAAATTGAAGGAGAAAAACCATATGATCATCTCAATCGATGCAGAGAAAGCTTTCGACAAAATTCAACACCGATTTATGATAAAAACCCTGCAGAAAGTAGCCATAGAGGGAACTTTCCTCAACATAATAAAGGCCATATATGACAAACCCATAGCCAACATCATCCTCAATGGTGAAAAACTGAAAGCATTTCCACTAAGATCAGGAACAAGACAAGGTTGCTCACTCTCACCA
Source organism: Tursiops truncatus (assembly GCF_011762595.2). NCBI lineage: Eukaryota > Metazoa > Chordata > Mammalia > Artiodactyla > Delphinidae > Tursiops > Tursiops truncatus. The sequence goes on from NC_047045.1 coordinate 14,805,602, forward strand.
CTCTTATTCAACATAGTTTTGGAAGTTTTAGCCACAGCAATCAGAGAAGAAAAGGAAATAAAAGGAATCCAAATCGGAAAAGAAGAAGTAAAGCTGTCACTGCTCGCAGATGACATGATCCTATACATAGAGAATCCTAAAGATGCTACAAGAAAACTACTAGAGCTAATCAACGATTTTGGTAAAGTAGCAGGATACAAAATTAATGCACAGAAATCTCTGGCATTCCTATACACTAATGATGAAAAATCTGAAAGTGAAATCAAGAAAACACTCCCATTTACCACTGCAACAAAAAGAATAAAATATCTAGGGATAAACCTACCTAAGGAGACAAAAGACCTGTATGCAGAAAATTATAAGACACACTGATGAAAGAAATTAAAGATGATACAAATAGATGGAGAGATATACCATGTTCTTGGATTGGAAGAATCAACATTGTGAAAATGACTCTACTACCCAAAGCAATCTACAGATTCAATGCAATCCCTATCAAACTACCACTGGCATTTTTCACAGAACTAGAACAAAAAATTTCACAATTTGTATGGAAACACAAAAGACCCCGAATAGCCAAAGCAATCTTGAGAACGAAAAACAGAGCTGGAGGAATCAGGCTCCCTGACTTCAGACTATACTACAAAGCTACAGTAATCAAGACAGTATGGTACTGGCACAGAAACAGAAATATAGATCAATGGAACAGGATAGAAAGTCCAGAGATAAACCCACGCACATATGGTCACCTTATCTTTGATAAAGGAGGCAGGAATGTACAGTGGAGAAAGGACAGCCTCTTCAGTAAGTGGTGCTGGGAAAACTGGACAGGTACATATAAAAGTATGAGATTAGATCACTCCCTAACACCATACACAAAAATAAGCTCAAAATGGATTAAAGACCTAAATGTAAGGCCAGAAACTATCAAACTCTTAGAGGAAAACATAGGCAGAACACTCTATGACATAAATCACAGCAAGGTCCTTTTTGACCCACCTCCTAGAGAAATGGAAATAAAAACAAAAATAAACAAATGGGACCTAATGAAACTTCAAAGCTTTTGCACAGCAAAGGAAACCATAAACAAGACCAAAAGACAACCCTCAGAATGGGAGAAAATATTTGCAAATGAAGTAACTGACAAAGGATTAATTTCCAAAATTTACAAGCAGCTCAATAACAAAAAAACAAACAACCCAATCCAAAAATGGGCAGAAGACCTAAATAGACATTTCTCCAAAGAAGATATACAGACTGCCAACAAACACATGAAAGAATGCTCAACATCATTAATCAGTAGAGAAATGCAAATCAAAACTACAATGAGATATCATCTCACACCAGTCAGAATGGCCATCATCAAAAAATCTAGAAACAATAAATGCTGGAGAGGGTGTGGAGAAAAGGGAACACTCTTGCACTGCTGGTGGGAATGTGAATTGGTTCAGCCACTATGGAGAACAGTATGGAGGTTCCTTAAAAAACTACAAATAGAACTACCATATGATCCAGCAATCCCACTACTGGGCATATACCCTGAGAAAACCATAATTCAAAAAGAGTCATGTACCAAAATGTTCATTGCAGCTCTATTTACAATAGCCCGGAGATGGAGACAACCTAAGTGCCCATCATCGGATGAGTGGATAAAGAAGATGTGGCACATACATACAATGGAATATTACTCAGCCATAAAAAGAAACGAAATTGAGCTATTTGTAATGAGGTGGATAGACCTAGAGTCTGTCATACAGAGTGAAGTAAGTTAGAAAGAGAAAGACAAATACCGTATGCTAACACATATATATGGAATTTAAGAGGAAAAAAATGTCATGAAGAACCTAGGGGTAAGACAGGAATAAAGACACAGACCTACTGGAGAACGGACTTGAGGATATGGGGAGGGGGAAGGGTGAGCTGTGACAAAGCGAGAGAGAGGCATGGACATATATATACTACCAAACGTAAGGTAGATAGCTAGTGGGAAGCAGCCGCACAGCACAGGGAGATCAGCTCGGTGCTTTGTGACCGCCTGGAGGGGTGGGATAGGGAGGGAGATGCAAGAGGGAAGAGATATGGGAACATATGTATATGTATAACTGATTCACTTTGTTATAAAGCAGAAACTAAGACACCATTGTAAAGCAATTATACCCCAATAAAGATGTTAAAAAAAAAAGGGAAGAAAATGCTATAAAGGACAATACTGTGTCAACTGACAAAACAGTACTGTGGACTGCAGATTGAAGAAATGTGTTGTATCAAAGTTAAATTTCCTGAAGTTAAACTATACTGGAATGATAGAAGAGAATGTCCTTATTTTGGAGAAATACATATGAAAGTATTTTAGGATATGGCCATGAAGTATACAACTTACTCTTACGTGGTTCTCTGGCTATTATTGCCACTTTACTATAATTTTGAAAGGATTTCTAAAAGAAAAAACTAAAAATATTAAACATGTAAGAACACTATGCATTTGGTAACTTTATAAATGGCACCTATTCTCACTGATAATCAGATCATTCCACACAGACTCCAGGAAAAAAAAAATCAGTCAAAAATGACTAAGAAGTGACAGTCTTCTGCTACTTTATTCCTTTTCCTGGTTCCTAGACAGAACTGACCATAATACCTATTTTCTACTCTATAGTTTAATATGTTGCAAGCGTGTCTTCCTTTGTGGTTTAGCCAACATTGATATAAATGTGGCTTCTATTTCAACTGTTAGATTGTTTTAAATACACACACAAAAATATACATACTCTAAGCAATAATTAGGTCATGATTTTTTGTTAACTTTAAGGGAAAAACAGTATTTCTCTGTAAGCAGCTAATACATAATTAATAAAATACATGCAAAGGATTAGAGTCTGGGATCCTTCTCCCTTATACCTTTAAGACATTTTATCCAAATGGAAATGAATTTATTCCTGAACTTCATTTCCAGTATCTGAAACTATGTGAATTGGTTCACTAAACTTCCACATTAATGGTTGAATATGTTAAAGATTTATTTTATATATTAAAACTGAAGAAAAATTATAGGAATATATTCAAGGCCTCACAATTCATTGATTTTAATGTTTGGGCTGGTCTACAGACTAGACAGGCTCAAGGTCAAGCCAATAAACAGGGTTGTCTTTCAGTTATCTCTTCATCAGGCTTTAGTTATACATAAAGAATTTTTTCCCCTTTCAAATGAATTCTACTTTATCTGAATTTTCTGAAGGTAACTTGTTTCTATCCCCTAATCCCAAATAGCAACTGACTTACAGTCTTCATTCTTTTTCTTTCCTTAGTAACTTCATTCAAAGGTTTGTGACTGCTTGATAGACTCCCCCCACCACTGTATCAACCTTTTCTTGTTCTGTATAACCAATTCACTGTTCAGCTGGAAGATATTAGGGGATATTAACCCTTTCTTTTCCAAGGCATGCTGACTTACCATCCTCCAGCTTCTCAGCCTCCTGTTTCACAGCATGGAGTCCTTGATCTTTAACAAATTTGTCTTCTCTTTCCACAATTGGGTTTAGAATCCCTGCTTCTTCATGATCACCTCTCTCTTGAGATTCCAGATGCTATTATACATTTTTTTTAAAATGCAAGTTCACATGCAGGAAAAGGGGGAAAAAGCAATTTAAATATCATAGATTTATCTCCCATTAAGCACAATCCCAACTGTTAGAAATTAAAGCAAATTTTCCATTTCTAAAGCAGCAAGCTACAAGTTACCACCTTTGAAAGATTTTCAAAAGCACACAAGATCATTTCTTACTTTAGTTAAAATTTTTAAAGAGGCATTTGGAAAACATATCAGAACCAATATAATGGAAGCAAAGCCAATGCCCTACATAAAATTCTTAAGAGATAAGTATCAGAAGTATCCTTACTGGGCTTCCTTGGTGTCACAGTGGTTAAGAATCCACCAGCTAATGCAGGGGACACAGGTTCGAGCCCTGGTCTGGGAGGATCTCACATGCCACAGAGCAACTAGGCCTGTGCGCCACAGCTACTGAGCCTGCACTCTAGAGCCCACGAGCCACAACTACCGAAGCCCACGCACCTAGAGCCCATGCTCCGCAACAAGAGAAGACACCGCAATGAGAAGCCTGCGACCGCAACAAAGAGTAGCCCCCACTCGCTGCAAGTAGAGAAAGCCTGCACGCAGCAACGAAGACCCAACACAGCCAAAAATAAATAAAATAAATGTTTATTAAAAAAAAAAAGAGGTATCCTTACTTTGCATATTTTACAACAAAATCTGATGAATTCAGTTAACCAATAAAGGCTATTCATCAACTATTAAAGGCCAAGTGTTATGGTGCTGAGCTGTAACACCGACAGTGACAATGGCATAGAATCTTTCAAGTTTATACTATGCCCAAGGTCTCCAATTAATAAATCTTATAATATTTAAATCAAATAAAAATGTAAACTTAAAATTTATTGTTTCTTATGGTCCCTTTCACGTGTGTGTGTGATTTTTCTTAATAAAAGTAAAATTTATTACTAGTGGATTTGTAGAGAATTGTCTCCTAGTATCCATTTTCCCCTTCTTCCTCTTTGTTACAGAATCCCTTAAGTTTTAGCAGAGCACAGGGTTGCCTAACTGGAGACCACATTTGCTAGCCTCCCCTGCAGCTAGACAGGACCAATGGAATGTGAGTGGACGTATGTATGCAACTTCTGATCACATTTATAAAAACAAAAGCTGCTTGCCCTCCACTTCCTCATTCCTCCTTCTCCCAGGTATGATAAGACAATTGCAACCACACAGATGTGGTTACACGCTTCATGAGAAAAACAATGAGATAGAGAATGGCTACCATGGAACAAAGGTGTCTACCTATCCTGGGGACTACCCACTGACCTTCAGTTTATTACAAGAGAAAGAATCTTATCTCTTACTTGAGCCACTGTATTCTGGGTCTCTTTTCCAATAGCAACAGCCTATACTTTTACTAACAGAGCTCCCATTTGCTGGGACCCCTCAAAGTGACAGGATTAGTCTTAAGGGCTTTATAAACTTCGTGATTAGTTATTACCACAACCCTGAAGGGTAAGCCACCCTTGTTTTATAGATTAGGAAACTGAGGCTCCAACAAGTCACACAAGTCACTAAAATGTTAGAACTGTAATTTAATTAAAACGCAGTGCTAACTCCAGAGCTATATCCTCTTTCACTATATCAGGTTGCTGCTTCTGCTGAATCTTATAAAGGGCAAATTTTTTAACCCTTCTAAAATTAAGAATTACTTTGCTATTCCACAATTTGCCTTTTCAAAAAAAAAAAAAATTAACATGATCTAGTCTCAAGGATTTGTAAATATAGGAAGAAACACACTTAGCAGATACAGCTAACGTATCTAAATTGTAAAACAAAAACAAAATAAAGGAAAAAAACAAAACAAAACTAGAGTACACACAGGAATCAATTCAGTCCACACACAGGTGATCTCAGGATCCCTGGGATACTTACAAGTAGTATCAAAAATACAGCATTATATGAAATATGCAGGATCCCTCGTATATTGTTTTCTTTAGAGTTTCAACTGTAAACACTAAAGATAAAACCCTATTAGAGAAAAGGACCTTCCAGTACTCAGTATGAGTCCTTTTAAATGAAGATGCAACACAGACCTCCTGAATTCCACTCTAATTTGAATGATATAAAGTCAGATTCCACTGCAATTACTTTGCTCGACATTCAGCTAAACTATAAAATTCTCTTACATAGGAAGCCAAAAAAATTAAATGTAGTCAAATTCTAACAAATCATTTGAAAGCTACTATAACTTGCTATTAAACATAAAAGCCAGAAGGATTTTTAGAGACTATCTGGTAAGAGACATAAAAGGTAAGAAACTTAGATAATTTTTTCTTCTTCCTCCAACCTAGAGAGTACAATTGACATTTCTGAAGCATCTGAAAGATGCAGTGTTAACTAAGTCAATCCAAAGGAGTTTAATAAAATGCACAGATGTTATCTCTCTCCCTGTAAAAGGCTAGTTGCGTATTTATACAGCTATGGCACTAGCTTCATTGCTGAAATTTTAAAATGTTTGATATTGTGCATTTAGGAATAACTTCAAACCTAGAGTTTCGTACCTAATCATATTGCTAAACTCACCAAAGAAAGACGTTCAGGTTCTTTCCATTTGTTTTCATAACACATAACTGTTTGTGGTGTTATAGGATATTCCTCCAGCTCGAAGTCTTCACTGGTTTGTACTTCTTTTGTACACTGGTTTGTAAAATCACTCTGGCATGCAGCTACCATGAAAATTATAAAAGAATTTTTCTAATCGTATTGAACAGTGCTAAGATATATGGAATTCAATTGGTATATGTTCACCCTCTAAATGAGAAAATGCATGTTTCTCAGCTCCATGACTACTCACTATTACTGTTTTTAGTTCTAGGATTTACTGGCAATTTTGTCATTTGAGGACAACTCTGAGGGATAAATCTATTAAACTTTTACAAAGTTTATGTTTTTAACTTTTTGCAAACCAGAGAAGAAGGAAATTATACTTTTGTTTTTTGAAAAAGTAAGAATATGCATAAAAATAGCAAAGTATTTATGAGTGAAATGAAATGACAGCTGGGATTTGCTTTAAAGTACTCCAGAAAAAAAGTAGAAAAAATAGGTGAAATAAAATTAGTAAAATGTATAACTGTTAAAGGTGGTGATACCTAAATAAAGGTTTATCATACTATCATCTCCTGTTTAGGGTATGCTTATAGTTTTTCATAAAAGTTTAGAAAAATAAGTTATAATTAGAAAAAACATTTCAATTATGTAAAACATAACTGTAATGACCTCAAGGGAAAAAACTGAGAAAGTGAAAGGATTTCTGAAAAGTACCTATAAGGAAATCTATTTCAATAAAGTTCTTTCCCTTCATCTTCCTTCTACTTCAAAATTAATTTATTTTATTATTAATAACTACAATATTTTTCAACAATAATAACTACTATACCATTTTTTTTTGATGTAATTTCTTTTTCTTTCTTTGGAGAAGACTTTGGCAGACGATTAGAATATATGTTTTTTAAGTCCAGTTCTCTCTCCTTTTCCTGAAAACAAACCCAACACAATTAAGAATGTAGAGTCTCAGTTTAAAATAAAAAAAAAATCCTCATCTTTTCAACTGGTATTTTCCTCACCAAATTGGAATATACCTAAGTTCAGCTTCCCTTTGTAACTACCAATTATAGAAAGGAATGTCTTTAGGACATTTAGGTTACGGTAGAGCAATGATTCTCCATTGAAAGTCCAATATGCACTAGCAGTCATGAAAATCAGAATAAGGCCAAATTCATTTTCTACCCACTCCTACATGATATAGTAATGTCTTCAACTGACTTCCAGGCTTAGCCACACAAAGAATTTAATTAGCATCTCTCAAATGTGGGTTCCAAATTAATGGCGAGTTAAAAATTAGACCATTTTTTAAAACACAAGTGTTCTTCACCATTTTGCGGCTATGGCTTTCTCTGAGAATTTGATTAACAAAATGAAAATTCTATGCAAGATAATGCATAAACACTTAATGTTGCACAAAATTTCAACCCATCAATGACCTCTGGATAGAATTAAGAAACACCTACTTTAACAGAATTAATTAATTCTAATGCTTCTTCTAGACACTGTGAAAAGGAAGGGCATTATTTGGAACAACTTTAAAAATAATCAATCATGGGGTTATCTGAGGAAGAACACTGAACTATTCAACCATGCAACACAGAAAAACTCTAGTTCCCATAACTTTCTTGCAGGATTTTATAACTTTTTTCAGTTATATCATTCCTATTAGTGTATCTAATGTCTCATTTTAACAAATATTTTCTTTATAAGTGCCAAAGAAAATATTAGAATTTTGTAAATGATATTGTACCAAAGTTCCAAATATAAATGATAACAATGTTTTAAAATAGAGTCTTCATCTAATATATAACATAGGGAGAAATGATGCCATTTAAAATAAAGTGCTTACCTTTAATTTGTGATGTAGTTGTTGTAGCTCATTTTGAAGAATTTTATTTTCATCATGAGCCTCATATGCCCTTTTCCTTTCAGCAAGCAACTGTCGCTGGAAACTGTTAGTACTTAGCTCAAGGTTTCTTGATAGTTCCTATGATATGTGTATAAATACATTAAAAAATAGTATTTAAAAAATAATTCAACAGTAAAATACTGCACTTAGTGTCAGAATGACATTTTCAGTGGTACTAAACAAGACATACAAATCAGGTTGGCCTTAGTGTTCATAAACATACAATAAAACGGAATATAGATTTACCAACAATTTAGTAAGATACTTCACCTATTATTCCTCTCTGTTTTCCACAATGATTTGTAGATAAATTCTTAAGCAGTTGCATCCAGAGCACATGGATAGTCATTTAAGTTGGGAGCAAGAGACAGCCAAAGGATGTGATGAGAAGCACTGGCTTTTGGGAATCATTGTTTGGGCAAACAGAACCTGAGGCAGCCGTGTAAAATTACACAGCACTATTCAAGGTGCAGCGACCATCATCCCAGTTTTTACTTATTTCAGCTCTAAAGACACACAGGATCAAAGTGAAAGGATGGAAGATGATATTTTAAGCAAATAGAAACCAGAAGAAGGTGGGCATAGTCATACTTAGATAAAATAGACTTCAAGGCAAAAAGGGTAACAAAAGAAAAAGAAGGTCATTATCTAATGATAAAGTGGTCAACACATAAAGAAGACAACAATCATAACACATACACTCCTGGGACTTCCCTGGTGGTCCAGTGGGTAAGACTCTGCGTTCCCAATGCAGGGGGCCCTGGTTTGGTCCCCGCATGCATGCCACAACTGAAGTCTGCATGTCGCAACTAAGAAGTCCACATGTCACAACCAAGAGTTTGCATGCCACAACTAAGAAGTCCTTATGCCACAAGTAAAAGATTGCACATGCTGCAACTAAGACCCAGCGCAGCAAAAATAATAAATAAATAAATAAATATTTTTTAAAAAACACATACACTCCCAACACCCAAGCACTGAAACATATTAAGCAAATACTGATAGATCGTAAGGGAGAAATAGACAATAATACAATAATAGTAGGGAACTTCAATACCACACTATTAGCAATGGAAAGACTGTCCAGATGGAAAATCAGCAAGCAAATGTTGGAACCACACTTTAAAACAAATGGACTAACAGACATATACAGAACACTACATCCAACAGCAGCAGAATACACATTCTTCGCAAGTGCACATGGAACAGTCTCCAAGATTGATCATACTGACCACAAAACAAATCTTAGCAAATTTAAGAAGAATAAAATCATACCAACTATCTTTTCTGACCACAATGGTATGAAAATAGAAATCAACAACAAGAAGAAAGTGAAAAGATTTATAAATATGTGGAAATTAAACAACACACTTCTAAACAACCATTAGGTCAAAACAGAAATCAAAAGGGAAATTTAAAAATTATCTCAAAACAAATGAAAATGGAAATACAACATACCAAATCTTGTGGGATGCAGTAAAAGCTGGAAGTTTAGAGCATTAATGCATATATTAAGAAATTAGAAAGATCTCAAATAAACAACCTAACTTTACACTTCAAGAACTCGAACAAGTTAAGCCCAAAGTTAGCAGAAGGAAGGAAATAATAAAGATCAGAGTGGAAATAAATGAAATAGAGACCAGGAAAGCAATAGAAAGGATCAACGAAACTAAGAGCTGGTTCTTTGAAAAGATAAAATTGACAAACCTTTACTTGGACTAAGGAAAAAAGAGAGAATTAGAAGTGAAAGAGGAGACATTACAGCTGAACTACAGAAATGCACTGAATCATAAGCAACTAGTATGAAAGATTATATGCCAAAAAGCTATGTAACCTAGAAGAAATGGATACATTTTTAGAAACACACAACCTACCAAGACTGAATCAGAAAGAAACAGAAAATCTGAACAGACTAATGAGTAATGAGATTGAATCAGTAATCAAAAAACTCCCAACACGGAAGAGAAACACGGTGGAGGTAAGGGGACGTGGTGCTCACCTCCCCCCATGGACACATCAAAAATACACCTACAGGTGGAACAATTCTCACTGAAAACTAACTGGAAACTGGAAAAAGGACTGAATAAGGCTGTAAGGAAGAGGTAATCACACAGGAATGGAAGAAAAGCGATCAGGTAGGGACCTGTGCTCCTGGGAGGGAACTCAGAGGAAATAAGAAATTGCAAAGGTGGATACCCACCCTGGGTATCCAGGAGTGAGTGGGTCAAGCCACAGACTGGGTGTCCCGGTCCTGGGGTCCTATGTGGAGGAGACAAGCCTCCTGGACTGCTTGGACAGATAGAAAGGCTGGAGAAGCCTGGACTCTATTCATGAGGTGTGAGCACTGGCCTGCCTCTGAAGCAGGGTGAAGAGAGGTCTGCTCTAGCAGCTGCCGGATTTCCCACAACCGTGCCACTCTGGGCCCCACTGTACCACACCTCAACACCTCCCTACCCCATAAACGCAGAGAAACCATTCAGGCTCCCCTCCCCTGTAGAGCACAGTGGAGGCTGGGAACAGCAACCAGCTGTGAGGGGAAAAGGGGTCTTGCCTCTGAGGAGAGGTCTGGGTGGTTGCTGGGTTTCCCACAGCCACCTCACCGTGCACCAGTGAATGCTTTGGCTCTACTCAGTCTGTGCCACAGTGCGGCACTGGATGTGGGACAGCCACGACCAGGAAAAAGACTCTACCATGGGTTGCATCTGAAGGAGCCACAGACACCTACACAAGCAGTGCGTTGAACCTTTGTATGTGAAAGGCCCCACTTGCTTCAGCACTCCCTACTCTGGGGCAAAGGTCTTGGTGCTGGGAGAGAGAAAAACACACACGTAAAGGGAACAGAGGCAGCTTGAGCCTGACACAAAGGGCTTCTGCTTCAGCAACTTGGGATCAGACCCCGCCCCTGACAGAGAGGTGACAGCCACTGAACAGAGAGAAAGTCCCATCTCACACCAGGAGCCAGCTCTAGCCCCTCCATCCCCAGTCACACCCCACTACCAAGGTAAGAGCAGCCAGCACAACATCAGGAAAGATGTGACTGGCATCCACATCAAATCCAGCCCTCCCACCAAAGGCACTGGGCATGTGCAGTCTGCATAGGGACACTCCCAAATAAGAACACCCCTTCAAGTCCACAAAAGGTCACTGCTTCACCTTAGTTCATAGAAGCAGAGAAAAGTAAAATTAGGGCTTCCCTGGTGGCGCAGTGGTTGAGAGTCCGCCTGCCGATGCAGGGGACACGGGTTTGTGCCCCAGTCCGGGAAGATCCCACATGCCGAGGAGCGGATGGGCCCGTGAGCCATGGCCGCTGAGCCTGTGCGTCCGGAGCCTGTGCTCCGCAACGGGAGAGGCCACAACAGTGAGAGGCCCACATATTGCAAAAAAAAAAAGAAAAGTAAAATTAAAAGGCAGAGGAACTATTCTCAATTCAAAGAGCAAGAGAAACACCCTGAAAAAATAATGAAATGGAAATAAACAACAGATAAGTAATTCAAAGCAATTGGTAATAAAAAGCTTAACTGAATTAGGTAAAACAATTGATCTAAACACTGAACATTTTAACAAGGAATTAGAAACATAAAAAAAAACCCACCAATCAGAAGTGAAGAACTCAACAGCTGAAAAAAAACACACTGAAAGGAATGAATAGCAGGTTAATACGGATAATTGCATAATTGACCTGGAAAATATAATCATGGAAATCACCAAATCAGAACAGCAGAGAGAAAAACACATTTTATAAAGTGAAAGCAATCTAAGAGATCTCTCCAATAACATTAGGTGTTCCAACATTTGCATTATAGGGGTTCCAGAAGGAGAGAGAGAGAAGGGGATCAAAAATGGATTTGAAGAAATTATGGCTGAATACTTCCCAAACCTGAAGGAGGAAACAGATATCCAGATACAGGAAGCAGAGAGGGTTCCAAACAAGATGAACCCAAACAGACCCACACCAAGACATACAATTAAAATGGCACAAGTTAATGAGAATTCTAAAGGCATCAAGAGAAAAACAAAGTGTCATATATAAAGGAATCCCCATAAGGCTATCAGCTGATTTCTCTGCAGAAACTTTGCAGGCCAAAAGGGATAGGCATGATATATTCAAAATCCTGAAAGGGAAAAACCTGCAACCTATGATACTCTGCCCAGCAAGATTATCATTTAGAATAGGAGAGATAAAGAACTTCTGAGACAAGCAAAAACTAAAAGAATTCAGCATACTAAACCTACCCTAAAAGAAATGTTGAAGGGTCTTCTCTAAATGGAAAAGAGGTAAGAATCTGTAGGAAAGGGAAAATCCCAGTAGGAAAGTCAAATACACAGTAAGGATTGAAGATCACTTAAATAAGCCAGTATGTAGATTAAGACAAAAAAACTATAAAAGCAACTATAACTAAAATTAAATAGTTAAGGGATAATCAAGAAGATGTAAAATATGATATCAAATACACAAAATGTGGGTTACGAAGGTAAAACATGTAGATCTTTTAGAATGTGTTTGAATTTAAATGATTACCAGTTTAAAACAAGTAGATATAATTATGAGTCAACATATATGAACCCCATGGTAAGCACAACTGGAAAACAAGTAATAAAGTGGCAATAAGTATGTACCTATTAATAATTACTTTAAATGTCAATGGACTAAATGCTCTGATCAAAAGACATAAGGTGGCGGACTGGATTTAAAAAAAAAAACAAGACTCTTGAATATGCTGCCTACAAGAGACTCACTTCAGGGGTGAAGACACACAGAGTGTGAGAGAATGGAAAAAGATGTTTCATGCAAACAAAAATGACAAAGTGTGGGTAGCAATACTCATATCAGACAAAATCATATCAGACTTTAAAATAAAGACTACAATGAAAGACAAAGAAGGCCTTATACAATGATAAAGGGATCAATACAAGAGGGTATTACACTTGTTAACATAAACATACCCAGTACAAGAGCACCTAAACATATAATGCAAATACAGACATAAAGAGAGAAGTTGATAACAATACAACAATAGTATGAGATGTTAACACTCCACTGACATCAATGGACAGATCATCAAGACAGAAAATCAATAAGGCACAGAGGCCTTAAATGACACAACAGACCAGTTAGACTTAATTGATATCTATATGAGACTACATGCAAAAAAAGAATGCACATTCATATCAAGCACACATGGAACGTTCTCCAGTAGAGATCACATACAAAGTCACAAAACAAGCCTCAACAAATTTAAGAGGACAGAAATTATTTCAAGCATCTTTTCCAACCATAGCAATATAAAACTAGAAAATCAACTACAGAAAGAAAAGTGGATAAAGAACAAACGTGGAGATTAAACAACATATTACTAAAAAAACAATGGTCACTGACAAAATCAAAGAGGAAATAAGAAAATACCTCAAGACAAATGAAAATGAAAGCACAACTTTCCAAAATCTATGAGATGCAGCAAAAGCAATTCTAAGATGGAAGTTCATAGCAATACAGGACTTCCTCAAGAGCAAGAAAAATCTCAAACAACCTAACCTACCACCTTAAAGAATTAGAAAAAGAGCAAAGCCCAAAGTCAGCAGAAGGAAATAATAAAAATCAGAGGAAATAAAGATTTAAAAAACATAGAAAAAGATCAATGAAACCAGGAGCTGCTTTTTTATAAAGATAAACAAAATTGATAAATGTTTAGCCAGGCTCACCAAGAAGAAAAGGGAGAGGACCCAAATGAACAAAATAAGAAATGAAAGATGATAAATAACAACCAATACCACAGAGATACAAAAAATCCTAAGAGAACACTGAACAGTTATATGCAAACAAACTGGACAATCTAGAGGAAATGGACAAACTTCTAGAAACATAAAGCCTGCCAAGACTGAGTCAAGCAGTTTTTTTGTAATAAAAAAAAAAAAAACAGCAAACAAAAGTCCAGGACCAGATGGCTTTACAGGGAAATTCTACCAAGCATTTAAAGAACTTATACCTATCCTTCTCAAACCATTCCAAAAAACTGAAGAGGAGATAACACTGCCATATTTATTCCACAAGGACACCATTACCCTGATGCCAAAACCAAAAGAAGACACTACAGTAAAAGAAAGTTACAGACCAATATCTTTGATGAATATAGATGCAAAAATCCTCAGGCAAAGTACACGCAAACTGAATCCAGCAATATGTAAAAAGGACTACACAACATGATCAAGCTGGATTTATTCCAGGGTCACAAGGATGGTTCAATATTTGAAATCAATGTGAACACCACATTAACAAAAGGAAAGATAAAAATCATATAATCATCTCAAAAGACACACACAAAAAGCATTAAATAAAATTCAACATGCATTCATGATAAAAACTCTCAACATAATAATGGCCATTTATGACAAACCCAGAGCCAGCATACTCAATAGTGAAAAGCTGAAAGCCTTTCCACTAAATTTAGGAACAAGACAAGGATGCCCACTCATACCACTTCTATTTAACACAGTATTGGAAGTTCTAGCCACAGCAATCAGACAAGAAAAATAAATAAAAGGCATCCAGATTGGAAGAGAAGAAGTAAAACTGCCACTATTTGCAGATGACATGATACATTACATAGAAAACCCTGAAGTCTCCAACCCAGAACTATTAGAATTAATGAATTCAGCAAAGTTGTGGGATACAGGATACGTATACAAAAATACATTGCGTTTCTATACACTAATATTAAACTATCAAAAAGAGAAAGTAAAAAAAAATCCTGCTTAAAATTGCATCAAAAATAATAAAGTACCTAGTAATGAACTTAACCAAAAAGGTGAAAGACCTACACTCTGAAAACTATAAAACACGAATTGAAGATAAAAAAAGAAATGGAAAGATATCCCATACTCTTGGACTGGAATAATTAATATTGTTAAATGACCATACTACCCGAAGCAATCTACAGATTTAATACAATCCATGACATTTTTCACAGAACTAGAACAAGTAATCCTAAAATTCATATGGAACCACAAAAGACCCCAAATTGTCAAAGTAATCTTGAGAAAAAAGAACAAAGCTGGAGGTATTACCCTACGAGATTTCAGATTATATTACAAAGCTACAGTAATCAAAACAGCATGGTACTGGCACAGAAACAGACACATAAATCAATGGAACAGAATAGAGAGCCCAGAATTAAACCCATGCGCCTTTGGTCAATTAATCTATGAGAAAGGAGGCAAGAATATACAATGGAGAAAAGACGGTCTCTTCAATAAGCTGTGCTGGGAAAACTACATGTAAAATAATGAGATTAAAACATTTCCTTACAACATATACAAAAATAAACTCAAATGGATTAAAGATCTAAATGTAAGACCTGAAACCACAAAACTCCTAGAAGAGAACATAGGTGGAAGCCTCTTTGACATAAATCCTAGCAATATTTTTTTGGATCTGTCTCTTACGGTAAAAGAAATAAAAGCAAGAGTAAACAAATGAGATGTAATTAAACTTCAAAGTTTAAAACTTAGAACCCATTCCATAGGTTGTCTTTTCATTTCAACAGAAATGAAACCACCAAAACCAAACAATCTGATCAAAAAATTGGCAGAATACCTGAACAGACATTTTCCTAAAGAAGACATACAGATGGCCAACAGGCACATAAAGAGATGCTCAACATCACTAATTACTGGAGAAATGCAAATCAAAACCAAAATAAGATATTGCCTCACACTTCTCAGAATAGCTATCATCAAAAAGAATACAAATAATAAATGTTGAAAAGGATGTGGAGAAAAGAGAACCCTTGGTGGGAATGTAACTTGGTGCAGCCACTATGGAAACCAGTATGGAGTTTCCTCAAAAAACTAAAAACAGAACTACCACATGATCCAGCAATTCCACTCCTGGGTGTATGTCCATAAACAAAAACACTAATTTAAAAAGATACATGCACCCAATGTTCATAGCAACACTTTTTACAATAGTCAAGACATGGAAACAACCCAAGTGCCCATCAACAGATGAATGGATAAAGAAGAAGTGGTATGTGTATATGTATGTATGTATGTGTGTGTGTATACATGCACACACATAATGGAATATTCCTGTCATAAAAAAGAATGAAATTCTTCCAACTGCAGCCATGTGAATGGACCTAGAGGATATTATGCTCAGTGAAAGAAGTCAGAGAGAGAAAGACAAATACAGTATGATACCACTTATATGTGGAATCTAAAAAACAATACAAATGAATGTATATGCAAAACAGAAACAAACTCACAGATCTAGAAAGCAAATTAGTGGTTACCAAAGGGGAAATGGAAGGGGAGAGGGCAAATTAGGGGTACAGGATTAAGAGATATAACCTACCATGGGTAAAATAGACAACCAACAAGGACATATTATATAGCATAGAGAATTATAGCCATTATCTTATAACAACTTTTAATGGAATGTAAACTGTAGAAATACTGAATTACTATGCTGTACACCTGAAACTAATATTGTAAATCAACCATACTTTAGTTTTAAAATTTTTAATTAAAACAAACCAGGGCTTCCCTGGTGGCGCAGTGGTTGAGAGTCCGCCTGCCGATGCAGGGGACACGGGTTCATGCCCCGGTCCGGGAGGATCCCACATGCCGTGGAACGGCTGGGCCCATGGGCCATGGCCACTGGGCCTGCACATCCGGAGCCTGTGCTCCGCAGCGGGGGGAGGCCACGGCAGTGAGAGGTCCACATACGGCAAAAAACAAAAAACAAAAAAACCCAAAAAACCTCCCAACACGGAAAACTCCATGACCACACGATTTCACCAGAGAATTCTACCAAACATTTAAAGAATTAACACCAATCCTCCTCAAACTGTTCCAAAATATCGAGGAGAATGGAACACTTCTGAACTCGGAAATTCTAAGAAGCCAGAAATATCTTGATACCAAAATTAGATAAGGATACCATATAAAAAAAGAGAAAACTATAGACCAATATCCCTCATGAATATAGATGCAAAAATTCTCAACGAAATATTAGCAAACTGAATTCAAGAACACATTAAAAGGATTATACACCATGGCTTAGTGAGATTTATCCCTGGGATGCAAAGATGCAAATACAAAGATGCAAATACATCACATCAATAAAATGAAAACTAAAATTCATGTGATCATCTCAAAAGATGCAGATAAAGTATTTGGCTACAATATCCTTTTATGACTAAAACCCTTAACAGATTGGGCATAGAGAGAATGAATGCATCTCAACATAATAAAGGACATATACAACAAAACCACAGCTAACAATATACTCAGTGTAGAAAAACTGAAAGCATTTCCTTTAAATCAGGATCAAGAGACAAGGTTGTACACTCTCACCCCTACTATTCAATATACTACCAGAAGTCCTAGCTAGAGCAATTAGGCAAGACAAAGAAATAAAAGGCTTCCAAATCAAAAAAGAAAAAATAAAACTGTCACTATCTCCTGATAATATAATCATTTATATAGAAGACCCTGAAGAGTTAATCAAAAAACTGCTGGATCTAATTAATGACTTCAGTAAAATGGTAGGATATAAAATCAATATACAGAAGTCAATTGTGTTCCTTTACACTTAAAATGAAGCAACTGAAAAAGAAATAAAACTATTCCATTCATAATAGCATCAAAAACAATAAAATACTTAGGAAAAAATTTAACAAAGGATGTGAAAGATCTGTACAATGAAAACTACAAGATTTTGCTGAAACCAAAAAACACACAAACAAATGCAAACATATAACATATTCATAGATTAGAAGAATATTGTTAAAATGGCTATACTACCCAAAGCCATCTAAAAATTCAATGCAACCCCCATCAAAACACCAAAGACATTCTTCACAGAAGCAGAAGAAACAATCCTAAAATTTATGTACAACCAAAAAAGAATCCAAAAAGGCAAAGCAATGCTGAGAAAAAAGGACAAAGCCAGAGATATCACACTTCCTGATTTCAAACTATACTACAAAGCCAAAGTAATAAGAACGGTATGGTACTGGCACAAAAACAGATACCAGGATCAATGGAACGGAACAGAGAGCCCAGAATTAAGTCCCAGCACATACGGTCAACTAATATTTGACAAGACAGCCAAGAACACACAATGGGGAAAGGATACTGTTTTGAACAAATGGTACTGGGAAAACCGGAAAAAAGACATGCAGAACAATGAAGCTGGACCTTTATCTTACACTGCTCACAAAAATTAAACTGAAACGGACTAAAGACTTAAATATAAGACCTGATACCATAAAACTCCTAGAAGAAAATGCAAAGAAGCTCATTGTTACTAATCTTGGCAATTATTTTTTGCAAATGACCTCAAAAGCGCAAACAACTAAAGCAAGAAATCAACAAATGGAACTACATTAAATTCAAAAGCTTCTGAAGAGCAAAAGGAACAATTTACAAATTGAATAGACAACATACAGGATGAGAGAAAATTCTGGCAAACCATATATAGGATAAGAGGTCAATATCCAAAATATATAAAAAACTCAGTCAACTCACTAACAAAAATACAAACAATCCAATTTTTAAAATGGGCAGAAGAACTAAATAGACATTTTTCTAAAGAAGGCATCAAAATGGCCAACAGGTACATGGAAAGATGATCAATAAGGGAAATACAAATCAAAACCACAGTGAGATATCACCTCACACCTGTTAGAATGGCTCTCAAGAAGGCAAGAGACAATAGGTGCTGGCAAGGATGTGATGAAAAGAGAACCCTTATACACTGTGGGTGGGAATGTAAACTGGTCCAACCACTATGGAAAATGATAGGGAGGATCCTCAAGAATTTAAAAATAGACTTACCATACAAACCAGCAATTCCACTTCTGGGTATATACCCAAAGGAAATAAAAACAGGATTTTCATGAAATACATGCACTCCAATGTTTATCACTGCATTATTCACAATAACCAAGATGTGGAAACAACCCAAATGTCCATCAGTGGATGAATGGATAAAAAGATGTGAATATATATACACATAACAAAATTTTTTTAGCCATGAAAAAGGAGGATATCCTGCCATTTGTGACAACATGGATGGACCTTGAACACAATATAGTAAGCAAGATAACTGAGACAGAGAAAGACAAGTACTGCACAATATCACTTATGTGTGGAATCTAAAAAAGTCAAACCTGTAAAAACAGAGTGTAAAATGGTGGTTACCAGGGGATGAGGGCTGGGGGGATAACTGACGGTGTTTAAGGGTACAAACTCGTAATGAGGAGTAAATAAGCCACAGAGATCTAATACATCATATAATGAATGTAGACAATAATACTGCACTATAATTATGTAACACTGATAAACATCACTACAGTGAGTCATATTACAATATTTAAGTGTATCAAAGTAACACACTATACACCTTAAATTTATTTAAATTTATTATACAATGTTACATGTCAAATTTATTCAATTAAAAAATTTTCTTTTAAATAACTTGTCAAGATACCATTTCTAACATCTGGATGAAAAAATGCCTTTTATTGATATAATTATAAAATTTTACTACAAATGTAATAAGTGTTTACTTTAAAATATTAAAAAATCACAAAGAATAGAAAATTTTAAAAAGTGACAGTCTATCACTCTGTGATAATCACTGCCACCATTTTGGTGTGTATAATTTGAGACTTTTATACATTTTTCTCAGTAAATAATATCATAAATGCCTTTCTATATCAATAAAAACACTAATATCACAAAAATTTTTAAGGAGGTAACAGTCTATATTATAGATTATCAAAATTTATTTAATCATATTCTGCTCAACATTTGATTACTTCCAATTTTTCCTATGGTAAACATCCTATTACACATAAATTTAAGCTTATTTTTTATTATTTCCTCAGGGTAAATGCTAAGAAATTAAGTTTCTGGGTTGACAGACATTTATACGATTTTAACGCTTTTCAAAAGCATTACCAAATGACTGCTGGAAAGATTGCAACAATTTACATTCTCTTCAAAAGTCTACTAGCCTTTATTTTACTATATTCTTGAAATAACTGGATATTGAAAATTTTAAATCTATTGGACTAGCAAAAAAGGATATTAATATTTTAATTTGTATTTCTTGGATTAATACTTAAGTTAATTTTTATGTTTATTGGCCATCCATATTCTTTATAAACTTTTTATATAGTGTAATAGGAATTTAAAAGATAATGACACAATAGGGGAAAAAACAATATTGAAAAACAAAACAAAAAGACTGAGAATTTTCCAGAAAGAAAAATATAAAAAGAAGATATAAAAAGAGAGAGCTGGAAAAACCATCACAATTAAGACTGGATCAGGAAAGAATCATCAATGGATGTTAAACTTTGATGGGAAATAAGATATATAAATTCCAAGTGGCTCACCACAGACTGCTTATTGGTTTCACTGAAGAGGAAAAATCGTAATTGTATATATGGTGTACAAATCAAGAAACATCGGTAAAGTGATCAAAATTAACATCAACAATAAAGGATACGTGAAGATCATGTACCTCCAGCTGTGATATCTTAAGAAGGAAATTACATCACCTATTCAGTATTCTAGCCAAGAATACAAAAACCTCAGTCTAACAATAAAACATCAGAGGGCTTCCCTGGTGGCGCAGTGGTTGAGAGTCCGCCTGCCGATGCAGGGGACACGGGTTCATGCCCCGGTCCGGGAAGATCCCACATGCCGCGGAGCGGCTGGGCCCGTGAGCCATGGCTGCTGAGCCTGCGCATCCGGAGCCTGTGCTCCGCAAAGGGAGAGGTCGCAACAGTGAGAGGCCCGCGTACCGCAAAAAAAAAAAAAAAAAAAAAATCAGAGAACTGCAAATTAAGAACATTCTATTAAATGAAAAGAGATGGGGTACCATATTCTTCAAAAATGTGAATGTTGTAAAAAAGACAACAAAAGTATGAGGAAATGTTCCAGATTAATGAAGGCTAAAGACATCTAGACAACCAACACACTACCTGACTCCAGACTGGACCTTGTACTGAAGGAGTAAAGTGGCATAAAAGACAATATTAAGTCAACTGAAAAAACTATATTGTGGAGAGATTCGAGAAAATTATTTTACAAATGTAAATTTATATCATAATTATACTATGTTTATACAAGGGCATATCCCTATTATTAGGAAATAAAACCAGTGTATTTAGGGGTAAAAAGCATGTTGTGTGGAACTTGCCCTCAAATCGTTTTTTAAAAATTTACACATGTACATGTATGTCTGTGTTCACATGACAGAGAGCATGTGTACATAAGACAAATGGGGTAACATGTTAACAAAAGGTGAATCTGCGTAAAGAGTATGAGAGTGTTGTTAGAACTACATATATATTTACAACTCTCTGTAACCTTAAAATTAATCCCATATAAAAAGTTTATTTAAATAAGTGTACCCTTCGATATTTGGAGGCAAAACAGGAAATCACTATACATAAAGAAAAAATGTTGAAAGCTACTGGAGTTAAAAAAAAATCAAGTTCTAAGTGATAATAACTGTCAACCTAGATTCCAAGACCCAGTAAAATTATCATTCAAGAGTGATACAAAGACTAGAAAATTTTACCACTCAGAAGCCCTCACTGAAAGAATCACCAAAAGATAAGAAAGACAATGAACCGTGAATGAAAGGTGCAGTAATGAGCAACGGTGATGTGCAAGTAACAATGGTGAGCAAAGAAACTAATGGTAAACCTCATAAGCATGGTTAAAAAATTGAGGAGTTTCAAAATAAGGTAAATTAAGACAGACAATAATAATGTGGAAGATGACATGAGAAGAGACTGGAGAAAGAAAGTGTTCTACTGTCCTGAGAGAATTTGAAAAAAAAAAAAAAGATATTAATTGCTTCAGACTTCCTTAATTCAAGTACACATATCTTAAAAATTCAAGGCTAAACTCTAAAAGAATAGTAGAATCTGTCATTCTGAAATCAATGGAAAGTCAGGGTAAAGGGTTAAGAAGCAGGAAGTAAAAAAAAGAAGCAGAGAGAAAAATGATAATTTTGTTTTTAAAGATAACCCATGTAGATCTAACAATCTCAGTAATCCCAACAAACGTAAATAAATAGTTTTGTGGAACGAGATATTCTTATGTTGGATCCTTTTTAAAAATGAATTTAGTCAAATATTGTACAAGCACAGAGATAAAACATTCACACACAAAAGGATGAAAGTAAGGGGCCTCCCTGGTGGCGCAGTGGTTGAGAGTCCGCCTGCCGATGCAGGAGACACGGGTTCGTGCCCCGGTCCGGGAAGATCCCACATGCCGCGGAGTGGCTGGGCCCATGAGCCATGGCCGCTGAGCCTGCGTGTCCAGAGCCTGTGCTCCGCAACGGGAGAGGCCACAACAGTGAGAGGCCCGCATACCGCAAAAAAAAAAAAAAAAAAAAAGATGAAAGTAAAAGAAAAAATATATTAGGCAAAAAAAAAAAAAAAGTAGTGTAGATTAAATAGGCTTTAAGACAAAAAGCATTATTAGGGAGAGAGAGGAATTTTTATTCAACATTGAAAAAAAAAAATCACCAGAAAGGCAAAACAACCCTGAATATGTTTTAGTTTCAATTCTGAACCTATAAATAACACAGCTTCCAAACATGCTATGTTTTTTGGCAAGCTTTATCAAGAAAAAGAAGAGGTACATATTAACTACATTAGGAATAAGAGTGGGGTATGTAACTATAGAAGTGACAGAAATTTAAACATAATAAATACTATGAAAAACCTAATGCCAACAAATACAAAATCTGAGATAAAATGAATAATTTCCCAGAAAAATATAAATTATTAAAACTAAAAATATAAGATCTGAGTCAATCTACAAATGAAGTGAATAAGTAGAAAAAATTTAAAAAAACAAAAACAAACTAGATCCAGGTTTCAGAAGTGATAATCTACAAATTTTAAGACAGAGATATTTCCTATCTTTTATAATCTGCGAAAGAGAATAGAAAGAAGAAAAAGCTCTCCAAGTCATTCCCTGTGAGAACTTATATAACCTTGATGCCAAAACTGGATCAGGACAGCTTGAAAAAATACATCATTTTTACATATTATTTTTACATTTTTACATTTTCCATTCTTACATATGCATATTGCTGCAAAAATCCCAAATATTAGCAAAAGGAATTCAGCAATGTACAAAAATTACATCACAAGAAGCACTTCTCCCATAAAAGCAAAGCGTAAGAGTAATGTAACAGTAAAAATATATAAATGTAATTTTCCATGTTAATTAAATGAGAAAAAAATACTTGATCACTTTAATAGTCGCAAAAAAAGGCATTTGAACATTTGACAAAATTCTCCACTATCTGTGATTTAAAACAAAAATCTTAGGAAGCTAGTAATAGAAAAGCTAGTAATTCTTCATCTATAATACATATTATACACATACACAGAAAAGATCAAGAAGGATATACGGGCTTCCCTCGTGGCGCAGTGGTTAAGAATCCACCTGCCAATGCAGGAGACACGGGTTTGAGCCCTGGTCCGGGAAGATCCCACATGCCGCGGAGCAACTAAGCCCGTGCGCCACAACTACTAAGCCTGTGCTCTAGATCCCACGAACCACAATTACTGAGCCCGTGTGCCACAACTACTGAAGCCCGCGTGCCTAGAGCCCGTGCTCCGCAACAAGAGAAGACACCGCAATGAGAAGCCCATGCACCACAACGAAGAGTAGCCTCCGCTCACCGCAACTAGAGAAAGCCCAAGCGCAGCAACGAAGACCCAACGCAGCCAAAAATAAATTTTAAAAAAAAAAGGATATACACTAAAATGCTAAAACTGATGATATCTGGGTGTAAGAATGTTTTTATTTTTCTCAAGTTTTTAAAAATGTATATGTGCTACTTATACAAAATAAAAGGACAATTTCTAAAAATACATTTAACTGTAAAAAGTCGAATAGGAAGAAGATATATCAACTTCAGAATAGTTACTTCTGAGGAGGGAGAGTAGAAGAGAGATGTTTTGGAGAAAGTGTACAGGGGAACTTTAACATCTTATTTTTTTAAATATGACCTAAAGCAAAATTAACAAAATATCAAGTAGGTAGATGAATGTTTTAAATATTATTCTCTTTTTTATACGTTCAAAATATTTCATAAGAAAAAAAGTGCTTTAAGAAATTAAAGATATGGAATAGAAAAAGAAGAAAAATTTTTGGCTGGAAGGACTACGGGTGTTTTTCCCCTACTTCACTGTAAGTCTAAAAATGTCTTTAACAAACATTTTTATAATATAAAAAAAAGTTAAATAACTTATTTTTTTCCAAAATGAAAGAGCACAGAATTCTAACTGTTTAAAAGAGAGAAATAAAGGTTTACATAATTTAATTTTTGCAAGCAAACCCAAAGGATAACTGAACTTACCTTCACTTATTTTTTATTAATTAATAGAGCAATATATACTTAAATAACAACACTCCATTTGTTAAAACAGGTCTATAAATGTCAGTTGTTTTATTCATTGCTCAGTGTTACTGTAACTCAATTCTGAAGGCTTAGACCCTTGTATAAGCAAGGAACCTATAGCTGTGGTCCCCAACCTTTTTGGTACCAGGGACCGGTTTCATGGAAGACAATTTTTCCACGTACTGGATAGGGATGATTCAGGCGGTAATGTGAGCTTCACTCACTCGCCTGCCATTCACCTCCTGCTGTGCAGCCCGGTTTCTAAGGGGGCGGGGAACTCCTGCCCTATAGGAACAGTTTTTACATTCCTAGTAGGTGGTCATGCAGCCTCTGTACAAATACCTGTGGTGGCAGAAAAGCTCAATAACATAAAGGGTACTGATTTCATTATCATTGGACAATTCCAACTATTAGGAAGCTCTTGTTTATAAATGAGTGGAAACCTGCTTCCCAGAAATATCCATTAGGTTCATGTTGCCTTCAGGAACATCCAAAAGCATATCTGTTTCTCCTCTTTCACACAACAGCTCTTTAAATACTGAAGTTACATTTTCCCTTAATTTGAATCTTATCCATAATTTCATGCTTCTTCCACTGTTCCTTATATGCCAGTTCTTTGACCCCTTGGCTCTTCTGCTTGCTCTCTACAGGTCAGTTTGTTACCTAAAATTGGGTACCTGTTATCAGATGTGATCTGGCCAGTAAAATAAGTTATTATTACCTTGAGAGCCTAGGCACCACCATACTCAATTAACTTTTTTCTTTCAGTTATCTTTTTAAACAGTTATATGATTATAGGTTCCTCAACTGAAACCTTAGACTTTTTAAAAAACTGAATAACTTTCAAGCCAGGTCTCCCCATATGGTATCCATAAAATGAATGGAAAAAAATTGAGGACTCAACAGTTAACTTGATTAAATTTTATCCTGCTTGTTTTCTGCCAGATTTTGAACCTAAGGAGATCAATTCAATCTCATCTTCTCATCCATCAAATTAGCTGTCCCTTCTATTTGTGAACCTGTCCACGAATGCCACTTTATTTCATTGATCTATCCATCCATTCATTCCTTTAAGAGACACTAATTCTAGCCAGATAGTGTATCAAATGTTGCAAATACAAAATCAAATAAGACTTGTTCTTGGTCCTTAAGGAGCCCACTCAAATACACTGATAAACATGCTGAAAGGGGCAGGGCCTAACATGGCACCCCAAACACCCACCTAGAAATGTTCTCTCCAAGCTGACAGCTGTGTGTTTATTTGCACTCTTTGGGTTCAGTTACTGATCCAACTGTAATGCTTTCTAACATTATTTTCAACCAGTCCACATTTCTCCACTAAATCACAAATATGAAAGATTTACTGTATCTACTGTATATCAAGATATATTCTATTTATTATATATCAAGATATACCTATTAGAATCCAGTAGATATAGTATATACCTACAGAATATAGATGTATGTAGTATATATTATATACTATATAAATGGTATAGTATAATCTGTAGTATATATTGTATAGTATAGAGCATATAGTTTAGAATATGGATGTATACATATACTATATGTAAATAGTAGAATATAATAAAGTATACCTCACTGTACCAATCTACCAACCTCATGGGGAAAAAAGTGAGGATACTTCTAAGTGAGAAATATTTTCCAAAACATACTCAAAAATTTGGTAGAGACTGGCATTAAGTATACTGATTGATAATTTCTAACATCTACTTCCACCTGCCTTTGAAAACACTGGTACTTGTTTTTTGTTACTTTTCTTGCCTTTCTTACTCTTCCTAACTCCACAAAGAATACTGACAAAGATTCTGAAATCACATTCACAGGGTTCTTCAGTCCTCTGAGGTATAATTCATCTAAATCTGGAGACTGAGATTTTTAAATGAGTTACCCATCACTTATTATTTCTTCATCTGCCTCAAGCAGGAAAAGAAAGAAGCAAAACATAGAATCCAAAAGTTATGTTTCCTTTGAGCATTTCAAGTGTTGAGTTTTGGTAGAATTACTCTAATGAAACTTCTACTGTTTTCTTTTAAAATGTTTGCAAGCCTTTGCTTACTCTGAGTTTTTGTCTTCCAACATTGTTAGATTTTACTCCACAGTTAGCGCCAAAAATAAAACACATTTCCGAAGTGTTACCTACTCAACAAACTGCATATAGAAAGTTAATATGAGAGATTCTGAAAAAATGATTTGTTTCTTTAACAGCATGTGGATACTGATAAAACAGCCAAGGTTAATTTTAATCTTAATTCATGCTATCGTTAAAAATTATGAAAAAAACACAAATGCACTATAAGAGGAACATATTATTCAGCATTTAGATACATGATAAAATCCTAAGGCTTTTACTAAAATGATAATAAAATAATAGAGCAACAGAATGGGAGACAAAAGACTGCAGCTCTAGTTCCAGACATGTGGTCCTAATGACCTGTGCGACTCTATGTAACCTAGAACATGGTAAATAACATCTGTCTGTCATAACCTCCTCAACTGTAAAATGCTTGAGTTGGACTAGAGAGTGCCCCATGAAGGGGTTTCATGGGCTGCCTCAGATTGCTGGGCAAGTGACTTTCTAAAGCCCTCTCTGCAGCCTAACTCACCAATCACCACACAGAATAGTTCAAGTTCACCCTTTGTCTGGTTTTCTATGAAGAACTGCTAAAATTTGAAAAACCGATGGACCAAATCAGTAGTTGTAAACTTAAAAAAAAAAAAAAAAGAACGCTTAAAGTCCACTGAGCTCAATTTGAAAACCAATGCACTAAACCATTTCTATGGTCCTTTCAAATTGTAGGATACTAACTGTAATGTACTTATTTTTAAATAGTGTACTTTTCCCTCAGTGTATTTTTTCTTTTTCAATTCATATATTAGGTGCCTGATAAATACCAGGCACTAAGCCAGACTCTTTATGAATTTTATCTGTAAAATGGTTCATCACCACCTGCAAGGTTTTACAGACTGAAAACAGAGGTTCAGATAATCTAAGTGGTAAAGCACATCATAAAGCTAGCCCGGTATAGAACAAGACTTGGAACCTGGTTTATATAATGTATGTCCATAAAATTCCAAGTTTCATTAGGATTTAACAGCTTAAGAGGTAGGTATTAATTAACAGAATAATTAAAAGATAAATAATTGTTATGTGGCCTTGAATGCTAAGGCCATATTTTCTAACAACTAAGTTACAAAATTCAACAGTTTTCATATTAAAGATGCTTACATAAAAATGCATATGTTTTGAAATCTTACGTGATATTAATCACAAGGAAGGCCAATTTGATCCTTCAAAAAATAGAATAATTTACTTTATTACTCCAAGAAAAACAATTATCCAGCAACATTCTTTAGGACCTTATATTAACAAGTAGCAAAAATGATTTTTAAATGACTTACTGATCCAGAGACTTTAACTTGCAGAAATTTTGCATTAGTATACTTATATATGCATGCAAAGACTTATGTTCCCTGCCATGTATATTAGACTACCCCCAAAACAAGAAACTAATATATATATTAATAAGGGAAAGGGTCAACATAATATATATACACAATTGAATAATACAAAACCTTTAAAAAGAATGAGAAGTTTAGAATGACATAACCAAGATGATGACGTAAGTTGTTCCTGACTTGGCTCTGCTTTACAAGAAAAACAACTAACAACTATGCAAGAATAAGACATTACTTAGAGAATCTCAGAACACGGGAGTGAGGTTGAAGCACCTCTTGCACCACACAGACCAAGACAGACTGAATTCAAGGGTGAGAGAAACAGCTACACGCTGACCGCATGGCCCTTTCCCTGGGCCAGCACAGCACCGTGCCTACAGCTCCTCCAGTGGCAAAAGAGAACACAGCGGTGACACCCAGCACCGCCAGCACGGGGGTCACTTCATGGGAACCCCTACTCTGGTTTCACCCCATGGGGCTCACAGGAGCATCTGTGGGCTCAACCACTGGGAATCTCATTGTGATGGAGAAACGGAGGAGGGGCTTCCAACAAGCAGCACTCGGATCTTGGCAGACTGAGCTCCTGCCTGCAGAGCCCAAAGAGTCAACCCAACCAGCAGCTTTGCTCTTCTGCAGCCCATTTGGTGGCACAGTCTGACGACGGAGCTTGGTGGGGCGCAAGTCTGCCTGATTCGGGTCTTCCAATGAGGAGATCCGCCAGCCCTGGAGCCTGGTCTGCCCACGCCCAGCAGAAGAGCTGAGTCTTAGCTCCTCCCCCAGCCTCCCTACCAGAAATCCTGTTCAGAAAAAACTAGGGAGTTGCCTGAAGTGGGCTCTCCCAGTCCCATCCAGGCAGAAGTCTGGGTCACAGCCCCACCCACCAGAGTGTGTGGCCCCCAGCCCCACCTGGAGGAAGGGCTGACAGGAAAACCCAGAAGCTGCACAACCCAGCAGGTGAGTGAGCAGAACTGGTGGCCCCCAGAGCAAAGTCAGTAGCACTGTTCGGCCAGTGAAACTGGGGCACAGGTTGGCTTGTGTCAAGATGACAAAGAGCATTAGTGGCTTTGGAGATACTTACCTGATGAGCCCGGGTTGGGAAACTAACTCACAGCCCCACTTATTGCTGAAGACAGACTTCAGCCCGCCTGACCAGGGAACCTCACCAGAGCACACAGGGGGGCTGCAGAGCCCAGCCAACATCCCTGCTGACAGTGGCACTTGAACAGAGAGCACGGCCCGTGGCTCCCCCTGTCTGCAGAGCAAAGCTGATGGCCTCACCTGATTAGGATATTCAGCGCACACTCTTGCCTGATCTGGGTCCCCAAACAATGAGGCACCCAGGCATCCTGTTACCCCACCAGGGCAGGGCCGCTAATTCACAGTCCCATCCACTGCTGAGTGTATCTCCCAGTCTGTACTGTCTAGTAAGCCTCTCCAGAGAATCCAGGCAATAGCGAGGCCATCCTACAGCCTCACGTGGTCAGGGAACCAAGCCAGCAGGCCTACCCAGCTGCTCTCCACCAGTGGCACACCCCGCCACTCCTGACCCCTCAGAACTCAAGTAGTTGTCTCAGCCAAAAGTAGACCCTAAAAGCAGGCCCTGCCTGCTCAAGGATGTGACCAGCAGAAACATCCAGAAACCCAAACTGAGCTGACGGGTGAAGAACGGTCTCTGCCAAAGCAAAGCTGCAAAGTCTGGAAGAAGGCACCACTTACTCAAATGCACAGACAACCAATGCAGGAATCAAGGATCACACACACACACACACACACACACACACACACACACACACATCAGGTAAATATGACACCACTGAAGGGAACTATTAAAGCTCTAATACCTGACCCTAAGCAAACGGAGAGCTATGAACTGTCAGACTAAGAATTCAGAATAATCTTCTTAAAGAAGTTTAGTGAACTACAAGAACACACAGACAACTAAAAATATTAGGAAATCAATGCATGAACAAGACAAGAACTTTATCAAAGAAATAGAAACCATAAAAAACAAATGAACAAACTGAAATTCTAGAGCTGAACAATACAATAACTGAACTGAAGAATTCAATAGAGAACTTCAAAAGGAGAGTCGACCATACAGAAGAAGAAATTAGCAACCTGGAATTAGGACACTTGAAATTATCCAGTCATAGGAGTCAAAAGAAAAGGGAATGAAAATAGTGAAGAAAGCCTATGGGACTTATGGGACAAAATGAAAAGAAACAATATTCAAATTACGGAAATTCCAGAAGGAGAAGAGAATGAGAAAGGGACAGAAAGTACATTTAAAGCAATAACGGCTGAAAACTGCCCAAGCTTGTGGCGTGAAACAGACCTCTACATCTAAGAGGCCCCAAAGACCCCAAATAGGCTGAACACTAATAAGGCTAGACAGAGACACATTGTAATTATATCGTCAAAAGTCAAAAACAAAGAATTTTATAAACTCAACAACAACAAAAAAAGAGAGACGTTACAATACAAGGGAAACCCCACTAAGACTTCTGGCAGATCTCTTAACAGAAACTATTCAGGCTGGAAGAGAATGGAATGACATATTCAAAATATTAAAAGAAAAAAATCCCAACCAAAGATACTATACCTTGGTTATAGGTTATAAAGTTATCCTTCAGAAGTGAAGGAGGGAAAAACACTTTCCCAAACAAATGAAAGCTGAGGGAATATATGTATACCTGAATCACTTTGCTGTACAGCAGAAATTAACACAACATTGTTAAACAATTATACTTCAGTAAAATAAATTTTGAAAACAACTGAGGAAATTCATCACCAATAGACTTGCCTTACAAGAAATGACTACGGAAGTTCTTTGAGAAGAAGTAAAAAGATGGTAATTAATGTCATAAAAACAGAAGGTAGTAAAACTCACTGGTAATGGTAAATATATAGTCAAATTTGGATTCTGTAATATGGTAATGGTGGTGCATAATTCACTTACAATTCTAGTTTAAAGTTAAGGAAACAAACTCAGTAAAAATAATCATTACTACAATAATCTGTTATTAGTTACACACTATAAAAAACATGTAAACTGTAACATCAATAACCTAAAATGGGAGGTAAGAGAGAAGTGAAACTGTAAAGTTTAGGAATTTTACTCAAATCAAGTTGTTACTAGTTTAAAATACAATGTTATAACTTTAAGAAATTTTATGTAAGCCTAGTGGTAACCACAATAGAAAACTCTACATTTATTGCCTCAGAGAACATGATAAAGTCAAAGCATAATGATACCTCAAGATATCAAAACACACACACAAAAAAAGACAGCAGGATAAGAAACAAGGAAGAGTGGATCTACAAAACAACCAGGAAACAGTTAACAAAATGGCAATAGTAAGTCCTAACTTACTAACAATTACTTTAAACATAAACAAATTAAATTCTCCAATCAAAAGACACACAATGGCTGAAAAATTAAAAACAAGATTCAACAATATGCCACCTACAAGAAGCCATTAGCCTTAAAAGACACACATAGACTGAGAGTAAATAAAGGGATGGAAAAAAATATCTCAAGCAAACGGTAATAAAAACAAAGCAGGGGAGAGGGGGAAGATGGCGGAAGAGTAAGACGTGGAGATCACCTTCCTCCCCACAGATACATCAGAAATACATCTACATGTGGAACAACTCCTACAGAACACCTACTGAACGCTGGCAGAAGACCTCAGACCTCCCAAAAGGCAAGAAACTCCCCATGTACCTGGGGAGAGCAAAAGAAAAAAGAATAAACAGAGATAAATGAATAGGGACAGGACCTGCACCAGTGGGAGGAAGCTGTGAAGGAGGAAAGGTTTCCACACACTAGAAGCCCCTTCGCGGGCAGAGACTGCGGAAGCTTCGAAACCGCGGAGGAGAGCGCAGCAACAGGGGTGCAGAGGGCAAAGCAGAGAGATTCCTGCACAGAGGATCGGTGCCGACCGGCACTCACCAGCCCGAGAGGCTTGTCTGCTCACCCGCTGGGGCGGGCGGGGCTGGGAGCTGAGGCTCGGGCTTTGGTCAGATCGCAGGGATCGCAGGGAGATGACTGGTGGTGTGAACACAGCCTGAAGGGGTTAGCGCACCATGGCTAGCCGGGAGGGAGTCCAGGGAAAAGTCTGGACCTGCCAAAGAGGCAAGAGACTTTTTCTTCCCTCTTTGTTTCCTGGTGCGAAAGGAGAGGGGATTCAGAGCGCTGCTTAAAGGAGCTCCAGAGACGGGCACAAGCCGCGGCTAACAGCGCACACCCAAGAGACGGGCATGAGGCGCAAAGGCTGCTGCTGCCACCACCAAGAAGCCTGTGAGCGAGCACAGGTCACTATCCACACCTCCCCTCCTGGGGGCCTGTGCAGCCTGCCACTGACAGGGTCCCGGGATCCACGGACAACTTCCCCGGGAGCTGTGCAAACAAAGAAGGGAAAGGGAAATTTCTCCCAGCAGCCTCAGGAACAGCGGATTAAATCTCCACAATCAACTTGATGTACGCTGCATTGGTGGAATACCTGAAAAGACAACGAATCATCCCAAATTGAGGAGGTGGACTTTGAGAGCAAGATTTATTATTTTTTTGCTCTTTTTGTGAGTGTGTATGTGCATGCTTCTGTGTGAGATTTTGTCTGTACAGCTTTGCTTTCAACAATTGTCCTAAGGTTCTGTCCGTCCATTTTGGTTTTTTTCACTTTTAAAAAAATTTTTTTCTTAATAATTATTCTTTATTTTAATAACTTTATTTTATTTTATCTTACTTTATTTTATTTTATCCTCTTCCTTTCTTTCTAATTTTTCTCCCTTTTATTCTCAGCCATGTGGATGAAGGGCTCTTGGTGCTACAGCCAGGAGTCAGTGCTGTGCCTCTGAGGTGGGAGAGCCAACTTCAGAACACTGGTCTACAAGAGACCTCCCAGCTCCACATAATATCAAATGGCGAAAATCTCCCAGAGATCTCCATCTCAACACCGACACCCAGCTTCACTCAATGACCAGCAAGCTACAGTGCTGGACACCCTATGCCAAACAACTGGCAAGACAGGAACACAACCTCACCCATTAGCAGACAGGCTGCCTAAAATCATAATAAGTCCCCAGACACCCCAAAACACACCACCAGACATGGACCTGCCCACCAGAAAGACAAGATCCAGCCTCATCCACCAGAACACAGGCACTAGTCCCCTCCACCAGGAAGCCTACACAACCCACTGAACGAACCTTAGCCACTGGGGACAGACACCAAAAACAACAGGAACTACGAACCTGCAGCCTGCAAAAAGGAGACCCCAAACACAGTAAGATAAGCAAAATGAGAAGACAGAGAAACACACAGCAGATGAAGGAGCAAGATAAAAACCCACCAGACCTAACAAATGAAGAGGAAATAGGCAGTCTACCTGAAAAAGAATTCAGAATAATGATAGTAAAGATTATCCAAAATCTTGGAAACAGAATAGAGAAAATGCAAGAAACATTTAACAAGGACCTAGAAGAATTAAAGAGGAAACAAGCAACGATGAACAACACAATAAATGAAATTAAAAATTCTGTAGAAGGGATCAACAGCAGAATAACTGAGGCAAAATAACGGATAAGTGACCTGGAAGATAAAATACTGGAAATAACTACAGCAGAACAGAATAAAGAAAAAAGAATGAAAACAACTGAGAACAGTCTCAGAGACCTCTGGGACAACATCAGACACACCAACATTCGAATTACAGTGGTCCCAGAAGAAGAAGAGAAAAAGAAAGGGACTGAGAAAATATTTGAAGAGATGATAGTTGAAAACTTCCCTAAAATGGGAAAGGAAATAGTTAATCAAGTCCAGGAAGCACAGAAAGTCCCATACAGGATAAATCCAAGGAGAAACACACCAAGACACATATTAATCAAACTGTCAAAAATTAAATACAAAGAAAACATATTAAAAGCAGCAAGGGGGCTTCCCTGGTGGTGCAGTGGCTGAGAGTCTGCCTGCCGATGCAGGGGACACAGGTTCATGCCTCTGTCCGGGAAGATCCCACATGAGGCGGAGCAGCTGGGGCCGTGAGACATGGCCACTGAGCCTGCGCGTCTGGAGCCTGTGCTCCGCAACAGGAGAGGCCACAACAGTGAGAGGCCTGCGTACAGCAAAAAAAACAAAACAAAAGCAGCAAGGGAAAAACAACAAATAACACACAAGGGAATCCCCATAAGGATAAGAGCTGATCTTTCAGCAGAAACTCTGCAAGCCAGAAGGGACTGGTAGGATATATTTAAAGTGATGAAGGAGAAAAACCTGCAACCAAGATTACTCTACCCAGCAAGGATCTCATTCAGATTTGATGGAGAAATTAAAAGCTTTACAGACAAGCAAAAGCTGAGAGAGTTCAGCACCACCAAACCAGCTTTACAACAAATGCTAAAGGAGCTTCTCTAGGCAAGAAACACAAGAGAAGGAAAAGACCTACAATAACAAACCCAAAACAATTAAGAAAATGGGAATAGGAACATACATATCGATAATTACCTTAAATGTAAATGGATTAAATGCTCCCACCAAAAGACATAGACTCACTGAATGGATACAAAAAGAAGACCCAAATATATGCTGTCTACAAGAGACCCACTTCAGACCTAGGGACACATACAGACTGAAAGTGAACGGATGGAAAAAGATATTCCATGAAAAAGGAAATCAAAAGAAAGCTGGAGTAGCAATTCTCATATCAGACAAAATAGACTTTAAAATAACCACTAATACAAGAGACAAAGAAGGGCACTACATAACGATCAAGGGATCAATCCAAGAAGAAGATATAACAATTGTAAATATTTATGCACCCAACATAGAAGCACCTCAATACATAAGGCAAATACTAACAGCCATAAAAGGGGAAATCGACAGTAACACATTCATAGTAGGGGACTTTAACACCCCACTTTCACCAATGGACAGATCATCCAAAATGAAAATAAATAAGGAAACACAAGCTTTAAATGATACATTAAACAAGATGGACTTAATTGATATTTATAGGACATTCCATCCCAATACAACAGAATACACATTTTTCTCAACTGCTCATGGAACATTCTCCAGGATAGATCATATCTTGGGTCACAAATCAAGCTTTGGTAAATTTAAGAAAATTGAAATGGTATCAAGTATCTTTTCCGACCACAATGCTATGAGACCAGATACCAATTACAGGAAAAAATCTGTAAAAAATACAAACATATGGAGGCTAAACAATACACTACTTAATAACCAAGTGATCACTGAGAAATCAAAGAGGAAATCAAAAAATACCTAAAAACAAATGACAAGAGAGACACAACGACCCAAAACCTATGGGATGCAGCAAAAGCAGTTCTAAGAGGGAAGTTTATAGCAATACAAGCCCAAGTTAAGAAACAGGAAACATCTCGAATAAACAACCTAACCTTGCACCTAAAGCAACTAGAGAAAGAAGAACAAAAAAAACCCAATGTTAGCAGAAGGAAAGAAATCATAAAGATCAGATCAGAAATAAATGAAACAGAAATGAAGGCAATGATAGCAAAGATCAATAAAACTAAAAGCTGTTTCTTTGAGAAGATAAACAAAATTCATTAACCATTAGCAAGACTCATCAATAAAAAAAGGGAGATGACTCAAATCAATAGAATTAAAAATGAAAAAGAAGTAACAATTTACACTGCAGAAATACAAAAGATCATGAGAGATTACTACAAGCAACTCTATGCCAATAAAATGGACAACCTGGAAGAAATGGACAAATTCTTAGAAATGCACAACCTGGGCTTCCCTGGTGGCGCAGTGGTTGAGAGTCCGCCTGCCGATGCAAGGGACACGGGTTCGTGCCCCGGTCCGGGAAGATCCCACATGCCACGGAGGGCTAGGCCCATGAGCCATGGTTGCTGAGCCTGCACGTCTGGAGCCTGTGGTCCGCAACGGGAGATGCTGCAACAGTGAGAGGCCTGCATACCGCACAAAAAATTAAAATCTTCCAACAAACAAAAGCCCAAGACCAGATGGCTTCACAGGAAACTTCTATCAAACACTTAGAGAAGAGCTAACACCTAACCTTCTCAAACTCTTCCAAAATATAGCAGAGAGAGGAACACTCCCAAAGTCATTCTACAAGGCCACCATCACCCTGATACCAAAACCAGACAAAGATGTCACAAAGAAAGAAAACTATAGGCCAGTATCACTGATGAATACAGATGCAAAAATCCTCAAAAAAATACTAGCAAACAGAATCCAACAGCACATTAAAAGGATCATACACCATGATTAAGTGGGGTTTACTGCAGGAATGCAAGGATTCTTCAATATACGGAAATCAATCAGTGTGATACACCATATTAACAAATTGAAGGAGAAAAACCATATGATCATCTCAATAGATGCAGAAAAAGCTTTCGACAAAATTCAACACCCATTTATGATAAAAACCCTGCAGAAAGTAGGCATAGAGGGAACTTTCCTCAACATAATAAAGGCCATATATGACAAACCCACAGGCAACATCATCCTCAATGGTGAAAAACTGAAACCATTTCCACTAAGATCAGGAACAAGACAAGGTTGCCCACTCTCACCACTCTTATTCAACATAGTTTTGGAAGTTTTAGCCACAGCAATCAGAGAGGGAAAGGAAATAAAAGGAATCCAAATCGGAAAAGAAGAAGTAAAGCTGTCACTGTTTGCAGATGACATGATCCTATACATAGAGAATCCTAAAGATGCTACAAGAAAACTACTAGAGCTAATCAATCAATTTGGTAAAGTAGCAGGATATAAAATTAATGCACAGAAATCTCTGGCAGTTCTATACACTAATGATGAAAAATCTGAAAGTGAAATCAAGAAAACACTCCCATTTACCATTGCAACAAAAAGAATAAAATATCTAGGAATAAACCTACCTAAGGAGACAAAAGACCCATATGCAGAAAATTATAAGACACTGATGAAAGAAATTAAAGATGATACAAATAGATGGAGAGATATACCATGTTCTTGGATTGGAAGAATCAACATTGTGAAAATGACTCTACTACCCAAAGCAATCTACAGATTCAATGCAATCCCTATCAAACTACCACTGGCATTTTTCACAGAACTAGAACAAAAAATTTCACAATTTGTATGGAAACACAAAAGACCCCGAATAGCCAAAGCAATCTTGAGAAAGAAAAACGGAGCTGGAGGAATCAGGCTCCCTGACTTCAGACTATACTACAAAGCTACAGTAATCAAGACAGTATGGTACTGGCACAGAAACAGAAATATAGATCAATGGAAGAGGATAGAAAGTCCAGAGATAAACCCATGCACATATGGTCACCTTATCTTTGATAAAGGAGGCAGGAATGTACAGTGGAGAAAGGACAGCCTCTTCGATAAGTGGTGCTGGGAAAACTGGACAGGTACCTGTAAAAGTATGAGATTAGAACACTCCCTAACACCATACACAAAAATAAGCTCAAAATGGATTAAAGACCTAAATGTAAGGCCAGAAACTATCAAACTCTTAGAGGAAAACATAGGCAGAACACTCTATGACATAAATCACAGTAAGATCCTTTTTGACCCACCTCCTGGAGAAATGGAAAGAAAAATAAACAAATGGGACCTAATGAAACTTCAAAGCTTTTGCACAGCAAAGGAAACCATAAACAAGACCAAAAGACAACCCTCAGAATGGGAGAAAATATCTGCAAATGAAGCAACTGACAAAGGATTAATCTCCAACACTTACAAGCAGCTCATGCAGCTCAATAACAAAAAAACAAACAACCCAATCCAAAAATGGGCAGAAGACCTAAATAGACATTTCTCCAAAGAAGATATACAGACTGCCAACAAACACATGAAAGAATGCTCAACATCATTAATCAGTAGAGAAATGCAAATCAAAACTACAATGAGATATCATCTCACACCAGTCAGAATGGCCATCATCAAAAAATCTAGAAAAAATAAATGCTGGAGAGGGTGTGGAGAAAAGGGAACACTCTTGCACTGCTGGTGGGAATGTGAATTGGTTCAGCCACTATGGAGAACAGTATGGAGGTTCCTTAAAAAACTACAAATAGAACTACCACATGACCCAGCAATCCCACTACTGGGCATATACCCTGAGAAAACCATAATTCAAAAAGAGTCATGTACCAAAATGTTCATTGGAGCTCTATTTACAATAGCCCGGAGATGGAAACAACCTAACTGCCCATCATTGGATGAGTGGATAAAGAAGATGTGGCACATATATACAATGGACTATTACTCAGCCATAAAAAGAAACGAAATTGAGCTATTTGTAATGAGGTGGATAGACCTAGAGTCTGTCATACAGAGTGAAGTAAGTCAGAAAGAGAAAAACAAATACCGTATGCTAACACATATACATACAGTCTAAGGAAAAAAAACAAATGTCATGAAGAACCTAGGGGTAAGACGGGAATATAGACACAGACCTACTAGAGAATGGACTTGAGGATATGGGGATGGGGATAAGCTGTGACAAAGTGAGAGAGTGGCATGGACATATATACACTACCAATCGTAAAATAGATAGCTAGTGGGAAGCAGCCGCATAGCACAGGGAGATCAGCTCGGTGCTTTGTGACCACCTAGAGGGGTGGGATAGGGAGGGTGGGAGGGAGGGAGACGCAAGAGAGAAGAGATATGGGAACATATGTATATGTATAACTGATTCACTTTGTTATAAAGCAGAAACTAACACACCATTGTAAAGCAATTATACTCCAATAAAGATGTATTAAAAAAAAAAGCAGGGAGAGCTATACTTACATCAGACAAAATAGTCTTTAAACTAAAAATGGTAAAAATAAATAAATAAAAACTACATCAGTTTGCACATTCTAATCACTTTCCAGTATCAAAAGGGAGATTTTTACTTATATAATAGTCCTAGTGTATGCAGCTGGTAAAACCAGAGGCTACAATCCAGTATTACTGCTAAGAGACATTTTTCATCCACCAATGTTGATATGTATGAAAATGGTGTACAGTACAATAATGTAAATCCTAAAAGCACCACTATTTTAGCATAATAGAAGAAAGTCCGAAGAGCTCCTATACAGACTACTGTAGATGACTTCACTTCTTTGATACTTGTAGCTTATTGTAATTTTTAAAAAATAAATTCAAGGTCATTCATTGTAAAAAAAAAAAAAAAAAGACAAAGGTCGTAATATAATGAGAAAGGGTCAATACACCAAAAAGATATATCAGTTGTAAATATTTATGTACCCAACATCAGAGTACCTAAGCAAAAGGAGAAATAAACATCAATATAATAATAGTTAGGGACTTTAATAATGCACTCCCAACAACAGATAGCTCATCCAGACAGAAAATCAGTAAGAAGACCACAGATTTGAACAGTACTATAGACCAAATGGACCTAACAGACATACACAGAACATTCTACCTGACAACAGCAGAATGCACATTCTCCTCAAGCAGACATGGAAGACCACATGCTAGGGCAGACCACATGCTAGGCCACAAAACAAGTCTTAGCACATTCAAGAAGACTGAAATTATACCAAGTATCTTTTCTGACAATGGTATGAAATCAGAAATCAATAACAAGAAAACTGGGAAATTCACAAAACATGAAAATTAAATAACATTCTCCTGAACAACAGATCAAAGAAAAACTAAAGAGGAAATTTAAGTGTATCAAGACAAACAAAAATGGAAACACACCATACCAAAACTTACAGGATGCCCCAAAAGCAGTTCTAAAATAGAAGTTCAGAGCAATAAATGCTGACATTAAGAAGCAAGAAAGATCTCAATAAACAATATAACTCTATGGCTAAAATAACTAGAAAAAGAAAAAACTGAGCCCAAAGTTAGCAGAAGAAAGGAAATAATAAAGATTAGAGCAGAAATAAATGTAGTAGAGAACAGGAAAACAATAGAAAAGATTAACCAAACTAAGAGTTCGTTCTTTGAAAAGATAAAATTGATAAACCTTTAGCTAGACTAACCAAGGAAAACAGAGGATCCAAATCAACAAAACTGTATGAAAAAAAGGAGACATTACAACTGATATCACAGACATACAAAGACTCCTAAGAGGCTACTGTGAACAACTATATACCAACAAACTGGACAACCTAGAAAATGTACCAATTCTTAGAAACATACAAACTACCAAGCCTGCTAGAGAAACCTCCATACCGTTTTCCACAGTGGCTACCCCAACTTACATTGCCACCAACAGTGTATGAGTATTCCTTTTTCTCCACATCCTTGCCAACATTTGTAATTTGTGTTATTTTTGATGACAGCCATTCTGACAGGTGTGAGGTGATATCTCATTGTGGTTTCAATTTGCATTTCTCTAATGATTAGTGATGTGAGCATCTTTTCATGTGCCTGTTGGCCATCTGTATTTCTTCTTTGGAAAAATGTCTATTCAGTTCTTCTGCTCATTTTTTAATCAGGTTGCTTTTTTTTCACGTTGAGTTCTGTGAGCTGTTTCCGTAGATTGGATATTAACTAACCCCTTATTGGTCATATCATTGGCAAAAACTTTCTCCCATTCAGTATGCTCTCTTTTCATTTTGTAGATGGTTTCCTTTGCTGTGCAAAAGAATTAACTTTATTTAGGTCCCATTTGCTTATTTTTGCTTTTATTTCCTTTGCTTTAGGAGACAGATCCAATATTGCTACAAGTTATGTCAAAGAATGTTCTGCCTGTGTTTTCCTCTAGGAGTTTTACAGTATCCAGTCTTACATTTAGGTCTTTAATCCATTTTGAGTTTTTTTAATCAATATATAGTGCTAGAGAATGTTCTGATTTCATACTTTTACATGTAGCTGTTCAGTTTTCCAAGCACCACTTACTGAAGAGACTGTCTTTTCTCCATTGTATATTTTGCCTCCTTTGTCACAGATTGACCATAGTCTGTAGGTTTATTTCTGGGCTCTCTATTCTGTCCCATTGATCTATGTGTCTGTTTTTGTGCCAGTACCATACTGTTTTGATTACTGTAGCTTCGTAGTATAGTCTGAAGTCTAAACTACTATATGACTACCATATGACCCAGCAATTCCACTCCTGGGTATATATCCGAAAAAAACAAAAACACTAATTCAAAAAGATACATGCACCCCAATGTTCATAGCAGTATTTACAACTGCCAAGATATGGAAGCAACCTAAGTGTCCATCAACAGATGAATATATATATACCACATCTTCTTCACACACACACACACACAATGGAATACTACTCAGACATAAAAAAGAATGAAATTTTGCCATTTGAAGCAACATGGATAGACTTTGAGGGCATTATGATAAGTGAAGTAAGTCAGACAAAGACAAATACTATATGGTATCACTTATATGTGGGATCTAAAAAATACAACAAACTAGTGAATATAACAAAAAAAAAAAAACCACAGATTCACAGATATAGAGAACTAGCGGTTACCAGTGGGAAGAGAGAAGGGAGAGGGGCATTATGAGGGTAGGGGACTAAGAGATACAACCTATTAGGAATAAAATAAGCTACAAGGATATACTGTACTACATGGGGAATATAGCCAATATTTTATAATAACTATAAATGGAAATTAACCTTTAAAAATTTTGAATCACTATATTGTACACCTGTAACTTATACTGTACAGCAACTATACTCCAATTATAAAAAACAAAGACAAGGGGCTCCCCTGATGGCGCAGTGGTTGAGAGTCCGCCTGCCGATGCAGGGGACACGGGTTCATGCTCCGGTCTGGGAAGATCCCACATGCCGCGGAGCGGCTGGGCCCGTGAGCCATGGCCGCTAAGCCTGCAAGTCCGGAGCCTGTGCTCCGCAACGGGAGAGGCCACAGCAGTGAGAGGCCCGCGTACCGCAAAAAAACAAAAACAAAACTACCAAGACTGATTGAAGAAGAAACAAGTCTGAATAGACCGATTACTAGTAAGGAGATTGAATCAGTAACCAAACTTCCAATGAAGAAAAGCACACGACCCAGATGGCTTCACCAGTGAAGTTTGCCAAACATCAAACTCTTTCAAAAAATCAAAGCAGAGGGAACACTCCCAAGCTCATTTTACAAAGCCAGCATCACCCTAATACTAAAGACAGAAAAGAAGAGTACCAGAAAATAAAACTACAGATCAATATCCCTGGTGAACACAGATGCAACGATTCTCAATGACATACTAGCAGACCAAAATCAGCCCCATATTAAAAGGAACATTCACCATGATTAGGTGAGATTTATAGCTGGGATGCAAAGATGGTTCAATACATGCAAATCAATAAATGATATACCACATTAATAGAAGGAAAGAAAAAAATCATATGCTCATCTCAATAGATGCAAAAAAAAGGAGTTGAGAAAATTCAACATTTGTTCTTGATAAAACCTCTTAACAAATTAGAAGAATTATTCCTCAACATAATAAAGCCCATGTATGACAAGCCCACTACTAACATGATACTCAATGGTGAAAGCTTGAAACTTATTCTCTAAGATCAGGAATAAGACAAGGACGCTCACTCTCGCCACTCCTATTCAATATAGTACTGGAAGTCCTGGCCGGAGCAATCAGGCAAGAAAAAAATAAAAGGCATCTGAGGGCTTCCCTGGTGGCACAGTGGTTGAGAATCTGCCTGCTAATGCAGGGGACACGGGTTCGAGCCCTGGTCAGGGAGGATCCCACATGCCATGGAGCAACTAGGCCCATGAGCCACAACTACTGAGCCTGCGCGTCTGGAGCCTGTGCTCCACAACAAGAGAGGCCGCGATAGTGAGAGGCCCGCACACCGTGATGAAGAGTGGCCCCCACTTGCCACAACTAGAGATAGCCCTTGCACAGAAACAAAGACCCAACACAGCAAAAATACATTAATTAATTAATAAACTCCTACCCCCAACATCTTCTTAAAAAAAAAAAATTTCTAATTTCCAAATTAGAAAGGAAGAAGTAAAACTGTCTCTATTTGCTGATGACATGATTTTATATATAGAAAATCCTAAAGACTTTAGCCAAAAAACCGTTAGATCTATTCACTGAATTCAGCAAAGTTACAGGATACAAAATTAACATACAAAAAATCAGTAGCATTTCTATACACTAACAAATTAGC
This sequence comes from Tursiops truncatus, assembly GCF_011762595.2. Lineage (NCBI taxonomy): Eukaryota > Metazoa > Chordata > Mammalia > Artiodactyla > Delphinidae > Tursiops > Tursiops truncatus. The sequence continues at coordinate 14,848,735 of NC_047045.1, forward strand.
TGAAAAAAAAGAAAATAATCCCATTTACAATAGCATCCAAACAATAAAATACTTAGGAATAAACTTAACCAAAGAAGTGAAACATCTCTTCTCCGAAAGCTAAAAGATACTGACAAAGAAATCAAAGAAGATATAAGTAAATGGAAAGGTATCCAGTGTTCATGGAATGGATGAATTAATATGTTAAAATTGTCCACACTTACCCAAAGCCATATACTGATTCAATGCAATGCCTATCAATATTCCAGTGGCATTTTTTTTTTTACAGAAGCAGAAAAAGAATCCTAAAATTTATAATGAATGGCAAAAGACCCCAAATAGCCAAAGCAATCCTCAAGAAGAAGAACAAAAAGCAGGAGGCATCACACACATCCAGACTTCCCGCTAATACTATAAAGCTATAGTAATTAAAACAGTACAGTAGTGACATAAAAACAAAGAGATCAATGGAACAGTACTGACAGCCCAGAAGTAAACCCAAGCACACACAGTCAAAACTAATATTTGACAAGGGAGTCAAGAATACTCAGTGGAGAAAAGACAGTCTCTCCAACAAATGGTGCTGAGATAATTGGATATTCATATATAAAAGAAAGAAACTAGACCCCTATATTACACCACTCACAAAAATTAACTTGAAATGGATTAAAGACTTAAATGTAAGACCCGAAACCATGAAACCCCTAGAAGAAAACATTGAAAATAAGCTTCTTAATATGGGTGTTGGCAATAATTCTTTGGATATGACACCTAAAGCACAGCAACAAAGTAAAAAATAAACAAGTGACACTACATCAAGCTAAAAAGCTTCTGCACAGCAAAGGAAACAACCAAGTGAAAAGACAACCTACGGAATGGGAAAAAAATATATGTAATAAGAGAATAATATCCAAAATATATAAAGAACTCATTCAACTCAACAGCAAAAACCACAAATAATCCAATTAAAAAATAGGCAAAAGACAGTAATACACTTTTTTCCAAAGAAGATATATGAAAGGCAAACAGGTACATGAAAATGCTCAACATCACTAGTCATTAGAGAAATGCCAATCAAAACCGCAACGAGTTATCACCTCACACCTGTTAGAATGACCATCATCAAAAATTGAGACAACAAATGTTAGTGAGGATGTGGAGAAAAGGGAACCCCTGTACACTGTTAGTAGGACTATAAACTGGTACAGCCACTATGGGAAACAGTATGGAGGATCCTCAAAGAATTAAAAATAGAGCTACTATATGATACAGCAATTCTATTTCTAGGAATATATCCTAAGGAAGTGAAAACACTATCTCAAAAAGATATCTGCACCCCATGTTTGTAGCGGCATATATTTACAATACCCAAGACATGAAAACAACCTTAGTATCCACTGATGTCCATTATTCATCAATGGATAAAGAAGTTGTGGGGTGTGTGTATAAATGATCTTAAAACAACAACAACAACAACAAACAAACTCACAGAAAAAGAGATCGGATTTGTGGTTACCAGAAGTGGAGGTGGGGCAGGGGGCAGTGGCGGAATTGGATGAAGGCAGTCAAAAGGTACAAACTTCCAGTTACAAAGTAAGTACTAGGCATATGATGCATGTATAGGATGATGACTATAGGTAACACTGCTGTAGAATATACATGAAAGTTGTTTAAGAGAGCAAATCCAAAGGGTACTCATTACCAAAAGCAAAACAAAAAAAAAACCTTTTTTTGCTTTTTATTGTATCTATGAGATGATGGAGGCTAACTAAACTTGTTGCAATAATCATTTCACAATATATGTAAGTCAAACTATTTTGCTGTACACATTAAACGTATACAGTAATATATGTCAATTATATCTCAATAAAACCTGAAAAATAAAAATGAGGCCGATTTAATATATGTGTATATGAGTGTACACACATATATATATTACATATACATCCACAATGATATGTAAAGAACACCAAAATATGTGAAAAAAACACATATTAAGCAATGTGTATGGTACACTTTCATTTGTAGTTAGTAAAAAAGGGACATACACATATACATGTATGAATTTGTGCATGTAAAGACGATTTCTTAACAGTGATTACTTCTTGAGAAGAGGCCTACAAAGGCTAGCATAGAGGGATACTGATGTTTCACTGTATACCTCTCTGTATTATTTGAATTTTTAGGCCCTTTTTTTAGTACTTCTATTACTTTTTCGATAGAAGGTTTTTACTGTAAATATTAACACAAAATTGCTGTAATAATTGTTCTACCTAAATGGTTAGTTTCTAAGCACCCTACCAAATTTATTCTCTGCAATGGTTTTAAACTTTACCCTTCAATCACAGATCTCATAATTTCATTGTAAATCTTCTTCCACCAAAAATGATAAAAATTTTGTAAATAATATAATAAAATCTAGCCAATTAAGGATCTCAATGAATGCTATTTTATTTCACAATCAGTTCCTTTCTTCAACATTAGAAATCTTTCATTTCTCCAACTTCAATAATAAGCCTAATAAGGACTTAATTTTTTTTAATAAATACGGTTTACCATGCTAAAAATACTTTTGACACATGAAAGGTTTAAAAACATGATTTAGACTCTGATTCAGATTTCAGAACTGAGAGGGGCCTCAGAATCATTTAATTCTGCAAACAACGCAACCAAAATCTGGGCATTAAGAGGGCTGCACAACGTCAGAATAGGGCAAAAACTGAGCTGAGCTCCTTGTCTGACCTCCATTACTCTGTCCTAATTAGCATTTTTTTTTTTTTTTTTTAAGAAACAAAGCAGGTAGGCGAGGCAAAGGCAGGCCTTCTGGATTTGGGTTTCTGGAGGGTGAAACGGCAAAAAAAACATTTAGAGCAGAGACCTAGCCACTGGAGTAAGGTATGGCAGGGAAAGATACAGGAAAAGGAATCTACCTAGCCAACACTACACAGCTCAATTCTCATTCTAAATCAACTAGGAAGGGTAAGGGAAGACAAAGCTGAATCAATTCTTACTTTTGAAAATGATTTACAGTGGAGGACAATATTATTTTTTTATCGACAAGAAACAAATACCTACTTGAGGGCAGCTCTAGGGCCAAGGGAATTTGAATGCCAATCTGTTACAAGAAAAACTATCAAAAGAAAAAGAAGTCTATTCAAACTTCATTTTAGAGCTCTATGATATTCAGGCTACTCAAATCATTCCCCAAAATCTTCAGAAATTTCTAAAAAGTGAGAGAAAGCCTTGTTAACAGTTTGATTATATTTTTCTGACAAGGTAATTCACTCTGTGCCAATTTAACGTTAAAATAGAGTTGGATTTTTTTTTTTTTTTTTTTTGCGGTATGCGGGCCTCTCACTGTTGTGGCCTCTCCCGTTGCGGAGCACAGGCTCCGGACTTGCAGGCTCAGTGGCCATGGCTCACGGGCCTAGCCGCTCCACGGCGTGTGGGATCTTCCTGGACCGGGGCACAAACCCGTGTCCCCTGCATCGGCAGGCGGACTCTCAACCACTGCGCCACCAGGGAAGCCCTAGAGTTGGATTTTTTAATGCATTAAAATGTGTGCCCTACAGCTTACTGGAGTATTTTAATAATTATGCACATGCTATTACATTTATGATCTTTTCATAAAACTTAGTAGATAACTTCCCATTTAGTGATTAAGGATTCTTATGATAGTCAGCAATTCATGATATTTGCTTTATGACAGACTGTTGATCATATCTCTGACTAATCTGCTACTGCATCCTGAGATCGGGAATGCAACCCCAGCTGTAAGGCTTTCTTATGAGGGACAGGACAGAATCGGTGCCTTTACCTTCAGCCCCTACTGGAGGACAGTTCCAGGCCCGGTAAACAATGGTGCAGTTTGGCAGTCATCAATAGAAACTGCAAACTGGGGGAATCGCTAATGAAGTTGCTAACAAAGAACCACTGATACTCAATCAGTGATTCTCGAAGAGTGGTACAGGGACCCCTAAAGGTCTCTGAGACACTTTCGGGAGTTTGCAAGGTCAGAACTACTTTATAATACAATATTATTTGCTATTTTCACTCACTGTCATGAGTGTACGATGGAGCTTTCCAAAGGCTATATAACGTGATATTATATAATGAAACATGTCAATATTTGGAAAGTGTGCCTAATGCAATGAACGAACATTTTCCAAATAACGAACATTTTCCAAATGACTAATCCATGATATTACAAAATCATTCATGGGTAAAACATTCATTCAAAGGAGAAGACCGATGGATTTTAAGGCGACAGAGTACAAAAAATTCTTTGACACGGTTTTAGATTCCACATTGCAACAAACCTTTGAGAACACCACTTACTAAGTTTTGATGTAGTATCAAAGAATATCCAGTTATCTGAAAAGCTTTTAAATATTCCTCCATTTTCTAACTCCTATAGACATCTGTGTGAGGCTGAATTTTCTTTTATTTATCAAGCGTAACAACATATTGCAACAGATTGAATGCAGAAGCAGCTATGAGGACCCAGCTGTCCTCTATTAAGTATGACACTGAAGAAATTTGCAAATATATATCAATAAAATGATGCCACTCTTGTCCCAATTTATTTTGGGTTTAGAAAATAGATATTTTGCATTAAAAGATTTCATGATACCATTTAGTGAGTTATTGTTTATTTTAAATAAATTAAGAAATATTTTTGAATGTTCTCAATTTTAATTTCTAATATGGTAAATATCAATAGGTATAGCCATATAAACAAAAGCTCCTGTGGTAATGGATGGGGGGGGATCTGCAATAATTTTTAAGAGTATAAAAGGGCCTTCAGAACAAAAAATTTGAGAATCACTGCATTATATAACTAAAAATATTTTACTGCTGCAAATGTTAGCACTTTAACAGTTTTTTGCAGCTTTTTTACAATTTGTTGCAGTTTTATTTAAATATTAATATATATAGCTATTAATATTAAAATAAACATATTTAACTGGGGCTGCTACTTTGATAGGACCCGACTCAATAAACTTATTGAAGTAAAAGCCTAAATGAAGGTATAAAGCCAACCCTAAATAAAGTAATAAACATGTAGTCTGATTTAGCTGTCTGTACCTTTGTACAGAGCTCAACAAATTTAACCCTATCAAGCAGCTCTTCATTCCTGGTATAAGGCCCAGGATCCGGCAGACCACGGGGCACAAGGCTGGTGAAAAACAACTGCTACGGGTGATTGATTGTCCCTACTCGTATTTTAAGAGGTTGTTTGTCTAACCATGTGTCCACTTCTAAACCACAGTACTCTTAAATTACTCAGACTATGCATTCTGTCACTTCCATCAACTAACAAAATAAACTTGTATCCAACTTACCGAGGGTGAAGAGGGAAGTTTTTCACAGCTCAACTATTTAGAGGTAACCTTGAAGAATGCTTCCCCGCCGCCCCTCGCCCCCGCCCCCCCAGGAAGAAAATGTAACACAAGGGGAATAAGAATTGTGGCCTGAAATCCTTTCTGGGATAAGGCAATCTATAAACAAATAAACAAAGTTGCCTGTCACAAACTCCAGCTTAAGGACATATTCCTAAAATAAACAAACAACACCGTACAGATAGTCATCCTTAGTAAAGAATAGCACAAAACTTAAAGACAGCACTACTAGGATTTTACTGCAATTTCAAGGGACACTCGGGACTTTCTCAGGTTTTAGTTAATTTGCAAAATGAAACACCACAATTGAGCTCCTAGATTCCTCCCTTACCCTTAAAGTCAATGGTACTGAGTCTGAAGAAAAAAGATTAACTTAGTGTTAAATAAAATTTGAAAAACTGAATGAGGCATGAGAACAAAAGCTAACAAAAGCTAAACTTCACACTAAATTAAGACACTCAATAGTAAATATTTCGAATTCTGGATTGATTACTGAGATTATGAAAGATAATTTTCTTTCAAAATGAAAACTTTAGGAAGTATGAAAAGGTAAGCTAAAAAGCAGAGAATTACCCTCAGGTGGGTTGCAGAGGCTCCTCCATTCATAAGAGAGCTAGTTTGATATGACAGCTGACTTGAGATTGATTTGAGAGTAGGTTCATAATAACGTATTAAATGTTGATTCCAATATAATTTACAACAGAAATGAAGCAGTTTAGATCTCCCAAACAAACTTTGAGGCTTGGAGCTAATAAATTTAACATTCCTGAAACTTGCGAGTAAACTTCTAAAGCTAAGCCATTCCTTTATGTGCATTAAATAGTCATAATCCCTTGTGAAAATGATTTTTGCAATAAAAATGAGCTTTGAAATTTGAAAATAAAAGTTCAAAAATAATTTTCTCATCCAGAAAAAACTGAGACTATTTACAGTTGCTTCAAACAAAATGAAATATTTAGGTATAAATCTAACAAAACCTGTTTCGATCTGAATCCAGAAAATTAAAAAATGATGATGAAAGTAATCAAAAATGGAGAAATATACTGTGTTCAAGAATTGGAAGATTCGGGGCTTCCCTGGTGGACCAGTGGGTAAGACTCCATGCTCCCAATTCAGGGGGCCCAGGTTCGATCCCTGGTCAGGGAACTAGACCCCGCATACATGCTGCAACTAAGAGTTCACATGCCGCAACTAAGAGTTTGCATGATGCAGCTAAGAGTTTGCGTGCCACAACTAAGGGTCCGCATGCCGCACCTAAGAGTCCATATGCTGCAGCTAAAAGATCCCATGTGCCGCAACTAAGACCCAGTGCAGCCAAAATAAAAAAATAAAAAATAAATATACTAAAAAAATTGGAAGATTCAACATAATAAGGATGTCAATTCTCCACAAATTGATCCATGTTTAATGCAATTCTTATCAAAATCTCAGGAAGGTGTTGGTAGACAGAGACAAGTTTATTCTAAAGTTCATTTGGAAAGGCAGAGGACCTAGAGTAGCTAAAATAGGTAAAATTTTAAAAACAAAGCATAACATGAGATGAATCCCTCTACCATAATCATATATATACGGTTTACTATGTAGCCTGTAATGAGGAGAGTGTGGTATCGTCAGAGGGACAGACACATATATCAATAGAATAAAGAATCCAGAAATAGACCCACAAAAATAAGCCCAACTGATTTTTGACAAAGGTGCCAGATTCAGTGGAGGAAGAACAGTCTTTTCAACAAATGGTACTAGAGCAACTGGGCACTAAAAGGTGGGGAAAAAAAAAAATGAACCTCGACCTAAACCTCACAACTTATACAAAAATTAACTCAAAATGAATCATGGACTTTAAAACATAAAACCATAAAGCTTTTGGATAAAAACACAGTAGAAAATCTTTGGAGCTACAGACAAAGGGTACCAGGGATAGCAAAGAATTCTTAACTTGACACTAAAAAGCACAATCCATGAAAGAAAAATCTGATAAACTGGACCACATCAAAATTTAAAACCTTTCTTCTGAAAGACCCTGTGAAGAGGATGAAAAGACAAGCTACAAACTGGGAGAAAATATTTGCAAACCACGTATCTGACAAAGAACCTGCATTTAGTATATATATAAAGAACTATCAAAATTCAACAGTAAAAGCACAAACGATCCAATGAGAAATATAGGCAAAAAACAAACAAAATGAATAGGATTTTCTGATGGCAAATAAGCATATAGAAAGATGTTCAACATCATTAGCCATTAGGAATAATGCAAGTTAAAACCAAGAAATAGTGCTAAAAACCTGTAAGAATGGCTAAAATTTTAAAAAGTGATAACACCAAATGCTGGCAAGGATGTGGAGAAAGTGGATCACTTATACATTGCTGGTAAAAATGTAAAATGGTACTGCTGCTCTACAAAAGAGAAAGGCGGTTTCTTACAAAACGTGTGCTTATCGTATAATCCATCAAGTATACTTTCATGCATATATTCCAGAGAAATGAAAATTTATGTTCACACAAAAATCTGTACATGAATGGTCATAACAGCTTTATTAGGTAATAGCTAAAAACTGCAAACAATCCAAATGCCCTTCAACGGGATATACCATAACACTCTGTTGTATATCCATGCCATGGAATACTACCTGGGAATAAAAAAAGGAACACGCTATTGATATACGCAACAACTTGGATGGAGCTCAAGGGAAAAAATGAAATCTGCCAACCGCAAAAGGTTAAATACTGTATGATTCCAGTATTTATATTACATTCTTAAAATGATGAAATTATAGAAACAGTGAACAGATCAGTGGATGCCACAGATCAGAGAGCTGGGGAAGCCACGAAGGTAACTGTGCCTATAAGTTGGTAACACAAGTTCCCTGTGATGGAACTGTTCTGCATCTTGACCACGGTGATGGTCACGTGAATCTACACATGTGATAAAATTGCATAGAACTAAATACACAGACACACACACACACAGACACACACACACACACACACACACACACACACACACACACACACACAGAAACAAGTCCAGGTAAAACTGGTGAAATCTGAATAAGGTTGATGAGTTGTATCAATGTATTACCACCAATTTCCTAACTGCAATATTATATTGTAAGTATGCTATATGTTACCACTGGAGAAACTGGATGAAGGATCTATGCGATCTCTCTACATAATGTTGTTAAAACTTCATGTCAACCTAAATTAACCAAAAATAAAGTTTTTTTAAATTTCTTAACTCCACTAAGAAAAAAAAGTAAGAATTGAGGACACTATACAGTTAACAAGTATTTCAAAGACTTATCATCACAGATGACTGATTTTCAGCTCTCAAGTGGGTAGCCACATAATTCAACTCCATCTACAACTCAGAAACCACAGACTTATTCCATTTTTCCTCTCTTCCTTCTTTCTCTTCCCTCCTCTACCACTCCATCAACCCCCTTCCTAACTGGCTATAAGAGAGAACTGCAGTATGTGTGTGTGTGTGTGTGTGTGTGTGTGTGTGTGTGTGTGTGTGTGTGTGTGTGTGTGTGTGTGTGTGTGTACTGCAACTCCGTGTTCTCTCTAGTTTTATATTAACACGCACAGAGGTGTGGGTTGTTTTCAACCATACTTATTAATTAGCATTCTGTGCTCTTGGTTCCTAATTTTAAAATCCATTATGTGGCACATTTTATACTTCCCTTTAAAAATAATTAAAATGTCAGCTATTTGTTTATGACAATAGTTGCTTCCATCCCTACCCCCACCCCACTACATAGGAAAGTGGTCCTTAAAAAAAAGTTTTCGTATGTTGCTCCGAAGTTCGAGTTGATCACTGGTGGAACCTATACAATAAGATATCTTCTGTGCACTGAAACAGAAGTTAATGATTGCTAATTTTGGAGAATAAGCTAGGCACTTTTTCTGGTCACTGATATACACTCCATTTAATAAGCCACTGTCTCTGGGCATGGCATTGGTAGATTGAGCCTGGCATACTATACAGACTACAAAGTACTATTATCATACCATGTACTAAAAACATCTAATTAATACACTGCAGAAAGCTAGTTTATTTATAGTTCTGACTTTCCCTTGCTCAGAGAGCTCTCACAGCAGGCATTATTCTCATACTTTTTCCCCACCTTTGCTTTCTAAACTACTTTGTCAATTCTAAGTAATTCTAAGCCCTGACTCAGGGCTTCTGTTTGATACACACAGACACACACAGACACACAGACACACACACACATACACACACAGAGCACCACATTTCAGTGGATGTTTAACTCCATGGATCTTAGTCACTTGCGGAAAATATAATATTTGATTTGAGATATATATATGTGTGTGTGTGTGTGTGTGTGTGTGGGTGTGGGTGTGGGTGGGTGTGTGTATATATCTCACAGGTATCATCTAATATAAGTTTTCCATATAACAGTCATGGGGTAGGACTCTTTTCCTAATTATAAGAAAAAAATATTTTTATAAGATCTGCTGTATTCTCAGACCATTAACTCAACATCATTCCACCCACCTCTCACATCAGTTTTTATTTGGGGGAGTAGAGGCACACCCTGTCCCAAAATATATCTTTCACAAATGTTCAAAGAAATAAAAACAGAAAGTATTATTCATGTGGCATTTCTTACACAATGGCCCCAAAATGTCAGTTTTCTACACTATAGCTCTTATAGTATCATTTTCAATTTCAGAGAAACAATCACATAATCAAATAGTATATTTCCCCCAAATGGCCAATACCCATGGAATTAAATATCCATTAACATGTGGCCCATTAATGTACACAATCCTTTACATCTTGCTCTTAAAGATAAAATCTTAAGTTTTTCCTAATCTCTTCCTCAGAAAGGTAATACCAAAAAAATAGTTTTCATTTCCAAGCAATGCAGAACTGCAATAAGCAGTCTTAAAAGAGCACATTAAATGCCCAATGAAGAATAACACAAAACAGCACAATTAGAAACTGTAGAAATTTTACCTTAATTCTTCTCTCGGTGTCATCTAATTTTAACTCTGCTGAAACGAGTTTCTTTGCTAAGTCATCTCGTTCAGGTAGGTGTCTAGCTTCAGAAATCTTTTTCAGTTTCTGTAAGGAAAGTTTTGTCCTAAATAGTTCACCTTCTGTATCTTTCACCCTTTTCTCAGTTGCCCGTTCTTTCTCTCGAGATTTTCTTAAGCGTTCTTTGAGTGCTGTAATCTCATTGTTATGACGAGCAATAAGTTGTGAGATTTCATTTTCTGTATCTTCAAACTTATTCAGGGCTTTCTCCTGCCGATACTGAAGCCTTTTCAAAGCCTTATTTTCTTTTAGCAGCTCAGCTAACTTGACCTGGAGTTCAGTTACTTCATTCTGCAATTCATTGATTTTTAGCAGTCTTGCAGAAAGAACCCGTTTTGTAACAAGATCAGTATCTTTCCGAAGTGGCTCCCTATTGAGGCCCTGGGAGTGAAATCCCACTGGGACTCCCCTTCTGTTTGGTGGACCCTTAGGGCTTGGTTTCCTAGGGACTAAAAAAGAAACAGTAATAATGTAAAGTGAAAGCTGTACCAGATGTAGTATTATTTACTCATCCTAACACAAGTGGATCCACAACATTCTTTAGTTATCTTGTTTCCTTAAAAAATGATTTTACAATATTTAATTAGATATCAGGTTTTACCTAGAGCTCTTAATATAATGGTTTTATAAGAAAGGTTTGAAATCTTTTAAGAACGTTCAAGAATTATATTCTGATCCAGCAAAATAATATCCCCATAGTTTACAGGGAATTATTTTACCATTTTTAACTTTACAGATAAGATAGCCAGCCAGCATTTGAACACAGGCACCGTCAGCACTAGCATGGTGCCTAATAAATACTGGACAAAATATTGTGATACTCAAGTCATTTGTCCCAAGATATTTGGGATCATTATCTAAAATGTGGAAATGTATGGGTTTTTTAAATTAGTTAGAAATCTTTATTTGGGGAAAGAGGATGACAACATGACAGCAAGAAGATTTGCGACTCAGATTTACCACTTAATAAATCCTTGAGCAATTCAACTTAAACCTTTTCCAGGTCTATCTTCCCTACCCACAGAATAAGGATAACAACTCATTTGTTGTCGTGAGGATTAACTGAAGTTTGCATGTAAAACAGAAAGTTCTCCACAAATATTCTCTGTCAGCGACAAAAACTTAATCCCAGGTATCAGTGATTGGAAACAGAAAACACTTCAGCAGTACAGGTGTGATTCTAAATGCTTTCTCAGAGGCTTTCTTTTGTGTGATGTTCGAATCAAAAACATCTGGCATAATTTAAGAACAAGATAAACAAAAAACTCCACCCTAAAAAGTACAAGCATGTGAAATCTTTAAAGTTAACTAATACACATTAATCACAATATTTCACAAAAATTTGGAATGTTTTTTTTTCTTTTTACTAAAAGTTCATTAAACTTAAGCCTCAATATACAAAGCACCTGCCCTTTAAAAGAGGCATCTGGAAGTCTGCCACAGTTGAGAATAACGAACTTTAATCTCCAAGGTGACTGCATTTTTTCAAGAAGGAAATGCATTCCAGAGGGAAAAAAAAATGAAGAAAAACTAGAAAATCCAATGTTTCCCTACCCGTTTTACCAGCCATGGATACCCTGATTTCATTATGTAAACAAGGGTAAGAGTAATATTTACAATTTAACACTATAAAGTTTCATTAAAGAGATGGAAGTTTTATAGAAGCTATTTTGAATGTGTAACTGATTCGGGATTGCAGCTCTATAAATGCTTGAATATATGAAAGGAAGTGGTAATAAAAAGAAATGAGGGAAAACCTACTTGTAACTCTGAAACTATGCTATCCAATATAGTAGTCACTAGCCACATGTGCCTACTGAGAAACTTGAAATGTGGGTGGTCCAAACTGAGATACCCCGTAACTATGAAATACATACCAGATTTCAAACACTTAGTTTAAAAAAAAAAAGGAATGCAGAATATTCCACACACTATGTTTTATATTAACTATATTTAGAAATGATAATATTCTGGATATGTTGGGTTAAATAAAATATATTATTAAAATTAATTCCACCTGCTTTTCTTTTTAAATGTGGCAGTAAAAAATTGTATATGTGGCTTGCATTTGTGACTTGCATTATATTTCCATTGGAGAGATTGCTCCAGTTTTAAATTGGAGCACCCATCATTTCAATTCTCTTTCTTTCCCAACATACTGAATTAATAGAGTTTTAGTATCTATATGCTATTATAGAATATGTATTCAGCTCTTGGAGTGACAGAAACTTTATACATAAAAATGACTGTACATAAGGAAGAATGTTAATCATTCCAAATCTCTGATTTTTATGTATAAAATTATATTGCTCAGCAAACAAGACTTCATACAAATGGAAACTTAATTTGAAAAGTTAGAGCCTAGATATTATACGAATCAGGATAAAAATTTTCCACTAATATTTTATTGAACAATTTAGCCAGACAGAAAGGGCTTCCACAACCAACTTTTGACATCCTAAAAATCTGAACATTGATTTTTAGCATATTCTATTAGTACATCTACAGACAAAGTACACTTAACCAGAACTCAAAAATATTTCTTAGCGTTCATCTACCTCTTTCATTTTTAAAACTATCAAGATGAAATACAGGGCTAATAGGAGTCAGAACAAAGATGACTTATTGTTGTGTATATCATTCTTCATCTCCCCCTTGTTAAGTCACCACCAAAAAGAGGGTGGGCAAATAACTGCTTTTTTCCTTCCATCAGGTGTTAAAATTACGGTATGACTCATTTAAAAAACATGTAACAAAGATAAACTATGCATCTACCAAAAACTCAGTGTTTATATTACTGATAAAACAAGAAATAGAATAAGTATGTAATATGTAATACACAAAGATGTATAAATTATTAAATTTTATTATAACTTCTGATAGAGCACAAATTTTACTTCTGATAGAGCACAAATAACTTCTGATAGAGCACAAATAAAGCATGCTGAAATTTAAAAGGAGGAAGAATATGTTATCAAACATGAAATTCCACAAATTCAAGTGTTAAAGATGCTTTTTTAATCACATTTGTTCTTTCCTTAATTTAGTCTACACTGATGATTGTGACTTAAACCAAAAGGAATTAACTTAGTGTTTAAGGAAAGTTATCAGTTTGGTTATGTTGTTTGATCTAAGGTAGACAAATTACCACAGATTTTAATTCAAAAGATAATGCAAAGCAGAAAACAGTACAAGTCAGATTGAAGACAATAACCGAAATTTTTCTGGGTGATATTAGAACTGTTTCTCATAGCTTTTTCTCAATTATCTTCTTAAATAAGATAAGGCGTAAGAAGTTCTGACTCCTTAATTGGGTAGCCTCCTAAACTGCTTCTGGGTAACAAGTGAAAAAGTATTCTTGCCAGTAATTCCCAAGGTATGTAAATGATTTCTTGGGAATAAACAGTCATTTTCTAAGGTTCAATCCTAAGGTCTGTTTGTTCTTAATTATATAGCAAAAGTTTAATATCAGATCATGCTCTCAGTCACAAAATCAAAGCAAGAAAACTGCACTGAGACAGATTTGGAGGAAGAGACTAAGAAACCTGCAGCATTGTACTTGCAGGACAAACAGACAAACAGAAGAAGAAAATGCACCCAAATTGTTCGAAGTATCAACATCCCTGGGAAGCTAGATCAGGGATCCATGAGAGGGCTGCTTTCAAAAGGAACATACACTCTTCTAAAAAAGCAAATGTTACTTTTCAAAGTAAAAATCTGTAAAGGCAAATTTAATCAAACTCCTGAATAAAACTTTTCAATAGCTAACTATTCTCCTGTACAGAAACAGTCAATATCTTAACACAAGATTCCAGGTGTTTCATTGCCTTGCCCCTGTTTTCCTTTTCATCTCCCAAACTTACCACTCCCTGCCTTGCAATCTTACCATTCTAAGCTACTGCTGTTATATTGTGCTGTATTTATTAACATATATTATAAAACCTCATTTACCTTAGCTTACTTTTCTATGATATACTCCTTACATATTTTGTTACTAAGTACACATCAGGGTTTTCTTGACCAGGGATTTATTAAGATGAAGAAGAGATTTCTAGAACATTATCTCGTCAAATATATATTAATAACTAGTTCCAGACTAGTAACATTTTAGTAAGAAAAATTATTTCTAATGATTTACGTTGTTTCCATTACAACACAGCTTAATAGAAAACAGACTGGTGGACCCAAGCCCCAAATTCCAATTCTAGGCTGAATTTGAACTTTTGTAATAAGTAGGGAAAGTAATTTTACTCAATCTATAAAAATGCCCCTTAACCACTTTATATCAATGCTTCTCACTACTTTTTGAAATTGAAGATAAAGGAAGGTCCACGTGTTTTGTGGGGCTTTTTGTGGTTTTTTTGCCTTTACAGTACCTCACAAACTCCAAGATAATCATTTATTTAGGAACAAGAGAAAACAAAATGAGAAGCCTCAGTTATGGTTCTTTCTTTGGTATACCGTATGACTTTGAATATAACAAAGGATAATACACAGTACCATAAGCAACATTTATAAAAATATATCCTATTCTAAATGTAAATCATCCCATTTCCATGCACATATCCATATACATATTAATAGAAGAGTTTCATTCATACATGTTTTCCTTAAGCATTCAAAATGAATTTTCTAGATCTACTGGACTTTTTTAAAGGATGCTTACCTTGATGACGCATTTGGCTGTCTGAAATTTGTTTTTTAGGATTTTTTCCCTTAATACTTGCCGGTGAGGACGGATGGACCAGCGATGACCGGCCAGAAGACTGTGGTGTAGCTCCAAAATCAGATGAACAGTAAGAGTAATAATGTCTGCCTGCCTTACTTTCTTTACCAGTACCTGGACTTCTTTCTCTTTCCCCCATGGCTTTGAAAAATGGCCTCTATTCACATAATTTCACAGATTCTTTTCTTCAGAAAAATCCATGGCAATCCTGAAGAGCATTTTTTAGAGTCTTCAGATCCCGGGGATAATATTCATGTATGTGCAATTTGTTTTCTCTCTGTATCTGTGGTCCACAATTCACAGGAGGGACCAGAAAATACACTTTTTCCCCTACAATTAAGGAAGGGGGAAGGAAACTCATCATATTTCATGAAATAGATTTCTACAGTTAATTACAATGAAATATACTAAAAGCAAAATAATATACTGCTTATAATTTTTAAAACAGGCTGTAATTTAATTCATCTATATTTTCACACAGTTGTTTACAGTATTTGGAGAAAAGACAAACTGTCATAGCCTAGACAGAGAACATGTAAAGTACCTGACATATACTTGCTTCTGAATAAATGTTAACTGCACTTGACTCCCTTGAATCTTAAGATTTAAAATAAACACAAGTGCTGATTTTTAACAGGTGAATTATGATCAAATCACCGATTTCTTTCTTTTTTTGGGGGGTGGGGTGTTGGGGGATGGTGGTAAAGGACAAGACTGCTAACAAAACCAAAGAAAAATATCTAAAATTGCATAAAAATGTAAAACTGAAAGTATGTAAAAAAATTAATCAAATTAAAGCACTTGATGAAAAAACGTTTGCAGCACGACAGAAAAATGGTTACCACCCTTAACAATAAATACCTCATATCATGCCATAAGAAAAATATGAAGTCCAAAGATAAATGGGCAAATACATATTAAGACCCACAGCAAGCAATACAAACTATAGGCACATAATAACATTCAACCTCAGATACCATTTTTAAACCGATCAGATTGTCACAGATTTCTCAACACTCAATGCTTCCAGAATGGCTGTCAAGAAAATACTGGGAAAAAAGTTGGCAAAATATATTAAAACTTTAATTATGCTTTTAACCTTTGATCTGATAATTCCATTGCCGGATACCAAGAAAATTACCCTAAAAATAGGGGGAAAGTTTATGCACAAATATTTAATGCAGTACAATTAAAAAAAAAAAACCAAAAAAGGAAGCAACCTAATCTAACCACTGCAAAATAACTAACAAAATTAAGGAAAGTATTGAAAAAATCAATATAGCCTAGTATCATGCAACTGTTAGAAATGTTTACAGAAAGTTTGTGTTAACAACGAAGATGCTTATACTATTACAGTAAAAAGAAAAATTCAAACTGGTGTATAAATATGATCTCAACTACACACAGTCATTGAAAAATACTGAAAACACTGAGTATTCTTTTTAACTGAACTCAGGAACTGAAAAAAAATTGCAAACCAAGGTATACATAATATACCAAAATAACGTCTGGAATTGGATTACTTTTATAATTATAATTGTTCTTAATATTTACAAGAAATGAAAAGCCCATTGATGAAATTAGTGTTAAAAGTATATACCAGTAATAAATGAAAATGACACATGCACAAGGTAGCACTACTACTATTCATGTAGCACTTTTGTAGGGGCAAAGGACTAAAACAATCAAAATGACCATCAATAGGGAACTGGCTGCATACACTGTAAACCTCCACACAGTGAAGTACAGTACTATGAAGCTATTAAAGGAATGCGGATTACCTCTGTATATTCTCTGCAGTCTGAAGTGATCTCTAGATCAAGAAAAGGAAGAGGGAGAAAAGCATGTATAGTACGCTACCATTGAATGAAGAAGGAGGGTTATAAATTTATATACACAACTTTTTATATTTTTAAAAAGTAGAAGAACAAATTAAATAATGAACAAACAATGGGTTCTCTAGGGCAGGGCTGTCCAACAGAACATTCAGCAAGAATGGAAATGTTCTAAAATCTGTTCAGTATGATAGCTAGCCACATGTAGCTACTGAACACCTAAAATGTGGCAAGTGTGAATGAAGAACTAATTTTTAATTATGCTGAATTTTAATTAATTTAAATGTTAAAAGCCACATGCACTAGTGGTTAGCTGATTGGACAGTATAGCTGTAGAGGAAAGCAGGAAGCAGAGTTCAGGGATAGGGATAGGAGTTAGACTTCTTTATAACTTTTGTAGACTCAACTTTGGAAATAATAATTTTTAGAAATTAGATTTTTAAAAAGCATTTCCTATGAATCCAAAGAAAATGAAACAAATAAATGTAACTATATATACAGTTGGTGGCAGAACCACACAGATTAACCAATTCTAATGACTTTAAAACACAATCCCTAGTGAGATATATCCTACTGACAAAAAGGTACAAAATTTTTCTAAAAACTAGTTTCAATAATCACATTGTTGGCATTGTTATTCTCAGGCTACTACATGTGCACTGTGAGATAAAGCAAACAAGTAATTACATTGGTTCGGTTAGGTATTAGAATTTTCTAAAACAAACAAGTATAAGCCAATACGAGTTTTAAAATTCTGGAGCCCAAAAGGTGAATTTTGAGTATCAGTATGAATTTATAACGGATTTTACATTAAAAAAAAAAAAAACACTGTTTCCCAGCTCTGTCCACTGAAAAACCCTAGAAGCAAGAAACGAATTAATAGCAACAAACATTCCCAGCACTCAAATGTAGTGTCTAAATACCGTTTCCCTTAGAAGAAACTAGAACTCCTTGTACAACGTCTTATTCCACATCTAAGAGAGGAAACATACAAGATGAATCTAAAAATCTAGAAATTTGTTCATACTAGAGAGCGAGAAAGCTGTGAGGCACTCCTGATGGAGCATCAGAAGGGCTCGGGAGCGCACTCCAAGAAGCTCCGACTAGCCAACAGTGGGACAATTGCATCGTCAATAAGAATTATATCAGCAAAGGATTAAGACACATCAAATACGTTTAAATTCATGAGGTCATATGTTATTTTAAAAAAACTAATTAGTTACCTCTGAAAGACACTAGGCAACCAACTCATTCATATGAAATTGATACATAAAGAGAAAAAAATCAAACATGTATCCTACCTATACTGTTAAGAGCTGTATCTTAAAATAACAAAACAGTAGATAAGGGGAAGTATTGGGTTGGCCAAAAAGTTTGTTTCTTTACAGAATTATTCTAGCTAATAAATTAAAAAGGGAATATCAGAATGACAGAATTAGAATACTGCCACTTTGTAGCCACTAATGAAATAATGAAAGTAGACAGTGCTCACTAATGGCTGCTAACACCATAGAAAAGAAAGAATCAGACACTGTGTGCCTTCCAGATAGGACAAGGATACCTCTGAAGTAATCGGTTCCTCCTACAAGAAAAATAAAATCTGATTCTGGTCAAACTTCTAAACTGAAATGACAATTTATAGAAAATACAGGGGACAGAGGTACAAGGAAGCAATTAGCAAAATCCACACTGTGGCAAAGCCTATAGGACAAACTGGCTTCTTTAACGCATAAATTGCAAGCAGGAAAAGAAGAGATGGCGAGAAGGTTTCTATATTTTTTAAAAGTCTTAAGGAAAACAAACAATTGCAATCTATGAGCCTTGCTTCAATCTTGATTCAAACAAATTATATAAAAGAAAATTATAAGATAATTTAAACACTGACTGGATATTTAATGACATTAAGGAATTGCTATTGCTTTAGGTGAGATCATGATATTGTGATTACTTTATTTAAAGAGTCCTTATATTTCAGAGGTAGATGTTGAGATATTTATAGGTAAAATTAAATAATGTCTGGGGTTTGCTTCAAAATAATCCAAGGGGAAGGAGGTAAAAGTAGAGATTAAATAAGACTGGCCATGAGTTAATAAAACTATGTAAAAACTGTGGAGACTTGCAGCTTCACTATTCTACCTCTGCTTTCATATTGTTTCAAATTTTCCTTAACAAAAAAGATTTTTTCAAAATCAAGCAAACAAACTTAGAATTTTGTTTTACTTCCTGGTAGATTATTAGTGCCTGGCAATCTCAGTCTCTGTTACAATTAGCTATCTGATCTGAAATCAGCAACAAGTACTAATATTAAAAAATATATAAATCAGTCTGAATCTTTCACTTTGCAATCATGACAGAAAATATTTACACATTTAAAAAACTGTCTAGGAAAAAAGGATGATGGATTAAAGCAATTAAGTGGCTCTATCACTTATTAGCTGTGCAAACCTGGAGAAGCCACCTAACTTCTCAATCTAAATCTAAATCTCAATTTTCTCATCTGTAAAGTGGAAATAATAATGGTAACTTCCTTAAAGAATTGTTGTGACAATTAAATGGGATAATTCAATAACTATCACACAATAAGCACTTGGTAAATATCAATAATTGCATATTACAATTCAAACATACAAGATGCTCAGTAAATTCTGATTAATACTCTTTGTCAAAGACTTTCAGTTTTAACAGTATAATTAAAAGTTGATTATATGATATGGATGAAGATTATTTCTGTTTATATGCACATAGCAGCAGTAGCTCCCTATGACCTATCCCATGTAAGTCAGGGGTCCCACCTAACTTTTTCTTGCGAAGGGTAAGAATCCACAAAAACATTACCTGCCATTCATCTCATATACACCAACACTAGCTCTCGCCCCAACCCCTGCCCCAAACATATACATATTTAAAAAAAAAAAAAGGAAATATCCATTGCCCCGTTATCCAAATCCTGTTTCCTGGGACAACTATTTTAATGGCTTATACTTTTTGCTTATACTATTTTTTTTACTGAAGTACAGTTGATTTATATTATTGTGTTAGTTTCAGACGTACAGCACAGTGATTCACTTATGTGTATCTATCTATATATATTCCTTTTCATATTCTTTTCCCTTATAGGTTATTACAAAAATTGAGTATAGTTTCCTGTGCTATACAGTAGGTCCTTGTTGCTAATCTATTTTATATATAGTACTGTGCTTATACTATTTCTTGAATTAGCAATTTTAGACTATGAAAGATGAGGATTTAACTCACACCTCATTTTAAATGGCTGCAACATGCAACTACATGTTGGTTACGCAGAGGTTTTTCTCTAGAATTCCTAATTGTCCTTTTTTCTTGAGAGGAAAAAGCATCCTTCTTATCACATCACTGATATCTATCAGTTTCTTAGTCATTCTATCTATAGCCTGAAATCCATTATTCTTCCTCCTAAAAGACATTTTTCTTGGAGACCAGTAATTTCCTATTCTAATGTAAACCAATAACTTTCTACCCGCTGCACCACTGTCATTCTGGAATAACTTTTACCATACTTCTGAGTTAATCTACCATTTCTAGTGGCCCATGTCATCGTCTTTATTAGTTTTCATTGTATTTTACTGCTCCATATCCTCAAGCAGCTTCTTCCGAAAGGGTTATCCGAGGTAAAAGTTCTGAGTCTTTGCATGCCTGAGAATGTCTTTATTTTGCCTCATACTTGATAGTTTTCATAGGTTCCAAATTCTAAGTGACTCTCTCAGAACTTTGGAGACACTGCTCCACTGTCTTCTAAACCCTCAGAGCTGCTTATGAGATGTGACAGTCATTCTTTTACTCAACATATACTTTTCTTGAGCTCTCACTATGCAACAGTAATGAAAAAACAACAACGAAAGATCCCTGCCCTTATGGAGTTCACACTCTAGTTATGTTCATCTGATTCTCATTCTTCATAGGTAATCTTTTTTTTTTTTTTAACTCCCTAGGAACTTTTAGGATCTTCCCTCTTGCTATATTGAAATGTCACAATGATGTACGTAGGTGTGGTTCTGTTTTCATTGTGTTGCCCTTTTCTTTCCCTCTTCCTTTTAATGTGGAAACTTGTGTCTTTAAGCACGAGAAATGTTCTTAGGTTTCTTTTTTGATAACTGACTCTTCCTTTACTCTTTTTGAAACTTCTACTGGTTAAATAACAGACTTGCTCTCTTTGTCTTTTTGGACTATTTTCAAAGACATTTACTCACTCTATCTTCTAAATCATCCAGGAATTTTTTTTTTTAATTTGTGCAAACATCTTAATTTGCAAGAACTCTTTCTTGTTCTGATTTTTTAAAATAATTATTCTGTTCTTACTTTAATGAGGCAATACATTCTCTTTCCCAAGAACACTAAATAGAGATTTTGTTTGTTTTAAGGTCTCTTCTGATCCATAAATTATCTTCGTTTCACACAGTTACAGTTTTTCAGTTTGTTCATCTTAGGTTTTTTTATACACTGCTGATTTTATTTCTTTGAAGATAATTTTTAGTCACCCACTGATATTTAGGAAAGAAGAAAAAGAATGAACAGAAACCATGTACATGTGAGCGGGGCCTCCTGACAGGCACATGTTGCTTTAGGATGAACAGCAAAGAATCAGTCATTATGCTGGGGACTCCCTAAAAGTTAGCAATGAGAAGGGATTATCTCCAAACACAAATGTCCACCATGGCAACTCTACTTCTTCTTTAGTGTCATCTTTGTTTTTATTTCCAGGATAAATTACTTCTATGTTTTTTGATGGGAAAGAGAGTGAGGGGTGAAGGGCAGAGAGTATTACACTGACGGTCGCTGTGCATGAGCTTGGGTGGAAAAGGAGGCACAACTATTCCATTTATAGTTTTTTAATTATTCTTCCTCCCCATTTTCAATTTTCTTTTCTGACTTTTTAAATCCCAAGATACTCTGAGACTCTGTTGGATATATCAGAATATTTCTTTGCTGCAGTTCCCTCTTGAATATCTTGGGACATAGTTCTGTTCTAATCTATTCCACCCGTCATTTCTTTCATGTTTCAGAAATGTGTTGTTATCTCTCGTCTACTGAGAGTATTCTATCATTCTTACAATGTTATACGTTTATTCTCTTTTTTTCTTTAATATGATTTTAATGTCTCCAAGTAGAAGAGACAAATACATATGGTCAGATCTATATCTTTAACAGCAAATATAAGTCATCTTTAGGCTAATTATTCATAACAATTATTCTCGACCTTTCAAGACAACTTGATATAAGCAATCACTTTTCCAAAGTTCATGAAACTACTATTCAATTCATACACTTATTCAGTCAACAAAAATTACTGATGATACAGACGCCATTTTAGACAATGAGGAAACTAAAATGAGCAAAAATACACTATGAGTTCTTTTAGAGCAGCGTCTGGCTCTTCCATCAAAGAGAGAAGATTAGAAAAAACAGTCACAATAAATTATGTATGTATCCTTTATATATTCCCTGAAAATATTACATGTTAATTACATGAGAACACTTTAAAAGTGATAAATTCAAGAACAGCCCCCAGGACATATATGTGGAGAAAACCATAATTCAAAAAGATACAGGCGCCCCAATGTTCACTGCAGCACTATTTATAACAGCCAGGACATGGAAGCAACCTAAATGTCCATCAGCAGAGGAATGGATGAAGAAGATGTGGTACATATATACAATGGAATATTACTCAGCCATAAAAAGAAGGAAATAATGCCATTTGCAGCAACATGGATGGACCTAGAGATTATCATATTAAGTGAAATAAGTCAGACAGAGAAAGACAAGTACCATATGACATCACTTATATGTGGACTCTAAAAAAAAAATGATACAAATGAACTTATTTACAAAACAGAAACAGACTCATAGGCTTCGAAAATAGAAAATAAACATATGGTTACCAAAGGGGAAACGTTGTGTGGGCGAGGGATAAATTAGGAGTTTGGGATTAACACATACACACTACCATATATAAAACAGATAATCCACAAGGACCTAGTATACAGCACAGGGAACTCTACTCAATATTCTGTAATAACCTATGTGGGAAAAGAACCCGAAAAAGAATGGATATATGTATGACTGAATCACTTTGCTGTACACCTGAAACTAACACTACATTGTAAATCAACTATACTCCAATATAAAATAAAAAATTAAATTTAAAAAAAAGGAGAAGAATAGTCCCAGGAATGCTAGAGAACATTTTGTTACCTTTGCCAAACTTCTGATTACTTAGGATCTATGCTGAAATAAGGTAGGTATTTCTAATCCCATATTATGTTACAAACCTTCATGACAACAAACAAGCATTCCTTAGAAAATAAAGCAACCCAAAGATCTAAGCCTTCCTAGAAAATGGAAATTTAGACACTTGTGAAAATTTTCCTTTATAAAATTAGTCCTTAGTCCTTGTAAGAACACCGTTGCCTGGCTGTCAGTGGCTGCCAGAAAAACTGTTCAAACAAGCAAACAGGAAAACAAAAGTTAACAAGTTAAAGAAAAAAGAAAATGCATGAAATATTAGACCAAAATATGAAAGGAAGAAATGGATAAAGATGAGGTAAGACAACTATTAGAATAATAACTAATAATGTTTTTACGAAGTAAAAACAAATGAACTACTATAGTTCAATAAGATTACATAACAATTTAGCACTGGAAGGAACCCTGGGAAATCACTCCTTACTTTGAATAGATTAAGGAAACTAAGACCCAGAAAAACAAAGTGACTTACCCAAGATCCCAACTTATCTAAGGTCACAGACCTAAGTTAGTAAAACTGGAAATGGACTACAAGTTTTCTGACTCTTGGTTGAGGGACCTATTCAATATTTCAATACCAACCATCGATGAGAACTACCTCATCTTTAAAGCCACCTCCATGTGCATCTATTCCATAGTGTGGCGCTCCCCCTACTAAAACTGAAGCAGCATTTCTGCTCCTTTTTAGAGCTAAACTTTTCACCTGTCTTCCTTCCCACTCCTCTCCATCTCAAGGACTGTGCTCCTGCAATTCTGCCCTCTCTACAGGATCATTCCAATCAACAAAGAGGTTCTAGTAAAGCTGCTGCTTGACTCCATGGCCTATTGCATCTACAACCCAATTTCTCCACTCCAATTTTCCAGTAAAAGTTTTCGAAGAGTAATTTATAATCTAGAATGTCATCTCTACTTCCTTTCCAACAATGTTTTTCTGAATCCACACTAGTCAGGTTTTCATCCCGACCATTCCGCTGAAATAGCTTTTGTCAAAAGAGACAGTGACATTCAGCCTGGTGAAATCCAAGAACCAATTTTCTGTCCTCTTCACCCCTGACCCCCCAGCAGCATTGGACGAGACTGACCAGTCCCTCCTGCCTACAACACTCTCTTTTCTTACTTAACTTCCATAGCCACCTGCCTTCCTGGTTTTCTCATTACCTCATTGGCTGTCTCTTCCCAGTCTTCTTTGTTGAATCCGCCTCCTCTTCCTGACCTCTAAAGGTTGGAGTACACAAGGCACCACATACTTGGCCCTCTTTTCTTTTATCTACGCTCTCTCCTTAGGTGATCTCACCTAGACTTCATTTACCCTGCCTTTCGGATTCATATATTCACCTTCCTATGTGACAACTCCAGCTAGGTATCTAAACATCATTTCAACCTTACATGCCAGCACAAAATCATGATCTATCCCCTTTCTACTCCTACCCACTCTTTCCTATTTTTCTGATCACATTAAATGGCATTTCCATCTACTAAATTATCCATTTCACAAATCTAAGGATCATCCCGGATTCCTTCTTACTCTCACATCCCACAACCAAACCATCTGTAAAACCAGGCTGTTTTATCTCCAAAATATACTCCACATTTGATGATTTCTTACCATCCCCACTGCAACTGCCCTGGTCCAAGCCACCATCTTTTCTCACTTGAACTTCTACAACAGCCTCCTAACTGATATCCTGCTTTCATTTTTGTTGCCCCAGTTAGAGAAACCTATTGAAACTTGACAAAGAGATCAGACAGCATGACTCTCCTGCTTAATCCCCAATTTGTTACTAATTGATAGTTGTGGTTTGTCTGAGGCCACAAAGTGAATGAGAGGTTTAAACTCAGGTGAAAGTCAATGAGAGGGGTTTAAGCTCAGGTGGAAGTCAGTGAGAGGGGGTTAAGCTCAGGTGGAAGTCAGTGAGAGGGGATTAAGCTCAGGTGAACTGGACCCGTGCTCTTCACTACTGTTAAACACTACCCCGTGGTCCTGCCGACTTAAAACGCCAAGTATCTGAGCACCCACTCCGATTCACCGATGCCAAGAAGGCACTTTTTTTTTTTTTTTTGCCAACTCTCCCCTCCTCTCATCCCATCTCTGAAGGATGTGTAAAAATTTCACAGCCTGCACCAAAGAGCCGTTCCACTCCAATCAGTCTTAACTTCCTATCATTTATTAATTCCAGGGCTACAAAGAGCCTCACAGCCTCCTTCCCCTTCTTGCCCCGTCCCTCCTTTCCCATCTTCAGTGTCTGCAGGCCCCTAGGGCTTTCTAATAATTCCGAACCCCTTCTCTAGATCCTCCTGCAAGGCGCTCCCTTCCTTCTTTGCCTGATCTCCCAAAGCAACCCCTCCCGAACTCGTTCTCATCCTAACTTCCCAATCCCCCATCTCTCGGTCAACCTCCCCTCCGCCCAACCCCCTCCCAGCCGCCGGGCTCCAGATTTGTTTTCCGAGGACTTTCCTTCTCCCCGCGTCCCCCAGTCCTCCTCCATCCCTAATCCTTTAACAACTCCACTCGCACGCCCCCAACCTGCTTGGCGGGTCCCGCACAGCCCGGCCTCAACTCGCACCCTCAAGTCCCCCCTATCCCCACGCCCACCCCAAAGCCCACCTCCAAACCGCTCCCGCCCCTCCTCAACGCGGACGCGGCGCCCGCCTCCTTACCTTCTGTCCGCGGGGCCTCGGCGTCTGGCCGCCAAAGAGGGGGTGCCAGACTCGGCTGCGGGGCGGGCGCTCAGGGGGCTGGGGTGCGGAAAGTTTGAACACGGGGCTAAGGTAGGGGCAGGGACGTCAGCTCCTGGGTTGCAACGGCACGGCGACCTCGGCTCCAGGGTAACGGAGGGGGAGGCCCAGACTGCACTGCGGGACGCCCGCAGCCAATGATAAGCCCGCCCCCGACCTCCCATTGGCTTCTGTTGTTAGAGGGCTCTTTCTATTGGCTTCAGTGGAACCGGAAGGCGGGACGATGAGTACGAGACTAGGCGGCCATTGGTTGACCGCTCTGGCTGTAGAGGCTACGGAGAGAGGCGAAGTCGTGCGCACCGAAGCTCGTAGAAGCGCGCCCGGCCCTTTAAGCTGAGCGAAGCCAGGGGCGGCCGCAGAGGGTCTAGGCCCCTGGGTGGTGGGAGGTGAAAGGCGCGGGCGGAGAGGAGAGGGGTTACTTGACGTGAATTGTAGAAATGAGCAACTGCGTAGTTGAAAACATTGAAAATTGTCTCGAATCGTTTTTGGAAATCGCTTGGTTTTAAATTAGAAACAAATAGCTAGTCGCTTCTCTGTCTTAGCACTGAAATTGCTGATTTTCAGGAGGATGTGGAATAAGTGTACTGATGCGCCTGCCTCGAAGACCTGGCTTTAGTGAAGCACGAAAGTGCCCCGAATTAGGCTTAAAAGTGATTGTTGGGTTTTGGAAGGGGTTTGAGGTGGAATGACATTTGTGGGGCATGTCAGTAACCTATCGAGAGCTGCTTTAAGGCATATTTTCCCTTCAAAAATAATTGACAGTGTATATTAAATTGCATTAATTGCGGGAGGCAGGGAAGGTAAAAAGAAAATCCTCTCTGCGATGAAGTTTCAAGCCTTTCTGAGCCTTCTGATTATCATGATGGTTTAACACCATACTCCGGTGTTCTCGCCTTTGTTAATTTCTCTAGCACCTTCATTCTGCAGAGAATCTAATTCTTGAAGGCAAAGGCGTTCTAATCAATCTTCTGACCATGAATTACGGTAATTCCGTTTCTTGCTTGACCATGTGTTCGACTTGCACTGTTTCAAACCTTTCATTTTACCCTGTCAATATATTTTACTTCAAGTTAAAGATTAACCCACCTAAACAATACCATAATTAAATACAATCGTCTCTATGCGCAATAATCGGGAGAAGATAGTAATCATCTGTTAGTAAAAAAATCAAGATGAGTAATACCAGAAACTGCACTGAAATAGCTTTTCATTAATTTGTTTAAATCTGCTAATACTCTTCATTAAACTAGTTCACTGATTATTACTCCGTTAAAGTTAATACTATGTAGCTCAGTAAACGCATTGATGGATTACTTTTAAAGGAAGTTGCTATAAAGAGTCAAAAAACATCCTGTAACTAGATTAAAAAACAAAAACAAAAAGAGTCTCTCCCCAAATAGTCAAACTGGGGTTTGCTAGCACTCAAGGAGAGCTGAGAATGAAACGGTATTTATTTAGCACTAACAGTGTGCTAGTCAGTGTAATATTCTGGCTTCATTCAGGTTCTAGACTGGTATTGTTATTCATCGTTCTACCTGAGGAAACAGATTCTGAAAGGTTAAAGGATCTACCACTAGATACTAAAGTAGTAAGTGGTGGGGTCAGGATTCAAGCCAAGGTCAGCTAAGTTCCAGGTTTCAAATTTAAGGCCTTTAATGTGTTTCACCTACAGGTTAATAGAGTTGCTGGCGAGCAAGAAAGAATTTAAAAGTTCAGGAGTCTCCACAAAATTGTCTAATTGTATGTAACACATTTTCAAGATCTTTACAATGTACAGTTTTATTCACTCTATCGTATTTGGAATAACAATGACTATCAATTTGTTGGACCTAGGAAAAAGACCAAAAGAATTTATAAACCTACATAAGTTAAGAATCAGTTTATTGAACTAATTTTTTAAAAGGTTATCCCAAAATAGGAGATAATTTCAAATGTTTTTATGTGATTTTACATGGTTTTGATATGATTTTGATAGGGCTGGAATTTCCTAAGATTATACCATTTGCCATTTCATTTCACTATATACTACATAGAATTCTGCTTTTCAAAAAAAAAAAAAGGGAAACAAAGCCAACAAAATCACATCTTTACATTTCTGCCACTTGAAATTATAAGCAACAGGAACCAGACTTATTATTTTTAAAGATTATGTTTATGAAAAAATTTATGTTAATAATTATTAAGCACTTTGGAGTTTTATTTTTATTATTTTGGGGCTTATATTGTTATTGCAATATCTCCAGATTTAACTGAATGTTAACTTTTTGCAGGACTCTGATTGCCTTGTTTAATACTATGTGGCAACAGTGATACAGATGATATCAATTAAAATCTTCCTAGAAATGCTTACCAGTAGACTTATTCCCATTTTGCATATGGGGAAACTTAAGTGTTTGAACAATTTGTTAGAAGCTTCATAAAATTAATAGACTAGTAAGTAGACTTTCCAACTGTAGACAATCCAGAAATTACAATGACTATAATTTAAAATGGGCATACTAGAAATAATCACAACTTAGAAAGTACACCAGCATATAATTATTCTTAGCTAAAGTTCAGTTGTCCATTTAATACAATTCTTAAAAAAAAGAATATATATATAAGAATATATATATTCTTATATATTTTACCTTTTGTGATAAGTAGTACAAAATTCGAAAATTCTAAATCTAACTTTTTGGTGTCCATATTGCTAGAAAATTTTAAATTTATTTATAAATTCCAGGTAAATAGTGGGTTGCCAACACATAATATTAACTTTTAAACATTATCTAATACACCAGATGTTTAAAAAAATGGAATGGCTTAGGAAAACTTGAGTAGGGTATAAAGAACAGTAAAACTGGGGACACAGAAAGTAGTCTGCTCTTATAAAAACAAATTTAGTCTAATTGATTTTTGTTATTATTTGCCTTTGCAGTACAGAAAGCTGATACTCTTTGACTTACTTTCTTTAAAGGATAAATCTTATTTGATCACTTGATGAAATTTACAAGTTAATTATTTTGTTAGTGGAGAAAGAAATAAGGCTATTGAGATGTTTACTAGTATTTTTCTTTCATAATTGGTGAGTAAATCATTAATAGTTTCTCAATTTCTTAGAGTTTATTTGAATTTGGGGGGCTTTTGCTTTTGTTTTGCATAGAAAGAACTAAATCAAAAGCTGGTTTAAGCTAGTTTTTAATACATGTTTTCATATTTTGTTACTCCACAATTACATCTTTAAGTAAATTGACCTACAGGTCAAATGCTGTCTCCAACGCAGTAGGACTAACACTGAAGGAAAATGTAATTCTATTTGTATTCACATTGTTAGATTTGAAAGGGAGAATGTTAGTATAGTTTTCTTAGTAGATGATTGCCTGTTCTCAACTGAAAATAATCCACAGGAGATTCTATTAAAATCAGTGACTGTCTTTTTAATTGACAATAAATATCCTAGGTAAAGAAAAAAGTGTTTTTACTACTTGGGAGTTCCAGCATAATAGACAGGTATTTCTCCAGTGAAAACAGAAAAATGGCATAGCAGAGCTGCAATGGGAAATTTCTGAGGTAGAAACCTTCGTTCATTAAATACATATTGAGTACTTGGGGAACACAGAGATGAAAAATGAAGTCCTTGTCTTCCAGCTGCCTGCTGTCTAATGAACAAGAAAGATAAGTTTTTCTGATTGCAGGTCATCTATGTAATAAGGGCAATTATAAAGATATACCTAAGGTGCTAAGGGGACTTGGGGAAGGAACTCTTAACTCAGCCTGGTGGCCCAGATATGATTCCCAGAGGAAATAACTCTTGAATTAGAGCTTATGCCACATAAAGCTAACCAGAAATGGGAAGATAAATAAGGTAGAAATAAATCAGTATATCCCCAGGCAGGGCAGTATATGCCCAGAGGCAGGGCAAATCGTTTAGTAAACATCATGGGGGAGGGCATGGGGAAAGGTAGAGCATACACTGAGAGAGGGAGTAGCCCCTTCTCTCGCCAGTGTATGGTTGGATAGGAGGCAAAGGCTAGAGATGTTTAAATGCTTTTTTAAGCTTGTATTTAATCCCAAACACCATAGGTAGTGACTGATGAATTTTTGGACTGATATGATTTGATCTGCACTTTAGATAGATTATCCCAGCAGGGTGAGACTAGAAGCAGAAAGGTCAGGTAAGACCTTTAAAACTTCAGGAAGGGGCTAGTAACATAGGCAAGAAATGAGGAGGGCCTGAATCAACTAATATTGATCGAGGGAGCAATATTGACCAATATCAAGTGAGCATCTTCTATTCCTGGCCCTAGACATACAGTTTTACATACTCACTTTAATCCTTGCCGCAACCCAATTTAATCCTTACTACGACTCTGATATAGTATTATTTTTGTTATTTGTTTGTTACAAGTGAAGCCTGGGGCTGAAAGAGGCTAAGTGTTTTGCCCAGGGTTACAGTTAGGAAATAGCAGAGTAGGGATTTAAATCCCTGTCTGACTCTAGGACCCGGGCTTTCAACCACCTGTTTTTGTGGTTTATTAATGAATTATCAAATCAATTTATGGTTTGTAACCACATTTTTTAATGGATATAGAGGAGAACAGAAAATACCAGAGTATATTGTGTACAGGAAGGATAAATATCATTTTATGAAACTTCTGTTTCAGTGATTTTTATATATCTATTATGTGGTATTACTATGTCTCAAAGTAAAAAAAAAGGAAGTTTGAAAATGACTGTACTATGTTATACTGCAATTGTAGTAGGGAGAGAAAGAAAATGGGTGTGTATTACCTATGTTATAAGTTTGGGTGACTGATTGTATGTGAGAGGGTGATGGGGAAGAAGAATCCCAGGTTGACCCCAAATTCCTGGAGAAGACGCCTGGTACCCTTCACCAAAGACGGTGAGTACAGAAGGGCAAGTGTGAGATAAAGGACAGTAGTAAATGGTTTGGGGACCATGTTTGAGATATCTTTGGGACATCCAGGTGAAAATGCAGACAGCATTTCTTAGGAAGGTAAACATACATTTATAACATGACCCAGTAATTTCGCCAAGGTATTTACACTAGAGATATAAAAAAAAATTCAAAAAATACTTAATCAATAGCATTTATAGCAGCGTTATTCATATTAGGCAAAACAGGAAACAACCCAAATATCCATTAACATGAGAATAATACTTTTAAATACAGTATTATCCTTACAATGTAATGCTGGTCATCAACAGAATTAACTACTGGTCAGCATGGATGAATTTCAAAGGTATAATGTTGAGCAGAAGAAGTCAGACACAAAAGCATATATTCTGTATATTTCCACTAACAATCAGTTAAAAAACAGGCGAAGTTCATCTTAACTGGTGAAAATCAGAACAGTAGACTATGGGGGTGGGGTAGGGACGGACTGGAAAGGAGTGAAAGAGTGATGTGAATATACTATATCTTGACTGAGGAGGTAGTTAAGAGTGTTTCCTTTATCAAAACTCATCAAAATTTATAATTAAGATAGGTGTTTTTCACTGTATGTGAACTTTACCTCAATTTTTAAAAATGGCTTAGTAAAAAACAAAGAAGAATAGATTGTTTTATATGATAGAAAAATCTAGAAGTAAACCCAGCTCCAAATATGGTTGGATCCAAGTGCTCAATGTTATTGATATTAAATTTTTGTTTTCTCTTTGTCTCTTGCATGTACTTCTTTATGTGTAGGTTTTATGTCAGGCAGGCTTTCCCTGCCAAGTTTGACCACGAAAGCGCCAAACTTACATTCTATTCATCTAGCAACCCCGTAGGAAAAAGAACACCTCTTTTCTGATTGGTCCAGCAGAAATCCTGGTATTAACTCTGCTCATACCTGAACATGAACTAATTACTGTGGCCAAGTGGCTCCTTGGGGTGGGGAGGTGGAAAGGGTATGATCAAGTCACCTGTATTTTTATGTTCACCCAGAAGAGCTGAGAGAGGTGCTTCTCCAAAGGAAAACTGGAATGCCGTTACTAGAAGAAGGAATACGGGACAAAACCAACAGATGTCCCCAAAAGTGATAATAATTTTATTCAAATAGGTTCGGAGGGTCTGCTGTTTTGTAAAGTTCTTTTTAGAAAAGCACATGTAATTCTAAGATCCCCAGTCTGTAAATACAGATCAGATCAGCCAAATTTTGTTGTCCTTTGACCCCTTCTGACTTATAGTTGACCCTCCACTGTCAAAAGACTTCCCCACCAGTAATTTATGGGACTTCCCAGAGAGTGTCTCATACTTACAAACACCATTACCTTCAATGGTAATCCTTCTTAGGAGAGACAATAGGACCACTGCCCTATCATGGTTAGTCTCTCCCCTTTCTCTCCAGAACCCGGCAGTTTCCACTGGTGGCTGTTACTGAATCACTAAGTACCACCACTATGTCAGTGCCAAAGTTGAACTGGAATAGTGCCAGTTAAATGCCTATTGTTTCTCACTTCCTAGCCTGCCTTTCTGTATTCTATTATGTGATGCTGGTACTAGGACTTGGCTATCTGCATTTCCCAAACTCCCTTGTGAGTTGGCTCCCTGTCAGGTTCTGATAGCAGAAGGCATTGGGGAAAGTTTAGAAGGCAGGTGGTGAGCAGAGAGACATTCCTTCTCCAGCAGCAGAAGCAGTTGGCTCTAGTCTAACATGTCTTTTGCTGCTCCCAGGACTAGATACTTAGAGCTCTCTCCTCTGGGTGTAGATACCAGACCTGTGGGGCCTTCTCTCTGAGTCCCTAGGTTCTAGTGACCCCACCTCTGTGTTTATTCCTTTAATCCATACAGGTAATTGCTTTTTGCAGTTACAAATATCTGGGTTATCCTTTGTGATCTTTCAGCCTTTCAACACCTGTGTACCAGTTCCCTGTATTAAATACTCTCATTTATTTTATTTTATTTTATTTTATTTTATTTATTTATTGCCACACAGCACGGCTTGAGGGATCTTAGTTCCCCGACCAGGGATTGAACCCACGGCCTCGGCAGTGAGAACATGAAGTCCTAACCACTGGACTGCCAGGGAATTCCCAAATACCCTCTATTTAAACCTAGTGCAGTTTCTATTTTCCCAACAGCATCCTGACCTAGTGTTCTAGAGCCAAGGTTTGGAGGTGAAAGTGATATGCCCCCTTCCCTATGTGTCACTCTCTGTTACATGGATCCCAGTTAAGTGTTTCTTGCTGTTATAGACTGAATGTTTGTGTCTCCCTGAAAATTCATATGTTGAAATCTAATCCCCAATGTGATGGTATTATGAAATGGGGTCTTTAGGAGGTGATCAGGTCATGAGGGTGGAGCTCTCACAAATGGGATTAGTGCTCTTATAAGAAGAGGCCAGAAAGCTAGGACTCTGCCATGTGAGGCTACAATGAGACAGCTACCTGCAAGCCAGGAAGTGGGTTCTCACCAGACACCAGATCTGCTGCCATCTTGATCTTGACTTCTTAGCTTCCAGAACTGTGAGAAATAAATTAATGTTGTTTAAGCCACCCAGTCTATGGTACAGTATTTTTGTTATAGCAGCCCACACTGACTAAGACACTCATTATGCCCAGATGTTTTACATAATTTAATGAAACAGTGCTTTCATTTCTCTTGCCTCATCATACAAACACAGTAGGGAGCTGGACTGGCATGGATTTGAGTGCTGTAGTCAGACACTACCTTCTCTGACAGCTCTTGATCAAGGTAGCTGTACTTTACCCTTTTCCCCTTGGAAAAGTTCTTTCCCAGGAGGATTCTGAGGTCTATGGCTCAAGCTGAGATCCTCACAGCATGTAAGTATAGCATCTACCATTTATACGGTTCAGTACTGAGGCTGAGTTAACAGACTCAGTGCACACACAGAATATAAATGAGAAGACTAAGTGAATGTGCTCATTATTATGTTTGTAGCCTACACTATTACTTTACCTCCCCCTGCCCCACCCTCCAAAAACATATAAACAATAACAAAGAAAAAACTCCACAAAACTTTCCAAGGAGCAACTAACACAATGGGTGACCCAACAAGCATTAAAATGCCTTGGAGTAGGATCTTAGATTTGTGTAGCATTTTGCATAGCACTTTCACAAAGATTACCTCATTTGATTTTAAAACAATCCTGAGAAATAGAAAGGGCAGATACTTTCCCCTTTCAACAGATGAGGAAACTGACCCCAAGGTTAAGTCAGATTTGTCTAACAGACCCATAATGTGAGCCACATGTTTAATTTTAAACTGTCTAGTACTCAGGCTAAAATAAGTTTTAGACAATTCATTTAACGTAATATATCCAAAGTATTATCATTTTCAACATGCAATTGATATTTGAAAATTATCAATGAGATATTTCACATTTTTTTCTACTAAGACTTTGACACTTAAGTGTCTATTTTACAGTTACAACACATCTCAGACCAGCCACACTTCAAGTACTCAACAGTGGGTTGTGGCTATCCTATTGGGCAATATAGGGTTAGACTATTTACCCAAAGGCATGTAATAAGGAAGGTAGTCAGCTTCTGAAAAGGGAAATAATAGTCTGAAAACTTAAAGACCTGAATTTTAGACATGACTCAGCCTCTTACTGGTTGTGGGATAGAGGACAAGGAATTCTTCTTCTTTAAAACAAAGCAAATGGCATTAATCACTTGTCTTTACTCTGTTCCCAGTCTTCCTCTTTCCCCCATACACACATCGGAACCCTTTCCTCAAGGGAAATCTTGAATGGAAAGCCAATATTTAAAACATAAGATGTGCTTCTCTGTTGAAGGAGGAATGCCAATGGGGAGGGAGGGGTACAAGTGGCTCACAACCTGTTTAGCATACACACGTGTTTGTGCATACACATGCACACACACACAGAGCATCTTCTGAGAGGACTTGGATGAACCCCTTGGGCATATTTGAAACCCTTGGAGGAAATCACCTCTAAGTTCTTCTCATTTTAAAGTCTATGATTCCATGGGTACAACTCCACTCAGGTATGGTTGACTCTTTCAGCCACTGTTTAGTTTAAGATTTAACCAAGAAAAAGAAAGTACTATTGTGAGTACAGTACAATCCACAGACATCATTATATTTGTGTTTGACTCACATTTTTAGTTTCATAGAATCGTCAGTTTTCATTAATGGAAGGGAGTCTTTAAGATCAATTAGTCAAGTGGCTTTCTGATTATTTTCCCGTAGTAATAGAAGCTTCTTTTCAAACAGTAGGTTACACAGAAATCTAAAATATACTCTATGAGAAAAAGGAACCCTTCTACGCTGTTGACGGGAATGTAAATTGGTATAGCCACTATGGAAAACAGTATGGAGCTTCCTTATAAAACTAAAAATAGAGTTATCATATGATCCAGCAATCCCATTCCTGGGCATATATCCAGAGAAAACTATAATTTGAAAAGGTACATGCACCCCAATGTTCATGGCAGTACTATTTACAATAGCCAAGACATGGAAACAACCCGAGTGTCCATTGACAGATGAATGATTAAAGAAGATATGGTACATATATACAATGGAATAGTACTCAGCCGTAAAAAAGAATGACATAATGCCATTTGCAGCAACATGGATGGACCTAGAGATTATCATACTAAATGAAGTAAGCCAGACAAAGACAAATATCATATGACACCATTTATATGTGGAATCTAAAAAAAAAAAAACACAAATGAGCTTATTTACAAAACAGAAAGAGACCCACAAACATAGAAAATAAACTTATGGTTACCAAAAGGGAAGGGGGGGTGGATAAATTAGGAGGATGGGATTTACATATATACACTACTATACATAAAATAGATAATCAACAAGGACCTACTGTATAGCACAAGGAACTCTACTCAACGTTATGTAATAATCTATAAGGGGAAAGAATCTGAAAAAGAATATATATATGTATAACTGAATCAGTGTGCTGTATACCTGAAACTAACATGATATTGTAAATCAACTATACTTCAATTTTAAATAAAGGAAAAAATATATATATATACTCTATGATAGAGTCAGGAGGATAGCTGTGCAAAGGGGAAGTGCATATGAGGATCTCCCAAACCCCTCCCAGAAGCAGGCGCCCAAGAATCCTCTCTCAAATCACCAGGGCAAACCAACACAGAATTTTAACAACCAAAGTTTAAGTCCAGTTCCAACCCCTTCATCCCATGAGGAAACTGAGGTCTTGTGAGATGCTTGGAGTCCCAGGACAAGCTGGTGTCAGAGCTGTCACAGAAACCAATCAATGACCTGCGAGAGCTCGCTGGTACTGGCTCCCAAGAGCCAACTGTTAACATTTTCAGAAGGTTTGTAAGCCAGCTGACATCAGGACAGTAGCCGGAAATCAGGCATGGCGAAAATATTTAAACCACAGAAATCAGCAAACACTACAAATCAGGGCTTTCCCCAGAGAACCGGTTGTTATACCTTGACCAGCACACCTCCCAATCCAGAGTTTCCAAGTCCAGGTCTTTATACGCTAGGCAGCAACCTGAGAATAAGATGCACTCGTTGTCGCTTTATAGGAAACAAAATTTTAAGTTAATAAAAAATTTTAAATAGTAAAAATTGTGTCTGTTCATGAAGAAGAACTTAATACCTAGCAATTTTTTTTTTTTTTTTTTTTTTTTTTGCGGTACACAGGCCTCTCACTGCTGTGGCCTCTCCCGTTGCGCAGCACAGGCTCCGGACGCGCAGGCTCAGCGGCCATGGCTCACGGGCCCAGCCGCTCCGCGGCATGTGGGATCTTCCCGGACCAGGGCACGAACCCGCGTCCCCTGCATCAGCAGGCGAACTCTCACCCACTGCGCCACCAGGGAAGCCCAATACCTAGCAATTTGTCTCAATATTTACCACTTTGTATTGTCCTGTGGGCACTGGTCCCATTGAGTCTTTTCAGCTGTTATTTGGAGATTTCAGCTACTTTGGGGATTGAGGTGTTTTTGTTCTTGTTTGTTTGTTTTGACAGAGCCGCGCGCGGCATGCGGGATCTTACTTCCCGGACCAGGGATCAAACCTGAGCCTCTGCGGAGTCTTAACCACTGGCCAGGCAAGTGAAACCTTTAGAACATTAGTTAAAATTAAAGTCTAAAAATAAAATAAGGAGAACAAATGAAACTATCGAAATTGCCGTTTGAGTAGCGAATGATCTGATATACCTCTTCTCAGTCTTCCTCTGGTTCTGTTTCTGGCTAAGAAGGTATTTAAAGGTCATTGTAAACAAACGCTGGTCTCCAAGCTTCTCAGCTGGCCTCGTGCCTCCACCTATTCAATCCTCCCAACCGAACTTCTGATTTATCATTTTAACAATAACCCATTCCCTCTGCCTCTTCCTCCCCTCCCTTCGTGGCTTTTCTTCCAGTCCTTTGTGGCTCCGCTCCCCTCCCTGGCTTGTCTGGACATGCTTGTGATGTCAGATGCCTGCACTTGAGCTGTCCTTTTGTATCCATGGTGATGGATGAAAAGTAAGCTGCTTTGCAGTGATTTGAACTTTAATCCGTTCAAATGATGCATGCTTTATTACTCAGGTGATTTTTTTTTCCCCAATACTTTTGGATCACTGAAATCTTGAATTATTAAAGAAGAATTAACATGCTTTCTCTTTTCTTTCTTTCCTTTTTTTTTTTTTAACCTTTTTTCCCTCGGTAAATTCGAAGAATCTTTTTGATCTCAGCAACTGCACTTTTTTCTTGATAATTAAATCAATAGGAAGATAATTTCAAAAATATGATTCCAAAGGAAAAGGAATTATAAAAGATATTTAAAGTTTCTTCTCACTACATGTATATAAGGAACTTATACTAGGTTAAGTAAAGTTTGGAGAGCCTACATAACACTGTAAGAAAAGGGAAACAGACTCACAGATATAGAGGACAAACTAGTGGTTTCCAGTTGGGAGAGGGAAAGGGGGTGGGGCAAGATAGGGGTAGGGGATTAAGAGGTACAAACTATTAGGTATAAAATAAGCTATAGGGATATATTGTACAACACAAGGAATATAGCCAATATTTTATAACAACTATAAATGGAGTGTAACCTTTAAAAATCATAAGTCACTATATTGTATACCTGTAACATATAATCCTGTACACCAACTATACTTCAATTTAAAAAAAAGAAAAAAAGAACAGAAAACAAACAAAAAAACCCATAAAAATCTGGCACTCAGTGATCAGTGTAACCAGAGGTGAGTAAGCCTTGGGGACAACATTAATATCATATGAAATATCCAGAATAGGCAAGCTCAGAGAGACAGATAGTGGAACCGAGGTAATCAGCAGCCAAAGGGCAGGGAGAGAATGAGAGTTACTGTCTAATGGATACAGCATTTTTGTTTGAGATGATGAAACTTTCTGGAAATAAAAAATGGTGATGGTTATACATTTGAATTTACTTACTGCCACTGAACTGTACACTTAAAATGGTAAATTTTAGGGCTTCCCTGGTGGCGCAGTGGTTGAGAGTCTGCCTGCCGATGCAGGGGACACGGGTTCGTGCCCCGGTCCAGGAAGATCCCACATGCCGCGGAGCGGCTGGGCCCGTGAGCCATGGCTGCTGAGCCTGCGCGTCCGGAGCCTGTGCTCCGCAACGGGAGAGGCCACAACAGTGAGAGGCCCGCGTACCGCAAAAAAAAAAAAAAAAAGTAAATTTTATATATGTTTATGTGTATTTTGCTACAATTTTTAAAAATATTGCAATTCATAGCTGTTCTTATCCTTGGTGAAAGAAGTTTTAGTGAACTGGCATGGGCAGAAACTAGTGATAGATCACAATCTAGCATTAGAGTTTAGGGAAGCTGACGTGCACAGGATGCCCTTCCTGAAAATTCAGAGGCAAAGCAGGACACCCAGGGCAAGTCCAGGCTGTGGATGAGCATCAGTAACAATGCAATTCACCATACCGGATCCTGAGATAAGAACGAGGGACCTGGCTGTGAAAGCTCAGGTAAGAAATCAGACAGCAGGGAGCAACATCTTGTCAAAGGCATAGTGGCGGGCTTCCCTGGTGGCACAGTGGTTGGGAGTCCACCTGCCGATGCAGGAGACACGGGTTCGTGACCCAGTCCGGGAAGATCCCACATGCCGCAGAGCGGCTGGGCCCGTGAGCCATGGCTGCTGAGCCTGCGCGTCCGGAGCCTGTGCTCCGCAACGGGAGAGGCCACAGCAGGGAGAGGCCCGCGTACCGCAAAAAAAAAAAAAAAAAAAAAAAAAAAGGCATAGTGGCCAGTTGCCTGCTCCTAGTCACAGGACAAGAGTGGGATTAAGGTCATGGTATCTGGACCAGGTAGAAGGTTAGGGAGAACAGGGTAGCCATTTCATAAGCTTTGGTCCAGTCTATAACACCAACATTAGTAACTGGGAACAGACACCAGGCAGACTCTGACACTAGGACAATACCTAAGACATTTAAGAAAACTGCAAGAGTTGGATGAATTGAGAAGACTTTTCTTTTCAGATAATAAAAATTAAGTAATACAAATAGTGGGGTAAAAGTTATTAAACTTGAAAGTGTCTCTAGTCTTCCCCTTACCCACTTCCTGCTTAGTGACATGTTGCATGGGATTTTTTCCTGTTGGTCCAGAATTGTGGCTACTTCCCAAAGCTGAGATCATTCTCTAAAGAGCCATAAATAATTAGGACTCAAAACCTTCTACCAGTGCTTTTTAAAAAGTATAGAAGCAATCTTACCACTACCAACCACCACCCTAGGAAACTCCTTTCTTTGTCTTCATCTCACCAAAGGAAAGGCCTTTGGGCCTTTGGGCCTCACCAAAGGGGTGAGGGGAAGAAATCCAGGAGAACAATTCACAGGTAACTTGAAGAAGAGGAGACTAGCATCTTGCTCCCTGACTGACGCCTGCTAAGTTGCAGCCCCTTTGTAACTTTGTGCTGCCTTTGGAATAAGGCATTTGAGATGGCTGTGGGAGCATCTTCCATTGTTTATGGGGCATGCATAGAGACTAATGTCCATTTCTAGTCTAGAAATGTCTGAAGCTGAGAGTAGAAAAACCACTCCCAATAAGGCTTGAAGATACAGTATGCCTAGAAGAAGGTGAAGGCTCCTGCCCCCAATCAGTTGGCCATGATTTTAAAGGACATGGCAGGGACACCCGAAGTCTCATTATTCCAGGGAAGGAGTGGAGAGTTAGAGGAGAAGCAGAAGAGCATGGAGGCAGATGTGTGGTAGATGCACAACCCATAGAAGCTGGGAGGGCAAACAGCTGGGCGACCTGAAGGAAGTCTAGTTTGCCCTTCTCTTCCCCACAGCAACAGAGGGGACCACAGCATTGCCCCAAGGGACCCACACTTCACCTGTCTGGAGACCATCTCAGCCTCTGAGGCATTGGCATCGGACGAGAACACGACGAACCAGAGAGAGACAAGTGATGTCTCCCCACCTGTGACCCATGGGCCATTCACAAAAGGAGGTGGATGCTGACCGCCTCCATTGTCCAGAACCAGCTGTACGGCCTCCCCTACTTCTGTTGTGTTCAGAGTTCCAGCTTCTACTGTACGAGGGAAGGAAAAGAAATTGAATCAGAAATGAGACTGAAGGTTTAAAACTAGACTATACTTCAAAACCTGAAAGTAACCACAGTGTTATGGAATCTGTCCAAGATGTTAATCTGGAATTGAAGAGAGCACAGTTGAAAGCAGTGATACTGTTGTATTTTTGAATATTGAGACAGCTTAATTAACGTACAGAATCAAACTATGTACACAATTTTATACGTGATTTTTTTTACTTATAACAATTTTCTCATCATCTTAAAAAAATCTTCACATGCTCAAAAAACTTTATAAATATTATTTATAACAGCTGCATATTTCCATTTTACAGATATGTCACAAGTTTTTAACCATTACTCTGTTGTAGGACATAGATGTTGCCTTCAAATTTGAATTATAATATTTTTTTGTTCTTTTAATGTGATAATTATTATTATTTTTTTTTACAGTACGCGGGACTCCCACTGCTGTGGCCCCTCCCGCTGTGGAGCACAGGCTCCGGACGCGCAGTCCCAACGACCATGGCTCACGGGCCCAGCCGCTCCGCGGCACGTGGGATCCTCCCGGACCGGGGCACGAACCCGCGTCCCCTGCATCGGCAGGCGGACTCCCAACCACTGCGCCACCAGGGAAGCCCAATGTGATTATTTTTATCATTATTAAATATCCACTGACTACCTAGTAATTCATTAGAACAGTTTGGGATATCAGTAAGCCAGCCAGGAGTTTCGATGATGTGTTTACTAAGCTGGCAGCATTACACATTTTATCCTTCTAGTGTTTGCCAATTTGTGTGGAGCTGATGGCTGCAGTCCTACAGGATATAACATGTCTCTGCCTTTTAGAATATAAGCACCACAAGGGTGGGTGTTTGTCACTGTTTCATCCTCTGTCGTATGCCTGGTACCTTGAACAGGGCCCAATAAGGGAAGGTGCTGAATAAGTACTTAAAAATAAATTAATGTAGTTTTAAGTAGGAATGGGACATAATTACTCCTCAATTTCCCTTCAGTTTTTGCAGGGTGCATTTATGGGAACCACATAGGAGGCGGTTAGGATAAGAATGGATCTAACAGAAGAAAATGAGAGGAGGCAGAGCCACTAGCAGAAGCAGAGACGAAGGGGAAGAGGGAGCTTTGGGTCCTGGCATCTGAATAAATATCGACATGATCCTACATGGCGTGATCTTGTTTGTATTAAGATCTAAATTAAGTTAATTCAGTTAGTAAGATATTAGGTTTACCATAATATGGCTGAAACCACCCATTGCCATACAGGGGAAGTTATTCCTAGTGTTGCCAAGTGGTGCACTGAACATACACATTGAACCCCCTGCTCCCTGAAGTCCCAGGGAAATAACAGAAGAGCCATCACATAGATTTTTTAAAAATATTTTTGAAGATTAAAAATATAATATATCGGGCTTTCCTGGTGGCACAGTGGTTGAGAGTCCGCCTGCCGATGCAGAGGACATGGGTTCGTGCCCTGGTCCGGGAAGATCCCACCTGCCGCGGAGCAGCTGGGCCCATGAGCCATGGCCGCTGAGCCTGCGCATCCAGAGCCTGTGCTCCACAACGGGAGAGGCCACAGCAGTGAGAGGCCTGCATACTGCAAAAAAAAAAAAAAAAACCCAAAAAACATAATATATCTCCGTGGGATGGAGATAGCTAGCAGCTGACCAGAAGTTTGCAGAAGTCCTAGAAGACAGAAACTAATTAGGATCAGACTGAAGGGGCAAAAAGAGTGAAAAACTACAGTCCAAAAGTTCATAGGTAAGAGGAGTCCTTTCTAAAGGAGGCCCAGAGAAATTCCAAGTTCAGAGGCAACACTGGCAAAAGTCAGTTCAGGATGGGGATATTATCAGTGTAACTAATTAAAGAAGTACTGAGAGGACTTCCCTGGTGGCGCAGTGGTTAAGAATCCGCCTGCCAATGCAGGGGACGTGGGTTCGATCCCTGGTCCGGGAAGATCCCACATGCCGCGGAGCAACTAAGCCCGTGCGCCACAACTACTGAGCCTGCGCTCTAGAGCTCGTGAGCCACAACTACTGAACCCCTAGAG
Organism: Tursiops truncatus; assembly: GCF_011762595.2. Taxonomy (NCBI): domain Eukaryota; kingdom Metazoa; phylum Chordata; class Mammalia; order Artiodactyla; family Delphinidae; genus Tursiops; species Tursiops truncatus. The sequence continues at coordinate 14,891,309 of NC_047045.1, forward strand.
CCTGTGCTCTGCCACAAGAGAAGCCACCGCAATGAGAAGCCCATGCACTGCAACGAAGAGTAGCCCCCGCTCACTGCAATTAGAGAAAGCCCGCGCGCAGCAATGAAAACCCAATGCAGCCAAAGATAAAAATAAATAAATAAATTTTAAAATAAATAAATAAGAAGCACTGAGACTGTTGGGTCCTCCCCACTCCCTTTTCCCTCTCTTTCCCCTGGGTTTATATTTCCAAACTCAACCTATAAACACAGCATGGAAGATCTCCTTAAAGCCACGAGACAATATCAACATTATAAATGTCAACAATTTAAAAAATTTAACAAACTCAGGAAGGACAAAGGCAGAGTATCCATAGGTGTTCAATTTCCTCATCTTTCATGACAAGTTGATGAATACTACCTATAATTAATAAGTCAAGAAATACAAGTGATGCTGTACACCTGGAACTAACACAACATTGTAAATCAACTATACTTCAATTTTAAAAAGTTGTTTTTAAATTTTAAATTAAAAAAAATACAAGAAATCGAAGTGAAATGTATTATTTGAGGTTAAGGAGTAACCACCACAAACAAACAAAAATCCCTTACAAACAGTGAGTGGACTACTGATGAAAATGATTATCCAGGAAGTGACACTTGGCATAGGAGGTGGGGGGAGTGGCAAGGAGTCTCAGAGAAGTTTGTATAATTTAAAAGGTTTTCTAAGTTTTTATATTGCTTTAATAAAAACAAATGTTTAAATGCTTAGTAAGAGGAAAACAGCAAAAATACACTAAATTGTTAATAGTGGTTGTTTTTGAACGATAAGAATTATGGACAATTTTGGATTTTCTACAATTCTACATTCCCCAAGCTTCCTATCTCTATTTCTTCTGTCATAGAAAAAAAAATCATTATTAGGAAAATGTCATGCCTACCGTATAGCACAGGGAACTATACTCAATATTTTATAATAACCTACAAGGAAAAAGAATCTGAAAAAGAATAGAGATATATCTATGTATAACTGAATCACTGTGCTGCACACCTAAAACTAATACAACATTGTAAATCAACTATACTGCAATAAAAAATAAAATTTAAAAAAATTTAAATAAAAATTTTAACTAAAAATAGATTTAAAAAATTTTTAAAGATAAGAAAAAAATAGGCTCTCAAAACACACACACACAAAGTAATGACCATGGGCTTGCTGTAAAGTATTATACATTCAGATAAAGAATTTAAAATAACATGTATCTGAAGGGAGGAGGCCAAGAGGGAAGGCTGGACTTTGCAACTACTGGTAGCTGGAAGAGGCAAACACTGGACCTGAAGAGAGGAGGCTGGCACTGGTTTCAGAAAGGAATGATTTCTGCACCCACACAAAATGGAGGGTGTGACCAGCCATGGGTTTACTGAGCCACTCCTGGATTTTCCCCCACTGAGATCCTCTGCTTCTCTAGATTTTTCTGTAGGATGAGACATGCATAACCATTTCCCCCCCTTATTTAAAACAACCAAGAGAAAAGCCTGACCACGGCAGAGACCACCAATGAGACCTTCCCCATTAGGACATACTCTTCCTGGAGCTGCTGCTTCCTACTTTTGCACTGGCTGGTCCTGTCTCACCCAAACCGGACATGATCTTACAGAGTTAGCTCCACGACCACCTGACGGCTGTTCCTACAAGTGGTCAAGTCAAGACCATGCAGGCTAAGGTCTTCTATGGGATGGTCACCACATATGGTGTGGTTAATGCAGAATATTATCAGAAAGTAACTGATTACCATAGTGGGTGCCTTTTCTAGCAGTTTCCATGCTGGCACAACTATCAGTGCCTCCAGCAAACCTGTCTTACTGGGACTTCAATGTCATGACCATGGCGTCTATCTCTGAGCCTTTCTTTTAATACTTTTTCTGCCAGTGTCCCAGAAGAGCATATTCTTTTATGCAAAATCCAGCAAAGATTTTCTACAAAAGTCAGTAGTCAAAGATGCAGTGTTAATTGAACATCAAAAGGGAAGCATGTCAGCCTACCACAAAGAGGCCCTTTAGAAATATCTATCATTTCAAGGCACCCTGATGAAGGCCAATTAAGAATATTTTTGCAATGTTTCAAAATCTGAAGGACTGTTACGTTTTTCCCCCATTGCCAAGACTTTATTTATTTTTAATTTTTTATTAAGGTATACTTGATGTACAACATTATGTAAGTTTCAGGTGTACAACATAGTGATTCACAATTTTTAAAGGTTTTACTCCATTTATAGTTTATAAACTAATGGGGACTGTTACTTTTTTGAAGGACTTTTTTACTGATCCTCTGGTGTGCTTTTTTCATTGCAGGCTATAAAGAGATTTTAAATTATGTGCAAGTTCTTAGGAGTTACAAAGCCTCACCCCTCAAATTCTTTGCTATATAATGGAGCAGTAGAAGTTATTGAAATACTAAGGGAGTCATGACTACCTTCTCAGTGGTTTATCTAAATGTCAGCTGGGATTCTTTTGGCCAAGATCTTGCTTCTCAAAGTGGAGTCCACAAACAAGCAGTGTCAGTATCTCTGCACATCACTTAGAATCTCAGGTCCCACCCCAGACCTACAGAATAAAAACCTTCATCCAGGTGATTTGTACGCACAGTAAAGTTTGAAAAGTACTGGTTTAGGAGAATCCAAGCCTGCTTTGAGAATGTTCTCAGCTGTCAAAACAGAGGATCTACATCTATGAATTTTACAACTAACATCTGAGCGTGCTCTAATGGTTATTTGATATTTAAAATAGGTTACATGATTCTCATAATGATTGCAGTATTTCAGATTGCAGTTACTCTAAGCATGAGATGCTACGCCAAAAGACGTGCAATCAACCCCTCATTGCCTTGGTGATTCAGACTCTTTTAATTGTGCTGCGGTAGACCAGAGAGACTCCCATCTCCCAAAGAGTATTCAGTTTGGGTATGGAAGCCACTTCTCAGTCACTGCTGGAATTTTCCTTTGAGAAGCATTTATAGTCTAAACAACCAAGTGAAGAAAGAAAAGATGGAGTTCATAGCTGATGCAAGTCAAGCAACAAAGTTCTAGTTTTACCGTCTAATCTGCCATGGCCTCTGAGTTCGTACCTGCCAGTCCCAATGTCTCTCTGATCAAAATTACAGAATGTTGAGGAAGAGAGTGTTTGTATGTTTTCTTACACGTGGAAATATTTTGCAAGACTGCGTTCTAAAGAATCTGTTCAAAATCACAACAAAACCTCAGTTTTAGACAAGATACACACATGTTCAGAAGAACCGAGTGCAAAAGAAAAAGTTGACCATCTAAATAAAGATAATCCGGGCTTCCCTGGTGGCGCAGTGGTTGAGAGTCCGCCTGCCGATGCAGGGGACACGGGTTCGTGCCCTGGTTCGGGAAGATCCCACATGCCGCGGAGCGGCTGGGCCCGTGAGCCAGGGCTGCTGAGCCTGCGCGTCCGGAGCCTGTGCCAGAGGCCACAACAGTGAGAGGCCCGCGTACCGCAAAAAAAAATAAAAGCTAATCCATACTTGTGGCCCAGTGAAAAGAAGGGACCCAAAAATTCAGTGTATGTTTTGGTTTGTTCGGTTTCTTTTTTACCACGTGCACAAGCATGCAAACATGATATATCAAAAATAAGAACGGTGACTTTTGCAGCCATGATGGACAGAAGCCATCAGAATACCAAAGATCCTGGATGACTTAATCTTGTAACACGGAGCCATTTTCCTTCCTCTTTCATTAAGTATCTTTGATAATGAACAGGTTTCTGAGAAAATTATAAGGTCTGGTCCCATTTTTTAAGGACTCTTCTTCATTCTGAAGAAATGCTACAGTTATTGTTCAGAAGCTATTATTTATCATGCATTTCTTAATGGTCATTTTAAATTATGTGGTCAATTAAGCTGTGTTGAGCTCATGAGCATAATTTTCAATGGCCTTTGAAGAGGCAAATGACCTGTCTTTCCCTCTTATTTCTCCTGTTGTGACCATAGTAGGTATATTAATACTGTGTCATTATGATAGCTGTCTAATGTATAACAAAAAATTAAATAGGAGTTTCTGGAAGTGTCTAGAAGCTTTTTGTATATAAGAAATTCCAGGGGTGGGAGAGAGAGACAAAATTTTTAAATCACAAAGTTTGTGCTAAGGACATAATACGTGCAAAAATATTAATAGAGCCTTTCTAATCTTCTTTTGACAAGTTCTACTGACAGTCATTTGAGAATTCTTGTTTCTGGAGTATTCTTTGAAATTCAATAGAGATTTATTGAGGAGTCTGCAACAGGGAATAAAGAATGCTGACTTGAAATTTGTAAGTCAAATGTGCTTTCCTCTCAATCCTAAAATTCAGTCCATCAGAGTATAAGTCAAAAATATAAAATGGAATAACTTTCCTACTGCAGTGTGGTGTGGTTAATAGCACAGACTTTGAGGTCAGAGGTCAGAGAAACTTGGCTCTGTCACTCAGAAGCTGCAAACTGGGGCAAGTTACCCAAATGCTCTTAAGTTTTAGCTTCCTTACTTGTAAAATGGAAACCAAAATGTCCACTTCCTCAGACTTTTTTGAAAATTAAATAACATAATTGTTTAGTAAACCCCAAGTAAACCTCAGTGAACATAGGTATTATTATATTTTTATTAGGTACCTGGCAATATCTAGTTGGACAATGAAAGAGATAGATATTATTATATAGATAAATATTGTTATTACAGATATTGTTATCAGATATCTACCAATATCTGGCTAGATAATGTAGAAGACAAGATAGTTCATTCACAATAGTTACATTTCATGACCTACATAAAGAAAAAGCTAAAAATATACCATGTCCCTGGAAAGGAAAACTGAATAATTTAAAGGTGTCAAATCATCCCAAATTGATTTATAGGCTCACTGATAGTCCAAAACCATTTAAAAAATTTTTTCAAAAGGATCTTAAAACATATTTAGATGAATAAACATGCAAAGTAAGTTTAAAAATGAAAAATAATAATTATGAGGAGAAATATAACATGTTCAAACATTAAAATGTTAGAGTCCTACCACAATTTTTATAATAGTACTAACACAAATTAAAATATATGATAAGGAAAACTTCTCAAATCAAAAAAAAGAAAGAGGGGCTTCCCTGGTGGCGCAGTTTGAGAGTCTGCCTGCCAATGCAGGGGACACGGGTTCGTGCCCCGGTCTGGGAAGATCCCACATGCCGCGGAGCGGCTGGGCCCGTGAGCCATGGCCGCTGAGCCTGTGCGTCCGGAGCCTGTTGTCCGCAGCGGGAGAGGCCACAACAGTGAGAGGCCTGTGTACCGCAAAAAAATAAAAGAATTATTCATTAAATGACTCTAGGGAAAGTCACGGGCTTAGAGATCATTATTTATAACCCATACCTTATACTATTTCATTAAATGCATATCAAATGAATTTACGAATTAAATGTAAAATTCAAAATATAAAAAGCAAGCATAAAATGAAATATTTATCAGATTTCTGCAAGGAGGAAGCTTTCTAAAATTAAAAATAGTGAAACAAGTCTCCAGTAAACATATAAACAAAAGATATGAATAGACAGTTGCCCAAAGAGAAATTAATGCATGTTAGAAATATAGAAAAGTCTAACGTCATTAGAAGGCTTTAAAATTTTTTCAGAATGAAATGATTAAATCCAAGTAGATTCTATTTTCATCCCTCCACTTATTTCTTATTTCAAGAATAAAAATACTGAATGCTGGTAAGGAGGTATTAAAACAGGCACTCTCAGACTCTCTGGTAGTATAAACTGGTTTAAACCATTTTGTTAGTAGTACATCAAAAATCTTAAAATGACTGTATCTCTCAACCCAATAATTCCACTTTTAGAATTATTCTCCTTGAAGAAATTCCTATATACAAAACTTGTAATGTGCAAATGTACAATAGTCACAAAAATATTTTAAAAAGAAAATTGAAGATAACCATAAATAGTAATGTGATTAAATATCATGGTATATGATTAAACTTTGGAAACACTAAAAATGTAAAATTTACAATGAGGAGAGGAAATAATATGATAATTTTTAAAAAGAAACAAACTTCAATACAAAAGCATAATAAATGTGCAAAAATATTAACTGTTTTTGGATGATGGAACTACTGGAATTTTCTGTATTTGTTTTTTTTAAATATATGTTCTGATTTGTCTATTATGAACATGTTTAACTTTTATGATTAGAAAAAGATAAAGTAGTTTGAAAACTCAGAAAGTAACATATTTGTTTTTATAACAATTCATGCTTTTCTGCCTATGTGAGAAATATATAAAATAACAATTGCCAATTTATATTTCTTCCCGGACCACATGCATAATTATAGACTCCTAGGTGTCCAAGTAGAATGCTATTATATACATTGCAATAAACTTTGATTAAAAAACATGATTTGGGGCTTCCCTGGTGGCGCAGTGGTTGAGAGTCCGCCTGCCGATGCAGGGGACGCGGGTTCGTGCCCCGGTCTGGGAGGATCCCACATGCCGCGGAGCGGCTGGGCCCGTGAGCCATGGCCGCTGGGCCTGCGCGTCCGGAGCCTGTGCTCCGCAGCGGGAGAGGCCACGGCAGTGAGAGGCCCGCATACCGCAAAAAATAAATAAATAAATAAACATGATTTGTTTGTTTAATCAGCAGATATAAAAGAGTACCTGCAATTTATATTTATAATATTTTATAGATAACTTCAAAATTAAATCATGATAAATAAGATGATTGGGAAAAGAAGATACACAGAATTATAATATGAGTCACATTTTAATTTTTATTAAAATTAATACCTATTTATTTCTTTTTCCTTTTTAGTTCATGATCATTTTAGTGGTTCGTGACACGAAAAATTAAAATTGATGATTATGGAGAAGATGTTGAGTTTTCCAAATTATTATTAAAATATAAAAGGTTTAAAATTCTTATTGAGCAACAAAAAGCATCCAGCAAAGATTTTCAAAAACATCTGTAAAATGGAAAAAAAAAATGTGGGGAGCTATTAATAGAGAAATAAGAGAACTGGAGCTATCCCACTGGGAATGTTCCCAGATTGTAGCAAACATTACCATACAGTAACCTTCTGAGGGTAATTATGTTTGGAATATTTACATTTGGACTAAATGAGCACTGAAGGAAAATGCATTGTAATTAGTAGTGGATAAGCTTGCTAGGACACAACTTGCTTCAGCCAGCAAACATTAGCTATCCAGAAAATACCATGTTTAAGTCAATTTTAATATTTTACAAGACAATTATTCATTTATGTGTCCCATTTGGCATGCAAAACTTTTTCCAGAATGCTTCCAGGAGAAAAGTTACCCTGATTGTGGGGAGTTTGGAATTAATCAGGCTGGAATGGACAAACAATTATGTATATTACAGTTTATTATTTTGAACGTCACTGATTTAAGACATGATCATTCAAGTCTGACTGGGCTCTTGTTTTCCTTGGAATCATCAAGGGAGAAAATGTTTACAAGGCAAATGAGTATCATAAATGAGAATCTCCTAAATAAGAAAACTAATTTTAAACACATCAGCGAATTGACTTGCTATGAGGGTCAAATGAGTTTCACTCGAATGAGCCACACCTGCGAGGAAGGAGACAGCATAGCCCTGAGGAATGAACAGCAGATGAGAGGATGTGTGTGGAGTCTGCTGCTTTAACTCCTGCAGACAGCTCAGCTCTGGAGATGGGTGGACTGGAGAATCAGCATGGTTTGAACACAGGTCATCTACACACAGAAGGGTCCACCACTGTCAAATAGGCAATGGTTGAGGGTGTTGCAAATATAAGGATAAAAACTATATCCTGGTGTCAAGACCAGCCTTCCACGGTTGCATAAATGCATAATATAAATGTGAATTTTAGAATCCTTTTTGAAGGGAGGAAGCAATTTATTTGAGGATACTTACATCACAGAATCTGTTAACTACATATAGTCATATATTCACTTTAAAAAATGAAAAAGGAACTCTCCTACCCTGTTGGTGAGAATGTAAATCGATGCAGCCACTATGGAGAACGGTATAGAGGGAGGTTCCTTAAAAAAACTAAAAATAGAGTTACCATAGATCCAGCAATCCCACTTCTGGGCATATATCCGAAGAAAACTCTAATTCAAAAAGATACATGCACCCCAATGTTCATAGCAGCACTATTTACAATAGCCAAGACATGGAAGAAACCTAAATGTCCATCGACGATTGAATGTGGTATATATACACAATGGAATATTAGCCATAAAAAGGAATGAAGTAATGCCATTTGCAGCAACATGGATGGACCTAGAGATTATCATACTAAGTGCAGTAAGTCAGACAGAGAAAGACAAATATCATATGATATCAGTTATATGTGGAATCTAAAAAAATGATACAAATGAACTTATTTACAAAACAGAAATGACTCACAAACATAGAAAACACACTTATGGTTACCAAAGGGGAAAGGGTTGGGGGGGAAGGATAAATTAGGAGTTTGGGATTAACAGATACACACTACCATATATAAAATAGATAAACAACAAGGTCTTATTGTATTGCACTGGGAACTATATTCAATACCTTGTAATAACCTATAATGGAAAAGAAGCTAAAAAAGAATAGAGATATCAGGACTTCCCTGGTGTCACAGTGGTTAGGAACCTGCCTGCCAATGCAAGCAGACACGGGTTCAATCCCTGGTCTGGGAAGATCCCACATGCCGTGGAGCAACTAAGGCTGCACACCACAACTACTGAAGCCCAGGTGCCCTAGGGCCCACACGCCACAGCTACTGAGCCCACGCACCACAACTACCGCAGCCTGCACACTCCAGGGCCCACATGCCAGAACTACTGAGCCCACATGCTGCAACTACTGGAGCCCGCGAGCCTAGAGTCCGTGCTTCGCAACAAGAGAAGCCACCGCAATGAGAAGCCCGTGCACCACAACAGTTGGATAACAAACTGAGGTGACTTTATAAGATGCATTCTTGGCACTTGGGGTGTTTTTTTAATTTAACTTTTTATTATGAAAATGTTCAAACATACATAAAAATAGAGAGACTAGTATAATGAGTCTCCATGTATCTATCACCAAGTGAAAACGATCAATATTTTGGTGGCATGGACTTTGATTAGAATTACCACTGCAGGGTGTGTCTCTTTCACCTTATTATCTGGAATACCAAGCATAGTCATGACACATATATAAATGAGTGACTTAATGAACAAATTTCAAATGAAAAGAAAGTAAAAGGGAAATTCCCTGCCGGGCCAGTGGTTAGGACTTCGAGCTTTCACTGCTCTGGGCCTGGGCTCAATCCCTGGTTGGGGAACTAAGATCCCTCAAGCCATGTGGTGTGGCCAAAAAAAATTAAAAAAATAAAAGTATTTAGTTCAGAAAATTGTAACAGGAAAAAAGAGCTAAATCACTACTAGAAGAATACTGCACTCTAGCAGACCGATTTGATATAAGAACTGGAGAGATGAAAGTGTGAAATAGAGTAAATCACAATCCAACCATATACCCACCAAAAAACAAAAGAAAAGTAGGCTGATCCGCTTTCCAGAGCCCAGAAGGAAAGGAGAAAAGAAATAAGTTAACATGTATCAACTTTCCTAAGAATAACAGACAACCTATTCTGGATCTGTAGAAGAAGGGCAAATCAGGAATGAGGGTTGGGATTGGTACAGTAATGGTGTACTGCAACTGCAAAAAGAAAGCAAACAGGATGAAAGAATCAGAAGCAGGTAGGGATGACTCAGATAAATGGGAGAAGATGGATACTTTTAAGGAAAAGAAACAGGAAGAGCTCTGTCAAGTGAAAGGGCCCTGGAAGCAAAACAACAAGTATAGTGAGTGCCAAGACCTTGTTCTCTAATGTCATTCCCTACAGAAAGGAAGGAACCAGGGCTTCTAAGAGGAATGACTGATTCCAGGGCTGGCGTGCTATCATACTGAATCATATAGGCGTAGTCTATTCCCCTTGTTTCACAGACTCGTAAATGTGCACCCAGGGAAGTTATGTAACTTTTAAAAAGTCATAAAGTTGTTCAGAGGCAAAAATCAAAAGTAAAATCCACATCTGATTACAAGAAAGTTGCCTTTGCACTATGCCATATTATTTATGTGTGTATGTTTATATTTATAATATTGATATTTATTTTATTTAGTTAATATTTTATTTTATGTTTATATATTTTATATTTACACTATTATATTTATTTATTTAAAAACACATTTAAAAATGAATACTATACTATCAATACAAGCTCCTTGAGAGCAGGGTTTTTTTTTTTTTTGATTCATTCACTGACATTTTCCCAGTGCCTACAAAAGTAATGACGTATATTCAGTGCTTACGAAATATTTCCTGAACAAATGAATGTAGGGGCAAACAGTTATAAAATGTCAAAACCATTAGTTATGTGATATTTTAACTAAGCTGGTACTACATGAAGGCAAGTACTATCTTTTGTTCACTGTCCTATCTTAGGCACCTTGAACTTGGGCTGATATCAAATATTTAATTAACACTTTGAAATCGCTATGAAATGGTGATTGATTTGTACCACAAACTTTATTTTGACCAGAGGCAGCATGATGTGGTAGACAGCACTAGTCCAGATGGGTGGTCTAGGTTAGGAACTCAACTCTTCAATTAACTGGCTTCATAGCTTTGGATAAGTAACTTCAGCTCTCTGGACAGTGCTAAAATGAAAGGGTGAACATATTTCCAGTCTCTAATTCACCTCTAATACACTAAGATGAATCTCCCCGCACCTTTGGCAAAAAAATATTAATAATTTTGCAAGACTCTAGATGTAACAGCTTAGTAACTCACTGATTTTCAAATGTATGACATTCTTCTTCTGAAAACTGTCATGTCAGATAGGTCGTGAGGGAGCGAAGATATAAAGTTGGGTTACAACTGCTCTGAGCAATTTTCATCATCTAGATCACAGAGGTAAAATGCTGAAAAACAGACACCTTGGCAGTGGCATAAAACAGATCTAGTAGCAAAATCTTCTAGCCCCTGCAGTTAAGTGTGAAATGCATCTAAACACAGATGTTTCTTTCAATTTCAGAACATCAGAATATGGAGAGTTACGGAATGTCACTTAAGCATAGAATAGAGTACCTAACAAAACAGGTCAACTACTATCACTGGCTAAACCATTTTCTGCATAAAACCGACCATCACCAATAAACTTTACTTAGTCATTGGTTCCCGTTCTACTCAGCTACGTAAAATCCATCATAGGCCACAGAGTCCATTTTTTCAAGGGTTTCCACTGGTGTGCTTCACGGGTTTCATATACCGCCCACCACCATCGCCACTCCCAATCTGACTTGTCTTGAATGGAAATAATATTAATCATTCATTTATTATGTGTCTGTGAGTTGAAATTTTATCATATTTAGAAAGTGATGACAATAGAAGTCTGAAAGGCAAGGTGTGTCAACTCCAAACATTGCATTTTCTTACTGTCCTCTTCATGATTTTTAAGACTTCTTCTATTAGCATAGGCAAATGGGTTGGAATTCAAATTTGACATTTAAAAATATAATCTAAGTTCTATTTCAAAGCTTGACACATGCAAGGTTGAACGGTGGCACTATGAAGAAAAGGCAACATCACGTATTTTCAGAGCAGGTTATGATGTTTAGTCCTCCATGGCTTTGAACATACTGCTCCCTCTTTTTGCGATAAATTTCCCTCCTGCCTCTCTATCTGTAAAATCCTGTGCATCCAAAACCGAGCTCAGGCATCACCATCTGTCACAGGTCGTTTACAACATTTCTCTCCTTACACCTGGTGGTCACCTCCCACACTAACTTGCTTGGCCAGTGAGAATAACAAGTGTCACACAAGCAAAGACTTGAAAAGGATTATGAATTGAAACTTACTTTCTCTTGCTCTTTTGGGTATACAGCAACAGTGTCAAGAAGCCTCGGCTTCCCTGCTACATGTTGGAGACATGTAACCCAATTGTCCCTGTGGCTCCTGCCATCCACCACACACGTGAGTGAGACCGTTCACAAACAACCAGACCCCAGTGACACACCAGCTGATCACATGAGTGAGTCCAGGTGAGACCATCCAGATACATCCGGCCAAAATCGCTGGTCTACAGATTTGTGAGCTAGTAACCGATGATCCTTTTCAGGGACTATGTTTTGGAGTGATTCATAACAAGCAAAAATGAGCTGATAGAAAAATGTGTTTCTATAAGTGAGGTGTTGCTATAAAAAATATCTAAAAGGTGTGACAGCGGCTTTAGGGGTAGGCAGCCAGCGGAAGCTGGAAAAGCTGTGGACCAAGGCTGTTCGCAAAGACTGGAATAGTAGCAAGAAAGCCGTTAGCAAAGGCTGGAAAGAATGCTGAACCAACTATTAGTGAAGACTGGAACGACAATAAGTAAACTGCTGCAGCAGGCTGAAAACATGGTGACCCATTAGTATAGTAGTCCAACAATTCACAGCTGTCACCTGTGGTACTTTGGAAGATAGCAAATATACCTAATAAACTTGTGGAGCTCTTAGGGAGATTTCCAGGCAGTACCAACTGGTTTCTGCTAGCTGTCTATTAGAAGGTATTGTAAGTCTGGAAGAGAGTGGATATATGTATATGTATGGCTGATTCACTTTGCTGTACAGCAGAAACTAACACATTATAAATCCAACGTATATACTCCAATATAAAATTAAGTTTTTAAAAAACTACTGTTAAGAGAGAGATGAGCTAAAGAAGGAACTGCTCAGTTTGTAAATAGAATTTAGAAGACAATGACCTTCATGCCCAGCAGGAGAAACTTTAAGAAAGTGGAAGTGCATTATGTTTTATTCAATTTAAAAATTTTTTATTCAATATTAATTTGTACTTCCCTTGAGTTTGCAAATTCTTTTACTAATTCTGCCATGATGCTTTATTAGAAAAAGCGAATCTCTGAGGTTACAGAAGCTATTTACCCAATTACACAGCACGTAGTAAAGCCAGGATTTGATCTCCAGCTCTCTGGATTCAAAATTAGTACTCTTTCCTTCTTCCCTGTTTCCCTAATTCTATCAATCAAGAGAGCCTTCCAATTTATGAGTTATTTAACTTAAAATAAAATGTATCCTATTTTTTTCATGTATAATGATTCTCAAAATATACACAAGAGTTTCACAGAACTGAATCTTTTTAATATTCAAGATGGGTGATAGAATGATACATTATGTATGAAGGGCTGTAATATGCTTTTTTAATTATAATAGAGAGGAAATTACTACGGTGTCCCGATAGCTTGTGCTGTTGAAGGTGGACTCTCTTTGATATCTGACCCGTAATGCTCCCCTAGTATATCTTCTGCTGTTTCTGGCTTAGCTTCTTCCTCTTTTTCTGGATAAGCTTTTTCTCTGTTTTTTTTTTTATTTGGAAAATTCCCATTTAGATTAATGAAATGGAATTTTCCCTGGCAGGAGAACAAGGAAGAAATGAATGTTCAACAGCAGGAGGATATAATATTAAACCTACTTAGAAAGGGAGGAATACATTCAGTTAAGATGATTGTTCCCTTTTTTTTTTTCCCTCCACACAGAGAACTCTATTCTTGGAACAATTTATATGTTATTTTCCCTGGAATCAGGGAACACATAATAAATTTCTTTAAGTCTTTTATTCTTTGAATTTTCTCACAATCTCCGTTCTCCTGGGATTTGGAAATGAGAAAATTCTCCATCTTTTAAAAACATGAATACAATAAGAATTAAGCCTCCTACAATGACCTTTAAGTGTGGCAGAAGAAACTTCAAGAATATAAAACTGCACTGTATTTTATTTAATTTTTAGAATTTTATGATTCAACATTAGTTTGTACTTTCCTTGAGTTTGCAAATTACGTCTTTTACTACTTTTGCCATGATGTTAGATTTCAAAATTAATGCTCATCAAATGCAGTTGTTTTTGTCATGTATCAAATATCTTAAATATTGTAGAAGAAAGAGAATTAGAACATAACTCATAGTTTATCATATTATTTGGTATCGTTATAATGCACGGTTTCTCACTAGAGGCACTATTTAGTAGCATTTTGGCCAGAAAGATAATTCCCTGTGTGAGATTGTTCTGAGCATTGCATTAGTTTATCACGTCTGGTCCCAACACACTAAATGGCTACAGGACCCCAGAGTCATTGGGAGAAGCAAAAGTGCCCACACACATTTACAATTACCCTTTGGGGGTGTCGTATTGTCCCTGAGGATATTCATTGATACAGTGCAGATCTGAGACATCCCAAACTCTTTTTCCCCTCTACATCTCTCCCAATGAATTATAGGAGTCCCTAGGGGGTATCTCACTTGTGCTCATGGAATAGACCTGTCCTCTCCTACATGACAGCAGCTAACTTCCTTCCTCCTGCTTCAGCTTTCTGCAGTGATGTCCATCTCATCATTGCTGGTGCTTTTTCCTGCGACAGCTCTTTCCAGATACACACTGGTACCACTGTCTTCTCAGAACCTGCCTGTTTCCTCCACATTCTGACAGTTGTGAACGAAAATATCACCTGCCATATCAGTAAACAAAGGATGTTGCAGCCATCAAGCCTGACGATGAACCCTGAGGGAACTCAGGGTGGAGGCAGGATGCCCCCCCATCCAGCAGTCAGCTGCTGCAGCCACCCCTACGTTGCACCCTGAGAGGACTCAGGATGAGAAAACACAGGATACTGGCCCCAGACAGCTGAGGTGCATATCAAAGGAATAATTTCAGTGAGCCCAGTCTCTTGCATCTTCCCATATATAGAAAAGTGCTAAATTTCTTAACTTGAGATGTCTGGTTTTCTTTTATTAGTAGTAAGCTTTTAACGTTCCAACTACCTGGTCTTTTGTTGCAAAAACTCTGATGTATCCTGGCTCCCCCCTTGCCTCTTCAGAACAGTTTCTCAGCGTTATTTGAGATGCTATGTCCCGGGCTTGAAGTCCTCAGAGTGCCCACCGAATAAAACATAACTCTCAACTTTTACGTTGTGCATTATTTTTCAGTCGACCTAGTATTAAGTGAGATGAACGGTACGCTTTGGTAAGTTTCGGGGGGAGGAGGTTGGAGCTGAGAGCTCTAGCCTTTCATCCCAGAACCTGTATGTAACACTCTCCTCCCTTAGAATGAGTTACTTCCCAAGAGCATCTCAGCCCCTACCGGATTCTGGATTCCATGAGAGCAGGGAGTTTTGAGGAACAATACCTGGCTTATTGCCAGTGTCAAATATTTAGAGCTTGGATTTATCTTGAACTCGTGTATTAAAGTTCCTGAATTAAGCAGCAGCCTCTGCTAGACCTCTAGATATACTCAAAAGTGTCGCATCTAAACCCTATTTAAATTCCCAGACTGAGACACTCCTCTATAATTTTAGCTTTTAAAAACTTAGTTGAAATCTTAACTGTGTGCTCATCTTATGCTTCCAAATGCTTATATTTTTCTGTTGTCCCAAACTCAATATGTCCAGAACAGAAGTATTATCTTTCCCATCAAACCTGCTAGAAAGTCTTTCCAACTTCTTAAATTTGTGGAGGAGGGGAGAGGAATCAGTAGTATAATCATACTTCATGAAAAACGCTGAGGTAATCTTTGACTCTTCCCTTTCTTATTTTTATTAGATACTAATTATTACATGTTAGTAATTCCTTCTTAGTGACCTAATATGTCACTAATTTCAACGATCCCTTTATAAATTAAAAAAAAACTTTTTAAATTAATTTATTTAGTTTTGGCTGCATTGGGTCTTCGTTGCTGCGTGTGGGCTTTCTCTAGTTGCGGCGAGCGGGAGCTACTCTCTGTTGCAGTACGTGGGCTTCTCAATGGGTGGCTTCTCTTGTTGCAGAGTACAGGCTCTAGGAGCACGGGCTTCAGTAGCTGTGGCACGTGGGCTCAGTAGTTGTGGCTCATGGGCTCTAGAGCGCAGGCTCAGTAGTTGCAGCACGCGGGCTTAGTTGCTCCGCGGCATGTGGGGTCTTCCCAGACCAGGGCTCGAACCCATGTCCCCTGCATTGGCAGGCAGATTCTCAACACTGTCCCTCCAGGGAAGCCCCCTCCTTTATTAATATTTTCTTAATTCTCCAATTACATTCTTTCCACGTTGCCATGACACTTTTTTTCCGACCTTTATTGCCTTGAACTGGATTAATCAACTACCTGTGACTCAGTTTCTCCTTGATTTATTCTGCCCTCTACCCTATCAAGTGAATTTTCCATCGGACCATATACAGCTCTGTACCTACTTGGTCAACTATTCCTTGATGTCACTCATTTTACAAATATTTATTGGACACCTATCATGTACCAGACCTTGCTCTTCCTTTCCTTATTAAAAAAAAAAATCCTACTTATTTAATATGAAATTTATCCTGATTCCTTTAATCCACAGAACTCTTTTCTCTGAACTTGTATTCCACAATAGCTCATAGTCAGAAGTACAAAGCTCGGAATTTTATTAATAATCAATTGTTTTCACAATAAATTATAAATCCTTGGAAGACATACATCATATTTTACTCCATTTACATATTTTTATATTATCTGGAACAGGGCTAGGTACATTATAATTGATTATGAATAAATACTTGTTCACAATTTTTGTTGAAAGCTTAGATTCTCCCAAAAATGAGCTATCTGGTATAGAACATATAAAATCTCCATTCATTGATCTTGGCCGGTTTCCTATAGGCTGTGATGTTTCTTGTTTTTAAACAAAATAAAGTCTTGCTAATTAAATTTTTTAGGATGGATGTTACTGAGTTAACTCATTCCTTAATCTCTCAGCACTGCTTTAAAATGATTTAACACTTCTTTGTGCAGTGTCTAACTTACTTAAGTATTTAACATTTATTTTCCTCCTATGTTATAGAAAAATTATAATTAATGAGAGTACACCTGCAGAAAAAGTTTATTAAATTGCTTTTGTGAAATGTGATAAGTGAATTGAAATTTTACACGAAAAGAGCAAAAGAATGAGAATAGCCAAGGAGAAGAAAGAACAGCCAATACACTACTGAAGAAAAAATGTGCATAGATGGAGAAGAGAATTGACCTACTAGACTTCGAGGCTTACTTAAAGTTTCACAAGTGTCTTAGTGGTGCAGAGATACACAAATATACCAAAGCAACAAAAATAGGAACCAAACCTCAGAGACAGACCTTCACATATGTATATGAAAGAAGTCAGAGCTGCAGTTTTAGAGCAATGTGGAAGGAATGGACGACTTAATAAATAATGGATGGAGAGTTTGCTTTCTATATGGACCCGCGTCATAACCAAAAAATAAATTCCTGATGATTAAATACACATAAATGTCTAAACGTTCTGAAGAAAATATAGATTATCTTTGCAAACTTGTGTCACAAAAGGGACTTCTTAAGACCGAAAAACAGCAAATACAAGTCTCTTAAAATAAGAACTTCTGTTGATTGGAAGACACCATTTTTAAAATGTAAAAAGACAAGATATAAACCAGGGTAATATATTTCCAACACATTTTAGTTAGAACAAAGTGTTAGAATCATATACGTCTATAAAACGTCAGTTAAAAAAAAAAAAAGCCATGCAAACCAATAGAAAAATGGACAAAAAGCATGGGTACCCATTTCATAGAAGATGAAAAGCCAATATTAAGTAAACATACAAAAAGATGTCCAGCTTCACTTGTAATCAGGAAAAGCCTGAAATATCATTTTGCACCCAAAATATTGGCCACAATTTGAAAGCCTGACAGACCAACGTGCTGGTGAGGATAAGGGAAAACAGAAATTCTTAAATACGGCTCATGAGAGAGTAAATGCGTCCAACCTCCTCTGAGAATAATTTGACATTATCTAGTAAAGGTGAAGATGTACCCACCTAACAGCTAGCAATTCCAACTCTAGATAAATACCCTAGACTACAGAAACTCTCATATATATGCAACAGTACACAGGGGCTAAAATATTCATTGCAGTACTGGTTTTAATAGTGAAAACCGGAACCAACTCAAAAGATCATTGACAGGAGACTGGATAAATAAGTTGTGGTAGATACATAAGGTGGAATACTTAATTTATAGCAGTGAAAACAAATGGACTAGAGTTTCATGCAGCCAGATGAATGAAACAATGCTGATGAAAAAGAAAGTGACAGAAGAATACATAGACTGCAGTTCCATTTATAAAAAATGTATATAGAAACACATACAAAACCCCACAAACATATTATTTAGTGATACATACGTTTTTTGGAACTACGAAGAAAAATAAAGAAATAACACCCATAATTCCAGATAGTGGTTACCCAGGAAGCCAGGAGTGGAGTAAGTTGGAAGGCTGGTGATGCTTGGTAATGCTAGGATCAAAAATATGTCACGGTTTTCATTCTTAAGCCGCGTGGTACGTAGAGGTGTTTATTTTTCTTATTTATACTGTGCATATGTATATTATATATTCTTTACATATATAAATAATTAAATGAATTTGTTGTTACCATATGTAATAGGCGTTTAGTGAACTAACTATGTTCCTGGTTTACAACCTGATTCTAAAGTGGGTTTGTTTGCCTAAATTGTCTGGATATGTACCTGCAGTGGTCACTTTAAGCACAATTTCTGCTTTGTGTGCATGGTTCCAATAACCGAATGTAAAGAGGACTCGCTCTTTACGGCTCTGTCTTACTTCCTCGAGAATTCACATCCAAACTCTACGGAGTAAGTCCATCCATGGGAACAAGCAGAAAGTCGGGGTGGTTGTGATGAAACTGGGGACTGGGATTATTTCTATTCATTCTGTATATCAATAATTTGGGAGATTTCCACTTTGCTCTATGCTGAGTGGTAACGGTCTACATGCCTACAATTTCAAAATAACATTTTCAAAAATAATCCCCTTCTTTTTTACAACTCTCCCCACACTCCGTATCTTCAGGAACATATGGTAGTTGCCAGAAAAAGCCAAGGGAATATCTGAGACATTAATGCGCCCTGCTGCTATGATCACAAGAATAAAGAAAACTGGGAATCCAGCAATCTCCTCACACAACCACTGCCTCCTGCCAGCTCTTATAGCAAATAAAAACCATCACTTCGGGGAAGGATGGTTGCACGGTGACTAAGCAGACAGATGGCAGGTGTGAGTCAAAACACTCTGGGGCGCTAGCTCAAAGCATTCTGCATTACTCACTGCTGGAGAAAGAGAGAAGCAAAAAATCCATCGCCGAGTGGACGAGGAGTAAAGTGCTCAAAATCCAACCAATAGACACAAATACAAAAGGTAGAGGAGACAGCCAAGGTTTTAAGCGTTGTAACTTCTTACCAAATTCTTCAGTCCTGCCCTTTGATCTTTCTCTGCCTTCATCTGATTTAAGCCTCTCCCACCTCGCTGGCTGGTGTTCCCTGTGAGGCACAAAGAGATTATTGTTTCTCCCCGTTACTGCCCCGCCTGGGCTGGGACCACCTGTTAGAGAGGTTAGCCTGCTGCATTCCTGGAGGGCACTGTCCCAAGGCCACAGGAACGATGTGAACCACATCCTCGCCTGGTCAGCATCCCCCATGGCCATCAGAGCCTTAGCTTTCCGTTCCTGTCGTCGGGAGGAACCAAACCTAATTTGTCTGTGCTGGATGCTCAGAAGAAAACAAAGATTTCAACCACTCTCTCTAATTTGCATAACTGTTTTTCCTATTGCCGTCCCAAAGATTAGCTTTCACGAGTATGAATGTAATTACAGAAAAGGGCCCTAGGTGGAGCCTCAGTACTGGTCGCCACAAATGCAAGAGCGAATGAGAAAGAACATACATCAAAGTCCTCTAAAAATGCCACAAAGAATGACAGCATTTTATCCCCAGACTTGTGCGTTGTTGATATTGTGCTTCCGGTATAGGAAAAAGATGAATATAGAAAAATATATGTTTCGCTTAAGAATAACTCTCAAAAGAGTGTGTTCCCTAATAAAGAATGAAAGCACATTATTCTGGGGTGAGCGGATGTAAGCTATTATGTATAGGATGGATAAACAAGGTCCTACTGTAGAGCACAGGGAGCTATATTCAATATCTTGGGATAAACCGTAATGGAAATGAATATGAAAAAGAGTGTATGTATGTGTAATTGAATCACTTCGCTGTATAGCAGAAATTAACACAACACTGTAAATCAACTATACTTCAATTTTAAAAAAATAACAAAAAAACAAGCACATTCATGCCGCTGTGGGTATTCTGTCTCAGGGGGTTTCTAAGAGGCAGTGTTTGGGCGGGAGGGACTGTCCCTAACCTCTTAGCATGGTCTCCCCACCATTTCTCCTTGCTCCTTAGAGGGACACCACCACTAACTTATTTTTAGGGTAAAAAATCTCACATTATAAGAGAAATAATCAGAATTATTTTAAACGACTTTAATAGGTTACAAACGGAAACTGCAAGATGTCAAAATTACCTTTTCTGGGGGGCTTCCCTGGTGGCGCAGTGGTTGAGAGTCCGCCTGCCAATGCAGGGGACATGGGTTCGTGCCCCGGTCCGGGAGGATCCCACATGCCGCGGAGCGGCTGGGCCCGTGAGCCATGTCCGGAGCCTGTGCTCCGCAATGGGAGAGGCCACAACGGTGAGAGGCCCGCGTACAGAAAAAAAAAAAAAAAATTACCTTTTTCTGTATTTTTTTTTAAATCTTTGTCACCATCACCAAAGAATCCAGACAGACTTATTTGATTTTGAAACCTTATTGTATTCTGAGGAATCTATACAGCACTTAGACAGAAAAACGTATTTGTTATCACATGTAGAGATTATTCATGCAAAAGTGAGATTTGGAAGATTTTGCCAGCCAATGACAAATAAGTGGTGGAAAAGTGGTAAAGTGAGAATGCCTGCCTAAATGCAGGATTTCTGCATTCTGGGTAGAATTCTTTGGGTCTGCAGTTGGAATTCAGGACATACATACTGATCCTCTCTATTTAAAAATCTTGATATTTTGCTCATCATGATTCGTTTTGCCTTAAATTTTAAAAATACTTTAAATATTGTAAATATTTTTGTAAAATTTTGATTTATTAAACATATTAAAATTCTTAAAAATATCTTGATAACCGAGTTTTTGGGTGCTCCTTAAATTTTGCAGTTGAGGTGATGGCTTTACTCACCTCATCCTGGTGCTAGACCTGATCTACAGACAATTTTTTTTTTTTCTTGCGGTACGCGGGCCTCTCACCGTTGTGGCCTCTCCCGTCGCGGAGCACAGGCTCCGGACGCGCAGGCTCAGCGGCCATGGCTCACGGGCCCAGCCGCTCCGCGGCATGCGGGATCTTCCCGGACCGGGACACGAACCCGTGTCCCCTGCATCGGCAGGCGGACTCCCAACCACTGCGCCACCAGGAAAGCCCTACAGACAATTATTATTTTCAAAAACTTCTAATTGAAACTTAGCATTTCCTTTTCCTTTTCTTTTTTTTTTTAGCATTGTCTTTAACTATAAACTTAGGCAACAAACTATAACAGTATAAGTATTATCTGTGACTTCGAGGCCAGTAGAAATTATAGATGACTTCATGTGACATTATGATTGTTGCAAATATCACCAAATATCATTTATGTTCATCACTACTTTCAAATTATGATAGCTATATCTGCAGTATATCTTGTTATTCAATGCCTTAATAAGCACACATTAATATACTACAAAAATTTTTAAATAATTTATAACTATATTTTAATATAATTATTTTCTTTTATAATCTTATGTAATTATTTTATTCATTTAAATGCGCTATTCTGAAAAGGGATCCACAACTTTCCCAGACTGTCAAAGGATGCAAAGTACAAGAAAGTTTAAAACCCATTATAGGATAGCTACCTAGCTGGCTAATAATCTCTTGGTCAAGTTATCTCTCAGCTGGGACTACTCATTAATTCAGGTAACCTATAACTCACATATACATACATTCATACTCACATAAAGTATACAGATAGCTAGATAAAGAAAGAGAGAGAGAGAGAGAGACATAGAGAGAGATAAATAAGAAGTTTTTTGAAATCATTCATGCTAAAATAAACCAAATCAGTTTAATTACGTAGACATACTCTAAATGGTATAAGAACACTTAGTATGCTAAAAGTCCAAGTTCTAGGTCTTACTTGAACTCAAATCTCTTGGGGTCTTGGGCCTAGAATCAAACTTCTTTGTGAGCTTCCTTGAGTTTCTGAATCAGATGGTTGTTGTCCTAAATGTGCCTCAAATTCCAATCCTTAGAGGTTACTACGAGAGGTCATCAAGACTTCCAAACCATTTAGAAAAGAGTATTTTTAAAACTTTCTGTACTTAGTACTGCTTCCTTTCCTTTCCACTTTTCTCTCTCCCTCCATCCTTCCCTTCCTTGTTTCCTTCCTTTTAGAGAAACTGGCTTTTAAAAAATTATCAAATATTCTAAATAATTTAAAGGGAGAATTTCATAACAAAATCTGTATGTGTACACACCATCCAACTTAAGAAATTAAACACTGAAAATAAAGTTTAAATTCTGTCATTAACTTTTCTGATCATATGCCACTCCCTCACCTTCAAGAAGTAATTAATATTCAGAATTTGGTGTTTATTATTCACATACATATGTACGTCTCATGAAATAACACATAATACGCTGAATGCTTTTACATTTGTCTATTTGGACATATTGCATGTGTCATCTTCAACTTGCTATTTTCTCAGCATTACGTTTGTGAAATTTATTCATAATGATATAAGTAGCTCTATTCATTCTTTTTTATAAACTCTTTATTTATTTATTTTTTGCGGTACGCGGGCCTCTCACTGTTGTGGCCTCTCTCGTTGCGGAGCACAGGCTCCGGACGCGCAGGCTCAGCGGCCATGGCTCACGGGCCCAGCCGCTCCGCGACATGTGGGATCTACCCGGACCGGGGCACGAACCCGTGTCCCCTGCCTGTATCGGCAGGCGGACTCTCAACCACTGTGCCACCAGGGAAGCCCAACTCTTTATTTTGAAATAATTTTAGACTTACAGAAAAGTCAGAGGGTAAAGAGCCTACCCACACATCACCTCCTCAACTTTTCCCAGTGGGTATTTCACACAACAATGGTACTTTGTCCAAATGAAGAAATTAACATTCATACATTACAAATAACTAAACTAGAGACTTTATTTAGATATGACCAGTTTTTCCACTAATATCCTTTTTCTGTTCCAGATTCTAATCTGGGATACCATATTGCATTTAGGATCTTCTTTTTCTACTGCATGATTATACTAAAATTTATTTCTCCATTCTTATATTTATAGACAAATAAGTTGTTTCCATTTTTTTCATTAATATACCTGATGATATCTTTGTGTACATGTATGATGTCCTTGTGCACATACATGTAACATGTATTCTTCAAAGCAGTTACACCAACATATATCTCACAAAGAAGTGAAAGTTCCCGCTGCTCCAAATTCTTTCTGACGTTTGGTATCTTCAGCCTACGTTGTTAACAATTTATGGGTGTAAGATAGTACTCATTTTTATTTAAATTTACATTTCCTTTACTACTGGTGAGACTGAGTATTTTTCTTGTGTTTCCTATTTTGTGAAATGCTTGGTCATATCCACTGCTATTTGATTTTTTGGTACTGATTTATAGATATTTATATTCACACACACATACTCTACAGCTCATGAAACTGAAAAGTATAATTTACTAAAACTGACTCATATATAACCGTATAAGAAATAATCTCTAAACATTAAGGAAATGGAAATGGTCATTTAAAATTTTTCCCAGAAAAAAAATGCCAAGCCCCATAAAATTTACAGGTGAATTCTATCATATGATCCCAACTTTACACAAACCCTTCTGCTTATGAACATAACTGTAAAGTCTTGGCAAAGTATTGATGAACTGAATCTAGGTGAGTATTAGATTTATAATATATTATGACCCCAAATCACCTGAAGATGATTAAGTTTGGGGGCTATATGACAAAATTTAAAGTGAGTGGTATTGGTAAAGCTACATAAATAGATCAATGGAACCAAATATACAAATTTGAAACACACACATTTAGAGAAACTTGATTTACGGTATCATAGGCATTGCAGGTTAAGTGAGTAAAAGAGAGTCTAAGATAATTATCTTAGCCTGGATTCTTGGAAACTAGAGCCTAGGGGAAAGCTTAAGGGCTTTTACTTTACTGGGAGATCTAATCCTAGGGCAGCAAAAAGTGATTTAAAAAAAAAAGCTGGCCAGGGGGCGGGGGAAGCAGTGAGGCTGTGAAGGAGGGGAAACGAATATATTTCTGAGCTATCCACAGCTTCACATAAAGACATGGTTGTTTGCTCACTGCTCAGTGATGCTGGACATTTTAAGGCAGGTTATTCAGATCATCATGGATGGTTCACAGTAGCCTATCAGTGGGAAGACCGGGGAGAGAATTGATCTGCTGGTTCTCTCTCGTCTTCTATTCCTCACTGGTCAAAGTCTATCTCCGAAACCATGAACCCCAGCACAATTGCAGGCAGTATCACTTGACCTCTTTGGGCCACCTCTAGAACACTCACGCCAAGATCTCATACCTTGTAGTGTTGGATTTTGTCCAGAGTGGGCAGAGGCAGGAGGAGCCAGAGACTCTATGGGTCCATTTGGTTTGGGCCCGTCTTGGGCTGCACCCTGCAGGCCTGCAAGCCCTGTACTTGCCCAGCCTCAAGACCAAGAAAGAGCCCAGAGTCAGCAACAGAGACATTAATGGTTTAATGGATGGGAGATCTTACATGTCTAAAGCAAGGTCCTGCAGCAACACCCCACCGTGTGCAGCAGACGGC
Organism: Tursiops truncatus; assembly: GCF_011762595.2. Taxonomy (NCBI): domain Eukaryota; kingdom Metazoa; phylum Chordata; class Mammalia; order Artiodactyla; family Delphinidae; genus Tursiops; species Tursiops truncatus. The sequence goes on from NC_047045.1 coordinate 14,916,108, forward strand.
AGGCAGGACGTGGCAGTAGTCTTTGCTATGGGGGTGGTGGGGCGGGGGTGTGTACAGGGGGAATTGACATCAGGTTGGCTCATCTATTACCAAGGAAACCGGCCGAGGAGCTTGCCCTTCACCATCCCTTTGATAAGCTATCGTGGTGGAGATGTTCTGAACAAAGATCAGAACAATCACCAGCTGGGCCAGGGGCAATGTATTGAGAGGGAAGGTCAGTCATGTGAGCAGGATATAGGTGAAGCAGGGACTGGTCCAGCAGGGGATGTACAGAGAGCAAGAGAACAGCCATCTTGAGTGGCCTGACCATACAGCCCGGGTTCCAGATCTACTGATGTTCCCACAGCAACAGACATGATGGGGGCAATGCTGGAGCTGCCACTCTCCATGGGTAAGGTCAAGAGAGCTGCAGTGCTGGTAGAGGAGGCATTAGGAACAGCAGACGAGGAGCTCCCCAAGCACCATCAGCGGAGGACCCTGGGCAAGGTGAGGCTGAGTGAATCTGAGGAGCCCCACTTATTGGCCCCAAACAATGGGACAATATGACATCTGATCCTACCTCACACCTAAAAAAAAAAACAATTCTAGGTGGGGTCAAGATCTAACTGTCAACAGAAGACAATTCAGGAGAATACACTTATTTCCTGAGGAGACAGATTTCTTTAACAGGTCTCCAAAAGTACAAACCATAAAGATTTAAAAATTGTATATAACATTTATGGTTAAGAATCTACTGTTCATCAAAAGACTTCATAAAAAGACAGAAAAGACAAATGACAAATGTGGAGAAAATTTTTGCTACACTTATAACTGAGAAAGATATTTAGGCTATATAAAAAAAGTATTAAAATCAGTAAGAAAAGGACAAACAACCCAGTAGAAAAAAAGGCAGATGCTATGAACAGTATTTAATAGAAGAACACAAATGGCCTGTAAACAAATACTCAAACTTAACATCTGAAATCAATCAATGTAATACATCAAACAATATAGGACAAAAACCACATGATCATCTCAATAGATGCAGAAAAAGCACTTGATAAAATTTTATCCTTCATGATAAAAACACTCAATAAACTAGAAATAGAAGGAAATTCCTCAATTTGATTAAGGGTATCTACGAAAAGCTTCCATCAGACTTAATGATGAAAGACTAGATGCTTTCTCCTTAAGATCAGGAACAAGAAAAGAATGTCTGCTCTTGCCACTTCTATTCAACATTGTACCAGCTGTTTTAGCCAGGGCAGTTAGGCAAGAAAGAAAATAAAAGGTCTCCTGATAGGAAAGAAGAAAAATTATCTCTACTTGCAGATGGTATGATCTTTCTTGTATACAGAAAATCCTAAGGATTCTATTTAAAAACTATTAGAACTAATAAATGAATTCAGCTAGGTTGCAGGACACAAGATTTATATACCACGGGCTTCCCTGGTGGCGCAGTGGTTGAGAGTCCGCCTGCCGATGCAGGGCACGCGGGTTCGTGCCCCGGTCCGGGAAGATCCCACATGCCGCGGAGCGGCTGGGCCCGTGAGCCATGGCCGCTGGGCCTGCGCGTCCGGAGCCTGTGCTCCGCAACGGGAGAAGCCACAACAGTGAGAGGCCCGCGTAACGCAAAAAAAAAAAAAAAAAAAAAACAACAACAACAACAACAAAAAGATTTATATACCACAAAATTTCTAGATAGTAGCAATGTACAAACCATAAATGAAATTAAGAAAACAATTCATTTTACAATAGCATCAAAAAGCATAATATATTTAAGAACAAATTTAACAGAAGTACAAAAAATATACTCTGAAAATTAAAAATCATTGTTGGAAGAAATTAAAGAAGACCTAAAATAAATGGAAAGACATTATGTGCTCACAGATTGGAAGGCTTAATATTGTAGTGATGGAAGTACTCTCCAAATTGGTCTACAGATCCAATGCAATCCCTATTAGAATCATGGTTGGTTTCTCTGCAGAAATTGACAAGCTGAACCTAGAATTCATATGGAAATGCAGGGAACCCAGAAGAGCCAAAGCAATGTTGAAAAAGAGCAGAGTTGGAGGGCTCACACTTCCCAATTATAAAACCTACTACAGTCCTGCAGTACGCAAGACATGCGGCACTCAAATACAGGTCACTTGAATAGAATTGAGAGTCAGAAATAAACTGTCATAGTCAGGGCCAATTGATTTTCAACAAGGTGCCAAGACAGTTCAATGGGGAAAGAGCAGTCTTTTCAAGAAACAGTGCTGGGACAACTGGGTATCCACAAGCAAAAAAATGAATTTGGAGCCCTACCTTATGCCATACACAAAATGTAATTCAAAATGGATCAATCTAAATGTGAATGCTAAAACTATAAAACTTTTAGAAGAAAGCATAAACATAAATCTTTAGGACCTTGAACAAGTCAGTAGTTTCTTAGCTATGATATTAAAAGCTCAAGCAACAATAGAAAAAAAATGATAAATTGGACGTCATCAAAATTTAAAACTTTGTGCTTCAAAGGACACCTCAAGACAGTGAAAAGACAACCCACTAAATGGTAGAAAAGTTTTGCTAATTCTATATTTGATAAGAGACTTGTGTGGAGAATATATAACAAACTCTCACTACTCAATAATAAAAAGACAGTTAACCCATTTTAAAAATAGGCAAAGGCTCTGAATAGACATTTCTCTAAAGAAGATATAGATATATTGCATATATAATACAAATGTCCTATAACCACATGAAAAGATGCTCAACATCAATAGCTATCAGGAAATGCAAATCAAATCAAACTGAGATACCACTTCACATCCAGTAGGATGAATATAATGAAAAGACAGATAATAAATTGATGAAGATATGTACAAACTGGTGAGAATGTAAAATGGTAATGGCAGCCCCCATGGTAAAACAGTCTGGCAGTTCCTCAAAAGGTTAAACATAGAGTGACCATATGACCCAGTAACTCCACTCCTAAGTGTATACCCAAGAAAAATAGAAATATGTATCCACACAAAAATTTGTACATGAATATTTAAAAGTATAAACAGCCCATATAGTGTATTTCCATTTAACATTAACTGATGAATGGATAAATAAAATGTTGTACATCCATACAATGGAATATTATTTGACAATAAAAAGGAATCAAGTGCTGATACTGATACATGCTACAATATGGATGAAGCTTAAAAACATTACGCTATGGCTTCCCTGGTGGCGCAGAGGTTGGGAGTCCGCCTGCCGATGCAGGAGACGCGGGTTCGTGCCCCAGTCCGGTGGGATCCCACGTGCCGCGGAGTGGCTGGGCCCGTGAGCCGTGGCCACTGGGCCTGTGCGTCCGGAGCCTGTGCTCCGCAGCGGGAGAGGCCGCAACAGTGAGAGGCCCGTGTACCGAAAAAAAAAAAAAAAAAAAAAAAAAACATTACGCTAGTGGAAGAAGCCGGTTTATATGATTCCATTTATAGGAACTGTCCAATGTAGGCAAATCTATAGAAACAAAAAGTTACCAGGGTTTAGGGTCTTGGGAGGAAATGAAAAATGACTGCTAAGGGGTACAGGGTTTCTTTTAGGGGTGATGAAAATATTCTAAAATTGCTTGTGGTAATGTTTGCATAACTCTGTGAATAAATCAGAAAGTATTGAATTGTACACTTTACATGAGTGGATTGTAAGTTGTGTGAATTATATCCCAAGGAAGTAGTTATAAAAAATTTAAAAGTGCTCAACCTCATTCGATATCAGATAGATACAAATTAAAACCACAATGATATTTTATGGCAAACAAGTTGGGAAAATTCAAATATTGGAAAGTGCCAAGTGTTAGCACGATCACAGAACAATGAGACTCTCATCCACGGCTTATGGGATGCAAATTAGAAGCACCACTTTGGAAAAAACTTCGGCAGTAACTTGTTACATATCCTATGACCTAGCAAATCCCCTCTCTTGCATATAAACACCAGGAGACCTATGCAATAATGTTTATAGCAGCTTCTACCACAACAGCAAATAACTGGTACGACCCAAACGTACACCCACTGGGGAATGGATTCAATTGGCTGGGACAAGGCAGACACCTTACCAATCGTCCCATGGGAACTGCCCACAGTAGTAGAGGGGACATTCTGTAAATGGAAATTGGGTGCTATTAGGAAAGGAGAATGGCCAAAAGCAACCATCACCACCACCATGAAACAAATACCCTCTACACACCAGGGTGTCTTTTTTTTCAATTGGTTCAGAACCCACAGGTAATATGGGTATGATTACCTAACTCCCTCAAATTCCTAAAAAGCAATGCACCCTATTATTAGCCCAGCATGAGCCCGGAATCACAGAAAGAATTAATGAGGGTAGAGAAAATGGGGGCTTTGTTGACTGTTTTCAAAGGTTCAAGATGGGACTCTGTGGGGTGAAGGCCCCCCTCTCTCTTGCTATGCATAGAGAAAAAGAAAAAGCAGGCAGAAGGCAGCTCTCTCTCTACTTGTCCTCTGGCTACACCGCCCTGTCCCGGAGAATCAGGAACAGGGACAGAGGAAGCCACTGGTCCTTCCGCTCTTGAGCTGGTTCAAAACCTGCATTACACACATTAACCACACTCCCCCAGGCAAGGGAGAAAACCACACTGACCCATTCCTATCTCCTCTGGTACAGAAGTAGATGCTGTGTGTCTTCTTACTGCTGAGAAAAGTACTTCCTTCTTTCACCTGAAGTGGGTTCCCAGCTTCTCTGGCCACTAATCATTTGTTTTCTGAGTGGGACATCTTCCCAGTTGTCCTTTCTATTAATAGATCCTCAACTTGTCCCACCATCTTCCCAGGTGACACTGGTGTCACTGATTTGCTCCATCATCCCAGCTTCCTCTGAAAGCATCTCAGGAGTTCACCCTAAAGCACCCACTCCTCCCCTCCACCAGATGTAAACAGATCTCAGTGTCAGTTGAAGGTTTTCACGCCCTGAATCTGCAAACTTGAATCATCTGGCAACACTGTTCACCTAAGGTGGTAAAACCCATAAATTGTGACTTTTAGGGAGGTTTTTCTTCCTTAAAAAAAGGTGGCAGGGAACCCACTAAACCACAGAGAGAAGGAGTTTTAGGTGGGTCTGCAAGAAAAAAAATTATATATATGTGTGTGTGTGTGTGTGTGTATATATATATATATATATATATATATATGTCTTGTAGTAAAGTCATGCTTCAGCAATTCAAGTGGATTTTACACTTTAAAAATTCAACTATTTCACAGATAAATGTCATCCGTTGTTTATGAAATATTTACTTATTCTCACTCAATACTCTATGACAGCTATGTCACAGGCCTGTAGAAAGGCCTTTCCAATTTTCTACAAATACATTCAAAGTTTCTTTGGTCACCGTTCACATCAGTATTGAGAGCTAACCATTCATACTACACATCATTCTCTCTGTGAGATTCCTGAAACATCATTTTACTATGAAGGACCCTATCTTTATTTATTTATTTATTTATTTATTTATTTATTATATGGTACTTGCTTTCAAGAAGATTTTTGAGGTGGCTTGAAACATAAAAATAATGCAACTACAATAGTAAAAGAAATTTAAAACCATGCAAAAGAAAGGAAACAAATATACACAAAAGGAAGCAAATACAGCTACACTGATTGAGCACTAACTTGAGCTTTCTAGCAGCTAAAGTAAAAAGGGAAACAGAAACCATACCAACACTTGAATTAGAAAGACCGGTTTGGTTTCGTTTTACAACCAAATCTAGAGGGAGTTTATCCAAAAGGAAACATTCATTAACTTATTTGAAAAGTATTTATTTAATGCTTACAATAAGCCAAACCCCGCAGAAGATAATGGGAATATAATTGTAAACATTTCCAAATGGTCTCTTCTCTCATAGAATTTAGAGTCTCTTGGGAGCGACAGACAATAAACAAGTAATCAAATAAGTAAAAATAAATCACAATTGAAGACATGTACAGGGAACTGAGAATAGCCAAGATTCAATCAGGAAGTCCTCCCTGAAGGGGTGACATTTAAAAAACAAGTAAGAACAGACTTGTGGTTGCCAACGGGGAAGGGGCGTAGGGGAGGGATGGATTGGGAGTTTGGGATTAGCAGATGTAAACTGTTATATATAGGATGGATAAATAACAAGGTCCTACTGTAGAGCACAAGGAACTATATTCAATACCTTGTGATAAACCATAATGGAAAAGAACATGAAAAAGAATATATATATTTATAACTGAGTCACTTTGCTGTGCAGCAGAAATCAAACACAACGTTGTAGATCAACTATACTTCAGTAAAAATTTTTTTAAAAGTAAGAAGAAAAATGTCATTTCTGCATAGAGGAAAGGCCCTAAAGTACTTTCACAGAAGATAGGATTTTTAAGGGGCAGAAACTCAGAGTGTGATTGTCAGATATATCCTGCTTAGACATATCGGAAGACAGGCTCTAGATTTTTAATTAACATACCTATTTATTTTATTTTTATTTTTTAAAATGTTTATTTATTTGGCCGCATCAGGTCTTAGTTGCAGCAGGTGGGATCTTCGTTGTGGCGAGCAGGCTTCTCTCTAGTTGTGGCATGCGGGCCCCAGAGAGCATGGGCTTAGTTGCCCTGCAGCATGTGGGATACTAGTTCCCCAACCAGGGATAGAACCCAGGTCTCCTGCACTGAAAGGTGGATTCTTAACGACTGGGCCACCAGGGAAGTCCCCATACCTAAATATTTTAAATTAATATACCTAAAGATATACCTAAGTATATTTGTAATATTAATATACCTAAATATTTTAAATTAATATACCTAAATATATTTTAATTAATATACCTAATTTTTCATTAATATTCCTAAATATGGGATTGAGAGTCAAGGGAGACTTTTAACGTGAGGATGGCTGGAAGTTAGATTTACCTAAAGAAGGAGCAGAATCTGTTTGCAAGAGTCCTAAGGGTACATGTCTGCTTACTTAGACTTAGGTGATTTTGCCTGAACTCAAAGGTTAAGAAAAATGGTTTCATTTTGGTAACTTCTTGCTTTATAATTGCTTTCCTTCCCCTATCTCCTCCTTAAGTAAAAGAGAGATAAGTAAGAAATGCAGTTTTACGATGGAAACATTATAATTCAGATTCATATTTGAAGTTTGAATAATTTAGAGACTGAAAAACCAAGAGGAATTTATATGAAATGTCTTCATTCTTTTTTAGGCTGCTGAGAGAGTAGGGGCAGAGAGGGAGAGTGCAGGGGAGAGGAGAAAAGGGGCAAAAGCGGGAAGAGTAGGAAGAATATGTGTGAGAGAGCCTCTGCTTTAGAAGGAATATGATGCTGAAAAAAGCTGACAGGCAGAAAACACGCCTAAGTGGTGTTGCTATAGTTACCGTACCATCTGTGTTCCTGCCTACCCCACGCCAAAGAGTTACATAACCTTGAAACTAGATAAATATGAAAATGGACTTCACAGTGAAACCCGTTATTTTTGTTATTTTTAAAAAGGGTGGTCCTAAATCAAAATGAAACACTGCACAAATGCTTTTTACGTCTACTTCCACGCGAAATACTCTAGGAGGCAAGAACAATTCCCCTTGAGGGCATCAAGGAATCTCTGAAGTACTGCAGTGGCCCTGATTTTAAAGTCTTTGAGAGGCTATTGTGCTTATTCAATTTACAATTAGGTGATGTCTCAGCAGTTGATATATTTATATGTTTTCAACTGCAGTTGATTTACAAATAAACAAATAAACTAAAACACAAGAACTGTTCTCTACAAGGAAATGAGACTCCATTGACCCAAAATCCAATTTTCCTCAAATGTGGGCGTGTCCAAAGAATATACTCTCCCAGGCACAGGGAAGAGAATATTCTAAATTCATATCTCTCACTAGAAATGGAGCATTTTTGTGCAAGTTTACAGGAACTGTGATCCAAATTGTTGTATCACAACTGGCAGAAAAACCATCCCTAACCCAGCCCACCTACCCACGGGCCCACAACATGATATTGATATAATAGAAATGCCAGCCACAAATGAGCAACTTGCAACCATGACAAGTGAGAATTGGGTGGCTGTCGGATTTTGTCAGAGTTTCATCCCCAAACTGCTTCTCAGTCTCCCTGGGAAAATTCGTGTTTGGGTCCCATGAAGGCCAATCATTCCTAAGACTGTATGTCCAGCCTTTAGCTTCTCCCAGTAGATATCCTGCAGGGACCTCAAAATTCGCATGTCCAAGGATTAATTTTTCCATCTCCTATCACTTGTTCCACTTTCCCTATCCCAGTTAATATCCAAGCAGAAAGTTCAAAGCTACCTTCAGCTTTCCCACCTCCCAACACTTGAGCCATGTAACTTAGGTGAGTTATCTCACCTGTCATGACTTAGCCTGAGTTTCCCTCAGTTGCCAAAAAGGTACCTTTCTTCTCAAGTTAGTGATGAAGGTTAAATAAGAAATTGTGTGGAGAGTGCTCAAACAGTGCCTGGCACTAGTAAATGCTCAGGAGATGGTGGTGGTTTCACGAGTATTCCTCACTGGATGACTGCATGGGATTCTAATCCATCGTCCTGAGGGCAGAACTTTCCCACTTTTTCCATGCTTACTCTCTGCTCCATTTAGGGCCTGGGAGGGGGCACAGTATATAATCATTTACCTATTGTAGTTTTCCTGTCCTTGTGTTGTCACTGTGTGTTGGGTATGTGGGGAGCAGAAAACTTGTCTATTTTTTTAATCAATTTTTTTTAATTGAAGTATAATTGATTTACAATGTTGTGTTAGTTTCTGGTGTACAGCAAAATGATTCAGATATCTATATCTATATATTCTTTTTCAGATTCTTTTCCATTATAGTGTATCACAAGATATTAAATATAATTCCCTGTGCTATACAGTAGGACTTTGTTGTTTATCTATTTTATATATAGTAGCGTACATCTGCTTTTTTTTTGCCACACACAATATATTAAATGAAAAGTGTACATTATAAGACAGTATAAATAGTATAATCCATTTTTTAAAAGTTTGTAAATAAGCATACTTATGCATACAGAAAATCTGAAAAGTATATATGCCAAATATAAAGTGATAATTGCTCATGGGGTAGACTGTGGGAGATTTTTTTTCCCTTTCTGCTTCTCTGTGGTTTCCTAAAAAGACAGTGGTGCCCCTGGGCTGCTCTACAGCCCCAGGTACTAGAGGTGTCCTGCTGTGGAGCCATCCAGGCCCTGCTTACCCAAACCCAAGTCAGGTGGCAGGGACATCTGAGGCCACTGGGCATGCAGCCCTGGGAGATCCAGGCCAGGGGGGTCCTTTCCCCACTCTGCAGCACCACTCCCTTTCCTCTCCTAATTTATCCCTCCCACCCTTTGGTAACCATAAATTTGTTTTCTATGTCTGTGACTCTGTTTCAGTTTTGTAAATAAGTTCATTTGTATCATTTTTTAGATTACACCTATAAGTGATAGCATATGCTATTTGTCTTTCTCTGACTTACTTCACTTAGTATGATCATCTCCAGGTCCAACCATGTTGCTGCAAATGGCATTATTTCACTCTTTTTTATGGCTGAGTCATGAGCCATGGAGAAAAGTGGCGACTAGTGTATTCTGCATGGGGCTGGAACGTGAACTGTGTTAGGAGGTGGAGTATAGTAGATGGTTTCCCAAAATGGCGGCATCAATATTCCCCATCCCGCGAGCTTTTCACAATGTGATTCTGCCACTTCTCTCCTCAAGAGGTAGTGCCTCTGTTCTCTCCTCTTGAATCTGGGCTGGCTTCGTGACTTGCTTTGACCAATAAAATGTGACAGAAGTGACATAAATCTTATAGTTTCACGTAAAAGATTTTATAGCTGAAATCCTCCAAGAATGTTGCCTTGAGCCCACCATACTGCAAGCAATGTGGAGAGGCCACCTGCGGTGAAGATCAATGTGCCGTGGCCGACAGCCTCCGCTGAGCCCAGTCCCCAGCCCATGCGCCATATGGGCACAGCCCCGTGAACGATGCCGGGAGAGATCGGTGGAATCACCCAGGCAACCCACAGAATCGTGAGGAAAAAAATAAGCTGTTGAATGATTAGTCATGTGAATGAATACGTCCATTATCTTGTTCCCATCTTCTTACAGTTTAATTTCCTACCCCTTGCCCTTGACGTTGCATAAGGAATTATTTAGACAAATATTAAGATTTTAAGTTTCTTCATAGAGTATTATCCAAAACCACCTTGAATTTTCAATGTTTTGGTAAAGCCGTAATATTCATAGCGAATTTTTAAATGTGGGGAATGGAGACAATGAATACCCAGATGTTAAGTGCCAAGATGAAATCTGTGGCGTGGGGATTCAAACAGCTGAACAAGCAGGGTTATCACCCGTTGACTGTGGGCACCCAGGAGAGTCAAAATGTGAAGAAAACTTTGAACATGTGTCGTTGATTATATCAGTTTGATCAAACACACTCAAAAGAGAGATGATTCCTGCTGAGCCAATCAGGAAACGAAAACAAGTGTCTGAAAACATTACGGCAGAGTTGGTCACTAGGAAGCACATTTCACCTTGAGATGCAATCTTGGTGGAAAATTTTAGTTTGTACTTCTTCTCCTGGACATAAAATTGCTGACTTAATCATATTAATCCCCAGTGGAAAGAAACCAAAGGCTTCTCATTTAAAATAAATAATAATGTAGTAAATGTTTGAGAGTACTGTTGACTTGGTCTTCAAAACCTGACTTTGCAGGTTGGGGAACTGATGCTGAAGGGCCTTTTCAGAGGTGGGAGGTGGGCGGGTAGAGAGGCTGACTGAGGAAGCGCTCACAGATCACTGGGCATTCCTGTTGATCTGGGGTGGAGGCTGCAGAGAATCCTTTCTGCTATAGGAGAAGACAAGTCTGCCCTGCCTAGATCTCCGGGTATCCAACCCGGAAGCCTCAGGACAATCCTTACACACGATTTTTAGGTTTTAGTTGGTGGGGCATGTATTTTGTTTTCTTAACTCTTCTTAGACACATACATACCTGTAGCTACCTTCTTTCCTATTCTTGGGTCTCTGAAAACTTATTTTCTTCATGTTGGGCATTAGATACCCTTGCTGGAGGAACTCAGACCTTTCTGCTGTCATGATAAGGCTTACACTGCATTTCCCTTGCCATGCTGAGAGCTGCTGAGTAGTTATAACTGGGGTGAACGCTAGTGCATCAGAAAAACAACCTGACCTTCGGTGTCTGGCTGGCTGGCTGGCAGACCCTTTAGAAGTCATCTGCTTTTTGGTTAAAATGTCACAAGTTACTGTGTCAAGGAAATTTGATCTTTGGCTTTTTTGAAATCAGAAACCCAGATTCCCCCTTCTTTTCACTAAGTACCATATTTTTTGGTCAGGAGAAAGTTCCTTTTTCAGATGAGTTTATATAAATGAACATCTTTTGTCATTTACTTACACACCAAAATCTGGATGGGAAGTTCTGCTAGTAGTAAACCTTAAGTAATGCCATTACTTATTACCACATTTTTTTTAAAAAGAAAAGAAAACTATTTCAGTTTTAGACGTTTATTATTTTCAGAATTAAACTTTGGGCTCCAGTTTTGAGATAAACATAAATTTTTTTTCTAATTGTTTAAAAGGAAAACACAGATTGCTTCTTTATTGGAATAGAGAGAAACAAGCACCCCTCTATCTTTAGAATTCTTCAGGCCTTTTTTTTTTTTTTTTTTTGCGGTACGCAGGCCTCTCACTGGTGTGGCCTCTCCCGTTGCGGAACACAGGCTCCGGACGCGCAGGCTCAGCGGCCATGGCTCACAGGCCCAGCCGCTCCGCGGCATGTGGGATCTTCCCGGACCGGGGCACGAACCCGTGTCCCCTGCATCGGCAGGCGGACCCCCAACCACTGTGCCACCAGGGAAGCCCCCTTCAGGCCTTTTAAAGAGACTTAGCTGCTAACTTTACTATGAGAATCCCATCCATCTTTCCCCAGCACTCGTTTTATAAGAATGTAAATAACCTTGCTTCCCAACACGCCCTACTGCACAGAGGCCTGGGCAGTTCCCTGACTCACTCTGATCTCTGTTGATGCAGTTTGGTTCAGCTGGTCTTAAAATTCTCTGCAGTTTGGAGCTTCCTCCCCTTGGCTGATTCCCTGTAGTTTCAAAACCACAGCAGTGGACCTCTAGCCTTGCAACAGAGCATGCATAAACAAAAAGCCAGCAGCCTGACGGACAGATCCAGGGCTGGAAAGCAGAGGGCTGGAACCTTAGGCTCAGATGCACAGCTGGACAAACAGCACATGCTGGGCTCCCAGTGTACCTGGCAGAAGGGAGAATTCCTGGCTCTCCTGATTTCTTTTTCTCTTCATTAGCATCATCTTCCTCCCTTCTTTAAACCCACAATCCTGTTGAGCACTTCCTCCATGGACCTATGGCCTGAATGGCTATTCCAGCCTTTCTTCAATTCTTCCCTCAGAGGCCGGGAGGCACTTCCATACAGCTCAACCCTAACCTTCCTGGGACAGCTGCACCTAGCACACAGGTACTGCACCCTTGGGCATTCCATCCATTATGAGACATGAAAAGTAGCAAGAGACTGGAAAAGGGTCCTCCCTGGCCTCCTAGGAAGACAGCAACATCACCTGGGTCAAGGTGCCAGGATCAGCTCTTCAGTACCTCTGGCTCTTTCAATCTGTAGTTCATCAGCTGATTATTCATGTATAAGAGTCTCATTTTCCATAGTCTAGATTCAGTGTCAGCTTCCTGTAAACAGGAAAATTGTCTAACCCACTGAGTTGCCCAAAGGGCCTGGCATATGGTAACTGTTCAAGGCATTCTAACTTAACAGGATCCAGAGACTCCTCCAGAAAGACCACAGTGTAAATTGAGAGTAGGACCGTAATCACATGCAGCATCACAACAGTGGTTTTTATAAAGATTCCTAAACTGTCTCAGCCGTCATTACTCAGGGGGAAAATTCTCTTATAACTTACAAAATCTTTCTTTTGATTTTACTTTTTTTGTCTCTATTTTTTTTTAATTGAAGTATAGTTGATTTACAATGTCGTGTTAGTTTCAGGTATACAGCAAAGGGATTTATCTATACTCTTTTTCAGATTCTTTTCCGTTATACGTTATTACAGAATATTGAATACAGTTCCCTGTGCTACACAGCAGGCCCTTGTTCATTATTTATTTTATACAGCTTTCGTCTTTTTCTTCCCCACAGAATTCAACCTAGGAATCTGGCTTCCCATCCTGGCTGTAGGTCAGAACCACCTGGGGTGCTTGCCAGAACCGCAGCTGCTCTGCCCCGATCCCCATTCCCCTCACCCCCGATTTTGAGGCGTTAGATACGGGATGCAGTTGGAAAACACGCATTTGTTTTAAGCTGCCCAGGTAATTGTCTCACGCCTGGCAAAGGTTTGGGTCCACCGGCCCCAGAGAACGCTGAAATGCAGCGCCGTGTGCTAAACCTCCCACGGCCTGCAAAACTGCTGGGGAGGCCGAGGGTGTAGCACTCGTAACAATCAGCTTCCTATCAGGGTTGGCACAGGGAGGGCTGGAGATTCAGGTAGATCATTTACACTAAACATACATTTACTGTTGGTGCCTCCTCACGGGTAGGCAAGAGAATTTTCCCTCGTGAGATAAGCGCCTTTCCAATTCATGGCATTGGACGTTAGGATGTGTATTTGAAGCTGGTGGACTGAGTCAAAGGAATGAGTTAAGGTTGGTTGCAAAATAAAAGTTCTATGAGGAGAAAATGTTTATGAAGGGCAGGAAGCATGTACTATTTGAAAAGTCTCTGTTTGCCCACCAAGGCAAACTACTTAGACACATCCAGCTGAGTCTGACTAGAAGACAAGCGATGGCCATACTGGCTCTGATTCCACAGTGTGTCTGCCTTTCCAGGCCCAGGCTCCTAACCAGCAACCGGCCCTGGCCTCTCCCTGCTGACAGGCATCTCTCCCAATTAGAGGAGTCTCTTTTTTCATTCCTCATATTTCTGTCCAGCCTCATCCATCCCTCAACAGCACGGTTAAGTCAAGAGAGCCATCTGAGTTGGCGCAATGCTTCTTCTATGGTGATTATTAATGATTCGTTCATACACAGTTGACCCAATAGCCGTATTGATCTAAGCAGTCACACAGCTCTATGTCCATTAGCTGTTAGGATTCCCAAACACTGAATCAGTCATGTCTCAGCCTGGCAGCCTTTATTATATAGTCTTATATTCCACTAATGCAGCAAATATACTTGTGGACACAAAGTTAAAAGAGACTGGCTGGAATCTTATCATCCATTTAGCCACCCAAGAAAGGCAGGCCAGTTAAGTCTCATTTCTCATGTAGCCCAGCAAATGGAGTGATTATTGCATTTCTGCACATGGAAGCCACATTTCCAATGTCAAATTAGAGAATTTTAGAAATGTCATTATGCAACCTGCTACGGTTTTAGAGATATGCTGCCTGAGTTAATGTCTGCCTTTCCATACCCTAACTTTACGTTTGCTTCTGCAAAGACTGCAAGACATTTTGCTGACATTCTTATTCTGGAGCAAAGGAGGGCACAATATTACTTCTCTTTTTTATACTGTTGAAAGATTCCGAAGCTAATTGGGAGAATGAAATAGAAATTGGATGGAAGTCTACAAGTCCAAGTGTTCCCAAGTCCAAGCTCGTACTGCTTGCTGTATGACAGGCCAATAAATCAATGTGTTGGGACAAGGAATAGTGATTTTATTTGGAAAGCCAGCAGACTGAGAAGATGAAGAACTAGTGTCCCAAAAAACCATCTTACCTGAGTTAGAATTCAGGCTTCTTTTATACTAAAAAGAGGGGAGTAAAGTCAAACATTTCCTAGTTCTGGTCAGCCTCTGGAGGGGATGTGTTCATTTCTTCCTCCCTGCAGTTATTCACAGGTGGGCCTGGTCAGGATGTTTCCTGCACTCTAAGCAAAGGTATTTTAGGGCTTCCCTGGTGGTGCAGTGGTTGAGAGTCCGCCTGCTGATGCAGGGGACACGGGTTCGTGCCCCGGTCCGGGAAGATCCCACATGCCGCGGGGTGGCTGGGCCTGTGAGCCATGGCCGCTGAGCCTGCGCGTCCGGAGCCTATGCTCTGCAACGGGAGAGGCCACAGCAGTGAGTAGGCCCATGTGCCGCAAAAAAAAAAGGTATCTTAGCTTAATGTTCATTACCTGGGAGGCAGGGCTCCCAGCAATGGGCCATTACCTATATTTAAGCTTATAGGCAACATCCCTCTAGCGGTTAACTTAGAATACAATGGTTCTTCCCTATTACACAAGATTGCTGCTAACTAGTTATTTAACTTTGGATGGTTACTTAACTCATTGTGCTCACCTTTCTCAGTCATGCATTTTTTTCATTCAATATACGTTTCTTAAATTATGTGTGAATATTTAGAGCCAAAAGATCTCATAAATAAAGTGGTTCAGGGACTTCCCTGGTGGTGCAGTGGTTAAGACTCTGCGCTCCCAAAGCAGGGGGCCAGGGTTTGATCCCTGGTCAGGGAACTAGATACCACATGCATGCCGCAACTGAGAGTTCGCATGACACAACTAAGGAGCCCACAAGCCACAACTAAGGAGGCAGTGAGCTGCAACTAAGCAGCCTGCGAGCTGCAACTAAGGAGCCCACCTGCCACAACTAAAACCCAGTGCAACCAAATAAATAAATAAATAAAAATAAAGTGGTTCAGGGGTTCACGTGGAAGGACATGGAAGGACAGAGAGGGTCTCATGCATTTAAGACCAATGTGGAGGCTGCACCCTGGGCCTGCCTTGTGCCTGGTGAGGTCACTCTTATCTTCAGAAATGTTCCCAGCAGTTCACGACTTGTGAACTTGATGAATATGGCCCTTTGTTATAGAAACAGATGCTTTTCCTTATTCTTATTAATTGCACTGAAATAAATAGTCCAGTGAGGTTCCAGTCAAAAGGCTCGGACTTCATTTTGTGCAGGACAAGTCACTCCAAAAAGTCACTCACAATGGTATTTTTGACATTCACATTTAGGATCAAGTGATATCTGATGTTCCGGCTCCTCTCTGGCTTCACAGCAGGTCGAAAATGTTTCTCACTAATTATGTCTCAGTCCCATGACTTAGAGCTCATGGTTTGGCCACATACAGCCTTCTTATACAATGTCTGACATGTCCTGTCTTCCACACAAGGCCTGATAGTATCCAGGAATTGTGTGCGTATCTGTCGTATTTCACAGTTCAAGAAAGGACCGGTGTCTGGCACACAAGTAGACCCCCAACAGTGCTGGATAGTATGAAGAAGGAGTGCATGAATGGACACAATTCCTGCTCCATTCCCTGTCACCACCTGTTTCTTCAGGCCACAGGATCCTCTCCTGCAGAAGGAGGGGTGAGCTTCATGATCTTGGGCCCCATGTCCTGCTTCTACACACAGTCTGACAGAAAATGTTCTGGGTCTGGGAGATGGGAGACCTGGCCATGCATAGCACATAGGCATGCACATGAAAATGGATTCACTGAATGGAGCCTGCATTCTAGTCTTGGATTTGTAACTAACTAGATCTTGTGTGATTTGGGGTGTAAGGTTCTAAATCTAAGTTTTCCCACATGTCAAATAGAGGAGTTAGACAAGGTCACCTTGACTACATTTTTTGGCTCTAAGATTCTATCACTTTATGATTTTATAGCCTATCTACCCACAGCTTGGATTCATGGCCTGATCTTCCTGTATGGAGCCTGATAGCCAGTGAACTGCTGCATGAGCGAGTACTAGGGAACATCTCTGAGTCTCATTATTGTCGCGTACAAAGGCGGACAGCAATCCTTCGGCTGTTTTGTGGCTTGAATGAAATAAGGGACATGAGGTTCCTAGAAACATTTGTGACACATAGAAGGTGCCCAACAAATGAGCGTTGTTGCTGTTTTCATTATTTTTTTATTTTATTTTATTTTATTTTGCGGTACGCGGGCCTCTCACTGTTGTGGCCTCTCCCGTTGCGGAGCACAGGCTCCGGACGCGCAGGCTCAGCGGCCATGGCTCACGGGCCCAGCCGCTCCGCGGCATGTGGGATCTTCCCGGACCGGGGCACGAACCCGTGTCCCCTGCATCAGCAGGCGGACTCTCAACCACTGCGCCACCAGGGAAGCCCAATGATTAAATAACCATTTTTCCTCCGCTCTTTTAGCTAATAGAACTTTGCTAAATCAACTGGCCTTAAATTAACTAGAGTATATAGCTCCGGTCTCTACTCTAAAAATATTCAGTCATGGACTCCAATGTTGGGCAAATCCAGATTCTAATAATAGCTCAGCCACTTCCTAGCTGTGTAACCTTAGACAGCTCGGTTAACCACTCAGAACCTCAGTCTCTTCATCTGTAAATGATGTATTATTATGCTGCTTCTGCTGGTTTTCTGTGAGGATTAATGGTATGTAAAGAATCTGGCATAGGAGTGGCTCAAAAATACCAGCTATAATTGCAAGTCCATGGTGTTAGGCAAGGCTGGGCTCAGGTGTTTTAATAACTTCACCACGCATGGGAGAAAACAAGCGTAGTCTATTAAATTCCATTCTTCTTACTGCAGCCTGCCTGCAATGATTTCTAGCAGCATTCCACATGATGGTTTTATTCCTCTCACACCACCTTATCTGGGAACTTCCAGATTATTGTCAAGGATCTGACAATAAGTAGGTGAGAAAATTTAACCAGTTCCAACAATAAGGATAGTTAGTGCAACCTACTCCCTGTTACAACGCCTAAGTAATCCAAACCAGTTAGTAATACAAAAAATCATTTTGATTTGACTTTGACACGAAGCTTGGATGTTATGGCGACAAACTTCCTCTCTCATCAAGTTCTGCTGGGTATAAAATCAACTGTCATTGCCTGAGTTCACAGCAACTGAAACAAGGAAGCAGCAGTTCAAAACCCTACTTGGTTTCAGAGAAGCCCAGCTTGCTCCGTGTTAAATATTTGCTACAGAAATCCTCCAGCAATCCACGAAATGCACAGAACCAAAACTGTTTACTCATCAAGTGGGAAATGCGTGGAGAATTGACTCTATGAATTCAGCCACTGGCCAGTCCCACTCACATGCATGTGATCTTCCTGGCCATCTAGAGCCCTGGGGGCAGCCGTCAGGGACGGCTGTGAGCGGCTTTGCCCAGGGGACCTAAGGCTCTCTGCTGAGAAAGGCCAGATTTACTGGGACTCTCTTTACCTAAGAGGCGGGTGCGGGGATACCTCTGCAGGGCGGTTAACCCAAAGGCAAGCAGCACTCTGTTTAGCCCGCAGCTAATAAAAGATCAACCAGGCTGCCCTTTTTTAGAATCATAAATGAGAAGAATCAAGTACATCTCTCTTCGTTCTTATGACAGCCTCAAAACCCACATCAAAACCCAGCTGTTCGAATAAAGATGCAGACATAGAGAATGGACTTGAGGACAGGGGGAGGGAGAAGGGTAAACTGGGACAAAGTGAGAGAGTAGCATTGGCATATATACACTACCAAATGTAAAACAGACAGCTAGTGGGAAGCAGCTGCATAGCACAGGGAGATCAGGTGTCTTGTGACCACCTAGAGCGGTGGGATAGGGAGGGTGGGATATGGGGATATAAGTATAGCTGATTCACTTTGTTATACAGCAGAAACTAACACACCATTGTAAAGCAATTAATCTCCGATAAAGATGTTAAAAAAAAAAAAAAAAAACCAGCTGTTCAAGGGCTGGGAGAAAGCTTTGGTCCTGAAAGTGCCTGAAATAGTTAAGCAAGGACCTAGAGAAGGAAAGAGCCACATTCCCTTAAGTGAGTGAAACTGACTCTTTTAAAAAACATTATGTTTTAGTTTATAGTATATTAAATTATAATCCATAATTTCTGAGAATATTTGGGGGCAATAATGTACAGAAAGAGTCATACTCTTTTTAAGCACCTGACAGTATTTGTACTCTTTTTTTTTTTTTAATTTTATTTATTTTGGGCTGCATTGGGTCTTCGTTGCTGCACATGGGCTTTCTCTAGTTGTGGCGAGCGGGGGCTACTCTTCCTTGCGGTGCGTGGCTTCTCCTGCTGCAGAGCACGGGCTGTAGGCGCACAGGCTTCAGTAGTTGTGGTGCACAAGCTCAGCAGTTGTGGCTCGCGGGCTCTAGAGCGCAGGCTCGGTAGTTGTGGCGCACGGGCTTAGCTGCTCCTCGGCACGTGGGATCTTCCTGGACCAGGGATCGAACCCATGTTCCCAACACTGGCAGGCAGATTCTTTACCACTGCACCACCAGGGAAGTCCAGTATTTGTACTCTAGAGATAAAGCTTTTGTGTAAACTTTAGGAACAATGTTTGCATGAACTTTGGAACCCACACCTGTCAGATCATTCTACCTCAGTTACTCATGGAAAACAAATTATTTTGACTTGATTCTCTTCATGACATTATTGTGCTTTCCCTCAGGAAGATGGGTTTGGAGCATTAGGTGATGTGAGACAGGGCAGCTGGAACCTGGGTGTCTGGCCCCAGTCCCAAGCCAGGGGACAGTGAGAGGGGAGAGGCCACATCTGCCACCTCAGTTTCCAGGGGACACTCTGTGCACGTAGATTGTGGTGGGTGACAGTCTGAGCTGTTCAGTTATGTTTTTTCTCCGTAGACATTCTCTGTTCTCTCCCCCTGCCCACTTCTCCCCAACACAGGGCGAGATGGGAAGCAGAAGGGTCTGCAGGCCCTGCTGGCTTTTGCTTTCCAAAAGCCAAACCCATGGAAGAGGACAGGTTTTGAGGCAGAGGCCGACCCCTGGAGGACCTTGGAAGGAGGTAATTAGGCTTAAATTAGGCATGAGATGGGACTCTCATGATGGGACTAATGCCCTTTTAAGACGAGGAAGTGAGGCCAGTGTGATCTCTCCTTCCAGCGCACGCAGCGAGGACAGGCCACGTGAGTAAGAAGGCGGCTGTCTGTGGCTGCAGAAGCGAGGCCTCACCAAGAATCGAATCGGACAGCACTTTGATCTTGGACTTCCCAGCCTGTAGAACTTTGAGAAATAAACATCCGGTGTTTAAGCCACCTAGTCTATGGTATTTTGTTATAGCAGCCCAAGTCGCCTAAGACAGACAGAGAGGTCTTCAAAGACCATTATTCGGAGAACTTTTCATCATTTTTAGCACTCTGTGAGCCTCCCTCCCAGACTCGAAGGCAATGGTGGGAGAGGAAGGGCCCCAATACTGACTAAATGAAGCCCAGGTCTGTTTGGGTAGAGGCCTGAAGTAGAGATTAAGTTGATGAATAGATTATAGAAAAAGAGGGACCTCCCTGGTGGTCCAATGGCTAAGACTCAGTGTTCCCAACGCAGAGGGCCTGGGTTCAATCCCTGGTCAGGGAACTAGATCCCACATGCCACAACTAAGAGTTCGCATGCTGCAACTAAAGATCCTGCAGGGTGCAACGAAGATCCCGCGTACCACAACGAAGACCCGGTGCAGACAAATAAGTAAATAAATAAATATTTTTAAAAAGGTTATAGAAAAAACCCCAATATTTCTTGTATAAATGCATTTGTGGACAGAATCGTTTCAGCAAGCATAGATAGTGCTATGGTCTGAATGTTTGTTTCCCCCTGCCCCAAATCCACATGTTGAAACCCTAATCCCCACTGATGATGGTATTAGAAGGTGGGGCCTTGGGGAGGTAATTAGGTCATGAGGATAAAACTCTCATAGACAGGATTAATTCTTCTATAAAAGAGACGCCACAGAACTCCCTAGCCCCTTCCACCATGTGAGGACACAGTGAGAAGTCTGTGACCCAGAAGTGGGTCCTCACCTGACCCTGCTGGCACCTGATCTCAGACTCCCAGCCTCCAGAACTGTGAGAAATAAATTTCTGTTGTTTATAAGGTACCCAGTCTATGGTATTTTGTTATAGCAGTCCAAACAGACTAAGACAAGTGGCTTTCTAGTCTCACACCATCCTGAATTTTAATTTTGATTTACACTGATCAGAAGTAATAACAAACGGGATTCTACTCTATCCTTTGTATTTTACCAAAAAAATATCACATTCATCTGGAGCCAGTGCTCTCGGCACCAGAATAAGTGCTTTCCTGCTTTTTGTTCTGCCTTTTAAAAGACATACAAGGGGCTTCCCTGGTGGTCCAGTAGGTAAGACTCCGTGCTCCCAATGCAGGGGGCTCAGGTTCAATCCCAGGTCAGGGCACTAGATCCCACATGCATGCCACAAGTAAGAGTCTGCACACTGCAACTAAAAGCTCTGCATGCTGCAGTGAAGATCCTGTGTGCTGCAACTAAGACCTGGCGCAGCCAGAATAATTAAATAAATATTTTAAAAAATAAATTAAAAAAATAAAAAGAAATACAAGGTCGGGCAGTTTATTTAACCTCCCTAACCCCGTAGTTTTTCATCTGCAGTATTAAGAAGGCACTTATTGACCTGACAAGAACCATGCACCAATGGGGTACTGATAGTCAGTCTCTGGCTGTGTCATTCCTGGTCTCTACGGCTGTGTCACCATGAAATAGTTTCTTTACCCATGTTTCGTCAGTGCTGAGTGAACAGTGGGTACTTGACAGACAAATGATGATGAAGAAACTTCTTACTGATAATAATGTCCTTGAACATTTGTCAAGTGTTCTGTTGTTCCCAAGGCAGGTCCAAATATTTAATGTGGTTTGATCCTTTTAGCAGCGCTATGAAGTAGGTATTGCTATGCACTCCTGTAACAGGGAAGAACAAATCTGACTCCTTATTAGATCTGTTTCTTTTTCTTTAAGCTTTGTGCTTTGCAGCCTGTGCTTAGTCATGCTGGCTCTGCACCTTTTGTAAAAGAATGTTGCCTATAGCCTGGTATGTACAGAAGAGCCTATTCTCAAGTCTCTGACCTTTAGGAGTATAACATTTTTCCATTCCTATAAAGATAAAAAGTTGCAGAATGGAGAAAAACATTTCTTTTGTTGGAGGTTTATAGGAACATGGTGACCTGACGTGGGTGGACAGCTGCAACAACAAAGGATTCTGGCACCAAGAAGTCTGCAACAAGTAACCCCGCCCCTCCCTTACCTTGCGTTTAAAAGTGCTTTGCTGAAACCCTTTGGGAAGTTTGGGGGGTGATGCAGAGCTTGTTTTGGGTCCCATATTCATACTCTGAGTTCTGATTTCTTCCTTGATGATAAAGCCACCTCTTTTAACCAGAAATTGGAAATGGAAATGTTGCTTTCCTCATTTTGCTTCGTAATAAACACTACATAATGTATCTGGTTCTTCTAATTCTCTCATGAAGGCTCTTATAGAAAACACTAAAATAAAGAGTATTCATCGCCAGTAGCCCCGGGGCTTCCTTCTCAGACCCATTTCTTACTCTGTCCTGTCTTCCTACTTCCCTGTTCCCTTGTGCTGCCTGGCCTCTTTTCTTGCCTGAGGAACAGGTCGTTGCCTTGTTGCCGGCGGGGACAGTGGAGTCACATTGCCTGGTTCGTGGCTCTGCCACTTACTGGCTCCATGACCTCAGCAAATTCCTCAGCCTCAGAGTTCTCGCCTTTAAAACGTGGAAATGTGGAGTCACTCACTTCCTAACGTGACTGCAATGAAATGGACTCACATAAAGAACCCGGCATAGCGCCTGTCCATTAGAAACTGTGCTGTACATGTCAGGTGCTGTGGTCTCTCAGGAAAGGCCCCTGATCAGCTCATCTGGACTAAAGTGTGTCAGACTATTTTTGTTACAGGCTTTTTTACATTTTGTTTAATGCTATGGTCCTCAAACTCTGAGACTCACCGAAACTGCCTGGGAAGCTGTCCACCGGGCTGGGTTCTGAGTCAGTAAGCTTGGGTAGGGCCAGGGCTGCCACCCTCCAAGCAAGCCTGAGGGGACCAGTGTTCAAAAACCACAAGTATAACAGGAAGAGCAAAGGCTTTGGAGGCAGAGACCAGAGTCGGTTTCAAGTCATGTGACCTGGGACCTGACACTTGACTCTCCATACTACATCCAAAAACTAGGCATAAAAATACCTCTGTCATGGGGTTAGTATTCGAAAAAAGGAGAAAGTGTATAAAGGCCCTAGCACCATGGGATCTCAGTGCATGAGGGTGGTGTATACAGAAGGAACCTCAGAGAAGTTCTAGTTAAGTCTCTTTGCATTACAGAAGGAAAAACAGACTTACATGGTTAAATTAATAGATGCTCAAAAGACGCTCACTGAAAGGGGACCAGATGTTGCACATCAGAGCTGGGACTTGAGTTTGTCTTTCCTGTGAGCGTCAAACTCAGAACCTTAACAAAACGCCAGGCTCCAGCCCTTCACGATAAAGCTCACTCTCATATGTTATGTTATTAGCGTGTAACCCTCTCAGGATCTTTAGAAGGGGTGATCACCACACAGCACGAGATTGGTAATGGTGGAATTTTACGCAGTCAAGGAGGGAAGTATTACCTACTGTACGATGCTCTGCGTTCAGTATGGAACTGCAGCCAGAGGGCAGCCAGAGGGCTTCCTCCGAATCCCTCAGCATGACGTTCTGAGCTAAATACTATGCTACCCTAGAAATCTGGTACCGTACCTGCCATCACACTATTGTGAACAATTTCTTGAATTGAAGAAGCGGAGGCTAACTGTCTTGTCAGCACAACCCGAAGTGGCTGGCTATTGTCATGAGTATCTCTTCCTTAAAAATGAAATGTTTCTGTTCATTTCCATCCTCAGAGTTGCAAAGAAAATTTGGAAATACTCTACACATTCTGAATTTTAAAGCTGAGAGGATCTAATGAATTGTGCTTTCAATCTTTTTGGACCGTAAGTAAGAAATACATTTACATATGACCCAGGTCTCTCTCGCGCACACACACACACACACACACACACACACACACACACACAAATACATATTCTATTCTATTTCACATTATTATTTGTATTTATTCTATTTCACATTTTAATATCTGTTAGACCTATTAACTTGGTTTCTTGATCCATTAATGGGTCATGACCTGAAGTTTTAAAAATACTGCTATAGAGATGACAGTTCGACCTCTCCATGTTATATGGAGGAAAAAAAAGAAAGCCCAGAAAAATGAAGTAACTTATCCAAGGTCGCATAGCAAATAGATTGAGAGAACAGCAAATTCAAAGGCAAAGAGGGCTGAAAGAGGATGTAGGGGAGGTCAGTAAGGATAAGGGAGTGGGGGGGATAGAGGTGAGTGAGCCAGTGCGCCAGCATGAAGCTGTGTGTGTGCTCACACAAACTCCACAAGCTGTGGGAGCCCAAGAAGCATTTCAAATAGGCAGCTAACAAACAAAGTCTATGTTTTCAACTACTGGTGGCCAGGGCACTGAGGATGTAGTGGGGCTGGAGAGCAGGGGAGAGGCAATCTCTCCTCTTAATGCCATACCTTCTCTCCTCCCTTGTACCAGCATCTTTCCAACCCTTGCCACATTCCCATCTGAAGCAAGCATCCCATGCCTGGACTTCCTGTCTTCCTAGGACATCCTTGCACTTCCTGATAGCAGCCCTGGTGATGAGAAAACCCATCTGGACGATCCAACATCAGGATTCACAGTTCTATGCTCCCTGGACTCTGATGACCCCCATTGTAACTGCATCACCTGAAACAAGGTCATGCCTTAGACCGTACCAGCACTCGACACTGTTCCCAGGTCTTATCCTATGGAATTGCCCAGATTCATCTCATTTCTCCAGTCACCCATCTCCAATCCCAGCAAGAATTAATTAAATGCTACTAATGTGCAAGGGAATCCATGAGGAGTGGAAGATACCAAGGTATATAATACACAATCCTGTGCTCAAGAAGATCCTCATCTTGGGACAGACCGACAAATAAAGAACTAAAATCCAGGGTGATATACGCCATGCTGCTGCTGGTGGCAGAATCATAGTAGTTAATAATAGTTAACATCTGTTTGGTGCTTCTTATGACCAGGCACTATTCTACGTGCTATGTGGGTACGAACTCAGCCCTCTTAAACAGGTAAAGGCAATTTAGCTGGTAAGTGTCAGAGCCAGGAATCACAGCCAGACACCCTGGCTCCAGAAGCCATGCTAATAACCATCAATGATAAAGAGAGACACATGCTGCTGTGGGAGTCTCTTAGGGGGGACCTCATGGAGAACATTCTGAAAACGATGACCCCTGACATGAGTCTTGAAACGTGATTAGATTTAGCCAGTTGGAGACTGTGGATGGGAAGGAGGTGATCCAGGTAGAAAGAGCAAAGAGTTGGAGGTGAAAATTGATAGACAACATTATGGGTCAAGCAAACGGTTCAGCCTGGCTGGAATGCAGGATGCATGCATGGGTAAGGCGAGAGATAAGGTGGGCGAGATACGAATTTTGTTTTTGTTCCCCGACACAGTGTTTGGGGCTCCAAAATGCTGTAAAATGCTACGGCCTCCTTGAAATCTTTCTTCAGCCCTGACAGCCAGAGGTTTTTCGTCTTCTATTGTTTTCCAACTCTTGTTCCTACAGCATTTGCACTGGGTCTCACGCTGTCATGTTCTCTGCCTTGTCTCACCCTCTGCTGGGTGGTAAGCATCCCCCTCTCTGACCTGAACCTACCGCAGAGCTTTGCACATAGTAGATACTTACTTCCTCACCCAACTAGTTCCAGGAAGGATTCAGGGGAGCTTCTGAGTACCTAACTGGCACACCGTATAGAAAAAGCTCTGATTGAAACTGAGATAAGCCCTGAGTCAGGTCTGTTGATGGAAATGAAGTATGTGTTTCCTGGGTCATGGAGGTCAGCGGCCCCAGGAGATGGAAAGGGCAGTTTTTAGGAAGGGCTGGGATTGTAACCCAGGAGAGGTAGCAGGCAGGTCCCTGGAGCAGAGGAGGGCTAAAACCACTTTCTGATTTGGTGGGACTCCGGCAGCAGAAACACAAAGAGCCCTAGAAGTGACCCAAGGTGGCCTGGAAGTTCATTCCCTGGGAGGGTGTTCCAGTCCTGGTCCCCTCTCAGGGCTCAGCCTAAAGATTGCTTGTACAAGGGACTGACTCAGGCTCTGGCCGAGGCAGCCCGGAGGACTCGTTATTAATGTCCACCGGGCGTGGTGGCCTCGGTACCAGCACTCAGACATTCTTGGGTTGCTTGGGTGCCGCCCCACTGCGCGGGAGGCCATGAGGCCCATGGTTGCTTTAACTTCGGGACCTCCACAGAGGGGATCACGTCCTCCTGGGGTGAGGGCAAGGGGCTCAAATGAGGCTTGGGTTTCAGACAATTCGCAAGAAGGCCTAGACTAACTAGGTCATGAGTTTACACCTGGACTGTCCTCCCTGGCTGATGTGCTTAGAAAAAATAAAGGTTAGAGTCCAGCTGAGTGGACCTTATCGCTACGGTGACCTCCGTGAGGCCACTTCTGGGCAGGATGACTCTGCAGCTGGTGGAGTTTATTGGTTAATAAAAGTGCAGGCTTTGGCATGGGGTCCAGATGCAAATGAGGCTCTTCAGCTTACTGGACAAATCACTTCATCTCTCTGGGCTTGCACGTCCACGTCTGTAAAAGGGGAATAATATCTCTCTTAAAAGAGCTGCCATGAGGATTAAGCGTGATCACACCTGCAAAACGCCCAGTGCAGTAACTGATACCTATTAAACACTCCACAAGTTGTGGTTATTTATTTAGACTTCAAGAACCATTGTCTCAATTTAAAAAAAACAACAAACTTAGGGGTTGGGTGATTGTATCATGTGGCAGGTAACTTTACTTTGTCTGCAAAGTAAAGTCTGTTGTTTTCTTTTTGTCTTGAAGGGAAGAATTAAGACCTCGGTGGTAGCACAGTTTAGCTTCAATGACAATAGCCTTCCTCTTGCGTGGATTCAATTGCTGATACTTCCAAGTATGGTACTTATCTTGCTAAATAAGAAACAGGAGTGTTACACTCATGTTTCTTCCAAGTGCGTACTTACAGGGATGTGCATATGCAAAACATTTCTTAGGACTGATATGGATGTAAATATCATAAGATATCATTAAGTCAATGCCATAATCATTTCAAAAAGTTTGGCAAGCTCTAGCATTATATTTTTAAATTTATTAAGAGAGATATCAATTTTAATTTTGACTGTACATATATGTATGTTCTCTTACATAGAGAACTGGATGCTCTATGCTCTGTGTTCTGCTCTTTGGGAGAATTATGAATGATATAGGAACAATAGTATCTTTGTTAAAACATATCTGAAAATAAATTAATGAGGATCAAGATATTAAAAAAAAAAGAGCCACTGTCTCCCCGTTTGTGAGCTACAGCACACAACAAACTGTACCCATCAAAGGATTTCTGGATTTATATTTTTCTTCACATCTTATATTTCTTTTTACAAAATCTGTTTTAAGCCACCCATGATTTCTTCACGGTTTTATTTTACAAGCATGTGGGCTGAAGCCACCTTCTTTGGCCGTGCTGGTAAGCAGGAGGCCCAAAGAGCTGTTAAGGACGTTTCCTTGGCACAATGTCACCGTGCAGCTCAGGACAGATGGCAGGGCACATACAGCCACGGAGAGACGCAGGAGCCCACCGGAACTGTGATGCTGCACCCGGCCTTGCCCTTGAAAGCCCAGGTGAGACGTATGCTGAAGGGCGACTGTAGCAAAAGGCAGGGAAAGGAGAGACACGGAGGGTGCTGAGGAGTGAGAGGCAAGAATAATAAGCACCAGCGTTTGCTGGGATTCTCAGCTCTGTGACAGTTCTACCCAAGGTTCTTCGTACACATTTTTCTCACTCCATCCTCGTGATGACTATGTGAGACTAGACTATTATCCTGTTAGGAGGATGTGAGCAGAAGATACACCTCAGGGATGTCAAGTGACTTGCCTGAGATCACACGGGGTCTTGGCATCCACGACTTCCTGATTCCAGAGCTCATTCTTTTTTTTTTTTTTTTTTGCGGTACGCGGGCCTCTCCCTGCTGTGGCCCCTCCCGTTGCGGAGCACAGGCTCCGGACGCGCAGGCTCAGCGGCCATGGCTCACGGGCCCAGCCGCTTCGCGGCACGTAGGATCTTCCCGGACCAGGGCACGAACCCACGTCCCCTGCATCGGCAGGCGGACTCTCAACCACTGCGCCACCAGGGAAGCCCCAGAGCTCATTCTTTTACTGGGAAGAACGACAAAGCTTCAAGGAGGTGGTCCTAAATCTTCACCAGCCACTGGCACTCAGGGACCAGACCTCGTCTTCCTGATGGTCACATTAGGGGGTTGGACAGATGATCTCCACGATCCCTTCCACCTCTCACATGCTGCCTTTGTCACTTTGGGAAGCTCTGTTCAGTGACCCAGGGAAGCAAAAAGAAAATGCATGGAGTATCTATTTACTAAGGGTCAGACATCGTCTCTTACTCTATTCAATTCAAATATGAATTTTCACCCAACTTTTGATTATGAGAAATATCAAAACCTTGATTCAACAATTATTAAAATTTTGACATATTTGGTTCTTCCATACCTATCTATCTCTCTTCCAAGCTATCTATCTATCATCTATATGAAGTTTTGAAATGAAGTAATGGACATCTCAAGATTTCACCCCTAAATATTTCATCCTGCATCTCCTTAAGAATAACAATATTTTCTTACATAAGCATAAACCATTATCACACCTAAGAAAATTAACAATAGTTCCATATTTATATCCAAATTTAATAGCCAGTCCAGATTAAAATTTCCTTGTCCCCAATTGCGTTTGTAGCTTTTGCCTGTGTTTTTGAACCCAGATCCAATCAAGTTTCACTCATTGTATTTGGGTAAGCAAGTTAAACAAGAACAGCCCCTCAAACTTTGCTATGTTTGTTTTGTTTTATGACATTGACTTTTCTTAGAAGAGTCCAGGCCAAAGTCTGGTAGAATAACCCATATTCCGGATTTCTCTGTTTCCTGTGGTGTTACATAACTCTCTCCCCTGATTTTTCCTGTAAACTGGAAGCTGGGTCTAAAGACTGGATTGGAATTCTGTTAAACACCTTTGGCAGGGATACTTCATAGGTGATTTGTACTTCATATCATTTCAGTCAGGAGACTCAATGCTAGGTTGAATATGACGCTAAATATGATCTCTTGGCTAAAGTGATAGCCCACAGGTTCTCCCATTGTAAGGATGGGATTCTCTTGAAAATTTGCTTGGCAGGGTGTGGATCATCTGTTCCGTACTTGATAATATACACATCCATTGATATTTAATTGTATATATTGTTCAATTGATAGTTGCAAATTGGTGATTTTCTAAGTTTTCTTTTCTCCTTCGTTTCTTTGCAGGCATACCTCTATAAACAAGACCTTTTCCTTACCTATTGGGGATGAATTACATTTCCTTTTAAAAAGGAAAGGTAAATGCCTCCTTCTCTTTGCTAACTTTCAGAATAAGGAGTTGCTACGGTCACTTTTGATGGTGGCAAATCGGTTTTTTTCTGTCTTTCTTTGAACAGTGCTACAGACTTGTGGCTTTTTTATTAATTCTACTTTTATGATCGATTGCACTCATTTTTGGTGCTCAAATTGCCCCAAATCTGGCCAGAGGAAGCTCCTTCAAGCTGGCTGGCTCCTGCATCCTTTGAGATGTCCCCATCATTCTTTGAGCACTTCCCTGCTTTTTGGCACAAGAAAAGGTCCTGGGCTCACCTTGTACTTTCCCGCCCCAGATCCAGAATTAGCCATTTCTCCAAGGAACGCTGGGATCTTTTATTGAAAAACAGTATTTGAAATCCAAGATCTCTGTACTCAGGGAGCTATTGTACTCATTGCCATTGTACTATCATTGCTTGTAAGCTCTTTCAGTGGCTAAAGCTAAGAAATGTATTTAAATCATGAGTTCATACTGATACTCTCAATTCAAATTTAATATTACATGGCTTTTCTTAATTTTTAAAATTTTACATTGTACCTCTTTTCTCTTACATAGAAACATATCTGTTTCTAATAACATTTACATATTTACTAATTTGCTATAGTTTACAATAGACATAAAGTAGATTTAAAATGCAAATAGCAGAAAATTACTTGGTGAATTTTAGATTTTTTTTTTGAAGAGGTATTTCTTTTTGTCCTTCGAATATATTCAACTAAAGATGGGCAATAAGAATATTGTGTTCCAATGTCACTCCAAAGAACTATTTTTCTGTATATATTATGTCATCCATATGATCTATAGTTAGAGTAACTTGTTTTGGTTTGATTTCAAATTTGGTTTGCTTTTATTTTCTTTGTGAGTAAATTTTAGTTTTGAACAGGTAAAACATGTTTGAGCATTTATGTAGCTCAAATTCAAAATTACATAAGAATAGAGTTAAAGAATTCAACTATACTTATCCATATCCCCTTCCACCTACCCCTCGTCTTCTCTATCTCTAGGTAACCAACGATTTTATCAATCTGTTGGTTTGATTTTTGTTTTGTTTTGTTTTTGCGGTACACGGGGCCTCTCACTGTTGTGACCTCTCCCGGTGCGGAGCACAGGCTCTGGACGCGCAAGCTCAGCGGCCATGGCTCCCGGGCCCAGCTGCTCCGCGGCACGTGGGATCTTCCCAGACCGGGGCACGAACCCGCATCCCCTGCATTGGCAGGCGGACTCTCAACCACTGCGCCACCAGGGAAGCCCGGTTTGATACTTTTTAACTGTACATGTGATTTCCTCTCCCTTTTTACACTAAAGAAAGCACTCTGTATTTACTGCTCTGTGCCTTGTTTTCTTCCTCCCTAATGATATTAACAACATATCCTGAGAATCCATTTGGTTCTTAAGTACCTTCCCCATTCTTTTTTGTTACTGCATCCTTGATTCAGCAGTCCTACACTTTTGTTGCTATTTAGTCTCAAAACAAGCGGTTTTGCTCGTATTATCTTATTGGTGGCTCTTTTTGCCTTTGTTCATGCCCTTCTGGTCCTCGTAGGCACTTGAGGTCCTGACGTCTGCTAAGGTTTTCCAATGGGGCGGAGGCTGGGAACCCAGGTGCGGTTGATTCCCAACAGAGTCATTACATCAACCCACTTCCCTTTGGTGGAGATGAGGAAAACGAGGAGCCGAGCTCAGCCGTTTTCCCTCAGATCCAGCCCCAGGCACCCTGGGCTTTTTCCTGTTTAGATGGAGAGCTGACGTGTGATGAACAAGGGGAGGGTGCAGCTTTAACACAGCTTGGTTTTAACGTCTGGTTTATTCCCTTCCCTTCTCTAGTAGGTACAAATGGGAATCGTTTCCCTCTTGTGCTAACTTAAAGGCAATTAAAAAAAGAAAGAAAAACCAAACACAAGATTTTACTACTATTCCAAAGACATACCATTTGGTTGAAGAAAGATTTTACTGCACACTGAAGCTGGAACTTCCATTTTCAAATTTAATGTTTCAGATTTCTCAGAAGAGCTTTAACTATTAGTACGTGAGTTTTCTTTAGGCTGACTTTTTTCCGTGCTCATCTCCAAAACTCTTTTTTTTTTTTTTTTTTTGCGGTACGCGGGCCTCTCACTGTTGTGGCCTCCCCCGTTGCGGAGCACAGGCTCCGGACGCGCAGGCTCAGCGGCCATGGCTCACGGGCCCAGCCGCTCCGTGGCATGTGGGATCTTCCCGGACCGGGGCACGAACCCGCGTCCCCTGCATCGGCAGGCGGACTCTCAACCACTGCGCCACCAGGGAAGCCCTCCAAAACTCTTAACACACACATTCTCTCCTTTTCTTTTTCTGCTGTGTTCCATTCATCAGTCTCACAGGAGCCAGGTTCTGCCTTTTTTTTTTTGAGATAAACAAACGTTCTTTCTTGCTGGGTAATTCTTTTGAAAATATATTCTTTCAAAGTTCATTTCTTAAGTTATCTGTCCTACTTCTGCCCTATTCATTAAAAAAAAAAGATGGATAAACCATTTTGGTTAAATTAAGAGTTTTTTGCCTTTCCCTACAACAATTTTATTCTGACCTTTGAGAGTAATATGGCAAAAAGAAACTAATGCAATGACGTGTGTTTATCATCTAATCCACGCATGCTAGGTGCATGCCTGTCGCCTGGCTTGTGAATTACTTAAGCTTCAGCACACGCAGAATAAATTAACCGAGCTCTGAATAGATCACTTATTAGTCTTTGGAGGATAACTGTCTCATAGGAATCTGGAGCCCTGTGTGACGGTCAACATCCTTTTCAGCCTTGGAGTCAGGAGCAGTGGCAAAGCAATGATGATTTCCTGGCCTGAAAGGAAGGGAAGGGGCTCATGAGAGAGAAAAGGAGCATGTGTGGGCAAAGAAGAGAGACGAGTAGACGTGAGAGCAAGTAAGGAAGAGAAGCAAGAAAAGAATGGGAAGAGAGGAGAGGAATGGAAGATACTGCAGGAAAAGAGCACAACGTGTCTAAACTACGTTACAGACGTACGTCTGGTGGAAAAAACTCTCCTCTCAGGGTTGGAAACCATGTTTTCCACTTGTGTATCTTCTGCACATGGTGCTATCCAAAGAATCTGAGGTGGGTTGTAAATCAAGAACTTTGGGAAATACAGTGGCTCTTTTTATTAGTAGCTATTATTTACACATGCTTACCATGTACCAGGCCCTTATTCAAGCACTTAGCACGGGCTATGCCATTTAATTCTTACCCCAAGCCTAGGAATTGGATTTTATAATTATCTCAGTTTTCCTACTGTGGAAACTGAGGCAAGGATGCTAATTAACTTACCCAAGGTCACACCGAGCAAATGACAGTTACTGTTTTTTGCCACTCACCCTGTCTTCCTTCCTGGCAGAACCCCAGTAGTTTGGGTTGGCTATATGCCCACCCTCCACCCCAAAATCCTTGGGGATAAAGACCTAAACCCATCTTGCCTCTGGCACTCTCCTTCCTGATATGTACTTTCCCAGCCTCCCTTGGCCATGTGACCCAGTTCTGATCAAAGAGGTTTAGGGAGAAACCCACTGGGGGGCTTCTGGGAAAGCTTTTCCTCTGTGATAAGAGGAAAGCATATTTTCTGACTTCCCTCTTCTTTCTTCCTACTTGGGATGATAGTATGACAATGCCATCCTTGTGGCTGAGGCAGCCACTTTGCAACCATGAGGCAACGAGCCCAAGGAAGAACATCACTATGCTGAGGATGGTGCACTGGAAAGTGGAAAGCGTCCTGGGCTTTGAGGACATTGCTGAACTGGGGTGATAAACCTGGATTCACCTCCCTATCCTCTTCTTGTTATGTAATATTTCACATCAAATGTCCCGATTGCTGCGACAAGTTTGTTAGATTTAGCCAAACCTACAGCTGCATGTATGTCAACTGTTATGGGAACAGAAGTGGATTTTGGACACAAGAAGCCTGTTTCTGTTTTGGGCTGATAGGCTGCTATTCAGTACCACTGAATTCTGTCTGCTTCAGCACCTCCCACCCTCAACCTTGACTCCACATACACAGTTGTTACGCTTGATTGAGGAACAAAGGCAAAATGTAGCAAACTGTAGGAAAATAGACACTGATGAGATTTTTAAGTACCAAAATATTACTTATTCTACTAAAACCGGAACAGACATGATACATATTGCAAGTAAACTTTAGATCATACTACAGAGATTCCTTTCCAAGGACCCATACTCCATGTCTCTGCACTGTTCGCACATAACCACCCACTCACTGGCCTTTGTGCTTCTATCCAGGACTTCAGTTTGTGCTAAAACTGTTTTATTCCACCTCTAATGCACACACTCTTTTATGAACCTTCATATACCCAGCATCTAGTAGAGTGCCTGGTACCTAGTAGGAATTTGATATATATCAGCGGTATGGAATTAAAATCGTATAATATCCCCTCTACTGAACAGCTATCCAGTTTATGCATCTCAGGAACTACAAAGACATATTCATAATTTTATGGTCCTGAGAGATGATTTCTTAATAATTATTAAACATTTAAAGAAATGCACATTGCTTAAGAGAGGAAGTTTGATAAGTTGCTAATAGAGAGCAGGTGCTCAACAAATAAACCGAACTGAACAGATTGGCTTTTAAAAAGCTACACGTTCGGGGCTTTCCTGGTGGCACAGTGGTTAAGAATCTGCCTGCCAATGCAAGGGACACGGGTTCGAGCCCTGGCCTGGGAAGATCCCACATGCCGCGGAGCAACTAAGCCCATGCGCCACAACTATGGAGCCTGAGCTCTAGAGCCCGCGAGCCACAACTACTGAGCCCACGTGCCACAACTACTGAAGCCCACACACCTAGAGCCTGTGCTCCTCAACAAGAGAAGCCACGACAATGAGAAGCCCACGCACCACAACAAAGAGTAGCCCCCGCTCACCGCAACTAGAGAAAGCCCGCGTGCAGCAACGAAGACCCAACTCAGCCAAAAATTAAAAATAAATAAATCAAATAAATAATTAAAAAAAAAGATTTTAAAAGCTACACGTTCACCATATGATCCAGCAATCCCACTCCTGGGCATATATCCAGAGAAAACCAAAATTAGAAAAGATACAGGCACCCCAATGTTCACTGCAGCACTATTTACAATAGCCAGGACATGGAAGCAACCTAAATGTCCATCGACAGAAGAATGGATAAAGAAGATGAAGTACATATATACAATGGAATATTACTCAGCCATAAAAAAGAATGGAATAATGCCATTTGCAGCAACATGGATGGACCTAGAGATTATCATACTATGTGAAGTAAGTCAGACAAAGACAAATATCATATGATTCACTTATATGTGGAATCTAATTTTAAAAAATGATACAAATGAACTTATCTACAAAACAGAAACAGACTCACAGATACTGAAAACAAACTTATGGTCACCAAAGGGGAAATGTGGAAGGGGGATAAATCAGGAACTTGGGATGAACATACACACACCACAATATATAAAATAGATAACCAACAGGGCCTACTGTATAGCACAGGGAACTGTACTCAATGTCTTGTAATAACCTATAATGGAAAAGAATCTGAAAAAGAACGAATATATGTATAACTGAATCATTCTGCTGTACATCTGAAACTAACACAACATTGTAAATCAACTATACTCCAATAAAATCTTTAAAAAAATAAAAAGCTACATGTTCTGGGAAATGTAAATTGTGGTTCAAGTAAAATAAGGCATTCCCACTACATTGTTTTCAGGGCAAGAAGAATTTAATGGGTTTTTCAGATATGTCTGGTTTATAACCAGAAAGCAATTAACACTAGAAGGACTAGAGCTTCATTATTAAGTCCTTCATTTTGTCATAAACTTAGTGATACCTGGGCCAGATCATAGCTTCCCAGTACAGTGAGTGCATTCACAGAGAAGTCTCATTCCCTGACCTTGGTGTTAAAAGGGATTCCACTTAATGCAAAAATGCCTTCCCTCTAAAAAGATGCTATTTAAACCCGACAGCTCTCATTGCAGTGGAGACCAACATAGAGTGATGGCTGCAATTTAAGTTGCTCTGAATAAACTGGCTAGAGATGGATGCAAAACTGAGGAAAAGAAGTGGTAACCTAATAAAGGGCTCTATATTTTTTGTCGCCCTTTGATTTTACTTTTTAGGAAAGAGTGGAGAAATTTAAAGGTGAAGAGCTCATTGTTTTTCTCAAAACCATTATAGCTCAAGGTATTTAGAAGTACTAAAAGCAAACGTTCATCATTTCCATTGAGTAGGCCCTTCAAAATCATAGGAAAAGCAATAATAAAAAGTAATAACTGCTACAACAACATCACTTTATATTTGCTTAACCTGACTTTTCCATCTACTCTAATTGAAGCTATATATAAACTTTTTCTTATACTTGCTCTGTTGCAATTATTCTAAATGGCTTTATGCCTAGCATAATGAGAAATTATAATGAACTGAAAACTCATTAGCAATGTATTCATGAGGAATCAAAATAATTTCAAAATTCAACAACCTAAATGTAAATTTTTGTTTATTATAATATGGCATTCATTTATAAAGTACTGAACTAATAATCAAAATATTGTAGAGTATTGGGAGTTCATCTAATTTGCCGAGAACTATTTAAACAATATCAACTTTTAACCTTTATCTTGTTATGGTGACGTCATCTCTTGATCTGGAATGTAATCTTGGAGGGGGCAGGGGGAGATGTGTACACACACACACACACACACACACACACGTGTGTGTATATATATATGTATCTGCAAAAAAATTGATTAGGAGAGTCCTACAAGATTAAAAAACAAAATAAAACAATAAAAATAGTCCTTTCCTTCAAGCACCTAGCATACTCTTGTTGAGTTTTCGTCTTCCTGAGAAGCCATAAGCTCCATGAGGGAGAGGTAATAGATAGATGGGCTCCTGGGCCAGACAGCTGGTGTTTGTCAAGCAGAGTAAAATTGAAGCTTTGTTCTCACCCAGATACTCCAAGGACAAAGCTGGTGGCAGAAGCTGAGCTCTGCTGAAGTAAAGAGATAAGATGACCACTCCTGAGGCCAAGGAACACTTCCCTGTCTGCCCATGCGCAGGAAGGTTCCTTGGGGGTTAAAAAGGGAGGGGGCACTGCCCCATAATAAGTGTGGACATGCACCCACAGGCCTCTGCGGTGGGATCCATCTTGGCAAAAAGTTGCTCACCCATCTTAGGGAAGGAGGGTCCTAGGACTCGTCAGGTGTGAAAAAAGAAACAAGATAATTGGCCAAAGGTAAACAAAGACTCAGAAGGACTGTCCTATGTAAGTGATTCAAATCACCACTTTACTGGGCTCCTCCTTAGAGAGGATGCCTAGCTTCTGATTTAGATAAACTTAAATAAATAAACTGCTTTTCTGTATGCTCTCCCATACAATGTGCTGTGTCTCTAATAATAAACTTTGTACCTGTTTTTACAGTTTTTGCCTCCTTGAAACATTCTTGCTTTCAATGGGGGTAAGAGCTAGGGGAACCTTGCTTCTAGCCTCTAACCCCTGATGGTTTAGTGGCTAGGATTCCTGGTTTTCATCCAGGCTACCCAGGTTCAGCTCCTGGGCAAGGAACTAAGATCTCTCTTCAGGACCGCTGACTGCTGTCTCTCCGAGATCAACAGTAGGGACTATGTTTGATTCAGTGCTGAGTCCTCAGCATCTAGCATAGCACGTGACACACACTGAATGACTACAGCTGCAAGAAATTAACTGCATGCAAGGTTTTTAGCTCTTCCTGTGGTTACCAGCAGACCTCGAAGCTTCCTTGTTATAGTTCCAATATATATATATAGTGCTCCAAGATGGCTTGTGCATTCACCTCTCTCCTCCTAACTTTTTTCAGATTCTAGTGGGAATAAGGTATTGGGGAAATGAAAGTGTTTTCTCCTGTCAGAGAGGATAGGGAACCCTATTGATTGGATTGAATGTGAACTGATTCAAGAATATGTCCTGGTGTGGAGAAACAGGAACCTTCCTACACTGTTGGTGGGAATGTGAATTGGTACAGCCACTATGGAGAACAGTGTGGAGGTTCCTTAAAAGATTAAAAATAGAACTACCATACGACCCAGCAATCCCACTCCTGAGCATATATCTGGAGAAAACTATAATTCGAAAAGATATATGCACCCCAATGTTCACTGCAACACTATCTACAATAGCCAAGACATGGAAGCAACCCAAGTGCCCATCAACAGATAAATGGATAAAGAAGATGTGGTATATATACATACAATGGAATATTACTCAGCCATAAAAAAGAATGAAATAATGCCATTTGCAGCAACATGGATGGACCCAGAGATTATCATACTAAGTGAAGTAAGCCAGAAAGAGAAAGACAAATATCATATCATGATATCACTTATATGTGGAATCTAAAAAAAAAAAAAGATACAAAAGATACAAATGAACTTATTTACAAAACAGAAAGAGACTCACAGGCATAGAAAACAAACTTATGGTTACTGAAGGGGAAAGGGGGTGGGGGATGGACAAATTAGGAGTTTGGGATTAACATATACACACTACTGTATGTAAAATAGATAACCTACTGTATAGCACAGGGAAATCTACTCAACATTTTGTAGTAACCTATAAGGGAAGAAAATCTGAAAAAGAATATACATATATATGTATGTGTATATATATATATATATACACACACATACACATATATATATATCTGAATCACTGTGCTGTACACCTGAAACTAATACAACATTGCAAATCAACTATACTTCAATTTAAAAAAAAAAAAAAAAGAATATGTCCTGAATGTTGGTTTCAATCCTAATTCCTTGCTTTACAATTTGCCTCCAGTTCTTAAACATGACGGCTGAAAGTTCCATCCAGTTCAGGGATTGCTTAGTACGGTTCTGTCAATTAAGATTTTATTTTATTAAGAATAGACAGAATGGCCCGATGAAGCCACATAAAAGCAGCGAATGAATTTTCTTACAAAATTCAAGCTGCCTTACTTGCCTTTATTGCTGCTTCATTTCACTAATACTCCTTTTCTCTTAAGTATGGTCTCTAAACTTCATTAACATCAAAAAGATTTTAAGTACTTTAACAGGACATGGCACTGGACAAGAGGCTCATACAAACCAGATCCCTGTTATTTAGCAAGTTCAAATCACAGACATGAGACAGAAATATTTACAGGATTTATATGCTTTATGCAAATGAAGGCCATTCCTTGATTTACTTTGCGTGATTCGTAACAGCTAATACTTTGTGAGTCCCAACTGTGTCCCAGGCACTGTGTGAATAGCACTTTAGTTACATCTTCTCCACTAAGCCCCCAACAACAACTCGGAAGGGGAGGTATTGGAAAGTTACCTAAACTGCCTAAGGAAGCTCATAGAGCTGGGACATCAATCCAGGTCTGACTCAGAGGCCCGTTCCTTAACCACTCTGACCTATCCCTGCCCTACCCCTGCCCTTTGGCTTATAACCTCCACTCCCACAAATCTGTCGCCTACTAACAGCCAAATGTGCTCATTGAGCTTTCAGGGGAGCTACTGCCTGGAGTAGGGCAGGGATGTTACACGCATGGTGTGGTGACTGACATTCTTTAAAAAGTGAAATTCCTGGGACTTCCCTGGTGGTCCAGTGGGTAAGCTCCGCACTCCCAATGCAGGGGACGCAGGTTCAATCCCTGGTCAGGGAACTAGATCCCGCATGCATGCCGCAACTAAAGATCCGGCACAGCCAAAATAAATAAATAAATGTGTGGGTTTTTTTTTAAAGTGAAATCCTTGGGGAGCTAGACAGTCTTGGATTAAGTGCTGTTAAGGACAGGTACCCCCGACAAAACAGAATTATCAATCAGATTCAATGCCACTCTAAAAATAAAATCTGGACAGTTGGGGGACTCCAGACTGTTTCAGAGAGCTCTTCATTTAATCTGTAGATAAACCTGAAAGAAGAATGTTTCTGTTCCCTGACTCCCCTGCAAGCTTCTGTCCTTGTTCATTCTCTTATTACTCCTCAACTTCCAATTAGAAAAGACTAGATCGTTCCCCCTACTGCCTCATTAGCTATCGCTGCGATGTGGCTTCTGCCTCTGCCCTCCTGCTGGAAATGCTCTCATAAAGGTCAGCAATGATAACAAACCATTATTATAATAACACCCGGTGCTTCTTGTGGTTTTACTGGAGCCAAACACCAGGCTCAGAGCTTTATTTACGTTGGAGGGAGAAACCTGGAGAACCCTAGGGCTGTATGGGACTTGCGAGTCAATATTGAAAGATGAGAATATTTTAGACAAAAATCTGTCTTTTTGAGCAGTGTTGTCCAGTTTGCTACAGTCCTCTCGGTGAAGACATGTGCACTTGGACCTACCCCACCTCTCTCATTTATGTCACCTGCCTGACCCCTATAGGGAGAGGATTTACTATCTGCGCTTTACATAGATATTCTGGCCGGGATTGTGTAGCTGCCAGGAAAAGACACGTTATACACCTTACATTTACACAATGTTATATATCAATTACATGTCAATAAAACTAAGGAAAAAACCCACTCTCGCCAGATGTTCTATCACGACTTGTAAAAGGGATCGATTTCTGCAGGAGCAGCCTCCATGATGCCTAATGACCTACTCCATTTTCTGAGTTCTGTCTTAAGTTTCAGCCACCTGCTCTATCTGCAGACTTGACTTGTCAGATCAGCACGGAATCCTCTCTGTGCTATGATACCCTGGTGGTGATCTTGGACTCTTAGCTTATGTTCCAGATTGCTTTCTACTCTCTGTCACTCTCTGGGTCCCAACTCTATACTGGCTACTGTGGGTTCCTGCACTGCTAACACTTTGTCCTGAATACAAGCTTTAAGGATAAACCTCTTCACTGAGGGTCCAAAAAACAGAGCTAACTATGACCAGAGTAATCTTCTCAAAGTACAGTTCTTTTTTTTTTTTTTTTAAAGACTTGGTTTTAACAAATTTGTTTAAAATAGTTTTTTTTTGTGGCTGTGTTGGGTCTTCCTGGCGGTACGCGGGCCTCTCATTGTGGTGGATTCTCTTGTTGCCAAGCACAGGCTCTAGGTGCGCGGGCTTCAGTAATTGTGGCATGAGGGCTTCAGTAGTTGTGGCTCACAGGCTCTAGAGCACAGGCTCAGTAGTTGTGGCGCACAGGCTTAGTTGCTCCGTGGCATGTGGGATCTTCCCAGACCAGGGCTCGAACCGGTGTCCCCTGCATTGGCAGGTGGATTCTTAACCACTGCAGCACTGGGGAAGTCTTCAAAGTATAGTTCTGATCATATCCTTTTCTTCCTCAGAATGCTTACAAATTAAGTACAACCTTCTTAAGGCACTTTGGG
Source organism: Tursiops truncatus (assembly GCF_011762595.2). NCBI lineage: Eukaryota > Metazoa > Chordata > Mammalia > Artiodactyla > Delphinidae > Tursiops > Tursiops truncatus. The sequence goes on from NC_047045.1 coordinate 14,956,759, forward strand.
TTGCACAAAACAGAAACCTATTTGGGGTGACTTAGGTTAAGATGAGGAATTTATGATTTGACTACAGGACTATGACACAGGCCTCCAGAGCAGGGATACAGGAACAGGCTGAGCCATAAACAGGGACTGGCAAACTTCTTCTGTAAAAGGGCTACAGAGTAAATGTACTAGGCTTTGCAGGCCATATGTTTTTTGGCATTCTGCCAGAGACAATAGGAAAACTATTGTGTTCTAATAAAACTTTATTTACAAAACAGACAACCAACTGGATTTGACACACAGGCCAGAGTTTTAGGGCCCCTGGGCTAAAGCATTGAGGATTCTCTGAAACATCTCCATCGCCCTCCACGCCCCTGCTTTGTTGTTCTCTTCCTGTTGACTACCTTCCTCAGCTTCTGTGGTTCTCACGTTGGAACAGGGCTTCTGAAAGCACTGAGCTTCCAGGTCACAAGATGAAGTTCAAGCGTTCTCTCTCTCTCTCAGTCCTAATTTTATTTTATTTATTTTTTTTTCAAAACTTTATTTATTTATTTATTTTTGGCTGTGTTGGGTCTTCGTTTCTGTGCGAGGGCTTTCTCTAGTTGCGGCGAGCGGGGGCCACTCTTCATCGCGGTGCGCAGGCCTTTCACTGTCGTGGCCTCTCATGTTGCGGAGCACAGGCTCCAGACGCGCAGGCTCAGTAGTTGTGGCGCACGGGCCCAGTTGCTCCGCGGCATGTGGGATCTTCCCAGACCAGGGCTTGAACCCCTGTCCCCTGCATTGGCAGGCAGATACTCAACCACTGTGCCACCAGGGAAGCCCTAGTCCTAATTTTAAATCCTTAGGGAAGAGATGTTGCCTGGCCTTGCTTGGCTCAGACGCTCACCCCTCAACCTATCAGCTGTGGCCAGGGCTCTGGGTCTTGCTCTATGAACCAGGGGCATGTTGGGAAACCACCCCTACAAGCTCTTGGATCAAAGCTGAGGAAGAGATTCCAGAAAAAGGCAGGGAGTTAGGCAGACAACCCGGTGAGAGCCTCTTGCTGCATTCAACCAAAGCTGTATTTTCAGCATTGCCCCCTGTTAGGACCCTGATTTTCCTTCCTGAAGCAAAATGGACCCCTTGCTGTTCCTATAGACCCTGCATTTTCCATCCTGCATCCCTTCTATCTGCCAGCAGAAATTCTACTCACCTTTAAAGTCTCTTCTAGAAGGCCACCCTTTCCCTCGCTTTCCCTTATATCCATACAACACTCTACTGGTACAGTGTATCTCATTCTGTCACTATTTCTGTACCTGACTTTTTGTTTTGCAGACAACAGGTGCTCTGCTGACTGAGGAAATGACTTATTCAGCTTTTCACCCACTCTGGTACCGGTTAGAGCACAGGCTCTGAGTTCTCATTTGTTGAGTTTAACCATATCCTCAAAGCTGAATAATTCCAAACCAAAGAAATTGAGACTTTTATAAAGTTGCATTTATATAGGAAATACGGTATCTACCTTTAAGAAAATTATTGTAAAAGTAATAAACATTCATTTCCGCGTTTACGGTGGCCAAATTAAACTAAATCTGCAGAGAGAGATTATCTACAGCCAGCAAAATTTATAGTTAAAATTGTTGAATAGTAAGAAGAAATAAAGTCCCATTAGCATTGTATGTTCTGTCACTGTACTAAATAAAAAATGGAATACTACAGACATGACTTCTGATAAATAGGGACGGTTATACACTTGAAATATTCAAAATCGCTCTAAAAAACAAATGCTCCAAAACGATTAGTGTTTGTGCAAGAATTTTACCAAAGAGCCGGAGACCTCATCATCTAATTTCTTTGTTTCTAGAACTATTAATTAACATTGCTCCCAGAACTCTGCTAGAACTCCCCTGCTGCAAGGAAGAAAGTAAATACAGTACTGCAGGGAAAACGGGTTCATTTTCACGGAGCTGCGAGAGGCTTGCGCTTTCGTGAAACAGAAAACACTTGCTGAAGAACTATTCCTAAACTCTTAGCAACTACATAGAAGCTTTTTATTTTAACAGCATCCTCCTGGGAGACTGCGCTGGAATGTGCAGCAGGTCTGAAACAGGCACAGATTTGGCTCAACTGTAAATATCAGGTGCACAGAGGCGAAGCCATTGTGTAGGGGAGGGGGTGGGGCGGGCGGAGTCCTGATTCCCGATGCTGATAGTACGATTCTAATTTCGCTTGGTATTTATTTTTTCTGCTACAATTACAGTTTTGCTAGAAAAATAAAATATCGGCTGTGCTCTCACCTGGGTTTCTAATGTTCAGCGTCTACCGAAAAAGAAAACCTCTCATTTACCCCGCAAAGAATCACCTTTCCGCACCTCCAGAGCCGCTGGGAAAAGAGAGGAGCGCGCGTCCCCACCGCCCTTACCGTCCCCACTTCCCCGAGCGCCCGGCCCGCCCCACCCCGCCGGCCGCGAGTCGCTGGGGCTTGCTGGGCGGGCAGGAGACCCGGAGACGATGGGTCTCCGCGTCACCACTAAGTCTGTGGACGTTTCTGGGAGGGGATGCTCCACACCAGTAAACCACAACACTGAAACCCCAGCTCGGACTTTGAACCAAGCTCTTCTTGCCTAGTTTTCTTTTTGCCCCTTCGTCTCGCCAGGATCCTCGCCACCCCCGTCATAGCTTCTTCCCGGCCTCGGGTGGCCTTCCAGCCACCTGCGCGCGACCGGCATCGACGCGCAGCAAGGAGGCGGTTGGTAACAGCTCAGTCCACCGCCATCCCAGGGAGCTGCGGAGACTACAACTCCCATCACGCCCCGCAGCCGGCTCCCTCCCCTCCCCTCTGCCCCCCCTCTCTACCTTGGCCGGCGGTTGGGAAGCTCTCAGCTTTTATCTGCAGACCGGGCGGGAGGGTTCCGGATCCCTGCGATCTTCCCAGACCGGAGCGCTGTGCCCGGCGGTGGCGGTGGCGGTGGCGGTGGCGGAGGCTCTCAGCCGAGTTCTGCCTTTGCGTCCGCGCCAGCCCGGAGCCTCCGGGGGGCCGACGGTCAGTCCCGGCGCGGCGAGAGGATGGTCATCCGCGTGTTCATCGCCTCCTCCTCGGGCTTCGTGGCGGTGAGCACGTAGGGGACCGGCCGCGGGCCGGGTCTGCGTGGTAGGGGCAGCAGGGCGCCGATCCTGCGGGAGGCGCGCGGCGCCCGCCCCGGTGCGTCTCGGCGCGCTTCGCGTCCGGCGGCGGGAGCCGGCGCCCGGCAGGTGATCCATCATCCTCGGACAATGAATAGGGCGGGGAGCCAAGGTTGGTGGGGGACCCCGGACTCACCCACGTGCCCACCCTGCACGGCCTGAGACGGAGACAGGAAAATGGAGTCGGCGGGAAGCCCCCAGCTCCAGTTGAGTGGCTCGGGGATTTGGGGATGGGTGGTCCGAGAGCTTCGGGGGTCCCGCTTCCCTTGGTGTCAGTTCTTGCCGATTTGGGACACTCAGCCCGGTTCTGTGTTGTACGGGAGCTTGTCGGGCTGCTTGGTTTGCTAACCTAGCTCCTGAATGGAACAAGTTTAAGTAGAACTTGCTCTCCACCGTCTGTGCCCCGCCACCAAGCACGTTTCTTCAGTTTTATACCTGCGCAGAGAGAACAGTAAACCAGGTTTGTCCTGTCGTGCCAGGGGTTTTTGTTTTGTCCTTTTTTTTTTTGGCCTCGGGTACTATAAATATTTTTACATCTATATGTAAAATGTGGTGCGTTTGGTTTCTTTTCTCCAGTAATGCTGTGCTCAGTTTCATCTTGGGGATATATAAATTGTGGTCTCTTTCATTATTTTAAGCTGTTTTGTTTGGTCGATATTCTTGAATTTTTTTTTAGGAAGAAGTTACATAGCTAGATGTCAGACTTTAGGGAAAAATTCAGTAATATACTTGATAGCCCACTGAATAAGACAGGTAGCAATATGTTCTACACGATTAGATTATTAAGATTTGGTTACCTTAGCTAAGAGTAAAACTCTAGATTTAAGAGGCTCTTTGGTGAGATACAGATTCAAATACATCAGAAAGTGCAATGCTGATAGCTTAAAATTTGGTCTGGCCAGTTGGTTGCAGGCCCAGCAACTCAACCATGTTTTCCCCAAATTTGTTTCTGAAGCAGGTGAGATGGAAGGAAGAAAATGTTGTTTGCAACACAACACTGAGGTTTTTTATTTAAAAAGGAATTACCCTACAATAGAAAAAAAGGCCCCCTTTTGCATTAGTTACAATAGATGGGAAATTCCAACTTATCTTTGTATGCAGGCATGCCCTGGTCCCCCACATTCCTGATAGTTTTGGTGTTTCTTATTATTTGGGGCTGCTTAGTCATACCTGCCTTTTATAGATGTCTGCACTGAAGCTGCACTTCATGTGTTTGGAAACCCATACTGTTTCATGGATAGATTTTTTTCCAATTCACTTCTTCCTAAGAGTGCTACAAAGCTTTTGGTTTCACCATCAACTTGCGTGCTCCGATAATTGTTGCAATAGCATTTTATTGATTGAAAAAGGGATGCTTTATGTATTAAGAAGCCTACGCTAGCGATGTTGGACAAGTCAAACTTACGGTAATGACTTGGCTTATCCTGTAAGAAGGTCGTATATCAAGAGAGTTCTGGAACCCCACATCTCTGTTTCCTCAATTCCATTAACAAATATTTATTGCCTGCCTGCTATGTGCCTTTTTAACTTTTAAATTTAATGTTGGGTGTTTTGCACATGAAGCTAGACCTGAGAGACCCCAGTTTTGAGGAAGGCTCTGACGAGTGGTGTGAGTTTGGTTGAAGTACCTCACCTCTGCTGGAGTTTCTTGTCCATAGAATGAAGGGTTGTGATGAATAACTCAGCATTGCACTCTAGCTTTAAAGTGCTTTGAATTAATTAGTTGGGTAAATGTGGATAAATCCTTATAATGACTTCTTTCCCATTGACAATATACATGTTAGTATCAAAGTGAATTTATTCTTTTTCTCTGGTGTTTTACTGGGATGGCTCAGGTCCCCTCACTAACACACCCGGTAGTCTGTGTTCCAACAAGATACCGTTTCAGCTGGAAGACATACTCTGTTATCACATACCATATGTACAGCCCATAAATGCTAATTATGTATTTTAAAGTACCTGATCTTTTTGGGTCTCAGTCATTGAGTCCCTCCAATTGTAAATTTATCTCCTATATCAGTACAGAGTTTTTCTGTAATTAGGTAACATCAATACTTTGGGTGAGGGTAAGTTTATGCTTCTATGCAAGAATGGTGATTTCTAAGAGATAATGAAGTTGTTTAGGTCAGCTGTTGAGCAGAAGAGGCTCACTAGGGCTTATGGTATTATGCTGTATTGAGCTGTGAGGGCACAGCTGTGTTTTCCCTCCAGCGGTGTTGCATTGACCATTGGCTCTGTTTCATTCGGTGACCAACCATGACCAGCAAGTGCACAGGAGAATGAATAATGTGATTCCCAAGTCAGTTTGGTTTTAGCTGGAGTGGATTAAACCACAAGGAAGGAATGTGACTAGAAGTAGACGTGGCCAAGTAAGTCCCAGGAATTTCCAAAAAAGATGCTCTGCCCCAGTCAACAATAGATTTAAACAATCTATCTGGGGAAAACTCTCATATCTTGTTCTGATTCGCCTGAACTCTCCAGCTTCAACACCTAACAGTGGTAGTTAGAATAATTAACAGAAGGGGTGATTGCCCTTTTCTCTTCCCCAGCTCCAAGTAAAATCAGCTTTTATAGGAAATAAAAGCAATGCCGCATTATTATGCTACGGCTACTTGAAAATCAGATTTCTTATGCAACTAATCGTGCTGCTGTCATTCATATCATAGAGAAGGGCACTTTATTTCAGTCCTAAGAAAATAGTGTAGTCATAGGAGTGCCGTTTTAAAATCTAATTTATTCTGGTTGTATACCCAGAAGGGGAGGTCTTGGTAACTTTATCCAGGAAATGTATTGATATGACTTTTTAATGTAAAAACATTGAAATCAGTCGATTATTTCATTCATTCATTATTTTATTTGCTCAACAAGCATTTTCTAAGGGTCTACTCCTTGCCTAGCCCTGTCCTTGGTCTTGTGGGAATTGGAGGAGAGCAGAGGGTGTGGTTTCTGTCCTCCAGGAATTCAGGTAGGGATCAGGTGGGGAGATAAGATAGGAAAGGTGAAACCACCAGTAATAAAGTACAACCCAAGGACACATGCCTCTTTCAGGAACATTCTTTACCAGAGATAGAAATTATATAGGCGGTGGAGGGATGCATTGCAGGATGTCAGATAAGGAGGAAATGTGCCAGAAATCATAAAATATGCATGTGGGAGCCTCAGGCAGATGGCAGAGAGAGGGACTGAGTTGGATTTGGAGCCCGGGAGAGAGTGCCTGAGCCCATCTTGTTCAGGCTGGAAAGGGAGGAACCTTAGGTGGGAGGGGACAGGCACCTGGGGTCCCTGTAGACCTTTTGAGTACGGAGTAGACCCTGAGTCCTTGAAAGCAGCCGGTGCTAACAAACTCCAGAGTACTCCACATCTCAGAGGTGTCTTCAGGATCTGCAGCTGGCGTGCTGTCTGGAGCCTTTTGTCCCCTGGGAACAAGGTGCTGTCTGACAGGGAGAGACCCCTGGTGTGTGATTTCAGGAGAATCTTTACCATCCTGCTTGCCTTGACTAAAACTTCTCAAAAAGGAAGTAAAGTGTGTCACTCTTTGTGAAAAGTTCTTGGGCTCACTTGTGAGAGCTGGAAGAATACAGAAAGAGATTTTCTAGTGAAGTCCAACCACCTCATTTCACAGAGAAGGAAATTTGGGCCTAGAGATTAAATGACTTCCCCTGAGGTCATTAATGGCAGTCAATGCAGAGCTGAGGGTTAAGTGGAGGCCAGGTCTCCTGACTACTGAATGTATCCCTTTGTACGTTCATTCAGCCCTACATTCATTCATGCCTCGATTGACTCATGCTCTCATCAATCATTGAAAACCTGTGCAGTACCAGGCTCTCTATTAGGTGCTGTCAGGTGTATGATGGTCAGCAGAACAGACACACACTCTGCCTTCATGGCGTAAATCAGTGCGGACACTCCACAGCCCAAAGACTTGGGTTGCAAACCATTTCATCAAGGAGAATGAAGGGCTGATGCTGGCTTGGGGGATGTTTCCATGGGACAAGGGGAAATGAGCTAGACAGAAGTAGTAAATCCCTGGATGTTGGAGGGGACCATCACCGGGAGGAAGAGGTACAAAGAAAGCAGAGTTGGAAGCAGAGTTGGAAGACATGGACCTTTGTCCACGGCTGCAACTGTGTTTTCAGGTGGGTGTGGGAGTGGAGGAGAAACATGTAGAAACTGTGCTCAGAGTTGTCACGCTCGTTTTTAGCTGTAGAAAGGCGTGCCCATGCTTTGCCTTGTGTGACGTATGACTGCTGTAAACATGCAATGGTCAGACCCGTGATAATGATCAAAATGCATTGTGAAGCTTCGTTGGTATAAGGGAGCTTCTGAAAGGAGCTCCGAGGTGATTAAAGTCAGGATGTGACCATATAAGACAGAGTGAGCATCAATTCCTCAGTGACTCTAATGCCAAAAAAAGCTAGTGAGGGTAAGCCTGGGCTTGCTAGGATCTTTAACTCAGTCCTGAGTCACATGGCAAGGTTTATTCCCATTTTACAGATGGAGAGACTGAAGTTAACGGACCTGATTGAGATGATACACAGTAGATGGTGGGACCCTGAGTCAAAGTCTGGCAGGCAGGTGGCTCCAAAGCTTCTAGAGCAACATTTCTCCACTATGGGCCCTTGGCGGAATGAAAGTACCAGGGGTGTTCCACATCCTGCAGTGTGCTGGACAGTCCCCTGTAAGAGCTGCCCGATGCAAAATGCCAGTGGTACCCCTGACAAGAAACAGCGCCGAAGGGCATTGGCAGGGGAGGGGAGGGAGGGAGTTTAGGGAAGTGGCAGGAGCATTATAAGAAATAACTAGGAGAGACAGGAATAACTTGGGAGTGCAAGGACAAAGTTGTAAGGGAACGTCAGGCTGGGAAGGCTTGTGTATTGGTTTTCTACGGCTGCCATTAACACAGTACCGAGAACTGTGGGGCTTAAACAACAGAAATTGGTCTCACAGTTCTGGAAGCTAGAAGGCGAGATCAGGGTGTTGGCAGGCTTGGTTCCTTCTGAGGGCTGTGAGGGAGACTGTGTTCTGTGCCTCTCTCCTAACTTTTGACAGTTTGCTGGTAATCTTTGGCACTCCCCCTTGGCGTGTAGATTATGACCCTGATATCTGTCTTTATGTATACATGGCATTCCCCTTGTGTGTGTGTGTGTGTCCTCTGTGTCTACATTTCCCCTTTTTATATTGAACTTCAGCCTACCCTATTGGCCTAATCTTAACTTGATCATTTGCAAAGATTCTATTTCCAGATAAGGTCACAGTCACAGGTACCGGGGGTTAGGACATCAGCATCTTTTAGGGGGACACAGTTCATTTCCCATAACAGCATGCAAGTTGACAGTTGAAATAGAAGGACTAATTGATGGCATTTCCCCCCTTTAATTGGAAAGACTATGGGCGAATTTCCTGAATCTTAAAGTCAGATATGGGTATGGAATTATAGTCAATGTATATACTAAGGTCCATTGCTAGAAAGGGAGATTTATCGATATCCCAAGTGAAGACCTGACCTCACTTTTTCTAGTTCATCTTAATATTTCCCAAATTTGATATTTTTTTCCATTCTGTGATACTTTAAACTTGTAAATATAATCAAGGGCATGGACTCCTTTACGAAATTAGGGACTTTTTAAAATCCATGTGCATTAGGACATTTTAAATAAATATTTCATTTGATTTGAGGAAACTAAATTTTGACATCTATTTATAAAAGTATGAGGTGGTTTCCACATCGCAGGAGTGTAAGCCTAATTGAGCTTTGTTTATTTCTGTATTTTTCAATTTTTTGATCAAAAGCAGAAAACAGCTATTGTGAAAAAACCCAACAATTCTACAGGCAGCAGTGTGAGATACTAACTCTAAAGAATGTTTCTTCTTCAGGTTTTTCATGTTTAATTTGTAAAAAGTTCTGAAATGAATTGGTTTTTTTTTTCAGTAAAGTTAGAAATGGGTGACAGAATAGAAAAGTTCTAGATTCTTAGTGAATGTTTCATTTTTAACATAAGAGTTAGTATGGCTTAGCGATCATTATATATGAAATTTTGAAATGCAGATTTGAAAAAAACTGGATCAAGAAATTATTAGTTTAGCTGCCAACGGTTAATCTTTTTAAAATTTGCCTTCCAAACTCTAAACTCAGAAGGAGACCCTTTTAGGTTTCATCAGGTTTTCAGCAGGTACTGCTTTCAGGGGTGTTAGTTTAGCTGCAGAGTTCTTTAGAAACTTAAGTTCTCATTTAAATCACATTCCTGTATTCACTATTTTTCTGTGATCTATTTTATATTACTCTGTTTATCCATTTTGCCGAAAAGGAGCTTAGCTTTCCAGGTGAGAAATGTAGTGAAAAGTTATTTTTTCTCAGAAATGGCCAGTGCTTTTTAACATGTGAGGGAAATCCTCTACTCCTGATCATGTACAATTCTCTTTTTGGGCCCTCTTTCTTGTTGTAGCTTAACAACAAGTCGCTGAAACCTTCTGTTTGGTGTTTTTTTAGACCAATAGGATCAGTACTTACCGTTGCCAGAGTTTTGATTGGCAGTTGGTGTGGCTGGGAGAGTGGGACAGGGGAGTCAGAGGTTGGAAATGGACACCAGCTGCAACTGAGCATCTAGTTTAAAGCAGTGGTTTCCCTCTGTCCTCTGAAAAGGCTTATCTGAGTTTATCTGCCAGCACAGGCTAGTCCCCCAGGAACTGGGCTGTGGTAATTTAAGGTTAGAGTTGTTACTTCTTTTATGTTTGATTGTTTTGTTCCCAAACGCTAATGGACTGAGGAAAAGTACTTAATGGAATGTTTCCCTTCTGGACTCATGACAGCTCTGCTGTAGGACTGAAAGCTGAGCTAGATGCTGGCAGAGGGGGCCCCGACCTACAATCCCAGGGACTTTTAGGCTGGTATGGCCCCTGGGAGACTCTGGAACAGTTTGATTGGTATTTCTGAGGGGACCTGACTCCTTTGGGTTGGCTCCGTAACTGGCAAAACCCGAAAGGGGGTTTCCTGGAACTGACCCCTGAGAGTGGAGTGGTGTGTATCAGGGTGTGTCTGCCTTCTTGTGGCACCTTTGTGTGCTCCCTGCCAATATTACCTCAGAGCTCCCAAAGCCGGAAAGGAAACACTGGCTGTGACTGCGGGCAGAGAGTTCTACTACGTCAGGATGCATTTTCCATTTCCTACTGGTGATGGATAGCCCAGATCTGGAAATGGCTTTTTGTCACCTTGGCTCTAGTGGCTTGGGAGTGGAGGGCTAAGAGTAAGAGGTGACTTGCTGGACAGGTCAGTTCAGTGGCATTTGGTAAATGCAAATATATGTAGTTAAAGTCAGCAGCTATTGCTACACACCAATCCGATTAAAAACAAAACAACCAACAAGGACCTACTGTACAGTGCAGGGAACTGTACTCAATATCTTGTAATAACCTATAAGGGAAAAGAATCTGCAAAAGAATAGATATAGATATATGTATATCTGAATCACATTGCTGTACACCTGAAACTAACACAACATTGTAAATCAATTATACTTCAATATAAAAAAAGGTAAATAAAAAAATACACCACCTGTATGCAACTTAAGTTGGGAAAAGAGTTTGTGATTATAATATCTGACTTAAATCAGTTTATGACCACCATCCGATTTCAAATAAGTTCAAGTGAAAACAAAACAAAATAAAACAAAGCAAAACAAAAAAACCCAAAGCAACACAGCCAACATAGCTTTTGAGTTAGTTTTCCTTCTGTGGGTTGCGCAAGGAGTGGGAGTATGGTCTCCATTCATGACGTTCCTGTGTGGATTGAAGCTTCCAGGTTCTCTTCTTTAGTAATCATGTTCATCAGGATAGTTCCTTTGACTGGAAATTGGCCATTTCCATAAGCCTGGATCCGCAATTGACAGGAGGTTTGGGTTACACTGTCATTTTATGATAAACTACATACTAGCCAAAGTAGGTCTTTGGATTGAATACCTACTGATTTATTTAATTCTGGAGTCAGTTTACATTCAACCCATGCACCTACTTCTGCCTCATCTTTGGATTATGTACCATTGGCGAGATGTCACCCAGTGCAGCACGTTGGCTACATTAGCGTAGCCTCATGGTTAGGGCGGGGCTTGGTCCAAATCCTAGTCTGCCATTGGTGAGCGACTCGACCTTAGGCAAGGAGCCTCAGCCCCTTCATTTGTAAAAGTGGGACAGCAGTGGTACCTTCTGTGTAGGATCGCTGTGAGCATCGAAGGCCTGAAGTATTCCACATACAGTGCCAGGTACATAGAAAGCACGCGGTGCATTTTATCTATTAGTTCTATTATATCGTTATTAACAGCAGCAGCAGTAGTAAAAACATGAAAAAAATTATAACCCTGAACTGTGCAAGATCTTTAATCATCAAAGTATTGCATACAGTACATAATGCTTACCAAGGATGCATGCTGATATAATGTTTGGAGAATTTTTAGTAAATTCAAGTGTAAAGAGTTTTCAACTGAAAATTTGAATAAGAACATGACAATTTGAGGCCGTTCCCCAACAAACCACTTAGAGTTCTTCTGTAATTTTTGAACACTTTATAGGGACACAGCATGCTGTGCACAGTCACTAAACCATATTTATCCACAGCCTACAAAGTGCTTACTATGATGCAAATGGGCACTCTTCCTTTGCTGTACACAGTCCATGATTGCAGAGTCCTCATCTGATGTAAGGCTTCCTAAACTTGGCAAGTAGATTTCATCCCAAATGGCAGCCCTGTCTGATGAATGGTGGCTGCCTGCAGAGCTGGGAGAGGGGTTTTGGAGCCTTGTCTGGGATCAGCTGGAAAACACCCAGTGTGGTTTTTTTTGTTTGTTTGTTTGTTGTTGTTTATGACTGCATTGGGTCTTCATTGCTGCGTGCAGGCTTTCTCTAGTTGCGGCGAGCGGGGGCTGCTCTTCACTGCAGTGAGCGGGCTTCTCATTGCAGTGGCTTCTCTTGTTGTGGAGCATGGGCTCTAGGCGCGCAGGCTTCAGTAGTTGTGGCTCGCGGGCTCTAGAGCACAGGCTCAGTAGTTGTGGTGCGTGGGCTTAGCTGCTCCGTGGCATGTGGGATCTTCCCGGACCAGGGCGTGAACCCGTGTCCCCTGCACTGGCAGGTGGATTCTTAACCACTGCGCCACCAGGGAAGCCCCCCACACACAGTGTGATTGATTGTTGATGTCTGCTCTGGCCCCGGAGGAGGGAAGACCAGGGCTTATCCACATACTTGCCAGCCCTGTCTTAGACTCTGTAGTTGGACTCTGTCTTTCAAATTCATGTAACTGAATGTAGAATATTTTCAATCTGTAAGAGGGAAGAGAAATATGAGAAGTGGGTTGAATTGATGGATTATATCCTCTGCAAACATCGCACCTCGAATGTGGGGTGAGGAGGTGGCAGCAGAGAAAGGGCAGGATTTCTGTGGTTAATGAAAATGAGTGATACTTCCCGGAAAAGACAGTGATTATCCTGACTGTGAAACTGAACACCGAACCTTGTTTGTTGTTGTGAAACGTAGGCAGGGTTCTTTCAAATCTGGCAGATGGGCAGGGGTGATGGTAAAAGAGATAAGGGGCTTTGTGGAAAAAGGTGGTCGAGACAGGAGAGGGAGAAAAACACTGGAATAGGTAGATTCGAGGATAAGCCTGCCCGCTGTGCCGAGCCTTGGACATTGAAAAGTCAGGTGAACAATGAGTGTTTACCTGTGGCCAGCAATGTGGGAGGATTTTTTCTGCAGGTAATTTAATCCTTACAATCATCCTACAGACTGCAGTCTATTATACCCATTATACAGATGAGAATATTGAGGCACAGAGTTGTTAAGTAACATGCCCAGGATCATTCAGCTCCATGAAACCAGATTCGAGCCCCTGTCTTCTGACTTTGTGTGTGGTACTTGTTTCGTGACACCACATTGCCCACCAGAAGGGCCCCTGATCGGAGATCAGTGAGGACCTGGTCATGCCGACCCAGAAAGCTGGCTGGGATAACAGTGTGTGAACTCATGCTAAGGAGGGGGGAAGGGGCTGAACTCCACTCAGCAGGTAATTTTTAGGCACAGTGTCCTCAGGGCTTGTGAAAACAATAGCTTTGCTTCTTCAGAGACTCTGATAAAAGCTATGAGGAGTATGCGTTGAGATGGAAAGCTAATATTTCATAATAATAGTAACAACTGCTGTTCACAGCATGTGCAGGAAGTACTCAGGGCTTTGCGTTTGGTATTTGTATTTCTTACAGTAACTTGGCGTGGTAGCCATTGGAAGTGGAGAGAAGAGATTTTTCTGAGCAGAGAGAGCTGGGTTCAAATGATGCCTCTGGTTCCCTAACTGGCAGGGTAGCTTAGCAAGCCTTTTTATTCCTCTGGCTCTCAGCATCCCCATTTGTAAAGCTGTTGGAGCTTCAAGAAATGGCAGCCATCGATAATATTATGAGTTTAAGTCAGCAGTAATTCTCTGGTCTTTGGTAAATTTTCAACTTTAAATGAACTATCAAGATTTAATGAAGGAAAAAGAATTGTTCTTATAATCAGACAATAGGTCCTGCCTTCGATGGAACATGTCCCTAGGAAGACCTGAAACTGTGAAACTGACATTGTTTATTGGGATTAGTGTGAGCTAAGAGGTCACGGTCTGGTTGCAGAGGCTGGAACCCCATTGTTTTTGACTTAACAGTGTTTAAAATTTTTTTGAGCAAAGATTTTAAAATCCTGGGAGATGTCTTTCTCACCCCTACACATCATCTGGATTTCCCGTTCTTCTTGAGACATCTGGAGACCTTTTGATCTCCATCCTGGCATGGATCCACTGAAGCTGACTAGTGGTGGCCCCTTCATGGGCGCGTATACCCCGGGGGTCTCCACAGCCCCCCACCATTCCCACCACCTTCCCCACTCTGAGCCATTTGTTCTTGAGCTCGTGTTATTCTTTTTCTTATGTTAGAAAGTATTTCTGGGCGTCCGTGTCTATCCAAAGTGGGTTAGATTGAGAGTGTATTGAGAGGGTTCTATATGTTTCAGGAAGAACGGGAGCCAGTGAGAGTTTTTCTGTGGAGGAAAAGACAGAATAGTCCCAAATGGTTATTAGGTGTTTGTTGGCTGCATTCCTTTCTGTTAACTGCCGGACTCCTGTGGGCATTTGAATAGTCGACTCTCTGTGGAAGCTAATTATTATGGGAGGTGAAAAGTGTCTATTTCCTGTCTCTGCTCTGCCAGCCTCCCAGTCAGTCTGTAATCTCAGAACTGCGGCTTGAGGTCATCATGCTCTGGAGCTTCTTTGGAAAGGTTGGAGATGAAGCTGGTCATACCCTAAGCCCAGGTTGGTCAGCAGCACCGCCGTCAGCATCTTGGGCTGCATAGTTCTCTGTCGTGGGAGGTTGCCCTGTGCGTTTCAGACAGAGAGCAGCGTGCCCAGTCTCTACCCACCCCGTCCCCCAGGTGCGACAACCAGAAATGTCTCTAGACGTTCTCCCATGTCCCCTGAGGGGTAAACTCCCTGACTGAGAACCCCTGCTCTCGTCACCAGTAGCGGAGAGGAGATGCTCACGATGTGATATAAGACTTAGATCGCAAAAACTGGAAGGAACAGAAGAGATCATTCAGTTCATCTTTCTCTTCTGCTGAGGCGTGAGCTAGTAAAGGACTAGCTGCCTCGCGTCTACACTACTTGTCCTGATTCTCCTGGAACGGTGTCCTGGGCGTCGGGAGACTTGAAATCTGGTTCTGGAGATGCCATTTAATCAGCTTTGTGTCTTTGGACAAGAAACTTTGCATTTCTGGGCCTTAGGCGTCTCATCATGTGATTGTTGTTTTCTAGTTGAGATCATTCACATACCATAACCCTTTAAATTGTTGTGTAAGTGGTTTTTCACGCATTCACTGGGTTGTGCAGCCATCACCACTAGCTCCTTTCATCAACCCCAAAAAGAAACCCGTGTCCACGAGCAGTCGCACTCCCCAGCCCCTCCTCCCCGAGTCCCTGGCAACCACTAATCTACTTTCTATCTCTGGATTCGCCTGTTCTGGGCATTTCATATAAATGGAATCATACAATACGTGACCTTTTGTGTCTGGCTTCTTTCACTTAGCACGTATTCTCAGAGTCCAGGCCTGTTGTAGAATGTATCAGCACTGTGTCTCTTGGTATGGCTGAATAATATTCTATGTACGAATATACCACATTTTGTTTATTCATTCATCGGTCGAGGGATATTTGGGGTTGTTTCCATGTTTTGGCTACTAGGAACAATGCTGCTGTGAACATTTGTGTTGGAGTTTCTGTGTAAATGTGTTTTTGGTTCTCTTGAGTATATTCCTAGGCGAGGAATTGGTGGTTTCATATGGTAATAACTGTGTTAGCTTTGTGAGAACGGCCAGACTGTTTTGCAAAGTGGCTACTCTGTTTTACATTCCCACTAGTAATGGATGAGGTTCCAGTTTCCTCACCAACACTTGTTATTGTCTGTCTTTTTGATTATGGCCATTTTCGTGGGTATGTGGTAGAATCTCGCTATGGTTTTGATTTGCATTTCCCTACTGCCTAGTACTGTTGGTGTTGTTTCTTAAGAACTGGTTTAGATCTTTTTTATTTTTAAGAGCTCACTTTAACTGTTTAATTTTTTTCTTTTTTTCCACACTTAGACCAGTATGACAGAATTGAGTCTTTAGGGGATGTGTGTGTGTGTGTGTGTGTGTGTCTATAATTAATTGAGTTAATCAATTCCCATATGTTCATAAGTACCTTCTATTGCCCAGTGTTCAGCCATGTTTAGGACAGAATATATGGCATGATCCTTCCCCCCCTAGTAGCTAATCATCTGAGTGAGAAGAAGAGCACAGAAAACAGAGCCATAGGGAATACAGTGCTAGAACGAATGATCTATCCTGTAGGTAAGTCTCCAGGGCAGATATATTTATCTGGGTAAGGGCAAAGGAAGGCATATTCTGAGCGAGACAGAAAGATGGCATCTCTTAAATGGGGAAGGTGGCTGTTTTCAAGATTCTAGAAAGTGTCACTTAAATAAAAGCCTCCAGTGGAAAATTGAGAGACTTTTTTTTTCCAAAATATTTTGTTTGAGCTTGGCTTGTGAACTAGAACAGATGTCATCTTTCCTGTTCTCTGTTTTATTTTTTTAATAAGTTTATTTATTTATTTATTTTTGGCTGCATTGGGTCTTCGTTGCTGCGCACGGGCTTTCTCTAGTTGCAGCGATCAGGGGCTACTCTTCGTTGCGGTGCGCGGGCTTCCCACTGCGGTGGCTTCTCGTTGCGGAGCATGGGCTCTAGGTGCGCGGGCTTCAGTAGCTGTGGCACATGGGCTCAGTAGTTGCAGCTCGCGGGCTCTAGAGCGCAGGCTCAGTAGTTGTGGCACACGGGCTTAGTTGCTCCACGGCATGTGGGATCTTCCCGGACCAGGGCTCAAACCCATGTCCCCTGCATTGGCAGGTGGATTCTTAACCACTGCGCCACCAGGGAAGCCCCCCTGTTCTCTTTTTGTCAAAGAAATGAATTTGACTTGTGTACCCATGCTGCCTTTTGTTGTAGACTAGATGATTCCTTTTCCACTGGCGTGCATTTCCTGTCGAGTGAGAGCATGACACATGCATGCTCTATAGTGAGTTCCATAGTGACATTTTAAAAGTGAGCTTGGTTCTAAGAGATAATTAACCGAGATGAGATGATTAATTATTCACCTTTTTAAATTCCTTTTCCATTAAAGGAGGGAAAACAGCGTCCTCCTTCTAACAAGATTAAGTCTGCATGTTAGGTTCAGAGAGTGTAGGAAAACCTCACTGGCTGCTGAGAGCTTCTGCCTTCGGGGCCTCACCTTTTGGCCTTGCATCTTGGGCCCTCTGATCCGAATCTGACCTACCTTCACAGCATTTTCTTTCACTATTCTTTAGACCACTGTATACACACACCAGGCCTTCTTTAAACCCCTGGTTTAAAATGCCTTCTGTGCGTTTTCTCATGCTGCTTTCTTTGCCTTGATTGTGCCAACCTTGCATTGAAACTGGTCAGAGTCCCCTCCCTTCTTTGAAGCCCATGCCAATAATATTTCCCAATGAAGACAGCCGTCCTTTGCCCTCCAAACTGGGAGGATGCCGTTTCCACAGCCCTCCAGGATGTGGAACTGTTTTCCTGGCACCCAGCGCATTTTACCCTTGGTTACAATTATTTTGTACCCAGGTGGTTTGCATGCCAAGTTCTAAGCTCGTTGCGGTCAGGTCCTATTCATCATCTTATCACACACTGCCCCACATTTGCTGTTAGAGAGCTTGGCATGTTGTATTTATTGAACACGTGGAGAAGAAATATTGTTTCTGTAGCTTCCACATCAAAAACAAAAGCTAATAAAAGTTGGTGACCATGCCAAGGCGGGACTGGAGTGGAGTATGTAGTGGACGAAAGTCTGATTGGAAAACAGAAAGGCTGCGAGGGCCGTGATTTATTTCGCTGCTTTGTAAATAAGTGGCATGGAGAATCTACGTTATTAGGGATAATTTTATTACAGTATTACGTCTCTTATCCAGATATCATAATTCTAGAACCTTCATTTGGGAGGAAGCAGGGAGACCTCTGAGAGGCAGTCAGCTGTTCTCCCTTCAGTGGAGCAGGGGTCAGGGAGCTGACCTCAGGACCTAACCCAGAAGACTGGGCATGCAGTAGGCCCCTGCAGCCTTGGGCCCCGCTGAGGGATCACCAGGGGAAGCTCTGAGAAGGGACAGCCACCTTCTGAAAGCAGAAGTGGAGAATTCCAGAAGCACAGCTTTGGGCTCTGCTTGGCATAAAATAAAACAGCGGCCTCTTGTAAGTGGGCTCTGAGAATGTCAGTGCACCCCATCAAAGGACAAAAATGGGCCGGAAGGATGATGCCTTGTCCAGAACAGATCAGATCGGCTTTGGCACATTTTGGTTTGATGTACCCTGCTGAACAATGCAGGAACACATGTGGTGCATTTCAGAAAGATTTCTAAAATAAAAGTAGTTTAAAACAAGAAAATAATAAGTCTGTGCTTAAAGGGCCAAGTTTCAGTTATATGGAAGACCTCACTCTCCGATCCCAGGAGAAAGTGACTTACTTGCTCTTAACTCTGTGCCCATGTGGCCTGCCACTTTTCCTTCTCTCTACCTTTCGATATTACAGCTGTAGATTCTTTTTCCTCATCATCTTAGGAGCCGTTTATTTTATATTCTTTCTATATTTCTCATGCTGTGCTTCTCTTCCTTGCTTCCACATCAGCTGCAGCGTTTATCGCCCATCCCGGGCACCTTCCCCACGGAGCACCTGCCTTTGGGCTGCCCTGGCCCTGTGGGCACGCCTGTGTTACTGCCAGTTTTCTATGGAAGTTACTTGTTGACAAGCCCTGTCTCCACCCCCTTCCCCAACGACTATGCGCTGCATCACACTGGAGCCCTTGATTTGTCACTTACGTTCCCCTAGTTACTAGGGCGGCGTTTACAGCCTCGCGAGGTCTCCACAAGGTCTTGTAAAACCTGTTGAGTGAACCATGCCTCCTTGACCTTTTAGAGACTTTGGTTTTTCTTTGTGCTGCGTCTCTCTGCTCTCTCTCTAATTCCTTTTTTTCTTTTTCCAGTTTTAATATTTTTTTCACTGAAGTATAGTTGTTTTACAATGTTGTGTTAATTTCTCATTCTTTGTTAACTTCTCCACTGACTCTTTGGAGTCAAGACGGAATGCAGAAATGACATGGCTGAAGATAACGAGGAATCTGAGGTGGAGACACCAGAATTTGGAGTCACTCTTCAAGACAGACTGTCTTATCTGGGCTGCAGGAATCAGGGTCCTCTGTAGGAAGGGTGAGAGCTTGCAGAGATTCAAGCTAGCTTTGAAAGCTCCTGGGGGCGGTTGTGTGGCATCTGAACAGAATGGAGTGTCCAGCTGAATGGGAATTTTCAGCACCCAAGGCGCACTGACCGGCCTGGCTCAGTAGCCCGAGGAGGGAAGAGAAAGCTGACGGGACCGGTCCATGGGATGCGGGTGAAAAGGCCCAGACTTTCTCTGAGGCATCAGTGTGCACCCACTATGGAAATACTAATTCATTATATGATCCCCCTAAAAATGTAATTGTGAGAACAATCTGCCGTCCCCATATTATTCGTCAAATGTAAATAGATATAGTTTCTAGATCACCTCTTAGGATCTCTTCTCGCACATCTGAGAATGGACTGGCGTAGAATTGGGAAGAACATACTCCAAACACACTGTTGCAGGGCAGCACCTCCGGCCATTGATAAAAGCATGGCTTTTGGCTGCAGTCCTGTCGTTCTTGGTGGAAAATACCATCCTCAGCAGGATTTCCTCATTACTGCAGAGGATTTGGACTATTACAGCAAGTTTTGCTGGAGCAGGTTTTTCTACAAACGATCCTCTAATTAACAGGAAGCATGTGTGTGAACAGTAGTATGTAATTTTCATAGATAGTCTTGCAAAAGAGCGGCATTTTAAGTTCATATTTTATACTTGGCTGACTTTTTCCTTTAAGGAAGTAAACATGTAATCTTGACAGGGACTGTAAAAACAGAAACATCAAACCACCCACATCTTTCATTCCAGGTTTTTGCTCATGTTTTTTATGGCTTCGCGTTGCCAAGTAATACAAGTTGTTTTGTTTTCGTTTTTGTTTTTTTCAAAATGCAGAGTAAAAGCAATTTATGGCATGAGTTGATAGAGAAATTAGTTAAAGCCGCTTATATTGCATCAAGCAGGTGGGAAAGGAGACAAGTCAACTAACAGGTATGTGACGAGCAGCTCTTCGGAGCCACCCTGCTGAGTCCCGGGGGAACACCGATGTGCTACACACATGGTCTTCATCCGCCGGAGGAATTGACAGTTAAGTTGGGGAAAGAGGCACAGGTACTCGCAACTGCTATCAACAGCGCCAGGCTGTATATCACTAAATGGCGGTGACCCGTGGGGATAATGGGAGTTTGATGAAAAGAGGATCTGGGAGGGCTGAGGCTGGTATAAGTCAGGGGTTTCTCAGCATCAGCACTGTTGACATTCTGGGGGGCTGTCCTGTACATCACGGGGTGTTTAGCAGCATCCCTGGCCTCTGCCCACTCGATGCCAGTTGTACCTGCCAACGGTGACAACCAAAAATGCCTGCAGACGTTGACAGCTGTTTCCTGGGGGGGGAACAAAATTGTCCCAGCTGAGAACCACTGGGTAGGCATAGTTGATCGCAGTGTGGGCTTTGGGGCTGAACCTTGAAGAATAAATAGAACTTGGACAGGACGTGTGGACCATATGGAGATGATTTAGTTAACAGAAGCCATTATGTAAAGACCCAGTCAATTTCTTTTTTCCTTTTTTCTTTATTTACTTGTTTACTTATTTATTTATATATTGGAGTATAGTTAATTTATAATATCGTGTATATGTCAAGTGTACCGCAAAATGATTCAGTTATACATATATATATTCTTTTTCAGATTCTTTTCCATTATAAGTTATTACAAGGTATTGAGTATAGTTCCCTGTGCTGTACAGTAGGTCTTTTAGTCCCAGAGGACAGCCATGGGGACGCTTGTTAATTCCTCTTTACGTGCCTGACATCTGTGGTTCTCCCTGTTCCACTTTCTAGTTTGTTTTTTTCTAATTTATTTTATTGAAGTAGACTTGATTTACAATGTTGTGTTGATTTCTGCTGTACAGCACAGTGATTCAGTTACACACACACACACACATATATATATATATATATATATATATATATATATATATACATTCTTTTTCATATTCTTTTCCATTATGGCTCATCACAGGTTACTGAATAGAGTTCCCTGTGCTACTGTAAGACCTTGTTGTTTATCCATTCCATATATAATAGTTTGCATCTACTAACCCCAATCTCCCTGTCCTTCCCTCCCCCCCACCCGCACTTTCTAGTTTTAACTCTAGCATTCTTTCCTTTTTTTTTTTTTTTTTTTTTTTGCGGTACGCGGGCCTCACTGTTGTGGCCTCTC
This sequence comes from Tursiops truncatus, assembly GCF_011762595.2. Lineage (NCBI taxonomy): Eukaryota > Metazoa > Chordata > Mammalia > Artiodactyla > Delphinidae > Tursiops > Tursiops truncatus. The sequence continues at coordinate 14,977,882 of NC_047045.1, forward strand.
CCATTGCAGAGCACAGGCTCCGGACACGCAGGCCCAGCGGCCATGGCTCGCGGGCCCAGCCGCTCCGCGGCACGTGGGATCCTCCCGGACCGGGGCACGAACCCGCGTCCCCTGCATCGGCAGGTGGACTCTCAACCACTGCGCCACCAGGGGAGCCCACCTCTAGCATTCTTTTTCTCAGTCCCTGTATGCAGCAGAGACGGGAAAGTCAAAAGGGTTACTCTTGTGAACACACAGCAAGGGACAGTGCCTGTCTGTTCCTGGGTTTGGTGAGTCTGGCCTGGGCAGTTGAGGCGCATTCTGCTGTGACGAGCTCTGTGCAGCGTGTGCCTGAGGAGACCCCGTCCTGCCCTCATCACTTGTAGGCTGCCCTAGCCTGCCTCACAGGATGGGAGGACGACAGGGTTGGCGTGAGGATATAGCCTGGCAGAATACGTGCTAGCATGGTAGCAATCCTGCTCGTCTCTAAAGGGAAGCCCATGTTTACCAAAGGGTATGTTCCCAGAGAGTGGATCCTGTCAATGGAAGTAATCAACGATCAATCGTAAGAACAGAAAAGAGTTTTATTTGAGCCAAACTGAGGACTAGCCGGAAGCCAGCTTCCCAGGTGACTGAGAAATTGCTCTGCAGAAGCAGGGTTTCCAGCACAGTTTATATCTTGTCAGAACAAAGAACATGAAACTAGTCAGCGTTACATTTCTTCAAGATTTCAGAAAAAGAACATTCCAGCCAGTACCTAGCAAGTCAGCATGGCCTTGGCCCCTGGGAAGGGAGCCTTATCCTCCCTTTACATCCTCCCCGGACCGGGGCACGAACCCGCGTCCCCTGCATCGGCAGGCGGACTCTCAACCACTGCGCCACCAGGGAAGCCCTTAATCTCTATTTTTAACACGGACATTCTTTACTTTTAATCAATGTGTCCTCTAGTAATTAAAACAGATGTACAATGTATGTTTGATAGGCCACAGTCTATTTTAGTCAGCATAAAATTCAATGTAACTCATGGGAAAGCCAGAATGACTTCCCCATATCTCAATCTGTGAACATTTCTTTTTATCAGTCCTCTCTGCGTTACCTAGTTTTATAGTTTGGGCACTGTCAGTACTTTGACTCCCTGTAACTCCCAGCTTTCTTGGGCGCGAGCTGAAGGAAGGCAGAGGCAGGTGTGTACCCACTAAGCCTAGCACAGTGCCTGGACACCTGATCGACCCTCAGAATGTCCTTCTAGAGTGAACAAATGAGTGACTCACTGAGGGAATGGCGTTGTACTGGGCCCAGGTGTCCTCAGTGATTGGCAGGAGAGTAAGCTTGCCAAAGAACAGAATAGCCAATGAGGTCTGTGGCCTTCGAATTAAAAGTGTAATGATAATAGTGACTGATGTGTGTTGAGCTCTTTCCCTATGTGCCGTGTACTAAGAACATTACGTCGTTTAATTTTCATCACCACCGTCTGCCCTAAATTCTGATCTGCCTTTCACCGATGAGGAAACTGAGGCTTTGATAGAAGAAGTAACTTGCCCGAGGTGACAGATCCATCCCTTGCTGGTTGTCCAGAACTAGAACACAAATCAAAATGAAGTGGCCCCTCTAGGGATCAGGCCACTGCCCTTGACATCATCATCAGATGTTCTAACTGTCGTGGAAAAAGTCACAGATGAACCAGGGCCCCCCGAGGACATCAAAGTCACAATTCCAGTACCTACCAAACTGAGATAGGAGAGGCTCTTCATCTAAAACAGAGGGGGAGAGAGAGGGAGAGAGAGTGAGAGAGAGAGAGAGAGAGAGAGAGAGAGAGAGTGTGTGTGTGTGTGTGTGTGTGAGTGTGTGTGTGTATGAAGGCTTTCCTTGGGTAGGTTATTTTTGGAACAGTGTTAAGTGTTGGACTCGCAGGCAGGTCTGTGGTCATGCTGAGCCAGCAACACAGTGATGTATTGTTAACAGAAACAGGGAAGTTAGGAGAAGGAGGTAGATTGCTAGGTTGATCTTATGACAACAAAACCTTGTTTTGTTGTTTTGTTTTAGCAGTGAAGTCGGAGGTGATGGTGGGACGTTTAAGCATACATTTCCAGAAAGGCTTTGGCGCTCTGGATTGGCCCTTGTGAAAGAGGCCGATTTTGAAATGCACATTTTAGATGTGTCTCCATAGAGGCGACAGTGGAAGATGTGGAAGTATGTGATGTCTTCAAAGTATTAGTATCAAGAGAAAGCAGATTATGAAGGATATGCACATGGAGGATAAGCATCATTAGAATTCAAGGACAGTGATAATCATTTTTCTGGTCCCATCCATCAATAACGCAAAAGTGGTAAAAATTCTGTAGTTAAAATCCTACTCTCTTGCCTGATGTCAATTAGTTCCTGAAAACGAATTGAAAGATGTTAGATTTTTACATTAAAAAAACTCACTGGAATTTTTCATTTGAAAGGTTTTTAGTAGATTAGAAAATTATGTTTCTAGGTTTTCGTAGTGACAACTTTTATAGGCAACAAGCATTGTTTTCAGTAACAAAATCATAATATCAAACATTTCCTAAAATCCATTTTGTGACATAGTTACCTGATAAAGTATCATCTTCACTTTGAAGGGACAAATCAAGAAAGAAGGTGTGTGTGTACGTGTGAGCATCTCTGTGTGTTTTAGTATCTGTTAGGTAGCCTACTATTGATACCATTTGTCATCATGAAAAATGTCAGCCCGTTTGAAACAGCTTTGTTTTCTTAAAAAAGAAAAATATATCTAGAATATACTTAAATTTCCAATGGTTGGATAATGTTCTAAACCTTAGAGTTAAATACTTAATAGAATCCATGCATGCAATAAGATAACTATGAAGATTACAAAAGCAGAAAATATTTGTAATACAACTGAAACATTCTACCCAAAATGTGTATGTTATTATGACAACCATATAAAGTCTGCTTCTGAACGTTGAATCCTTGGAAGGTAATATAAAAAATAATTACTTCGGGATGATATTATTATTTTTTAATTGAAAAGACGACTTAACATTATAAACATGGAAAAAAGAAGCCAATGCAAGTTGGTTAAGAAAACAGGATCCAGAGTATTTACTGGTTAAAAAAAAATATGTTAAAAGTATTTATTCAAGCTCAATAATGTTTATTTGTTTACAAACATATGGAGTGCCTAGTAACTACCAGGGGCTGTGCTAATGATATACAGACAAAAAAGCACAATGTTTCCCATCACTGAAATTGTATTGCTTTAATTTACCACATATAATAATGATTCTTTCAAAAATTGCCCTGTAGTTCACAGTTGCTCTTTCTGACACTCTGATTCCCTAAAACTCAAGTTTCAATCTCTTGCAAGACAGCTTCTCTCACTGTTATCTTCAGCTTGGTAGCCTGGTATTTGCTTTCTAGTAAGACAGACTGAAATAGACACCAGAGACACAGCACTTTACGTGTAATCTCATGTTGAGTTAAACAGCATTTGAATGTTGCCAGTGAGCCAATGGCTTGTTGGGGTTTCTTCTACACCCCGTCCTGCTTCCCAGAAAGGAAACATATGTGGGTGTTTTAGGGGAGGCGTGTGTCCGTTTGCAGGTAAGAGAGAACCTGAGGAACGTGAACTTAGATGAACAGAGGTGTTTGGGTCTCTCCAGGTTAAGTCTGGAGACTGATTTGTCCAGGGCCTGTATTTCTGGGATCTCTTGGCCTTTTCCTGATGCTTGTTGCCTCATGGTGGAAAGGCGGCCCCTGCACCTCCAGCCCTCACACCAAGGTTCCAAGCAAGAAGAGGGAGGAAGGGCAGGGACAAAGGGCCCTGGTATTGATCCATTAGCTTCAGCAGGAGAGCAGAGCCTCGTGCAGAAGCTCCACCCATTGGACTTTGGCCCCCAGCTTAGCAGTGGGCTCTGGGTCAGTGACTTCCCAGCTGCAAGGGTGGCTGGGAACACAGGGCTTTCACTTTCTAGTCTTCACAGGAGACATAGTGAATAGCTTGGGGTAACTAGTCTATCGCCTGCCATTTACATCCTCTTTATGAGAATGTAATGCCTAGTAAGTCCAACGGTGTGGTATTAGTTAAAGAATTTGCCATGGAATGATAGATCTTCGAGGTACCCTACTCAATTGCTTGGAAGTTCGTGTGTCTTTGACCCAGAAGAGATCATCAGACCTTTCTTCCCTTTTTATTTGGAAGGAGGAGTTGTCTTCGGGCCCCCTACCCCTCCTAGTCTAGTCCAGCGCCTCCTCTGTAAGTCTTAGAAAGTTATAAGAAAATCTGTGCTCTCTGTCCTCTTTCCTCTGCCTGCCTTTGATTTTTTCCTTGTGACAGACATAAAAGGCCCTAAATCAGCCTTACATCTGCCTCAAGTCAGAAGAAAGAAAACTGTGTATTTGAAGTGTGAAAGGAGGTGAAATGAAGAACTGTTACATCCAATACCTAAAGCCTTTGAAAGTTCTATGAAGTTACTTTATATTTTTTGCAGAAGGCCACGTCTAGGGCAAAGAAAGAAAACATGCTTGAATGAATGAAACAACTGAGCAGTGCCTATTACGGTTTAGCTCTTTTCTTATTTAATCCTCCCAATAAATCTGTGAAAGAAGATTCTGGGTCCATTTCACGTATTTGGAAACTAAGGCCAAAAGAGAAGCGTAGTAATATCTCCAAGGCTACTCGACTGACAGGGCCAGGGTTAAAACCAGGACAGTCTAACTCTAAAATACATACTTTTCTTTTTTTTGCAGTTTTTCTTGTTGTCTGCCATCTGTGCTTTGTCTTTTTTTTTTTTTAATTGAAATATAGCTGATTTACAATGTTGTGTTAGTTTCAGGTGTACAGCAAAGCGACTCAAGATACACATATGTGTGTGTGTGTGTGTGTGTATATGTGTATATATATATAATATATATGTTTTCTTTTTCAGATTCTTTCCCCATATAGGTTATTACAAAATATTGAGTAGAGTTCCCTGTGCTATACAGTAGGTCCTTGCTGTTTATGTATTTTATATATAGATGTATGTTATGTTACTTCATAATTTATCCCTCCCCGCCACCTTTCCCTTTCCCCTTTGGTAACCATAAGTTTTCTATGTCTGAGTCTCTTTCTGTTTTGTACATAAGTTCATTTGTATCATTTTTTTTAGATTCCACATATAAGTGATATCATAAGATATTTGTCTCTGTTTGACTTCACTTAGTATGATAATCTCTAGATCCATCCATGTTGCTGCAAATGGCATTATTTCATTCTTTTTTTCTGCTTTGTCTTTACACTTGCTTTCCCACAATTGCTCATGTTAAATCTCAGTTAGAAAAAAAAACAAGTCCTATCTTATTCAAATTGATAATGTCTTTGTTTACTAGGGACTCCCAAGGTCCCAAGGTACAGCCTCCGCTGTGTTCACCCCGGAATTCAAACATGATTAGACACGTCTGGAAGCGTCTGGAAGAATCTGGCAGGGGCTGCTTAATTACATAAGTTAACTGGCAGCCTTCTGGGAAAGAACTAATCCTACGCGGAGAGAGAGTAGAGAAGTGCAAGTTTACTTGCACTCAGTGCCTGAGAATAGGGGGTAAGTGTAAGTCAAGTGCAGTATAATTTAGTTAGCCTGGCCTCTGATCCAGTCCCTAGGGATGCCTGGAGCCAGGAGGTTGCCAGGGAAAGCTACCAGTGTCTTCACTAAGATTTGCGTGGGTCGTTGAGTGTTCACGCTACATCAGCAGATTGAGTGGCACCAGCCCAGACAGCTTATCACTGGGGCCGGTTCGTCAGGGCTTGGGGCTTCAGCGGATCTGGGTCCTGCAGGGCCCCGGAGTTGAAAGGGTAAAGGTTTATTGTTTTAGTCCATTTGGGCTGCTATAAGAAAATACCACAGACTGGGTGGCTCAAAAACAACAGGAGGGCTTCCCTGGTGGCGCAGGTTGGGAATCTGCCTGCCGATGCAGGGGACACGGGTTCGTGCCCCGGTCCAGGAAGATCCCACATGCTGCGGAGCGGCTGGGCCCGTGAGCCATGGCCGCTGAGCCTGCGCGTCCGGAGCCTGTGCTCCGCAACGGAAGAGGCTACAACCGTGAGAGGCCCGCGTACCACAAAAAAAAAAAAATCCCCTGCCCTTGTGGAATTTGTGTCCTAGTAGGACGAGGTGGACAAACAAATGTGTAAAATGACAGTATGTCAGATGCTCTGTGCTATGGTAAAATAAAGCATTGAAAGGGAATCGGGAGTTTTGGGGGAGGGAGGCTGGTCAAAGTGTAAAATCGCATAGTCAGGCAAGGCCTCACTGAGAAAGTGAGCTTTGAGCCGGAAATGAAGATCTGTGATCTAGCGTGGAGTTGGCAAACTTTTTCTGAAAAGGGCAGCTGTTAAATACTTTAGGCTTTGGGAACGGTACAGCCTCTGTTACAATGGCTCAATTATGCTAATTTCTCTAGGACGAAAGCATCCAGGGAGAACATGTAAATGAATGGATGTAGTTGTCTTCCAATGCAACTTTACTTATGGACACGGAAATTTGTATCTCATAGAATTTTTATGTCATGAAATACTATCATTCTTTTGATTTCTTTTCCCCCCAACCACTTAAAAAGATAAAGACTATATTTGGCTGTGGGCCATAAAAACACAGTTACTGGGCTAGAATTGGCCTGTGGGCCTCCCTGCAATAGAGCCCAAGAGATTTAACGGTGTCCTTTCCCCTTAATTGCTTTGGATGACGTGTAATGGTGTACGTTTGAAAGATAAGATGGAATGCAACTCATGCTTTTGCAGATATCTGCCTGTTTTAGGTCCAACAGCTTTGCTGTTGCTTCACAAAGAAAAGGAATGAAAATTCATCTGTTTATCCAGTGACAGATCCTCATTTCACTTATATGAAATTTATGTCTTACAGCTTTTATTTTTAGGCTCTGCTGTGCAATAATAGCTTTTATTTTCAATCCGTCATACTACAGTATTGCCGAAGACATTTTATGTAGCAATTAAGAGTTTTCCAGGTAGCATTGCATTGGGATGCAAGCTCTAGAAAAGTTGCTAAAAAGTGGCTTAACTAATTAGGGTTTTATTTGTCTAATAAGGTTTAGAGTGGGCTGCACAAGACTCGTGTGGCAGCTGTTAGATGTCATCAAGAACCCAGGTTCCTGTCATTCTGCTTGACCACTGCCATTCTTGCATATGGTGTTGGTTTTCACAATTGCCAAATGCTTTCTGCACCTCCGGGCACCACGGGTGCATTTCTGCAAGAGAGAAGGGAGAAGAGTGACCCAGTGCAAAATGGGCTTTGTCTTTTCATTCATTAGGTGGAGCCTTCCCAAGGAGCAGACGCCTCACATCTCACTGGCCAGCACTGTGTTCTGTGATCACCCGTAGCTGCAGAGGAGCTGGCTCAACAAGTTTTTATAGCTGAGCACATTGCTTTCTAAAACAAAATCAGGCTTCGGTTATTAAGAAAGAAAGGGAGATGGGCTACTGGATAAATAGCGTTATCTGCTATGGCTTCTAAGTGTGTTTGAAGAAAAAAAAACAGTCACATGAGTTACAGGTACCGTCACCCATGGCTAAATTGACATGGGTGAAGGCCTTGACTGTCACCCCACAATTTACTTCTCTTCCACAAATTTCTCTCCCCAAACTTCTTTTGATATTGATTGCAAGGTGTGTTTTGTTTCAGAAGGGTTGAAACGTAAATAAAACTCTTTGTGTCAAGGAAGTGACGGTATATGTTATTGTTATCTGAACCCTGGGTTTATGCCGGCCTGTGCAGTGCCCTTGACGGCTTCCTCTTGCCACGAGGGAAGCCCTTCCGTTACCTACGACCCTGGCTTCTCCCAGGTCCTACCTCCTGCGCTGGTCTGTCCCTGCCGCTCATCCCTGGGCTTCCACAGTTCCAGCCTCGGTCACCTGGGAAATCTCAAAACAGCCCTGCTGCCATGACTCATCTTCCTTCCTGAGGCTAATGTCACAAACATCCCCTTGAAACTTCCTTCTCTGGAGCACAATTTCTTCCCTTTGTTTATTTGGGTGACCTGCTATCGTATTAATTTTCTGTGGCCTTAGCTCTTTTTTTTTTTAATTTTTAAAAATTTTGAACATGTGCTAAATTTATTTCTAAACTTCAACAAAAGCAAAGCAAAATACGATAATTTGATTCACCTTGTCTCAAAAAAGTGAACTTTTCCCTGACACTGCATTCTGAAAGATTTTTTTAATGTGATGTCAAATAACAAATTCAACAATAATAATTAAGACGTTATACAGCACTGTTATGTGCCAGGCAATAAATATTGTAAGCTACACATAATTTATCTGTAACCCTCACAATAATCCAATAAAGCAGGTAATACTATTATTCCCATTTTAAAGATGGAAAAACTGAGGCATAGAGAGATTAAGTAGCTTGCTCAAACTCACGCAGTAAATAAGTGGGGGAACAAGGATTTGTAGCTCTTTTTTTTTTTTTCTTTTTAATCATCTGGCCTTTCTTCTAAGTGTAAGGAGTCAGGGAGGCCAGCAAGTGACGAAACGCTCCAAGTCCAGCTTCATGTCCTGCTGATTTATACGAAATGCCCCTGGTCTCTATGGCCATGGACTACTGCCCCCCTCCAGGTTGTTTTCTATGGGAGGCTTTCTTTCTCTCTTAAATTTCTTCTCTTCAATCTTTTGAATGTTGACACATTCACACTTTTCCAAAAGGTTTACAAAGTGAAAAATAGAGTGAAAACTCTTGCTGTCACTTTGTCCCCATCCTCCAGTTCCCACTCACTCCCCAGGCAACCGCTTTTGTTAATTTCTTATATAAACCTTCAAGCATTTTTCTAAAAAATGAAAATACAAGTAAATACAAAAGTGTTCCTATTTTTCTCCTTTTTTTTTTTTTTTAATGTGCCTAGCCTACACACAGTTCTGCTTTTTTTTTCCCATGTATACATCTTGGAGACCTTTCCATAGCAGTGTTAACAGTACTTACAGAATTTCTCCTTTTTTCTTTTTAAGCTGCATAATATTAAAGTGATCTCTTTGAAACACAAAGCTGGTCATGCCTCTCCTGCTTTCCTCTTAAAATACAGATATAATTACTCACATTTCACTCCTCACGCTATCATCAGCCATCACCAGTATCGGTGAGGAACTGTCCTTTGCTTCCTGAGCGTTGTTAGGGTATAATGATGCATTTGAGTTTTTTCCTTAAAACAGCGACCATTTTTTCCCAGTTTTATTAAGATATAATGTTGACATACAACACTTGTATAAGTTTAAGGTGTACAGCATAATGATTTGATGTATGTATATATTGTGAATTGATTATCACAATTAGTTTATTAACATCCATCACCTCATGTCATTTGAATTTTAATATTCTACGATGTAACTTTCAAATATTGGCTATAAGGAGGAGGGGTGTTGAGACATGGACACTCTTAGACTAATGGTAATGTAAATTGAGGTGGCCTTGATGAAAGACAGTTTTACCCTGAGTCCTTCAGGAGTTTGAGAAATAGCTCTGCCCTTTCACCTGGGTTTCATTCACAGGGCTTTGTCCTAAAGTAGTCTTGAGCGATACCATCAAAGATATATAAAGATGATATTATTTCTAGTGGTGAAACCTACAAGCATGCCAAGTATTCAACAATAGAGTAATAGTTAATTGCGCATCTACATGATGGAATTGACAGGAAGATATTAAAATTCATACTTCTGAAAACTTTTCAATGACAGAGGGCAGTGGTCATGATACATTTAGTGTTCAGTGAAAGGGGCAAGGTGCAGTTTTTTACCAGGTGTGATTGTGTGAAAGGAAAGACCAGGTGAGCTGTAGGGGATTATAGTCGAGCAATAAATACCCTGTGTGTGTGTGTGTGTCCCTGTGTGTTTATGGCCAGGAGGTGGGGGGAGTGAAGAAGCTGTGTGCATGTCTTGATTCATCCTCACATCGAGCCTTTAAGTACCCACATTTTGGAGTCGTGGTGGACGTTATATGTCTGTACATTATATATGGAAAACCAAGGTTTGACTGTGGATAAGTTTCATTTTTGATCATGCTCACGAACAGTTGAAATGTGCTGGGTATGTAGAGCTCCAAATATGGACATTAAATCCAGACCCTTTCCTCTATTTAAATTTTGGCAGTGGCCATCTGGATAGTAGGATTGTAGGTAACTTTTTGTTTGCTTTACGAAGGCCAGTGGGGACCCACTAAAGAAGGATTTTAGGGGGCGTCCCTGGTGGCGCAGTGGTTGAGAGTCCGCCTGCCGATGCAGGGGACATGGGTTCGTGCCCCGGTCCGGGAAGATCCCACACGCCGCGGAGTGGCTGGGCCCGTGAGCCATGGCCACTGAGCCTGCGCTTCCGGAGCCTGTGCTCCACAACGGGAGAGGCCGGAACAGTGAGGCCCGCGTACCGCAAAAAAAAAAAAAAAAGAAGAAGAAGAAGAAGGATTTTAGGACAGTGACGTGATTGTCTTGATAAGAACACACACTAGGACTTGGATCAAAATAGGTGAACGCTTTCAACCTCAGGGTCGATAAACTCTACCTGGTAGAGTTGTAAGGGGAAGTTAAGTAGGATGGATGATACTTTTTTGCATACCGAAGTTACAAAATAATATATGTTCTGAAATTCTATGAGTGAGGAGAAAAAGTTAACTTTTTCAGACGTGAGAAGTGGCTTAGTTCAAGAAATGGAGATAATATCATTTTCAACTTGGATTTACAACCATACAGTAATTCTCTCCTTTTATAATATTATTGCGCTTAAAAGGTGTCCTTTCTTGCCAGCCTTTTATTTCTGTCCATACTAACTATGACATTGCATCATTAGTCATTCATAGACTTGAACCCAGTGATCAGAGACACATGTCACTGAGGCTTTTGGGGAGCAGTCGGATTGAGGTGGGGTGGAGGAGATTGGTTGGGACAATCAGTCTGTGTAAGTTTGTTCTTCAGCATTTTATTTTCTTTGTCCAGAGGTCTTTCTAGCTGCTTCACTTCTCAAAATGATTCTTTTCTTTGGCCATTATAACATTTACTTCACCACTTAAGTTTGTTGTTTTTGCAGATTTCCCAGGATCGTTCAGAAAAAGCACACTTGTTTTCTCAGGTTTTACATGCTGTGGTTAAGATACCTGAATCTTGTCACCGCATCTCAATGAGTTCATACATACCTTCAGTTAAGAAGGTTGGTAACATCTGGAAAACCTGCAGATGTGTTTGCAGCTCTTCAAGAGCATACCTGACCCCTAGGGACTGGAGAAGGAAAGATGAAACATCAGGGGAACAAGAAGGGTTAAGAAAGAGAGTTCAGAGTGGGATGGTGCTTGTTGTTTACTCTCCCCTTGGAAGTGGAGAACGTTTTACTCTTGTGAATTGATGAAAGGATGCTCTCACGACAGTGGCTACACCTGTGGCATATCTGAAAGAGGCTGCTGAGGGGAATAAAACTGTTGCCGCTCCCAGGAATCAATGAAGTGTCGACATCTCAGATGGGCTTTCTGTGGTTTTCAGTTGGTTGGGGACAGACAGGGCTTTCGTGACTGTAAATGTCAACTGCTGGGGCTGGGAGTGGGTAGTTATGGCCCCCTGAGAACTAAGTGAATCTCCCACCTCAGACCTCGTCTGTCCCTCCCAGGCCGGCGGAGTTGTGCCCCAGAATTCTTGGAGAAATCACTGTGTCAGTACTTGCTGAGACGTCTGCTGGATCACCAGGGAGTGGACAGTGTGTGCTGTCTGCAAAAATCACCTCTTTTTTTTAGCTCAGTGGCCTCTGACGATGAACACGCAAATCTAGTTCAAATTGGAAATATTTCCACTTGGTTTTGGAGGGGCATTTCTCCTTATGTGTTTGTCTTCTCTCTGCAGATAAAGAAGAAGCAGCAGGATGTGGTTAGATTTCTGGAAGCCAACAAGATAGAGTTTGAGGAGGTGGACATCACGATGTCAGAAGAGCAGAGGCAGTGGATGTACAAGAACATCCCCCTGGAGAAGAAGCCTGCCCAGGGCAACCCTCTGCCACCTCAGATATTTAATGGTAACCGATACTGTGGAGTAAGTATCAAATGATTGTTATCACATCATTTCTTTGTCTGATTCAAAACAGAGTCATCTGGGGCTTCCCTGGTGGTGCAGTGGTTGAGAGTCCGACTGCCGATGCAGGGGACACGGGTTCGTGCCCAGGTCCGGGAGGATCCCACGTGCCGCGGAGCGGCTGGGCCCATGAGCCATGGCCGCTGAGCCTGCGCGTCCGGAGCCTGTGCTCCACAATGGGAGAGGCCATTTCAATGCAGACTGACCTCCTTACCTAGTACCTAGTCAGTTCCACAGGTCTAACGGAGGGTGAAGTCGAGAGGGTGTATGAGTCCAAGGTCACAGACTGTGCCTTCCTGTTTGCTTTGGGAAAAGGGGGTGGGAAGGGAAGCTGCGTACCTGTGTGTTTACTGTGTTCTACATTTTAAAGCATATTTTTTTACTAACGCATTTTGGGGGGCAGAGGGGAAGCGGTAATTATTCTGGAATCTTTATCTCCCTGTAGTGTAAAAAAACTGCTAATGGCTGATTATAAACCAGAGTTTCACTTTTTTATGATCATGAGCCAGCTGGATCGTTATGAACAACTAAAATACATCAGATGCCTTCCTGCTGCAGGTGGCATTGAGAAGATGAAGCCACTTTCGACTAATTATTTTCCTTCTCACTTCTTAGGTTCAGAAAAAACATTGAGAAATGTCTCTCTAATGAGTAGTTAGGATTTGCTTTCTGCTGTAGCTTTAAGTATGTAAGTCAGTGTTTATTTTGAGACCTGAACTGCAGTCCTTTAAGGATGGCCAGGAGCAGGGGAAGGGGCTACAGTGCAGAGATGCTCAAGGTGAAATAAATAACTGGGTGCTCGTTAGGGTGGAGAAGAGGGATAACAGTGAAACAGTTCTCCAAGAACGTGAGGCAGAATGAAATGCTGAAACATAAAGCCATAAAGATTGTGCCCAGCGTTTTCACATGTCATGAAGAGAAAACCGAACCTGGCACTAGACACAGATTTGAGTTCTAGTACTGCTTTATGTTGGCTTGACACCTTTGGAAAGTCACGCATCTCTTTATATCTCAATGTTCTCATCTTTAGCAAAGGACGATCATATCCATCTCACTTCCCAGGATATTTGTCACTGTTTCTAAAGTACTCCTAAAACTCTGTACCCACCCAAACTACCATTTAACTGTAAGACCAGAATAAAGGCATTTTCACAGCCGCCAAGTCGGAGGAACAGAGAACCAATGGATTTTTGTTTTAAGTTTTCTAGCACTGTTTGACTGATAGCTTTATTTTGAACTGTACAGTTTACACACATTTTCATCTATTATCTTATTTTGGTCTGCAGGCACAAAAGTACATTTTCTAGACTCTGTAATCATGAATGGAATACACTCTTGGTAACCATATACTTTCCCTAATATGAGATCATGATGTAAAATAATTCCACAAAAATAATAACCTTTATTATATAATAATGCAGCTTATTTCTTGTTGTTGCTGCCTCTGCAGACACTGAGGTTTGACCATCCTCTGCTCTTGACTTCCCTCTCCATTGCTCTACCCACTTCCTGCATACATGGTTCAGGGCTGTTGACATCTCCTAAGTTTATTTTAAAAGTGGAGTTGTTGCTGTTTTTTTTTTAGTCCTTGTTGTTTGATAGACCTCTTAAGAGGAAGGACGCAGAGACATCTTTGCTCTATCACCATAAAAGCCGAAGTCTTCAGAGCCCTTTGAGTAGAAGAATGTATTCAATGAATAAAAAAGAACGTGATGTGAAATAAAGTTAATTCCTTCCCTTTATTTCCACCTCTTTGTGACTTTCTGAATCTCTGTGTATCTTTGCCTTATAGAGTCTATGGAAGTTTTTTCAGGTAGACCGGGAGCTGGCTAGAGGCGTCCATATTGATCAAACTGTGCCAGATAAATGGCTGCTTGAGCAGTGTCGGTCCCATGGCAGTTGTGACAGCAGTGCTGGTGTATTCATTCTGTCTCTATAGTCTGTTCTGGCAGGAGTTTTGAAGACAGTGTCTGCTCTTATCAAGGTCAAATAAATTCGATTTTGACAAAAGCAAAAACATTTGAGGGCAATGAACCATGGCCTCGTGCATCCCACCTGCTTCTGTGCACCTTGCATTGCCCGGCAGTGGTTTATGAGTGGTCGTATCTGGTTGGATAACCTGTGGAAACCTGCCATATTGCAAGTGACAGGATCCAGTAAGCATGAAGATTCTCCTGTTTCCTGGAATTGGCTGGAAACTTACTACTTTGTTTTAAACTGGTTGAGCTAGGCATGTGAGACATACACAGCTGCTAAGCTGCTTGCTAACCAGTGTGGACAACTGCCTTCTCTCTCTCCTTTAGCACATGAAAATCCTGCCTATTGGGAGGAATTCCCCACCGAATGGAAGCTCCCTGGCGTGTCCAATCAGTTCTTCCCACCCCAGATTTGGACACTGAGGAAATGATGCCGAAACACAGCATCAGTTGGAGGTGGCTCAGTGAGTGTCCAGGGGTGATGGGGCCAGGCAGAGCCTGGTGGCTGGACACCATATGGCTGGTGTCCTAAGCAGGCTGATCCTGGGGTGTGGCCTAGGTGTGTTCTTGGTTCCCCAGACATGGAAGTTCCTCCTATTTTCTGAACTGGTCCTCCAGGCTTAACGTGGATTCTGTGAGCTCCCCGCTATACATTCTTTTCCTTTTAAGTTGCCAGTGTCTGTTTCAGTTGTTTGTAGGCAAGAACCCTTCTTGGGGCAGACTGGTTGTTCTTGCTGTTTCCCTGAAGCGTCCTACCATAAGCACGATTCTTCTCTGGAAACGGGTTCCTAAAGGTCAACATCCCAACGCCTACAGGCTTTTCTCATTTTAGAAAGCTCAGATCCTCACGTTCAAGGTTGAAACTCTGTTCTCTCTCTCTGTGGAACTGGCATGTGTGGAATGCACTAGAAATAAAAACACACATATCTACACAAAAGGAAAACATTTCCTCCCATTTCTTTTCTCCCTCCCCATTCAGAAGAAAAAAAAATTGGATTTCTTTATATTTTTTCTTATTTTTTCTTGAAATTTTTTTATTGTGGTAAAAACATACATCATAAAATGTATCATCTTAACCACTATTAAGTGTACGGTTGAGTAATGTTAAGTGTGTTCGCATTGCTGTAAAACAGGCCCCCAGAACTTTTTCACCTTGCAGAGCTGAGACTCTATACCCATTAAATAACTCCTGTTTGTCCCCTCCCCCCACCCCACTCCCCCGATAACCATCGTTCTACTTTCTATGTCTATGAATTTGACTACTTTAGAGACTTCATAAAAGTGAAATCACGTAGTATTTGTCCTTTGTTTTCTTTGTTTTGTTTTTGTTTTTCGGCCACACTGTGAGGCGTTCGGGATCTCAGTTCCCCAACCAGGGATCGAACCCATGCCCCCTGCAGTGGAAGCGCAGAGTCTTAACCACTGGACCGCCAGGGAAGTCCCAGTATTTGTCCTTTGTGCCTGTCTTACTTCTCTTGGCATCATGCCCTCAAGGTGCATCCATCTGGTATGTCTTAGTCCGTTCAGGCTGCTATAACAAAATACCACAGACCGGGTAACTTACCAACAATAGAAATTTATTTCTCAGAGTTAAGTCCAAGATCAGGGTTACACTAGGGTTGGGTTCTGGTGAAGGCTCTCTTCTAGGTTGCAGATTGCCCACTTCCTGTAGTATCTTCACGTGGTAAAGGGGGCAGGGGAGCTCTCTCAGTCCTCTTTTTCTTTTTGGCTGCGTTGGGTCTTCATTGCCGTGTGCGGGGTTTCTCTAGTTGCAGCGAGCAGGGGCTACTCTTCGTTGTGGTGCACGGGCTTCTTGCGCGGGCTTCTCTTGTTGCCGAGCACGGGCTCTAGGCACGCAGGCTTCAGTAGTTGTGGCTTGCGGGCCCTAGAGCACAGGCTCAGTAGTTGTGGCGCACTGGCTTAGTTGCTTCACAGCATGTGGGATCTTCCTGGACCAGGGATCGAACCTATGTCCCCTGCATTGGCAGGTGGATTCTTAATCACTGCACCACCAGGGGAGTCCCAGACCTGTTTTATAAAAGGCATTAATCTCATCCATGAGGGCTCTGCTGTCATGACCTACTCCCCTCCCAAAGGTCTTTGGGCATCAGCATTTCAATGTATGAATTTTGAGGGGATACAAACACCTAGCCTATAGCATTGAAGCATGTGACAAGATTTCCTTCCTTTTTAAGATCTCCATCGTATATATATATCACATTTTGTTTTTCCACTCATGCATTGATGGACTCTGGGTTGCTTCTACCCCTTGGCTATTATGAATAGTGCTGCTATGAACATGAGTTTGCAAATACCTCTTCAAGATCCTGTTTTCAATTCTCGGGGATATGTACATATTAGTGGGATTGCTGCATCATATGGTAGTTCTACTGTTAATTTTTTGAGGAACTGCTGTACTGTTTTCCATAGTGGTTACACCATTTTATAAACCCATCAGTAGTGTACAAGAGTTCTAACTTCTCCACATCCCTGCCAACACTTGTTATTTTCTGTTTTTGTTTTGTTTTGAGAGTAGCCATTGCTAATGGGCGTGAGGTGATATCTCACTGTGGCTTTGATTTGCATTTCTTTGATGATTAGTGTTGTTGAGCTTGTATATAATCTTTGGAGAAATGTCTATTCAAGTCCTTTGCCCAGTTTTCAATTGGGTTATTTGGCTTTTTGCTGTTGAGTTGTAAGAGTTCTTTGTATATTCTGAATACTAACCTCTTATCAGATATGTATTTTGCAGGTATTTTCTCCCATTCTTAGGTTGCCTTTCACTCTGTTGATTATATCTTTTGATGAACAAGAGTTTTTAAGTTTAATGTAGTCCCATTTGTCTGTCTTTGTTTTTGTTGCCTGTGCTTTTGAAGTCATATCCAGGAAATCATTACTTGCCAAATACAGTGTCATGAAGCTTTTCCCCTAGGTTTTCCTATAGCAATTTTGTAGTTTGGGGTCTTAGGTTTAGGTCTTTAATTCATTTTCAGTTAATTTTTGTGTGTGGTATGAGATAAGGGTCCAACTTCATTCTTCTGAGTGTGGATATCTAGGTTTCCTGTTACCATTTGTTGATGAGACGGTGCTTTCCCCATTGAGTGGTCTTGGCACCTTTGTTCATGATCATTTGACCATATATGTGAGGGTTTATATTTTTTTGGACTCTATTCTGTTGCACTGGTTTGTGCCAGTACCACAGTTTTTATTACTGTCGCTTTGTAATGTGTTTTGAAATTAGGAAGTATGATTTCTTTAACTTCGTCCTTCTTCAAACTTGTTTTGGCTATTTGAGGTCCCTTGAGATTCTGTATGAATTTTAGGAGTTTTGTTTTTTTTTTTCTATTTCTGCAAAAAATGCCATTAGGGTTTTGATAGGGAATATGTTGGATCTTTAGATTGCTTTGGGTAGCATTGACATCATAATAATATTAAGTCTTCCAGTCTATGAACGTGGGTGTCTTTTCATTTTTTGTGTCTCCGTTCATTTCTCTCAGCAATGTTCTGTAGTTTTTAGTGTACAAGTCTTTTACCTCCTTGGTTAGGTTTACTCCTAAGTTTGGTGGGTGTTTTTGGTGCTATTGTAAATAGAATTATTTTCCTAATTTCCTTTTCCAATCGTGTATTATTAGTGTATAGA
This sequence comes from Tursiops truncatus, assembly GCF_011762595.2. Taxonomy (NCBI): domain Eukaryota; kingdom Metazoa; phylum Chordata; class Mammalia; order Artiodactyla; family Delphinidae; genus Tursiops; species Tursiops truncatus. The sequence goes on from NC_047045.1 coordinate 14,995,546, forward strand.
GACACAAGTGATTTTTATGTGTTGTTTTTTTGTCCTGCAACTTTGCTGAATGAATTTATTAATTCTTTCATTTTATTAAAAAAAAAAACTTGTAGCTAGAAATGGGAATGCAGCCAAATTTTATTTGCCTGGGGTCACATTAACCAGTTTGTGGATTTGCCATCAAGGGGGAAGAACCCAATGACCATTCAGGTAATCAAGATGAGCTGGTGCGTGTTTGGCCAATACTTAGAACTGGGCTCTGGGTGAAGGTGGGGAGAGAGGTGAAGTGAGGTAGAATGTGTGGCTGGAGCTACTCATGTAAAGTCCTATCTAATGAAGAGAGGACAGTTCAGCTGAGAGACAGGGGGCAGACTTTTATAGAAAAATAACCATTTGATTATTTTCCATGAGGCAACTTATAAAATTATTTATATTTTAAAACTATTGAATTCCTTTTTTTTGCACTTTTAGATGGTACTTGTAGAATCTTAAATTTGTACCCAAGCATTGGGTGTATTGCTAGCCGAATAAGATTACCAAATAAGATTACATTAAAGCTACTGACTAGTTTTGTTTAAGTAATGATTTGGGGGCCAGCTATGGCAGCCTTTCCCCGTATTACGTAGGTTAATGGAGCCTGAAAGTAGACGACAGACAGGTTAAGACTAATCTTCACGAGGCACAGAAAAGCTAAATGACCAGCAGTGGTTCTTTGTGGAGTATCCTCTCCTTTTCTTTCTTAGGTATGAAAGGAAACAAGATGTGTTAGCATTTTCTAACCATTGGTAGAGGTTCAGAAGCACACCACAAGAATACCTAAATGTATGCAGTTGTATTGTTCCCAAGTGCAGTGTTCATGTAAGACTCTTGAGAAGATTGTCTCTGGATAATATATTTTAAGTGTGTTTGGGGATCTTTTGTGAAGCTGAAGAACCAACTCCCTTAATTATTAGTTTTACAAATTCCTGCCTCATACATATAATTGTATTTTTAACAACATTACACACACAGGGCTTCCCTGGTGGCGCAGTGGTTGAGAGTCCGCCTGCCAATGCAGGGGACGTGGGTTCGTACCCCGGTCTGGGAGGATCCCACATGCCGCGGAGCGGCTGGGCCCGTGAGCCATGGCCGCCGAGCCTGCGCGTCCGGAGCCTGTGCTCCGCGACGGAAGAGGCCACAGCAGTGAGAGGCCCGCGTACCGCAAAAAAAAAAAAAAAAAGATTACACACACAACACACACACATACACATACCCTTGGTATCTGCAGGCGATTAGGGGTTTGGCTCCAGGACTCTCCACGACTACCAAAATTCACAAATGATCATAGTGTATATACCATTTTGTGCCCTGCTTTGTTCTCCCAACAAAAATAGCTTCCATGTCATTGTAAACTAATTTTTTAGAGGTTGCCTCTTATTTCCCTGGGTGGATTATTAGAACTAACGTAATCATCACCCACCTATGTTGAAGTCCAACTGTCTGCAGTAATTAATAGAACTTTGTTTAGAGTCCATAAGAAAAATAAAAAGGAAAGTTAAAGTCAAAAATTTTCATTATCCACGGGAGATGTGGTCTGTCTCTAAAGTAGGGATGTTATTTATGTAGGTTCAAGGCAAAGCCCTGAAAGTCACCCCACACCCATTTTCCTCATCTCGATACTCCCTTGGTCACCAAATCCTGTAAGTTTTACCTCCTACATAATTCTGTCTTTGTTTCCCTTGCAAAGCTCAGTTCACATGAGCCTTGCTCTTGACTCTCTCTAATTAACTAGTACTCTGGTTATTCCTCCCCCTCCCCCATGCCCAGCAAACCTGCGTGTCGTTACTCCTATTATGACCTTTAGTTCACAGAATGTTTTTTTATGCCTTTGCCTTCCGCTGGTCTCTGAGTTCCTTGTACTGACCCTCAGCAGGCTACGTGGCATATATATCTTAGTATCTGGTATCTATCAGGAAGCTGGGAACACAGAACATCCTTAACAAAAATTGGTTCTAGAAGTGGGTGAATAGCTCCGCGTACTTTCAGCCAAGCAGGTAGCTCACCCATTCTGTTGGGTCTCGCCTTGTCAAGGTTCTGAACATTTCCATTCCTGTTTATTAATAAAACTCAAAGCCAGATCTCTCAAAAGCAAGCTTACTGAACCTTCTTCTAAATTTTACAATGAAATCTTTTCGGTAAATCACCTCTATTTGAAGCTTGCCTACCCCACAGGTAGAATTTTCTCAGGAAACTTGTGATCTGAATTTGAAAATCTGGATTCCAAGGTTTTCCGTCTAAAAGATCAGTTATCTAATCAAGGAGAATCTTCTCCTTCAGATGTTTTACTATACGTGATCTCATGCGGCATCCTCACAGATACTAGGAAAGGGTGGTGGGGAAGGGAGATTTCAATTCTCTTTATCGCTAATTGCTGGATGCCCAGAAGCATAGCAATTTAATTAGATATTCTTTGCAGTCTTATCTCTTCTACATAACCCTAGTTTTTATTCTTCTGTCTATAAATGTTTAATCTCCCATTTTCACCGTACTGAGATGTTTGTCTCAGTATTCTACAGTGATGAATCCCTAGGACATGTCTTTCATGAAAATTATGGTTTGTGCTCTGAATATTGAAATATTCAATATTTCAGTATTCGTCCAGATAATTTCAGGGCACCCCAATTGCATGTTTAGCAGTGTATCTTAACTAATATCCAAACTGGCGGTTTCCCTTTTGTTAAAATTTTCCTGTTTTCTGAACCTTACACAGTTTAAGTTAATGAAAAGAAAACAAAACTGTTAAAACACTAAGGCCATGTTAATATCAATGTTAAGACAATAAAGTCTGTTGACGGGAGGGTCCAAAGTGAAAAGTCAGTCTCCCCCAGATTCCAAGATGTAGCCTCTTTTATGAGTTTCTGCTTTGTGGTTTTAAGTTACCACCACTCTGTGTTTCATAGACTAATAGCTATATTCCTTGATTTTTTTTTTTTTTTTTTTTTTTTTTTTTGCGGTTCGCGGGCCTCTCACTGTTGTGGCCTCTCCCGTTGCGGAGCGCAGGCTCCGGACGCGCAGGCTCAGCGGCCATGGCTCATGGGCCCAGCCGCTCCGCAGCATGTTGGATCCTCCCAGACGGGGGCACGGACCCGTGTCCCCTGCATCGGCAGGCGGACTCTCAACCACTGCGCCACCAGGGAAGCCCTATATTCCTTGATTTTAAATTAGATAGTATTTACTTTTTTCTTTGGAAGAGGGGAAACTTGCATTCTTATAGCTTCTCTCATTTCTCCCCCGTTTTGACTTGCACACATGTGCACGCACACACTGCATTGCTAAAGTTTATAACAGTCACATACTCATCTGTAATTATAGTAACTATTGTATACTATGTAAATATACCACATTTATATTGTTATAAACATATAAATATTCTCTACAAAACTGCTTAGTTGTGAGTGGTCACAGAGGAAGGCGTATAATCCTATTTTACTAAATTCCTATGAGATTTTCTTAATTGAGTTTAGCCTTTTCACTTACTCCTCTGAGTATTTCTTAAACTTTTATTGCTGGTTGCTTTTCCTGTGTTTAGCACAAAATTGTTTCCCATCCGATTTCAGTGGGTGCTTGGGTCGATGTATTCGCTTGCTCTGCCATCTCGTATCGGAATGGTCAGAAATGTTAAATGTGTTAGGAATTTTAAATCTTCAGCTTTGGACTTACTCGTATTTTTGGTATTTGGCCTAAAAATTGCTGAATGAAGCTGTTTTAGACAGCTACATCTTATAGATCCTACCGGGATTGGAGCTGTCAAATATTTTTTCCTCCTCTATCAAGATTTCACAAAATGGAATATAGCATTAATGGTCCTTAACCACTGAATCAAAAAATTCTGCTCAGAGGCTACCCTCAGGCTTGAAAGAAATTTCAGGAGGAAGGAGTCTCTGCCCATTTGCAGCAGCAACGGTAGCTCTTGTAGTCTTAGGAGGAATTTTTTTCTTTAATTTCTCCTTTGGGGTAAACCACATTTGCTTTGGCTCATTTAGAAGTGCTTGCTGCCACCGTTTCCTTGCGGGCCACGTGTTGTTTTTGTTCCCTGCAACCTTCTGTTTGGAAAGGCCCTTGGCATGTAGAAATAATATGGGTCTGTCACTTGTTATCGACTTAGCGTGGGAAGCGATGCAGCTTTTCAGAGTGGCTACTGTGGGTTTTCCTCGCTGTTCTCTGAGGGAACGCGAAAAGGGCAAAGAACTTTAGGCCTTTGTCTCAAATGCTTGTCCAGTCCATAATAGTCTAACCGTAGGAACGGGTAATGTCCTTAAGTAAGCTCTGTGGAAGAATGAGACTACTGTGAGCTCTACCTGTTGTAGATTTTATCATGAGCTTATAAATGTCTCTAACATTGGTTTTCACTTAAATGCAAACAGAAGTGTAGGTAATGGAAGCCTTTTTTTTTTTCCTTTTTCTTTTTAACAGCTATTTAGCTTGCTTTATTCTTCTTAAAATTGTAGCATTTAGATAAATATTCCATTAGTAACAGTGCTCAGTTATGCTGATATCTTTGTAACCCAGAATTTTTTCTTTTCATTTGGCACTAGAAACAAAGTGAATTTTTCAGCCTGTGTTTTAAATGTAGTTAAAAATGTTCCAGCTTCTGAAACTGAATGATTTTTTTTCTTGAATATGCTTTATGTATTTGTACTCTCCTCCAAAGGTGATATTAACTGATCGTTATATTTTATAGTCACAGGAGGTTGATTGTCTTACAGTGTTCAATTTGCAGACATGTATTTGCAAACACTTCAGAGAGAGTGTCTTTGACTATAAGGAATTCAACAAGCCCATTTAGAAACTTTATAGTGAGTTTTTAAAATACAGTGCTTTTAACGTTTGCAGTATGAGCTCTAGTGTGGTTTGTTTCTTTTAAAATATAAGCCTGATAACTGAAATGAATTTGATAAGGAAGCAGATCTTTCTCTTTTATTGGGGAATGTCTAAGGCCAGAATATAAGAGAACTTCTATCTTAATAGAAAGTGATTTTAAGATTCTAATACTATTTTACTCATATTATTTCACATCATAGTATTTAGTTTATTACCTCTAAAAGAGGGTATTCAGAACTTCTAGATTTTGAATTATCCATCATCTACTCTTTGCGTCAACATGACAAAGAAGATGATTTAACTTCTTACAATTTGAGATTCATCAGGCCATTCAAAAGCTTTTGTATGTCAGAAAGTAAATTTTTTACATAATTCTTTAAATCAGTAAGTAATCGAGTAGAAATAGGATTTAATCAGATTACATTATTAGCATGAGATTACCTAAAACATGGCATGTCGGTCATCAATTAGCAGACACAACTCATCCCCCAGTTTGCCTGGTGTGTGTCAGGTACTATTCTCACGTTGACTTTTAAAAATGATTGCTTTTAAAGTTAATTACCAAATTTTATGTTTGTCACTTTGGGAGTTAATTACCTTGGGTGACAATTTCTAAACTGTTGGGAGCATCCAGTTTAATATTCGGTAAGAAGTCCCCCAGCCATGGTGATGTGGCCCTGAGTTAAAGGTTCATAAACTAAAAACAATGGTTATAACTTTTATGACAGAAATACAGTTCAAGAGAATTTTTTATATAAATAAGAAATGTTGCCATTCTGAGATTTCTTAATATCTGACATTTCTAAATACCTTTGTTGGTGACTAACATTTATGAGAACAGTTTTGGTTCAGTGTGGTTAAATGGATGGTTTACAAATTTTCTCTACACGTATGTATTCTCTGTTTTGTTTTATATGTATGAAGCTCGCTTGTGAAAGTTGACCTTATTTCCAGCTTTGTGATTTGGAGAATTGTAATCATTTTAAGATTAAGGTTTTTAATATAAACACTGCAACCTGAATTATACATATTAAGTCTCGTAACTTGCCTTTTGATCTTTCGCATGCACTGTATTTTCATGTTAGCACTTCCTTTTTTGTTGTTTTGTTTTTGTTTCTGTTTTTTTGTTTTTTGGCCTCGCCGCACGGCATGCAGGATCTTAGTTCCCGCACCAGGGTTCGAGCCCATGCCCCCTGCATTGGGAGTGTGGAGTCTTAACCACTGGACCATCAGGGAAGTCCCAGCACTTCCGTCTTTAAAGTAAAATTCACACTGCATTTATAGACATTGAGTCAGGCACTGTTTCTCACTTTTTATTTCTTATATTATTAGTTTTTTCATTCTTGCGTTTTCACACTGACGTCAGAGATTATTTATCAGGTAGAAACAGGTAAAGCCCTTTCAGAATTCAAGAACAGGGATGACATTTTGTTGACTAGTCCTTAGTTTTTTTTCTCTCACTTTTGCCCTTTCCCTTTCCTATTTGGTTAAACCTGTTTCCTGTTCAGAGAGAGGTAAGCTCTTCGAACAGGTATCACTAGGAACTGGAATACATAGGCTGGACTTCACATCTGGACACAGCTAACAGCCCATTTAAGAGCAACTCCACTGAATGCTCCATTATTTTTTAGAATTCTGGAACTTCAAGGGACTTTGGTCGTATCTGATACAGAAAGGAAGAAGCAGTCTGAGGAGGTTAAAGGAGTTGGTCAAGGTCATAACTCAGCTAGTAGATTGCTGGACATCTCATCTATAGTTGACTGAGTGTATATACCACTCAGTTTCCCAGAATTGAAGCTGTGACCCAGACAGTGGTTGGTGCAGGTAGAAGTTCAAGACCCCTCTTCTCCCACAAGGAGCAATGAGAAGTCTTGAAGGAAAGGACTTAAGCAGAGGATGATATGATCAAATTTGCCTTTTTAAAGGATCAGTCTGTCCTCACTTGAGCATGATTCGGGGGGGTGGGGGGAGATAGGGTAGACTGTAGAGGGGTTCGTATGTTGAGGTGCCGTTGCAGATATCTAGCTTGGATTAGGGCAATGAGACTGATGTAGAAAAACAGAGAGGTTGAAGGGATATGTAAGGTAGTTACTGGTTGAGGGAAGAGAGGAGTCCTATGATGCTTGATTTCTGCCTGGTAGAGCCCGTTAGCTGGTGGTGCCAGGCTTCTGAGAGGTCCAGCTTGTGGGGTGGAAGGAAAAGCATGAATTGCGATTTAGACCCATTATGTTTAATAGTCTATTATGAACAGTTAGTTGCTTACATGGAACCAGAATTGAGAGGAGAATCAGAGCTGGGGATCTGAGTTTAATTAGAGCCGTGGCTGCGATTGAGATTCCCTAGGGAAAGAATTTAGCCCGAGTAGTGGCAGAATATGGTGTAGAGAGAAACAGGTACACCAGTTTTCATATGGTGGATATCTAAAAGGGTGAGATAAGCTGGCTGTAATTTAGCTCTCTTCCTCTTGTTACCACATTGAATATAAACAACAAACGATCAGATAGAGAAGGTGTGGGTCAAACAGGGTTATTTCTTGAGCCCAGGTCAATGAAATGCTACTCAATTATTTGGAACTGTCTTTGTTACAAAGAATAGTGGTAACAACATTTTCAGTTCATGGGATTTTGCCTAAAATTCTACATCAAATTGAGACATAGTTTTTCTTATTAAAAGTTATACAATTTTCCATAAGTTTCTATGAAACCTGTAATACCTAGAGTCAGTCGGAACCTCCAACTGCCCCATTGAGATCGTCTTCACTCAGTGTCTCATACAATTTCTCAAACTTAACATTTTAAAACTCAACTCCAACCTTACCCTCAAACCTGCTTTTTCTCTGGTCTTTCCCATCAAGTCACAAAGCTCAGAGCTGCTTTAAATTTTTTTTCCAAAAAATTTTTAATTGAGGTATAGTTTTTACAATGTTTCAGGTGTACAACGTAGTGATTCACAGTTTTTAAAGGTTATGCTCCATTTATAGCTATTATAAAATATTGGCTATATTCCCTGTGCTGTACAATATATCCTTGTAGCTCATTTATTTTATAATACATAGTAGTTTGTACCTCTTTATCCCCTACCCCTACCTTAACCCTCCCCCTTCCCTCTCCCCACTGGTAACAACTAGTTTTTTCTCTATGTCTGTGAGTCTGTTTCTTTTTTGCTATAATCTCTAGTTTGTTTTATTTTTTAGATTCCACATATAAGTGATATCATACAGTATTTGTCTTTCTCTCTCTTATTTCATTAAGCATAATACCCTGCAAGTCCAATGGAAAAAATGTCATTCTTTTTTATGGCTGAGTAATACTCCATTGTGTATACATACCACATCTTCTTTCTCCATTCATCTGTTGATATGGACACTTAAGTTGCTGCCGTATCTTGGCTGTTGTAAATAATGCTGCAGTGAACATTGGGGTGCATAAATCTTTTTGAATTAATGTTTTCGTTTTCTTCGGATATGTGCCCAGGAGTGGGATTGCTGGGTGATATGGTAGTTCTGTTTTTAGTTTTCTGAGGACTCTTCACACTGTTCTGCACAGTGGCTGCACTAATTCACATTCCCACAACAGTGCATGAGGGCTCCTTTTCTCCACACCCTCGACCACATTTGTTATTTGTGGTCTTTTAGATGATGGCCATTCTGACAGGTGTGAGGTGATCTCTCATTGTGGTTTCCATTTGCCTTTCCCTGACGATTAGCGACGTTGGCCATCTTTTCATGTGTCTGTTGGCCGTCTGTATGTCTTCTTTGGAAAAAGTTTTATTCAGGTCTTCTGACCTCTTTTTAATTGGGTTGTTTGTTTTTTGATGATGAGTTGTACGAGAGCTGCTTTAATTCTTTTTGGTGGGGGGGGGGCGGTACGTGGGCCTCTCACTGTTGTGGCCTCTCCCGCTGCGGAGCACAGGCTCCGGACGTGCAGGCTCAGCGGCCATGGCTCACGGGCCCAGCTGCTCCACGGCATGTGGGATCTTCCCGGACCGGGGCACGAACCCGTGTCCCCTGCATCGGCAGGCGGACTGTCAACCACTGCGCCACCAGGGAAGCCCGAGAGAAGCCCGAGAGCTGCTTTAATTCTTAATTCTCCCTAACCCCCTACACCAATTACACTATTGAGTATGATCAATCCTCCAAAATATATCTCCAGTCTGTCCTATCCTGTATTTATGACAGTGGCTCTGGTTCAGGCTGCCTCCGTCTCTTACCTGAATTCCCCCAGTGCACTCCTCACCCTTGTCCCTGCTTCTCTTCTTGCTGCCCTCTCTCTGAGCCATTCCCCACGCAGTCAACGCAGAGATTTTCTTAAAGGAAATAGGTCATTCTGCTCCCTTGCTCAGAACCCGTCCGTGCTTTCCTTTTGTACTTAAGATAAAATTCAAAATCGTTTTTTTGGGTTTACAGAGTCTGGCACATTGCTGATCCCGGTCACATCTGCCAGCTCCGCTCTTCCCCGGTGCTGTTTCCCGTCTCAGAGGCTCCTATCCCAACCCTTTACTTGGCCAATTCTATTCATTCTTCACGTTTCAGGCTAAAATGCCATTTTCCAAGGAGGTATTTGCTGAGCCTCCCCCTTCAGATGTGTTGCTCCTTCTCGGCATGGTCAAGGAAGGCCTCCCTTTGCAGGTGACTGGCCTCAGGGCTGACCCGAAATGACAGCAGGAGTGACCGCTTCAGGATCAGGAGCAGTGCCCGCAAGGCCTGAGGCTGAGATGACCGGGAACTGCAATCAAGCTGCCTTCAAACCACACGAGGCTCAACTTGCTAAAGCGCTTGGACAAGAGAGTCTCTACAGAGAGTCAAATAATTCAAAGCTTTTTCTTCAGCTGAGGCCTGCTTTGCAAGAAGCAGATCTCCACTCTAAGTCATCCACTCTCGTTCAGATTCCTAAACAGGTTTCACCAGTATTTGTCATGCTATTGACCCAGCTCAGCAGTGGGTTCGTGAGGGCTCAGTGACTCTGATATACAGGGTACCCCATACCTGGTTTCCTCTTGGGCAAGAAGCATCATAGCATACAAAAAGCATTGATTTCAACACCAGTGAAACTTGGGCCCAAATCTCAGCTTTGTTACATGTCGGCTGTCAAACTTGGGTACCGTATTTCTTTGCTCTGCGCGAGTCTCTAACCTGGTGGGCGGTAGCTGGGATTAAAGGATGTGCTGATGCTCTGGCGCTAAGCACAAAGCAGTTGCCTACAGGTGATTCTCATCATTGTCTGCCTGTGCTGTTTACCCTCTGCCTAAAATTATCCAAGGGATTTCTCTCCAATTTTAAGACTGCTTCACATCGCCTTAGCAACTATGTCCAATAGTATTAACACATGCAAGCTTTTGAAAAGAAAACAACTGATGAACACATTGGCCAGAATTCCTTAATGGCTTCTCTCCTGAAACAAGGAGGAGAAAAATGATTCTGTGAGGTAAAGATAAATGTTATAGAGAATATAGTTTCCTCTAGTTTTTGTTTGATCTTTTTATTCTCTCTGAAGACAGTCTCAAGGAATGTGGAAAACTTCAAAAGCAGAATAGAAGCGCTCAACTTTGACACACGGAGACCTTTATGGCTTTTCTGTTTACACAGTGATTTTTTTTTCTTGTTTTAAGCCCTAGGTAACAAAGCATCAAGAGTGGAATTGGGAGGCAGCCTTTCAGATTGAAATGCTTAAGTAAAACCTTGTCAGAGTGATTCCACACAAAGAAATGTTAGTTTGACACTCGAGGGGGCATGTTCTGATTTGGTTTCTGTCCTCAATGTTTTACATTTTAATCCTGCCACAGACTTTGGATTAAAAAGTTGTTACCTTCATCATCATGCTCAAATGTTGAGGCTCAAACAGACCAAATCCGGTAGATTTATGTACCTTTTCCCTGGCCTGGATGGAGTAGTGGTACCTTTTTTATTTACATAGAGACTTTGTCAACAGCACCAAATACAATCGTTTGCTTTTGTTTATTTTCTCCTTCTCTTTTTTCTAGGATTATGACAGTTTCTTTGAATCCAAGGAAAGCAACACAGTCTTTTCATTCTTAGGCCTCAAATCACAGTTGGCATCAAAGGTAGGTCAATCTTTTCTTGTTGTAAAATGTATCTTTCTTGAGTTCTTCTTAGGGATTGAGGTTGAAGGAGTGCATATCTAGTCTCCTAAATTTTCAGTTTTTGCTTTCTCAAATACACAGTTAGGACTGCTCAGGGTAAATAAAGACACACAAGGAAGCCAGTTTTTTTTCTTTCCCATTTTCAATTGTTGCTGTATATTAGAGTTTTATCTTTATTTAAACTTCAGTTTATTTATAATTTATATCTCCTTCTTCCAAGAAAAATTTAAGGTAGCAAAAAACAGTAGGTGCTTTTTATTTTAAAGTGCAAGTTCACATTACTTTACATTTTTTGAAATAGAATCAAAGCCATGTGTTTAAGGTCGTCTGCAATTTAAGCCTTTTACATTGGAAGGGACGTGGTTTGCAGTAACAAATGGTCAACCTTGAAAAAAAGGGCAATTCCTAAACTAATCAGAGTGTTTTCGAAGCCACTTTATTGTGTCATATGTCTTTTAGCAAATGTAAAAGGCTCAAACTTTTCTAATATTTAGAGCTATAGATGATATATATTATGGTAACTTTGTGAAGCACGTGGATTCACTTTCAAAATAAAAAATAATATTTCTTTATTAAATAAGGCAGTATTTTGATTGTTATTTCCACTTCAGAAATACTATATTTTTCTGATTATGAAAGTAGCCTAGGCTCATGTAGAAAAATTGGGAAAATGCAAAAAAGTACAAAGGAGAAAATAAAAAGTCACCAGAGAAAACCACATAAACATTTTTGGTGTATTTCCTTACAATCTTTATATACATAGCAATTGAGGTTTTGACTGTATTTCAAATTGAGACTGAATTCTAAAGCTTCTGTTTGTAACACTGAATTGAAATGAAAGTACATTGCTGGGAACTTTGATATCTGTAAGTAATAGGTCTTTTGAGGCTCCCCAGGATTTGTGCCGTTTCTGGAACACTTGTGGGAGGAAGACAGAGACTATCAATAATAAAAATTATACAACAGCACCTGTAGTTCCTCGCCGACGTGAAATCATGCTTTGTTATACATCAGTAAGTCCACAGATGCTTGTGGGTGGTTTCTGTGCACATGTTTTAAAGAGACAAAACCCACACAGAAAACCCTTAAAGGCGCTTAAAACTATCTTTATAAAGATGGAACATTGCAATACTTAGGAAAATGAAAGTATTTTTGTAACATGTTTCGTGCAAAGACATGTAAACCATCCAGATTTATCTTCAGAGAACTAGAAAAAACTGGGGTGGGAGCAGTCTAACGGATGCATAAATCCAGCGGACACCAGCGTCTGTGCAAAAACCTTTGAAAAATACTGCGTGCTTGCCATCTTTGTTCTCATTTTCCCTGAAGATGTAGGTTCCTTTGAGAGGCTTCGGGCTGACTTTTTTACTCTTTGAAAATACTTATTCTCTTAGAAATTTCTCAGGAAACCTGTGACCTGTAGGATATGCCTTCTCACATGACTTAACGGTCATGGGATTGGAGTTGGTCTTGATGGCATTGAGGTTTGCTTGATTGCAGGAGACCATTCCACGGTCAGTGAGAGCGCTAGGCACCTCCACCCATTCAGCCCCCCGCTTTCAGGCACCTGAGTCAGTCAGACATGAGCAGGGGCCCACGGAACCAGAGTGGAAGGCCACGGTGCCGGTGTGTGTGCCATCCCCTCTCGTGAGCCATTCAGGGCCTTAAGGGTTAATAGCAACTCATACTTCACCTCCGTAGGAAAGAAGTGCAAATATCTTTAAGAGCGAGTCAGCATTTTCCCCCTTTCTAGTTAGTCATTTTGTACCTTGGTAGTAATTCATTATACAGTCTACCCTCTAAGGCCTAGACGGAGCATTCACGGGTGTGATGTACCAAAAGATGGAGCCCCCTTTCCTGTCTCCTTTCCTACCCTCTCTGCAGTACACACACGAAAGACCAGGCGAGCAGGCCTGCCAGGGGACGTATAAAGACTCCATTAGCATCTAATTGCTCTCACACAGTGAGGGGAGAGAAGGTCCGTAGGAAAAGAACATTCACAGACCCAACTCTAGACCCTGGGCAGTTCTGCAAAGTGGATGGGGCAGAGGAGGGTAGGAGGCCACAGAATAGCGGCCTGCAGGCCACATTGGTTCTGGATGTGTTTGTCCTGCACGGACTCTTTTTTAAAGACTTCAGGTGGGTTGCTGATACTTAAAATACAGATTTCCCACTTTTCTCCAGAATTTGAATTGTTGCAGCCCTGGTGGGGGGGGGGAGGGGGTCCCACATCCTTCTGTGGCCAGCTGGAGCCCACCGTGGTACCTACCGAAAAGAAAAGAAGGCCTTTTCACCAATACTTTTCAGGTAGAAAATCATCAGTTTTCTTATCGTAACAGATTCAAAGCAGAGCCTGAAATGGAAGTTTCTGCTTTCGGATCCCTGCCATTCAGGGGTGATATTGAAAATACGCAACCACCAGTAAACCTTGAGCACTGACCAGCCAGGGAGCAGGTCTCAGAGCCCACTCCCAGCCGATGCCAGGGGTCAGCCATCCAGTGGCTGGATCATGGTAGCACTTGGGGGAGAGGGGTATCAGCTATTTACCAATAGGTATGGCCATTCCAGTGCCGTTCGTCCCCTCAGGTCACCCTCCGCAGGGCCCCTGAGTAAGGTAACCCCCGGCCACGCCACTCACCCAGGTGTGAGTGGAACAGTACCTCAGAGGAGTTTCCTCAGTTGTTGAAAACACGTGGCTTTCTTTCCACTTTTATATTTGGCAGGTCAGGTGGGTGTGACTTAACTCTGGGCTCTGATCCCTGAACCCAGGATTTATTTGCTCTTATCCATCACATGGCGGTGATTTCTTGTGATTTCCAACATCTCTGTTCCTGACATTTAAAATATCACCGCCAGGGTGAAATTTCTTGCCCGCACAATGCAATAACTGGCTTTTTTTTTTTTTTTTTTTTTAAATAAATAGGCAGAACCTTAGCGAAGACAAGCGGAAGAGGACGGAGATGCATTTTGGAGCGCCCCTGGTACTCAGCACACACCTGCTTACCTAATGCATCACTGTGACAGAAGCCACATGCATTATCAGTAACTTTGCTTGCCACGGAAAAGGTGTTTTGGGAAGACATGGGTCTAATGGGATTGCATGAGTGCTTTAAACCAAATCAGGCCCGTGGTGGGTTTTTTCCTTGTTTTCAGAATTGCCTGCAGTTGCCTCACTCACCCGGAGGTACTGTCACCTGTTACAGGTGTGCCTCCTGAATAACTGAGTGATAAGCAGGTGGCACCATCAGAGAGAAAGTACTGGATCTGCCCTGGGTTGTAGTTGATGCCAGGATTGCTCAGACCTGCTTCTCTTCAGGCCGCCTAGGTGGTGTCCTTGAAATTAGTCTGCCAGGCTCTTAGAATATTTTGATCAGAAAGGAAAAAAAGCAATGTTGGTTGACAAAGGGCTAAAGATCTTTGCTGCAGATTCACAGGCATCACTATTCCAGTGCTTTGTCATAACTGTAGGAAAAACTTAGATGTTCTAGCCTCCTTTTGGTAATGGAAATTCTTACCCCCCCTAAATCCTCCAAACCCCTACAGATGTTTCCAGAAATCACTGTTGCAACAATGTGTCATCAGAACCAGTTGACAGGGATGAAAAGAATTGCTATTTGGAAAAAAAAATGCTTATCTCTTACAAAGGAAAAGTTTCACCTAATGTGTAAGATGACTTAAAAGATATCTTTAAAAAGGTGCACTGATAGTTAATTTATAGGGACATTATCTGACTCGTACCCGAAGGCATTTCAGCTCTAGCAACTTATTATGCGTAAGTGCACATATATTTTTAAACGCAGCTCCCCCAACTAATAGCTGCTTATATATTTTGCAAAGGGATTGTATTTTTCGAGAAAGGAAGATCTCGGTTAGATATATTTTGTGAACCCTTGATTGATGAGGCATATTAAAAGATACTAATATTGCTGCACACTTTAATTTTTTTTCCTGTGTTACTTTTCATCGGTCCTCTGACACTGCCAGTTCATATTTCTGGCCAATGCACAGTTCCGGATTTTCAGAGTAACATAGATACATGTTCTCATTCCATATATGAACACCAGTGATTTTTCAGAACAGAGTACATACGAGAAAGGGGCTGTCAGAGACTCACTCTGAATTGTACTTGGCATGTGAAATCTCTCCTTCCTTTGGAGTGGGTGCTGACAAACACTGAACCCGTCGACTTCATTAGGGCAAAGGCTTCTTTTCTGCATCCTTGTCCCTGCTCACATTTTTTTAGAGTTTTTAGTTGCCAAACCTGGGAATAGTCTTGAATAGAATAAATTCAGAGTGCTGCCTAAGATATTCTGCTATTCTCAGTGTCCTGATGGTGGACCGGCCCTTTTGATTCTGAGCAGGA
This sequence comes from Tursiops truncatus, assembly GCF_011762595.2. Lineage (NCBI taxonomy): Eukaryota > Metazoa > Chordata > Mammalia > Artiodactyla > Delphinidae > Tursiops > Tursiops truncatus. The sequence continues at coordinate 15,010,850 of NC_047045.1, forward strand.
AGTTTGTAAGAAATGGAAAGAACAGAAGAATTTAGTCCCTGTCACCTGTGTTCTCTCTCCCTCCTATTCTAAAGAACTTGTTGAATGCTAAAGCTGACATCCCAGCCTGAGATTTGCATCCCAGGACTACAACCAGAAGGAAAGCATGCCACTGATTCCTACATGACTGGAACAGATATATGATCCACCATTTTCTCTGCAAGGAAAGCTGCTGTAAAATCATGGCTATGACTGCTTAGTTGGCATTAAATACGATCCAGGTCAAATTCCACTTGATAAATCCCAGGGACTAACCAGGAAATGTTTTTGAACTGGATATCGTGTTAAAGTCTAAGAAGACTTAGAATTTCTTTTTAAGATACAGCAGTTTTTAAAAGTTAACGTTGCAATGGTCTAACTTACATTTTGTCTACTCTTGCCAGTGACTACCGAGAAGCAACTTGGTAAGATTGAGTCTTGGGGTTGTAGGATCAATTCAATACCTGCTAGACCAAGAAAGCTACTCAGAATTGTTTGTCTCAAAACTTCTGAATTACTCTGGTTGTGGTAAGCCCAGTATGGTTGTCCTAAACAGACTAGATGAATAGGAGTGCTAAATTATTTACCACAGTTACAGATCATCTACCGCACCCCACTTTTTTTTTTGGGAGCAGCAAAGAAATAGGAGAGACCAGCTTCACCTGGTATTGTGCTTGTTATGAGCAAGCTAGAAACACATTGTGTGGCATTTCCCTCAGTACCCAGGCTCTGCAGAGTCCTAAGGTATTGCCCTCTGGGACTGCACTGTGTCCTTACTTGTGTTTTACCAGCTGAATTCCAAACCTGTAATGGTTTTCTTCATCCCTTCTTTTTTCGTTTTGTTTTGTTTTGTTTTTTTACGGTACGCGGGCCTCTCATTGTTGTGGCCTCTCCCGTTGCGGAGCGCAGGCTCCGGACGCGCAGGCTCAGCGTCCATGGCTCACGGGCCTAGCTGCTCCGCGGCATGTGGGATCCTCCCGGACCGGGACACGAATCCCTGTCCCCAGCATCGGCAGGTGGAATCTCAACCAGCGCGCCACCAGGGAAGCCCTTTATCCCTTCTTTAACTAGCTGCCTTTAGATCTGAATAATCATAGTCTTAAAAATCTAGGAAAGAAGTGGATGGGAATTGCAGACATAGATGTAATATCAAAAGCATTTTAAGACAGAATTTTTATTTCCTGTAGTAGGCTTGTTGGGGCAAAGAAAATGTGCTGCTAAAAATCAAATTATCCCATTTTAAAATGAGATAAAATACAGAGAGTGCCATCCTGCTAGGTATATGCAGACCAGAAGAAAATTTAGTTGGGGAAGTACTTGTTTTTCCACATTCTGGTATTCTATTAAAATCAAAAAGGAGAAAAGGAGGATTTTTTTTTTCTCTCAGGCTCTAATATATTTTAGATTTGTTTCTGTTTTATAGATTTATTCAACACTCCCACATAGATGTTTTTATATTACATGAATTTAATAACGAACTAAACTTATTTTTGTCCTTCCTTGTTGAAAGGTACCAAAGCCTCTTTCTGGTTTGTTTTGTTTTGTTTTTTAATTTGATTTTGCTGTATAGGGTTTTGCTTTTTCTAGAAATGCTTACATCTTTTCTAAAGTGTCAGAGCCCACTTTGATCTGCGAAATTATTGTGTTTAGATTTCCATTTGTATGCATTTATTTGTCTCTAAAGGCATTGGTGAAATCTCAGATTTTATATTCAGCATTAAAGAGGAATAAATTACAGAAAACACATTCTGAAAATGGAGTGCTTGTTCCCGACCATTTCTTACACCTTTTCTAATTTTGCTTCTGTGTTTGGTTGAAACCTTCTTGTTTAGCTGGGATGCTGTATTTCTGCTCCCATCATGAACCCCATACCTGAAAGCTGCAGATTCGTTGTAAAAATGCAGACGGATCATTTGAGTACTTGAGGAGACACACTTGTGGTTGTGTGTTTGTGTGTGTGTGTGTAAGTGTGTGTGTTGGAGGTGACTGCAGAATCATCTCAGACAGTGACCAGGACGAAGGATGGCGTTAACTCACTCATTCCCTGGTTGGTTCAAATAGATGAAGGTGGTTTCTTGAGTACAATGAAGCGATGGGCTGTGGATTCCCTTCCCTAATTTCGTGCAGGAGAAAAGTACAGTGTAGCCACAGCCCTTAATAGCAGGGCTGCCTTTGCTGCAAACACCTCTGAAGGCAGAAGACGTTTCTGAAGGCAGCGTCTGAGGTTAAGCCCATCGCTGAACTATTTCTAACTTAAACACCAAGATGAGGGAGGGTGAAGGAGGAGATAAAGAGAACAGGCTGTCAGTTTCCAGAAATGCACTAATTGTGAAGCCAAAGAAGCCAAGTAATCCCCGCCCACTTGTAACCCAGATTTTCAAAGTTTTCCTAGTTTTCTAGAAATGCAGGCCAGGTTAGTTTGGTCATCCCATTAATCAGCGTGTGTTGAACCCCTAGAATGTGACAGGGACTGTCTGAGCAGGACAATAGTCTCCACCCTCAAAGAGGAGAGAAACGGAGAAGGATTAGCAGCAGTGACAGTGGCAGTGACTTGAGAAACAGGTAAGTTCACAGTGTTCCAAGCGATGGTTCGTCATCTGAAACGTGCTGTATAGTCTTTTTCTTTGTATGTTTCAACCAGTCCAATTTTTTAAATGATTTCCTACAGCAACAGAATAAATATGTACACACACACGTATATAATATATACACTGACATATAAAGAAAAATAAACACACCCCCGTGTGTCTGCCACCAGCCGCCTGCCTTTCCTTTGGGGCTCTGTGTGCTCCCTCCCTGACCCTGTCTCGTCCCTGTTTGATAGCGGGAGCCCATCCGGAACGCCATGTTGATCATAGCCTTCCTGTCCTTTATTATTTTACCTTTGTGTACATATCCTTAAAAACTAATAAATGGAATTAAACTCTGTTCTTCTGTCACCTTCTTTTTATGGTCATTGCATTTGGGCATAATCATTTTGAAACAAGTGCCCTAGCTTGTTTATTTTCACTGCTAAGTATTATTTTGTCGTATATCACAATTTTTCCCTTCTCCTATTGCTGAATATGGAAATACATCTTTCTTTGAAATAGAGAAAGGAAATGTTGCTACAAACATTCTTCTGTGTGATTTCTGGTGCACATACACAAGTAGATGTATACCTTGAGTAGAATTGCTGTGTCACACGTGCAATAAAGCACATCGTCAACCTGAACAGATAAGGCCAAATTGTTTTCCAAAGTAATGGTACCAACTGACACTCCACTGGTGTACTAGAATTTCTGGTACTCTCAATGTTCACCGACATTTAAGATCATCAGACTCAAAGTTTTGTCAAGCTGAGGTGTGTATCTCGTTGTGGTTTCATTTTGCATATATTTGATTACTAATAAGATGAACATGTTTTTACTATGGGAATTACTGTTTCTTCCTGGAAATCCCCCTTTGTGTCTTTTACCATTTTTTCTATGGCGGTGTGTTTTCAATTTTCTTTTTTTAAATAAGTGAGTATTTTATTTTTTTTCAATTATTAATTTTTAAAAGTTCTTTATACTTAACCTTTTCCTGGTTAATGCTCACCTATTAGAGAGAAACCATATTTGGAGTGGAAGTCTTCTGAAACTATTTCCAGAATTATGAAAAAAAGCATGTGAAACTTTATTCTATTTGGAGAAAATAAAATTAAACACAGATATTGTGTGTTTTATTGCATGCTAATTTTCACCTTGTCAGCGTATCAGCCAGGAGAAGATATACCTTGGAAACCTCTCTATGCTCTCAAAGGGTTCCTTCTTTGAAGAGATTTCAAGGCTCATCAATTCCAGTTATTTGGTAGGAAATTAATGTCATGATTTGGTTTTCTGCTACAGAATTAAACCAGAAGGAAATCTTTATACAGACTGCATGTTTATATATGCACATTTCCTTACTATGTTAACATAGAACAGGCTTACAACGATAGGCCAAAATGATGTTATACTTAAAAGGACATTTAAAAAATGATTAATTTGCAGAACACACAGTTTTGCGAGCATTAGTCCGCTGTGGCCCCCTTTGCCTGGCAAAGCAATAAAGCTGTTCTTTTCTACTTCCCCACCCACCCCCCGCATAATGATTTATTTGAGTTATAGGAGACTGGACTGAACCTATACTCATAATTAACTAATTCTTAATCTGAATGAAATGTGACCATCATGTGACTATAACCCAGTATGTTGTGGTAGTAGCATGTTTTCATGTGTGTAAACTGGTTGGCAGGTATAAGAACAGGACACTACAATGCAGTCTTCTTTTCTGAGGCCCCTGCTAATCAGGGGACAGCATTTTTAATAGACCAAGGACCCTGACATTTGAAAGCATGTTAACTGAAAACTTGGTACTGCTTATAATGAATGGCACAAAGATTTAGACCTTTTTATTAAAACAGCGGTCCATACTCTTGCAATATACATCCTTTTGGGTTCTATAATGATAAAACTCACTGTAACCAAACTTTCCACTGAAAAAGCTCTAGTGCAAATATCTATCATCATTAATGTAATGGAAATGAAAGCTCTGTAGTACAGAACAGCGCTGCTCAGCGTGGTACCAGCAAGCCACATAGAATTATTGGACACTTGAAACGTGGCTCATTGACTTTGTGATGTGCCGTGAGTGTGAAATATGTTCCAGATTTTGAAGACTTAGTATGAAAACTGTAAGCTATCTATTAATTTTTATATTGGTTATGTTTTAAGTGATAATATTTTGGATATATTGGGTTAAATTAAATATTAAAAACTAATTTTGTCTTTTTTTAATGTGGCCACTAGAAAATTTTCAATTACGTATATGGCTTGCGTTCTAGTTCTCTTGGACAGTTCTGTTCCAGCCTCTTTACCTGAATTTCCAGTAGAGAAAGAAATACCTTTAAATGCTTTTTTGCATTTTGGCAAAATATCTCCTTTTTTTAATTGTTATATGAAAGGAAATGTGAACCTCTTCTGGAATATAATTTTCTAATACTGATGCCAAGGATAAATGCTTTTCTCATTTTGCTTTTTGTCCCCCTAGCTTGAAGCATTTTTGTCGTGAAGGGGGAGAGTTTTTTTCCTGGAATAAGAAGAGTAATGTGTGTGCCTTGTAACATGAGACATCTCTCTGTGTCCAGCCTCTCGTTCCTGTATTGTCACGTAAAGTTGATGTCCCCTGTTGAATCGGTCCAACTAAGTCATGGTGGCCTTTATCTGTTTGTTCTTTTTTTAAAAAAAGAGGGACTTCAATGAATCACACAGATACCATCTATAATCTGCAGAACAGTGATGAATATTAATAGGATTTTGTCCTAGATTTCCTAAAATGTTAGTTCTCTGTATCTGTAAAACTCATTTGAGCTCGAAAGAATATATGGATAATATGCTTTTAAAAGTTTCATTCTGGTCTCATTGCCAAAGATTAAAACAGAATGTGAATATTAAGGGAGAATAGCTTCCTTTCCCTGCCCAGGGTTTTTAACCATTTTCTTTTTGCTACTCTCTTAACCAAATAGTTTGGGGGGAAGGCCTGTATTGTTCTGATCATGAAAACAATTGGTGGCAACGGTACTCATTAAGTGGTAGAGTGTTTCTTTGAATGATTTAGTTTGGGACCCTTCCCTGAAATAAAAGAGTGATTGTAGGACAGCCTTTGCCAACCAAGAGATGCCAGCCATCTGTGTTTCCCGTAGCTGCTTTTGCATGCTGCTTTGGGGCTCTTCATTTGTCATTTTAATGAGCTACCACACCTAGGAAGGATTTAGCCTTTGGGAATGGGTGGAACAACTTGAGATAAATGATAGACACATTTTTCATGCTAATTTGATTTAGCTTATTGATACTATTTTCCCATCTGTTCAGTTGGGATGATACTTTTCTCTTAATTTTCTCCCTGTCAATCCATTTCATGTTGTGTGCTAATATTATCACCAGGTTAAAATACATGGGCTCTAGGACAGTCCACAGTTAGGCTCAGAGATGACTCTGAGGTCGAGAGCCGGGACAGAAACACCACCAATTCAGCATCGACACCGTTTCCCTAGTCCAGACGCGTCCTTTTCTCTCTCCCTGCCTGTCTTTGGGGATAAACCACTCTTACACAATCCGCTCCTAGCCACAGCCTAACCAACATGTACGGGGGAACAGAGTGATGACAACAGCAATGTTTTTACTCTCCAGATTGGCAACCAGAAGGAAGGACTCCGGCTGCTTCTTCCCTTCCTGTACTGTTTTACAGGCCTAAGAAATATTTATTCTACTGGATCCCAGTCATAAATGAGAAACCGAATACTGACAGGTTTCCCATCCTAGTCATAAGTTGACTGGGCAAACAGAACTTTTAGCGGTTACATATTTAGCAGGTAAAATGACCACAGCATTCAGACTTGTGGTCAGTTTCTGAATGACGACAGCAGGAAACCAGTTCCCTATCGTTGACTCCTTTAGGGACCAGGCTGCCTCTTAGACCATTCCAGAGTGACCCAGTTCTCTAGGGACAGCTTTACCCGAGCCCCAAAATGTAAACAGTTACCTCTGCAGTGAGGATGGACAGGTATTACTGGAATCAGGTAGTGCAGACAAAATGACAAGTGGATGAAAGGGGAATGTGGGTGACAGTAGTGCCTACCCAGGGAGACAGCTATCTTCCTAAAATTGGGTCATTTTAACAGAATGGATTTTAAGTTTCCTCCAGTGTTACTGAAAACTTTATTAGTCATTCTCATTGCAAATGGCCCTTTACTGGGTAGTATTTTCAATATGCTATTGTTATAATTTACATTTTAATTTTCTGCTGGTTGGAACAGCATCCTTTGCGTGGTGACATAAGTCACCGAATAAGCTGTCCAGCCAAAGCCCAAGAACTCTATGCTAATAAGTCGTGGGTTTTTTTGGTTGTTTTGTTCCTTGTACCTTGGTTTGTATCTTTTACCTGTAAACCTCTGAGAAAGGACAGAGTAAACCCTTTCCTATTTCAGAAATGGCATAATCACCAATCACCAGTTAAACCCAAATATGTTATAAAAACCAGATCCCTATCTCTTATCTTGTATTAAGACCATCGTGTGGAGTTTTTTGATAATTACGTTGGTACCTGTATTGATATTTACGTTTGTGTGATGTAGTATTCTTTGTACCTTACCCGTGAGCATAAGTGTGTACTGTTTAGTATCTCAGAAGCTGCTTTTTTTGGGTGTTTCTTATCTTATACTATTTGGTCTGGGTCAGTTTTGTATTAAGAGAGAGGAATTACTTATATGTCCTCTTTTTACTTCGATACAGTAAATTTGTTAGATAAAAGCTGACCCTACAGTCAAATGAAATACATGGTTTGTCAGTGTGTGTTCAGTAGTCTATTTGATAATTAGTTATATGGCCATGTACTGAAAAGTCTAGTTTTTTCTTATGGTATCACTGGTAACTTTGATGCCTTATGTCTTTTCTGCTGACAACTACTGGTTGCTAAGTGGGAAATGTGTTGTATTAGGCTGTGACCAATCAGGAGATACACACCCCATGGTGATTTAAACAGGGGAAGTTAAATATCAAGAATTATTAAACTTTGATGAAAGGGTAACTCCCAGGTATAAGAAAACTATATTTTACCCTGGGGCTGAAGAATACCCAAGGAAGGACAAACTTGGGAGGAAGGGTGGCTGGGCTTCAGAGTTTGCTGTAGTTACAGCCTACTGGCTGGCTGAGAGGTTCACAGTTCCCCCAGGGCAGTGGTGCTCTACGGTTGCTTGGCAACAGGAAGCGAACCCCAACCTACCCTCCCGACCGGCACCCCGGAGTGTAGGCGGGGCCAGGTGAGCCCTGGCCAGCAGGTGCTTGCAGATGGAGATGAGGTGCCAGTGCTGGCAGGAGGCCTGAAGCATGTGTGTCTATGTCAAGGGCGCTTGCAGGGAGGTTGGTCATCACCAGGCCAGGTCAGAGCTACAAGGTCCCCGAGGCACCAGGTGTTCTGGGGGCCCGAGTTAAAGCAGCACCATCAGACCGACACCACTGACCCATCTCGCAGCAGCCCCACAGGAGCATCCCCTTGGTCCTACAGTGTCCCTCCAGCACTCTTTACTGAGAACGCAACATCGGGCTCACTGTGAAGGAAAGATGCTTAAAGGAGTTCTGTCCATCATTACAGAACGTGCGCTGGGGCCTGAATTTGGAGCTAAGACACAATAAAGTGATAGCTGCCACATATCATAAAAGGATTCTCTTAGTGACTTTTCATCTGGAATTAGCCATGTTCATTAAGAGCAAAGGATGAGCCATGTTTTGTGAAGTGTAGGTAGTTGAAGTGAAAATTTGCATTACCAGCAGTAGGGATGCCTGGCTAACAGGTATCTGTTGTGGGAAGCTAGCAACTAAGTTGCTAACGAAGCTGGTGAGTGTCTTGTCACAACTATAAACGTTAGGGGAGATGTAACCTTGACTTCCAGTCAGCCTTACTTTGTGGTTCCCAGTTTTATAAAGCTGTTGAAATTTAAAGGAAAAAGCATGATGCTGAGGAATATATCTAAAGCTTCTAGAAATGACTCTTCATGTAATCTGTTCCTTAGAGGATATTCACCAACCTGTGAATCTTAGCCTAGCACTAGAATTTCTCTTGAATTCCCAAATAATAAATACCAAGAACCAAATACTTCCATAAAGAACAGAGCTATTAGCTCTTTTTGTTTTTAATTTACTCCTGTGGCAAACAGAAAATTGAAAAAAAAAAAAAAAAAAAACCCTGTGAAATCTGACCTATTTACTCACCCTAAAAGATCTACCTCTAATGGAAGACAAGGCAGAAAAGGTTATTAGGAAACGGTAGGCGCCAGAACCAATTAAATCCAATGATTAGGTGCTTTCCCAGACTCAGTCTATGGTGGCTAGTGATTAAACGGATGGGTAAATGAAGAGACAGATGATCCAGCCAGCTAGGCTTCTTTATTAACTTTTAAGTGAGCTTGAAGTGAAAGAAAAATTAATTTTACTGAGAAAGCAATTGGCTTCACAAGATGACTAGTACAGGATTCTCTGTTCCTTCCCAGTGCCTTTCTCGGCGTGCCGCTGGAATGCTTGTTTTCTGTTTTGATTTCTCAACGGCATCGGAGGCGTTTGTGTACCATCAACACATGTTTACTAAATCAAGAGTAACAAATAGATGTTCAGAGTATCAGCACCCTTCTGGACTTTGCTGGGAATAGAAAAGTAACTTCTAGCGTGGCTCTGTCATTTTAGGAGCTTATGGTGTTGATGTCACTGTCGTGCCACCAAGCCCACGTGTAGAAAAGGTTTCTGTGGCGCAGAGGAGCTGCCCCGGACAGCCTCTGCACCCTTTTAATTCTTAGTTTCTATGGTTTAGATTTCACAGGTGTCTGTAAATCAATAGTAACGTCGGTGTTAGTTCCGGTAATTAATTACCCTGACCCACAAGCCCAGACTTGTCAGCTGTGAATATGTATGCCAGGGAGGTTGGGGACTTTATTATTTTACAAAAGTATTAGTTAAGGAAACATTCTAATTTCCCCAGTAGCCAAGTGGAAGGGTCACTGCTGGCTTACAATGGAAGCAGACCAAAATTTGATACTTACTTTTATTGTGTAACTACCCACTTTCTCAATTTTTTTTTTTTTTTTTTTTTTTTTTTTCAGTGCGCGGGCCTCTCACTGTTGTGGCTTCTCCCGTTGCGGAGCACAGGCTCCGGACGTGCAGGCTCAGCGGCCATGGCTCACGGGCCCAGCCGCTGCGCGGCATGTGGGATCTTCCCGGACCGGGGCACGAACCCGTGTCCGCTGCATCGGCAGGCGGACTCTCAACCACTGCGCCACCAAGGGAAGCCCTCAATTTTTAAAAAAATTTGTTTTATTGAAGTATAGTTGACTTACAATGCTGTGTTATTCAGATATATACATATATATACATACATACATATATATATATATATATACACATTCTTTTTCATATTTTTTTCCATTATGGTTTATCACAGGATATGGAACATAGTTCCCTGTGCTATACAGTGGGACTTTGTTATTTATCCATCCTATATAAAATAGTTTGCCCTACTTTTTCAATTTGATTGCTATTATTTTATATACATACTTAAAAAAACAACAACAACCCTTCACTAGCACAGCCAATTCATTCACTAACATAGCCTTTGGGTTGTTTCTCTGTTCAAGGAAAAACCATGGCCTTCCTGGGCTCCTTATTAATTTTAGCTCCGAAGTCAAAAAATCAATGCGAATTGTTTTTAGAAGCCTGACAGAAACCTGCCAGTTTAGCAGTAACTAGATATAGCCCTTAATACGAGCTCACTGCTGTTCAGTATTTTTCTTGGGTAGAGCAAGGGGGTGGATGATAAAAACAGCATGTTCTCTTGTCTTACAATAACCTTGATTACAGTCAAAGTTCTTTGCCTAACAATAGCTTTGGTTATATTCAAAGCTGCCAGAAAATGACGATCTAAATTTGAAATGTAAGACTTAGAAAGTTCCCGTTTATTTATGTGTATGTGTATGTGTGTATATGCAAACACATGCATACATATATATCTTAGTGGAGATTTGTCTCAATTTTTAGCTCTACCAAATCTTAGTTAAAAAAAAAAAAAGAGAGGCAAGGAATATCTTTAAACAGAATGTTCTTTCCAGTTATTCAATTTAAGACTTGTCCTACCCTATGAAATGTGACCTACAGCAGACATAAGAAGTAAAGTGCAATAACTACAGAGTCAGGACCAAGGAGAATCATGGGGAGAGAGTGACAGGTAGAGCTGCAGAAGCCGTAGCCATGCTATGGCATATATAAGGACACAGGAACAAAGGAGGCGGTTCTAGCATAAAGAGAAAAAGTTGAACAACTGAAGTGATGATTTTTGTAAAAGTCTGTCATATGTTTTGAAATCAAGACGGACACATCTTCTGAATAGGCAGCTTAGAGAAAAACTTCGTAAGATCACAGAGGAGCAGAATTGGAGAGCAGACTTTCGACCCTTGTGAACCCTTCTGAATTCTCCCACCCAGCATTCTTATTTCAGATTCCAAATACCACATATGTACATTTATAAGCTGTAAGAGTTCAGAATGGGGAAGAACCAAATGTTAGTGATTAACTAGTGAAATTTCAGCGTGTTTCCGGAACTCTAAATGCGTCCTCACTTCCATGTTTGCTGCTTTCCACTTTCTTTGAAAACCAACTCACCATAGTCTCCAAAACTGCATGCGAATCCAGAGGGAGAGAAAACACTGACACCATGTTGTATGAGAAGAATTGTGTGTGTGTGTCTGTGGAACGCGGTGCATCTTTAATGAATATTCTGGTAGCCAAAGAAAGTCCAGGATTTTCCAGTGCTGATGTGGAAAACAGAATAAAAGAATAAAATTTAAAAGTAGCCAGGTACATCATTTACTCTCTTAGCTTGAATTTTGCACAGAAAACTAGAGCTGGAATGGAATGGAGGAAAAAGCCAATGTTCTTTACATGTATATGAAATCTAGGCCAAGAAAATATATATTATATATATAATATAGGAACAAATATATACATTGTATATATAATATATATTATATATAATGTGTATTATATGCATATTTTTTTTCCTGGATAATTTGAAATACTGAACGTCTAGCACGTAGGTGCAGGGCCGGCCCCCGCCTCTGATAACAGGACTTGGGTGGTGGCGACACCTAGAGGCCCGATGGCTGATTGCAAGTTACAGAGTGGACTTCGTGTTGCATCTTAATAACGTCGCCATAGCAATTCAAAGACCTATGAAGATAACTGTGAAAAGGAAATCTACCTTTCCAAAAAGGTCTTTTTCAGTATATATTTACATACGTTACGTTGGAAATGAAGGCTTTGGGAGGGGAAAATTTTGCAGTATCTCATAAGGTTACCGAAGTGGGTGGGGAAACCTGGGTTCTCCAAGGAGGTAGGCGGTCCCGTCTTCTTGGGGGAGGAGGGGAGCGTGGAGAGACCCGGTGGAGGGCGGAGGATCGCCAGAGGTGTTTTGCTTGAATTTACCTTGTTGCAGTACTCGTTCTCAAGGAGTTCTCGAGAATCTTAAACTACAGACCTAATAAGATTCCCCACGGCACCAACCGCTGGGCCTCGCACCAGTAGGTGATAGAAAATACTTCGTGATGCAGGACTTTGAGTTTGGGTGGAGTGATAGCGTAGGGAGCCCCTTCCATATCCCCTCCCAGCCCTGACCCAGCTGGGCCAATAGAACGCCATGCGGGGGTGGGGGTGGGGTGGGGGCGGAACACCTATGGGTGTGAAATGTATCTTGGTCAGGTCAGGAGGTGAGCCCCGAGGCATTTTCCTCTTCCTGTATTCTGAAAAGAGCAGTGGTTGAGCACTGTATTAGTTTCCTTTTGCTGCTGTAGCAAATCACCCAAACATAGCGGCTTAGAACAACACAAATATAAGAGTTCAGGAGGTCAGAAGTGCTTAAATGGGTCTCAGCCGCCAAAATCAAGGTGTTGGCAGGGATGCATTCCTTTCTGTTGGCTCTTGGAGAAAATCCATTTCCTTGTCTTTTTCCACCTCCAGAGGCCTTAGCTCCAGGCTGCATAACTCAACCTGTTTTCACTTCACTTCTCCTTCCCCAACTCTGACCCTACATCCTTCCTCTGAGAAGGATCCTTGTGATTACGTTGGCCCCACCCAGATAACAATCTAGGATAAACTCCATTCCAAGATCATGAGTTCCATCTGCAAAGTCCCTTTTACCAATGGAAAGCAGGTGCGGGGGAATAGGACAGTACATCTTTGAGAGGAGAGGGCATTCTTCTGCCCACCACAAACACCATGTAATTCAACACTCTTGTGGCCGGGCACAGGAGATACAAGGTCTCTGCCTCTAATGGGGTGGGAACGGGGGTCATGCAAATAAATCAGATTTTCCACATTACAAATGGCGGTCCTCATAGGTAACTCAGTAAGAAGCTGTCTCAGCTGAGGCCATCAGCAGCTCAGGCTTCCTGATCCAGGTGACGTTTGACCTAGTTCTGAAAGATCAGATGAGTTAGCTACAGAGGTGAGAAAGGGAATTTTAAGCAGAGCAAATAGCATATGCAAAAGTACAGGAATGTGTAAAAATAGCTCAGCAGTTTGCATGACTAATAATATGTTGGGTTGTGTTGCTGGACATGGTGGGAGAGGAGGCTGAACCTAACAGCTCAACTATGTATGTGGTAAGAGGTGTTTCTTCTACAGTAGGTTCTGTACTGGCTCAAGGAACAAGGAGGTTGATTTTCTCTCACACAAATTAGGAGATTGGGATTAACATATACACACTAGTATATATATAAAATAGATAACTAATAAAGACCTACTGTAAAACACAGGGAACTATACTCAATATCTTGTAATAATCTATAATGGAAAAGGATCTGAAAAATATATATATATCTGAATCATTTTGTTGTACAATTAAAACTAACACAACATTGTAAATCAACTATATTCCAATAAAAATTTTAAAAAGCAAACATTGCTTCCCAGTATTCAGGGTGTTAGGAAATTTTGTTCAACTCTGGTCAAACAGCCGAATGTATTTTAATCTACCTTTTTATCAGCCACTTCTAACGATAAAAGAAAAAGAAGCTATAAAGCTAGAATGAAGATAAGCAGTTGATAATCTCATGAAAATATTAAAAGACAGTATCTAGAGGAAGATGTATAATATATTTTTCATAAGACTCAATATAGTTTTGTCCTCTTACCACTGGCCTCATGAAAATTTTAGTGAGATTTTCATTAAGAAAAAAAGATTACCATGGTAAAGACCCAAAGGTGAATGGTTAAGAAATTGGAAACAAATGTGATATTATTGAACCATTTCACACTAAAGAGCCTGTAAAACGCGTATTGCCTTGCTATTATGGAAATTTGATTTTATCTTTTGAATATGGACTAATCCTCAGCTGGTGCTTATTTCACTGGCTGGCAAAAGAAGTGGGAAATGTGGCTAGAAAACCGTGAGGGTCCCTGGATTGAGGTGGAATGAAGGTTTGGAGCCCCAGAGGTTTGACAGGTAATTCCTGGGCAATGTCAGGAATTGCAGATGAAATGTTAAGCAGAAACCAGACTGTCAGGGGCTATGGGATTTGGACATGAACTTGGAACTCTTGCTACTCAAAGTGTGGTCCAAAAGGCTGCAGCAGCAAGGGGAGCCAGCCATACACCGACCCCATCAAAATCACTTTTTTTTTTTTTTTTTTTTTTGCGGTACGCGGGCCTCTCACTGTTGTGGCCTCTCCCGTTGTGGAGCACAGGCTCCGGACGCGCAGGCTCAGCGGCCATGGTTCACGGGCCCAGCCGCTCGGCGGCACGTGGGATCTTCCCGGACCAGGGCACGAACCCGTGTCCCCTGCATCGGCAGGCGGACTGCCAACCACTGCGCCACCAGAGAAGCCCCAAAATCACATTTTAACAAGCCCCCAGGTGATTCAGGGTCACGTTGAAGTTTGAGAAGCACTGCTGTAGAGACTAGAAGGCACTGAAGTGTTGAAAGAAAGCGAGAGTGTCAAAGAATCATATTTGCATTTTCAGAAAATTACAGAGTTGGCAGTAAAAGGAGAAGAGTGGGTGTGGGGAAGGGTGATGTTGGGAAGAATAGAGGCTGAGAGACCAATTAGAAAGTTAATTCTGGGATGATAAGGGCTTGGACTAGGCTCATGGCCATGGAGATGTCTCATTAGCAGCTGGGGAGAGGGAGGGTGACACCCACATTTTCTGGCTTGGTGGATGGATGCAGTTTAACAAAACAGGGGAGATAATGAGGCTGCTTTTGGATACTGTGAGTCTGAGGAGCAGGTGAAACACCCAGGTGCTTAAATTCACCATCGGACAGCACAGTGGCTGTGATGAGATAGTGTAAGAAGTCCTGGAGCCCAGAAAATGAAGGACCACCCGGAGAAGTAGGAAAGCCAGGAGAAAGCATTGGATGGAAAGCTGCAAGAGAGAAGAGTCTCAAAGAAATGTCAGATCAGGGCTTCCCTGGTGGCGCAGTGGTTGAGAGTCCGCCTGCTGATGCAGGGGACACGGGTTCGTGCCTCGGTCCGGGAAGATCCCACATTCCGCTGAGCAGCTGGGCCCGTGAACCATGGCCGCTGAGCCTTGGTGTCCGGAGCCTGTGCTCCGCAGCGGGAGAGGCCACAACAGTGAGAGGCCAGCATACCCCAAAAAAAAAAAAAAAAAAAAGAAATGTCAGATCAAACAAACACTCAAGTATATCCTATGGATTTGATATTTTGGAAATTTGGGGTGAGCTCCTTAATTATTTATATGCTGAAAAAATATAAGAAAGAATTGCTGAAATTGGGAGATAGTCACTAGAAATGGAACAGGACCCATGAACGCTTACAGGGAGTCACTAGAGAAAAAAATCTAAGTTGGGGCAAGTGGACTTGTAGTAGCAGGTGTGATTTTAAGGACTCTCCTGGAAGCAGGTAAGCCACTTGAAAAGAAGAATCCTTCAGCAAAAATCTTATAAGAGCCAACAGAAGCATGGGGAACCCAGGAATAAGAAGAAAACTGGAGAAAATGGAGATCAGAGGTGTTAGAGGCTCTGTGAAGATTTTTACAGAAGGAAAGCAGAGAAGAAAGTTGGAAATAAGTGATGGAGACAGGGTGACTCTTTTTCAAACTGTGGTCATTAAGAGTGTCTTCAATTTAGTGCTATCTCATTAACAGCAAGTATATGGAGTTAAACCTACCCATTATCTTACATAATTAATAGCTTCTCAGTTGGCCATTCATGCCACACAGCGTGTTGGAAACTCTCTGTGCCCCAGGCCTCCTGTTACCTCTCCATATTTCACTCCCGGGTGTAGTTCTTTAGTGCATTAGAAACCGGGGGTGGAAGTAGGAGTGGGTCTCCATCAAGTTCTTGTACTTTCTTAGTGCTTCTCAGTCCATGAGCTACAGAGAGATGGGTTTTTGGTTTTTTTTTTTTTTGGTCTCTTTTTAGTTCCTCTCTGATCTTTATTATTTCCTTCCTTCTGCCAACCTTGGGCTTTGTTCTTCTTTCTCTAACTCCTGTAGGTGTTAGGCTAGTCTATTTATTTGAGATTTTTCTTGTTTTTTGAGGAAGGCCTGTATTGCTATAAACTTCCCTCTTAGAATTGCTTTTGCTACATCCCATGGATTTTGGAGTGTCGTGCTTCCATTTTCATTCATCTCAAGGTATTTTCTGCTTTCTCTTTGATTTCTTCACTGACCCATTGGTTTTTTAGTAGCATATTATTTATTCTCCACATATTTATGCTTTTCCCATTTTTCTTTCTGTAATCGATTTCTAGTTTCATACTATCGTGGTTGGAAAAAATGCTTGATGTAATTTCTATTCTCTAGAATTTGTTGTCCCTTGCTTTGTGAACTAGCATGTGATCCATCCAGGAGAACAGTCCACATGCATGGAAAAGAATGTGTGTTCTGCTGTTTTTAGGTGTCATGTCCTGTAGGTATCTATTAATTCTAACTGGTCTATTGTGTCATTTAAGACTACTGTTGCTTTATTGATTTTCTGATCAGATGATCTGTCCATTTATGTAAGTGGGGTGTTAAAGACTCCTACTATTATCGTATTCCTGTCAATTTCTCCCTTTATGTCTGTTAGTATTTGCTTTACATATTTAGGTGACCCTGTATTGGGTGCATATATGTTAATGAGTGTGATATCCTCTTCTTGTATTGATCTCTTCATCATTGTATAATGCCCTACTTTGTCTTTTGTTATAGCCTTTGTTTTAAAGTTGATTTTGTCTGATCTGAGTATTGCTACCCCTGCTTTCTTGGCACTTCCGTTTGCATGAACTATCTTTTTCCATCCCTTCACTTTCAGTCTGTGTGTGTCTTTAGCGCTGAAGTGAGTCTCTTGTAGACAGCAAATAGAAGAGTCTTTTTTTTTTAAATCCAATCTGCCACACTTTGTCTTTTGATTGGAGCATTTAGTCCATTAACATTTAAAGTAATTATTGCTAGGTAAGTACTTATTGCCATTTTATTACTTGTTTTCCGGTTGTTTTTGTAGTCTTCTCTGTTCATTTTTCTTCTTTTTGTTTTCTTCCTTTATGGTTTGATGATTTTCTTTAGTAGTATTCCTGTGTTCCTTTCTTTCTAGTCTTTGTGTGTATATTGTAGGTTTTTGATATATGATTACCATGGGGTTCATATATGTTGACCTGTAACTGTATCTACTTGTTTTAATTGGTAGTCATTTAAATTCAAACACATGTTAAGGGCTTCCCTGGTGGCACAGTGGTTAAGAATCCACCTGCCAATGCAGGGGACATGGGTTCGAGCCCTGGTCTGGGAAGATCTCACATGCCGCGGAGCAACTAAGCCCATGCGCCACAACTACTGAAGCCTGTGTGCCTAGAGCCTGTGCTCTGCAACAAAAGAAGCCACTGCAATGATAAGCCCGTTCACCGCAACGAAGAGTAGCCCCCACTCACTGCAACTAGAGAAAGCCTGCTCACAGCAAAGAAGATCCAACGCAGCCAAAAATTTAAAAAATTATCTGTGCTTTACATTTAAATTCCATCTATAAGTATATCTTTACCCCATAAACAGTGAACTTGGTTGTATTTACCTTCATTTTCCTGATTTTCTGCTTTAAAATAAACACTTCTTTAAAATAAACATGTATAACAGAATCATTTTGCTGTACACCTGAAACTAACACAACATGGTAAATCAACTATACTCCAATATAAATAAAAAATAAAAATTTCTCTCAGAGTGATTCAATTTTAAGCAGAGAAGAGAGAGACATTTAATAATCAAGATTAATTATTACCCAAAATACATTCTCCTTTTCATTTGAATGTGTATGCCCTGGGCAGCATCTTGGCTCCAAATATGATAGCAAAAAATGTCTTATGCATCACCCTCTAATTAGGGCTCAGGAGGTGGTGCTCCCAGTAGATGAGTAAAATATTATTTTAATTTGACATTGCACCATTGTTGAATTTATGGAGTTGGAGAAAGCACCAGAGTAACTATTCACCATTCATTAGTATTCACTGCAGGAACAGACCTGCACTTCATGATTTTTAAAATAACCTTTTGAAGAAACCAGACATGTAAATGTTTTATTTTCATTTGAAAGGTACACAAACAATTTTTTATGAGTTGGCAATTTGTCTTTCCTTTTGAAGTTTTGCTTTTCCTTTACTTTTGGAAGAGTTTCCTAGAGCTTTATAATCAATTCTAATTGCCTAAAGAATCACATTAAAATGTAACAGGAAGAATTTACTCTGGAAGTTATTTTTTAAATAGAAAATGTAAGAGCTTTTACAATAAACCAGTTACATTTTATTTTCAGGTTTAACCATTTACCTTCCCTTTCTGTGGTTAGAAATAAATCATGTGAAATTAGATCATTATATCCCTTTATTTTTCATAGAATTTCGTTCATTTAGCAGTATAATCACCTTATTTTACAGAAATTAGTCTAGAAACATGTTTCAATTTCAGTGCTGTCAATTCCTGTTGATTCTAGTTAGTCATGTAGTTGTAGATTAATTAGCAGAAGGTTTAGATGTTTTGGACACCTTCTTAAATATAAAACTATATAGTCTATGTTTTCTCACCATCACACTAAATCTACTTATACATAGAGACAATTAATTCTGGTCATCAGAGAATAGTGGTTTAAAGTTTTTGCTAATTTTTTAACAAGCTTGTTTCCTCAAGTGTGCCAGGTCCATCTGATAATTGATTATCTTCTATTTCATACCTACAAGAAGCCATCTTAATTGTGGAATAATTTTTATTTATTTTTTTTTCCAGTCATTTTGTTCTCATGCAAACAATAAGTGCATTTATGGTCAGTGTTGACAAGAACCTCCATATTAGATGAACCTGGCCTTTGGGTCACTCATCCCAAGCCAGTCTGATCTGCTCAAATCAGGGCTCACTTTGGGACACCCAAAGTCCCAGCACCACTGGGACTCAATGACTCCTAGTAAAAACCATATAAAATGCTAAATCTGTTGATAAAACTAACAAAATTATTAGTCTTCCATCTATATAAGATAATTTTGTTTTATTGCATGAACCAAGATTTTTAGGTTTGGTCACCAAACTAAATGGTAAAAATCTTGGTTCTTAAGGGCAGTATAAGAACAGTAGCATCTGCTACTAGCCATTTTAGTGACATCTCTGAAATGGAAGTCCTCAGGCTCTATTTATCATTTTCATAGACGGGGGTCATGGACCTTCATATGTGTACTGAGCATCCCTTATGATGGTATGATGGTCTTCTCGAAGTTTCATGGCTCTGATTACTGTTTCTCAACATTACCAGTGAGAATGTGGCCACCTATCAGCCACTGAGGTCGGTGTCATAGCCATGATTTCACTCTAATTGTTGCCACACTAAAATGGTCAAGAAAAAAGATGGGAAAAAAAAAAAGATGGTGACTATGCTGTGTGCTTCCAACAGCTTCCCTAATAGTAGAGATTTTTTTTTTTATTTTGACTCACTCTTGAGCATTACACTTTCTCCACTCTTTTCTGTCCAGGAATTTGGAGAGAAGCTCTGTGAAGGCTGTGTCAGGAGATAATACGAATATTACTCAGGGCTCCACTCAGAATGTCTCTCCTTTCCCCATTCGGGGTTGATGGTTTTACCAAATGTCTTCTGAATCTCTCCCGTCTTGAGCCACTTTCCCTTTTTATTCTAACCCTTTGTTCAAGAGGGTAAGAGGCATCTCTGTCTCCCCAGTTGATTAGGACACCTTCTAAGGAGCCAGTTGTTTATGCCAACGCTTCTACTCATTATCTTTTTTAGAAGCTCATCAGATCCTTGTGCAAATAAAGCCACTGGCTACGTGGCCAGCAGTTGGCCACGCCGTGATGTGCCTGAATTCACAGTGCTGGCTGTACAGTTTCCATCTTTATTCCTGGACTCCTGTATTTTGTCTTCAGAAGCTCTAGATGATGTGTCTGTTAGGACTCTTTCCCAGCTTGTAAAGTCTAAGGTGCGCAGTCTTACCGCTTATCTCTCTCCTACTAGAATATCATCAGACTTGTCTGTTTCCTTTGTGCTTATAACTCTTCTCTGTGCTATAGCTTTGAAAAATACCAATTTCTTATCCTTTCTCCTTACATAGGCACACTATGTTTCTCCATTGTCAATCTGGCAAACTCTTCATCCTGGCTTTCAAAAACCTTCCCAAACCCCTGTCCCTGCCCTCTTCCTCTCTGTCTGCAGCTTCTCCCCATCAGACCCACCTGCTTCAGCCTGGCAGATCTCCCCATTTTCTGGAGAGTACTTTTCTCCCACTCAATGCCAAGCCATTGCTTGTCCATTACCCCATCCAGAATGCCTTTCTTCCCCTCCCCTCTGCCCAAACAGCTTTCAAGCTCCAACCCAACTCCTTCCTTCCTTCTTTAGGAGGACTTTCTTGACTACTTCTGCCAATTTGCAGCTCATTCCTTTCTGAATGGGTTCATAACTTGTTCCCAGAATTTCCCATTTGCCACTTGATTATCACCAATAATCTAATATGTTTTATCTCCCCAAGGAGATTACATATTTTTTGGAGAATAAGGGCCAACATTTAGACTTCCCATCCTTCCCTCCCATTGACTTTAGCACAAGGCCTTCCCATGGGAGGCACTAGATAGGCATTTGTTGACCGAATGAGCTACAGGTCTGGTGCTGGACTCTGCTGTATCACAGGTGGACATTTGACTGCTGTTGAACGGACACTCAGAAAGCTTAGCTGATTAATTGGTCACACAGTCTTCTGTTTATCTGTCCAATTTCCTGCTATCATTCTAAATAAAACTCTAGCAGTTTACATTTGATGGGGAGGTCTTTTCCAGTTAAGTAATTCTCTACCCCTCTCACCATCTCTAATCCTTTAAAAACTTCTCTTGTTCTGGTTTCTCTTGAGGCAGCCATGTTTTAGTGCAACCCATTCCTGGACTCAGTGTTTTGTGATATCTGGTAGATCCCTTTTCTCACTATTGATCATACAGTACAGGGGTTGGCAAACTTCTTCCATAAAGGGCCAGAGCATAAGTATTTTAAGCGTTGCGAGCCCTGCGGTCTCTATTGCAACCACTCAACTCTGCCATTGGAGCATGAAACCAGCAATAGACAATATATATGTAAACAAATGACATGGCTGTGTTTCAACAAAACTTTTTATGAACATTGAAATTTGAATTACGTATTATTCTCATATGTCATGAAAAAATTCTTTTTATTTTTACAATCACTGAAAAGTGTGTAAAAACAGATTCTTAGCTGGTAGGCTTCACAGATACAGATGGTGGGCCAGATTTGGCCTGACAACCACTGATGCAGTATATTAAAGGGCAGTTTAGACATCAGCCAGGGTAATTTAATTAGAGGTAAAATTGGCTTGAGCCCAGTTTCTGGCCTGTGGAATTTCAAAACTGTCCCTAACGTTCCTGTCTGCTCTGGGTGGATATATGACCCCCTCAACTTCCTGCTTCCTCCTTCCGTATGTCTGGCTTCTGTTCTATATCCTGCTCACCCTCCTATGAAATACAGCCCCTTCACTGAGCAACTCAGAGAAGTCCCTACCCACACAAGCCTTCTTGAATAAAACAGACTTTACTGAAGATTTCAGAGGAGGCATTCGTCACAAGTCTAAGTCATATCTAATGGAATCATGACATTATACTCTTAAAAGGTGGTTCTATCGCTTCACCACTGGGTTGTTTTCCTCCCAAATAAATATTATGTCTTCTTTAAGAGGACTGGTTCAACTTTTTACAAAAGTGGTACCTTTTATCCCCTTTCAAATTTGGGGCATTCATTTGTTCATTCAATTTATTTATTGAATTTTATTGATTTATTGAATGCCTAATACAGTGCTGTCTAAAGAAACTCTCCGCCATGAGGGAAATATTCCATATCTGTACTATTCAACGCAGTGGCCACCTGTGACTACTGAGCACTTGAAATGTGCCTAGAAAGACCAAGGGAGTGAATTTTCAACTTTTTCTCATTTAAACTAATTTAAACGTAAACAGCCATACATGGCTAGTGCTATCACCCTGGACAGCACAAATCTACTATGTACAGGCCACTTAGATACCCTTAGAGGTTCTATTAATACTCAGTTCCTAAAACTTAGCACCAAGTTGGGACTGGGCTTTCACTGCCAGTGTGCAGGATTTAATTAAAATGCCATGGTTTACCATGGCTGCCTTGTAATCAATAATATTTAAAGCTTTCACTCTTCACTTCTGTCCTGTAACTGAAGATAGTCCCTGGCTTTCAAGGTTCCCTTCTATTTTCCACTTCAGTTGCACACAAATGCAAAGGTTCTTTTCCCCCAAGGGCATATTCCTCACACAAAGCACTTCTTCAGCCATGTGTCCAAATGCTATATTGATTCCAGCTGTTTCTTTACCAAGTTCACAGACACAACAGCTGGTCTTTGTTTTTAACACCTCTCCATTTAGGCTAAATATTTCATTTTAAATGCTGTTTTAATATGTTAACATGGGGGTGATCCATATGGAAACTATCCTGTGGAAATATTGATGGTTTGTACACAAGAGGATTGATCTATCTGGATTAGGAAGGTTTGGAAATAGTGCTGGGACATTTTTCAAAAATGTCAATGAATACTTAATTTAATCACTGTAGATAAACACAGTCCCTTTGGAAATGAAGCCAAACTTTGGCACAGTCCCAAGGATGTAATTAACCTGTGTATTATAGCAAAGCTGGAATCATGGTTACCAAGCCACTTTGAACATTCTGCCAGAAAGTGTAGTGTCCATATCCACATGGATCTAGGAGAAGCTTGGATCGACAACCCTAGAGGCTAAATTAGCACTCCAAAATTATGGCTCAAAACAAGATGGCATTTTAGAGGGCCAGCTTATTCAGGAGACCAGGTATCTCTAGTGTTCCCTAGTTGTTTGAGTCACTTAGCAAGTGGTAGGAGTGCAGGGGTCAAGATGTGAGATATTGATAACTACTTTCCAGATTAAAAGATAAGATTACATATAAAACACCCAATTTGGACCTTGTCATATTATAATCACCTGACAAATCTTAATTCCCTTTTCCCCGACTTTGCTACCTGGCCTTTGAGATTTCAGTCACCAGGGAGGTGCCACATTGAAAGCTGCCCTCTCCCAGGGACGCTGTGACCAGACAACCTTCCTCCATGGAATAGAGGTGCCCTGGAAGGATTGTGAGACAGTACAGAGGTGAGAATTAGCTCTGACCAACTGCTCCAAACAAGGGCACAACAGCAGGAAATGGTATTGTTCTCTACTGTGAGTGATGCAAACCCAGAACACAAAAAATTCTTACGGAAGGGACTTCCCTGGTGGCGCAGTGGTTGAGAGTCCGCCTGCAGATGCAGGGGACACGGGTTCGTGCCCCGGTCTGGGAAGATCCCACATGCCGCGCAGCGGCTGGGCCCGTGAGCCATGGCCGCTGAGCCTGCGCGTCCGGAGCCTGTGCTCCGCAACGGGAGAGGCCACAGCAGTGAGAGGTCCGCGTACCTCAAAAAAAAAAAAAAAAAAAAAGAGCATCTACAGACTGATGAGATCATAAGAGAGGGGATCAGCAGATGAGGAAATATCAGGACTGAGGTGAAGAAGACAAAAAACTAAAAACTTCCTTTAGCCATGCTGCTAAGGGGTCTAGGAATTCGTAGTGAGACGACATTGGAGATTATAAATACCACGGTGCAGAGTGCTTGTAGTTTGTAGTGAAGGATTATGCCCGAGCTAATTTAGGGTAAATGTGTTTATAATTCTCATTCCATATGGTCTTCATGAAGTTATTCCCAGTTACTCCTTTTGTGATCTTTATTAAGGGTTGAGTTAATGAGCTTCTCTAGTATTAACGTCTATATCTGATTGATCTCGATTGGTGTATTAACCGTGCCTCTTACTTCTGATGCTTTGACACCTTGAGACCTTGCTGACACCGGAGGGGCTGCCCGCAGATAGCAAACGACTCACCTGTGAGCGCAGCGCTCCTAAGGAGACTAGCCAATCCAGAGCCCACATCCCTCGAGCACCTCCTTTGTCAGGTTCTCACACTTTGGGCCACTATCCACCTGCCCTGATCACCCCAAGGTCAGGTACCAGACAACCAGGGTTAGCCGCTGTGTCCCAGGGTCTGCTGAGACTATTCAAACTAGTCAATCCTAAACCAGTTTACTCCCGTTTCTTCTCACAGGAACTACAATAAAGGCCGTTGCTCACATTCTCCCCTCGCTCCCTCTGCCTCCTGACTAAACCTGGTCCTTCCCCGTGTGGACCCCCACGGCATGGCATGCCCCGCCCCCTCCTCTTGGGATCTGCAAATATAACAGACTAGCTCTTCTATGGCAGATGTCTCTTGATCTGTTGACCTTGCCATGCCTGAATAATAATAAAACCTATATTTTACAATGATTGGTAATTATCCTTAAGATTCTGATAACCTGGGTGGGAAGACCAGGTTAGAAACTTTCTTGACTAAATACCACCTTGGCCAGGTTTATTCTTCTCTGGATGTGTGATACACGTTTCTAAGGACCTTGAGAGTGTTCTTTCCATACTGCCCATGGGAGAAAAACACACGATCTGGCTAATGCTGATATTCTGGACAGTTGGTAAAGAATTCCTGTGGTTGGGTTAAGTGGGTGAAATATAACGGTACCCAAGGCTCTTCCACAGCCAGGGGAGGAGGCCAAGGAGAAGGTAGCTTTGGACACAACCTCTTTCAGGGCTGGCCAGTGAGTGGATGCTTGAGTGTACACCACAGAGGTGGGAGGTGTGGATGCACTCAACAAACTGAAGTCAGAAGTATTACACAAACTAAGGGTAAAATATTTAAATAAAGGAAATATGAATCACTCTCATGGGCCAGATGGAGATGTGGAGGGTGGGACAGGAATCAAATGATATGTCACAGTGTGATGTGTGTTTGATTTTAGATATTTTAGGAGAAAAGGAGCCCCAAGCTAGATTGGAAGACGCCACTGGCCCTCCTCCCTCTGCATCACAGAACTAGAGTTCCCGCTTCCCTTCCAGACCCCAAACCGCCACCCCGCCTCCACGAGTCAAGGGAGCAGAAGGCAGTTTTCTCACTTTTCCTCTGGGAGCCAGGAGAAAGCTGCAGAAGGAGCAAGCCCTTCACCATGAAATGGAACAGTTACAAGGTATCACAGTGGGGCTGGTCCGTCACTATTTCTGCAGGGAGTAGCGGTGCCTTGGTTTCCTCATCAGTCACCTTGGAGGGCTGTTGTCGGCTGAGAGAAGTCTGCAGAGAGCTGGCCACACAGCCTGGTCCATGGGGTGCTCACTAAGGGATAGCTTTTGCTATTAACTACGTAACGTTTCACAGATGGAACTGCAGCTTTAAGAGAGGCTGCCTAACTCTCCAGGGGTGATTGTTGGTAAATGGCCCCTCTGAGCTCAAACCCAGATCTGACTGACTCCCAAACCCACCCCCCCATCACTATGGCCCTTCGTCTCATGCAACAGGGGGCAGGCATTGCCTTTGTGGCGCTGAGCTGAGACCCTGTGTGATTCAGCTTTCTGACTCCCAAATTCCACGCTCGCCAGGCAGCCTTCTGATCCTTCCCAGGATCCTGGTGGCAGAGGGGATGCTCCTGTGGCGGAAATGTATGACCAGGGATTTTGCTGACCATTGATCTCAAGATTAAAAAATTGACATTGACACATAAAAGGTTTTTTTGTTTTTTGTTTTTTGTTTTTTGTATCACTCAAGCCTGATAGCATTGAGAGCACTGGGAAAATTCAGTTCCTGTTGCCAGAGAGCTGGTACACAGACGCTGGCAGTAGTGGCCATAACAAGGACTCACCACACGGCACACCGCGCTTTGGCTTGGTCAGTCTTTCTACCTCATCCCTCTCGATCTGCCTCAGGCAGCACGAAATTCTTCTGACAAGGTCCCAATTAATTTTGCTTTCTATGTCATTCTATGATCTTAAAGTGGGTCAGTGTTAGTATTCTTCTTGGCACTGAAGTAATTTTCCATCTCAACAGCTGTTCTTTTCACTCTGATGAAAAGTTTTAAATGTGGTCATTATTTCTGCCTTTTCACAGTGTATAAAATTTCTCAGTATTATTCATAGAAAACCAAAGCTACACTTCTGAGTGAGGGGAAGAGGAAGGAAGGGGAGGCCGCTATGGGAATCCTCCAACTCTTGGGGAGGAAATACAGGTATTGAGTTAAATGATGTGATTTATTTGTTTTCTTCCAAGTTTGTGAGAATATTGGGAAGTATTGTCTGTAATTGGTGGCCTCATGGTGACTGGTTTTTCTCATGCACTTAAATTCAGGCCTCAGCTAGGATGTGTTGGTAAAAGGAAGACAGCACACCTGCTCAGTCTTCTTTCAGAGAAGGTTTTCTACCTTTTTTTAGAGGGGAGAGGCATTCTTTGCCAGTTGGCTCTAGCGCTGTGCTTGACAATGGTAGGCACTACATAACTGTATGTGGAAATTAAGAAAAAAAATCTCTCTGTGGGTAAATGAAGAAAAACATGTTCCCCTAACCTATTCTAAAAGATGATAATATGCAGCTGTGCCCCAATCTAAACGAATTTAAAAATCCAATCTTTATGCAGATAAATGGGGTCATAATTTTCACTTTACAAAGTTAATTCTTCGCAGGAAGAGTCCTTTAAAGACTGGATATTGGTTTATACTTAAGCACAACTTTTGATAAATCTTCTTTCTTGCGTCCTGTACATATATTCTAGCCACACAACATGGTTTCTTGTTCCTAAATCCTCCATCCTGGTTCATGCCGCTGGGCCTTTGCACAGGCTGATCCCGCCACCTAGAACGCCCTCCTCCCCATTCTACCTGTTGGAATTCTGCTAGGATTTCCAGGCCCTTTCCAAACTTTCACACCCACATGGCACCTATATTAGTCAGAATCGATCTTTCCCTTGTGTCTTTTCACAGCTTCTGTTTGTGTTCATTGCGAATGTATTTTCTGCCTCCTAATTGTAAGCTCGATGAGTAAGAGGAACATGACTAGACTGTTTGTACTTCTCAGTGCTACGTGACTAATCACTTATCTTGCATAGAATGTTCTCACATTTTCTCCCATGTACCACTTATAGCAGAGGAGTATATGCCTCCAAGACTGCTTTAGGATGAAATTTCTTTGTGTTTTGTCTTAAAAATTCAAGTAAATTTTACATTTGAATCTATCATATAGTATTAGTAATTTTCATGAAAAAATGTTTAAATTGACTCCTGTGTAACATTTAGATTCTAGAAACTGCCCTAGCTAGATTTTCCAGCACACGGCCCTTGGGATATACATTTCTCAGGTAAAAAGAGTATAAGTAGAAGCTTTTAAATGTTTATTGAATTGAATTAAATACATGTAACATAATGGAAAGTGAGGTATTTGTTCAAAATGCCAAATAATTGAGAAAATATAGTCAAGACCAATAAAGGCCACTTGTCATTAAGAAGCCTAGAATAATATTTCAGAGAATTATTTTAAATTAGCAAAAGACCCCCAGAATGCATTGTATTCATTTGCTGACATTTCCTCCTTCAGTTCAACTTGTGAAGTGATTATGTTCATATGTTTACCTCCAGTTGTTCTGAAGACCCACAAACACAGAGCGTCCCACAAAAGGAAAATTGCCCCCCCAGTTTCTCTTTGGCAGGTATTTTAGCCTATGAGCATCTGGATCCATGTTTATTTTATGATTATATTAGAATAAAAGCTGAAAAAACTTTGTAAGTAACTGACACCTAGAATTAATACCTTATCTAGCTGCTGAGGAAATATAATTCAGTTTTTAATGGGCATGCCTCATAGAGATTTCTAAAATGGCCTGGGAGAATACCAGATTAACAAAAAGCCTTAGGATAGGAATAAATTGCCGAATTTGAACATATAAATAAAGAAAACAACCCTAACTCTTACCCTCTGCTGAAATAGATCCTAATGCTCAGGGACTTGGCGAAATCACTCCCCAAACAACATTCTGACGGCCCCAAAGATGCTAAACACCTCCCAAAGTAAATGTCTCTAAGATGACATAATAATAATGGAATCTAGTGTAATATAGAATTCACTGGAGTCTGTGGGAAAATGTGTTCAAGCAAGAACCAGACATTCTTCATTGTAACCTCCAACTGCAATCACATCCATAATGATAAAGGGTATTTTTAACCAAATAAGGCTGCCTGAGCACAGGTGTGACCTGTTCCCTTTACATTCTCTCTATATCCTAGCAAGATTCTTATTAATATCTGCTGAATGAGAAGGGAAGTGGGCCAGCACAAACGACCTTGGGATGGAATTTTCTTTCCCTGTGGTCATTCCTCCCTCTATAGCTCTTAAATTCCTCGTCTAATTTAGTATGGTACTTGGGCCAGCTGTGAAAAGAGTGCTCTTACAGTTTTCTCTTCTTGAATATTTGCTTGTATTTTTCCTTCCTAGCCTGCTTACAAACCCAGCAGAGACATGATTTTCTTTAGTCTGGCTTTGACAATGGAATGAAATGCCAGGCGTCCATTGCTCCTTTCTTAAGGCTTATCAAACTGCCCTGTGCCTTGCATCTCTGAGAACAGCCCATCTGTCATTTACGGCTTGGCTGTCTTTCCGGGGCTGCCCTTACTCGGAGTATTTTCTGTTGCACTTGTCTGAAATTGTATATAGGCAGTCAAATCACCGAACTGCGGAGGATCTGCCTGTCTGCTGCTCCCTCAAGGCAAACAGCCTCTGCAAGGGCAACCCATCATGGATCCGATGATATTTCAGTCACACTGTGACTGCGCATGCAGGTTTAATCAACTTTGCCGCAGACGTAATTCACGATGGATCCCTTTTGTTTCGCTTATCGTCAGAATGAATACACACAGGAAGCTCATCTAGCCTTCAGCATTCATCATCGGCTGCCATATTAAACATTGATTTTATATTCCCAGGTCAGAAATGATGAAATCAATATCGAACATGGCAAGCTGTGTTTGCTCGTGCCTTTTTGTTCAGATTCCCTGACAAACTCTAAGCATTTTACATTGCATTCATTTTAAAGATTAAATGTGTGAGCTTATAGATTTAAATGTCAGTAAAGGTTAAGAGTTAATTGCACATGAAACTGACTGCATTAAATTTTAATGTGAGAAGAGTTATTATTAAATACACATGGAGGTATTGCATTATTGTATCGAGATGATCCACTAATTTATTCATTAGTTAATTTATTATTCTTTTGACATATATTAATGCAGTATTTAGTATTTTTCAGAGAGCTTGAAAATAAAAGGTTAAGTATTAACATATGAAAGGGTTTTCAAACTGTAAAACTTCATAAAACTATTATACCTGGAAATACTTTTTGTATTTCAATTAGTTCATTCATTCACAAAATGCTAGGCCCTCCCTGTGTATGGCCCAAGTCCTGTGCTGCGAACTGTGGATTCACAGACAACTAAGAACTAGCCCCACTCTCTATGAGCTCATAGTTTAGTGGGAAAGAAACAGGCACAGAAAAGATGAAAATGGGCAAAGACATCACAGATGAGGTGACCTCATCCATGGCAACTTCGTAAGTGGTTTCCTGCTCTATGGGCTCCGCAGAGGGGCAGAGGAAGCAGAAACCAGAGAGAAGAGAAAAATCTGCTCTGAAAGGGCTTGAGGTGTTCAGGGATGTTGAAAAACTATAATGCCTAGAACAGGGTTAATAAGAAAAGTGACCAGAAAAATTTAAGGGGGAGTCAAGATGTGGAAGGCTATGATGCTTAGACTCTGTCCTTCAGTCATGGGAAACCACTGGTGATATTTATGGTAAACAATTGCGTGTCACATCAAAAGTTTTTACCCTGTACCAGAGTTAATTACGTTACTGGATGTGGTTTATTTTATGGTAAATAATAATAGTAATGACAAGTCAAGGGTGGTACCATAGACCTCGTTGATTTCCACAGGTCTTCCTTTGGTCTTGGACCTTACTATGCACTTTACTACTTCTTTGAGAGTGCTGTGAGCACAGTTTTAGATTCAGAAGACTCGAGTCCAATTGCCATTCAAAGCTTTGTAACCTTGTGAGCTTGTGTAAGTCACTTGGTTTCACTAAGATCTGGTCTCCTTATGTAATAAATGGGGGTAATGATACCATACTCGCAAACTACCTCACAGGATTGTGATGAGATAGTTTGGTTAAATAATGTATGTGCATCATTTTTAAGACCGTGGAGCATGACACATGAGGAAGGTATTATCATTAACATTATAATCATCATCATCATTATTATTTTTATTACCATAAAAGCCAAGGTAATTCTGAATGACTTAGCAATTTGTCATCAGAAACAATTTTCTTTTCTGGAGCACCAGATAGGTAGTTGCTATTTTATAGACATGTGATAGAAATTTCTCAATTATACATCAGTCCTTTGAGAATTGACAAAATCGACTCTATACTAATCGACTGAAAATGAGTTGAAAATTAAAGGCTCATAGCCTCTGGTGTGAATGGTGCCACTAGAATTGTGCAGTGTGCTACCTGCACAACCTTTGCCAACATAGAAATTTGATAAGAGAGTAAGAAGGGAATAGTGGGAAAGCAGTGTTTGAAGAGATTTGAGCTGAAAATTTTCCAGAGTTGAAGGACACGATTTACTAATCCCGAAGCACACTCAGAGTACTAAGCGTGAGAGAGATCAGTACACAGTTCCAGCTCTACCACCAATTGGCTGTAGACTCTGACGAAGACACTTCAAGACATACCAAGACACACTCTAGGTGCTCTGGTTTCCTTATCTATAACATGAAAATATTAACAATACTTACCTCAGAGGGTTGTTGTGACGTGTGAGTTCACTTCAAGTGTGAGGAAGTAATAAAACTGTCATTATTCAAAGATAACATGATTGTTTTCTGAAAAATCCCAAGAAATCTACAACAGTGCTCTTAGAACTAATGAGTAGGTTTAGCAACCTCACAAGATACAAAGTTAATATATAAAAATCAATTGTATTTCTATATACTGGTCATAATAGGAAATTATCCTTTAAAAAAACAGATAATTATAAATTTAACAAAACATATGCTGTTTCTCCATGCTGAAAATTATAAAACACTGATGAATAAAATCAAAGAAGACTTAAATAGAGAGATGTGCCACGTTAATGGAAAGCTCAATCCCATTAAGAAGTAGATTCTTGCCAAATTGATCTATAGATTCAAGAAAATCCTAATCGAAACTCTAACAGAATTTTTTTTAGATAGCAAAAATTTTATTCTAAAATTTATATATCAATATAAAGACAAAGAAACTGGAATAGCCAAAACAGTTCTTTCAAAGCAGAACAAAGTTGGAGGTTGGATGCTACCTGATTTCAAGATTTCCTGTAAAGCTACAGTAACCGAGATAGTGTCATATTGGCCAAAAGATAGACATATAGATCCATGGAGCAGAATAGAAAGTTCAGAAACAGACCCACGCAAATATAGCCAGTTGATTTTTAGCAACGATACCAAGGCAATTCAACAGAGAAAGAATAGTCATCCAGTCATAAACAAAGAAATGAACCTTGACATTATACACTTTATATAAAAATTAACCCCAAATAGGTTATGAACCTAAATGTAAAGTATGAAACTGTAAAACTTTTAGAAGAAAAGGTAGGAGAAAAGCTTTGTGACCTTGAATTGGGGAAAGAAATCTTAGATATGACTTCAAAAGCATGACTACAAAAAAATGAATCAGATTTCATCAAAATTTTAAAACTTTTGCTCTGCGAAAGACACTTTCAAGAGATTGAAGAGACAAGCCACGGACAGAGAGAAAATATTTACAAATCACACATGAGGAAGAACTTGTATCCAAAATATATGAAAAAATCGTAAACCTCAACAATAACAAAAAAGCAAAAAACCCAATAAAAAATGGACTGAAGGTCTGGATAAACACTCTGCCAAAAAAGATAGATGGATAGCACCTAAAACGATACTCAACATCATTATTCAATAGGGAAATTCAAATTAAAAACATAAGATACTATTATACTGCTATTAGAATGGCAAAAATTGAAGGAAAAAAACAAAAGCAGCTAGCAATATCAAGTGTTAACCAGGATAAGCAGCAAGTGGAATCATCATGTATCGCTGGTGGTCATGCAAAATGGTACAGCCTCTCTAGAAAATGGTTTGGCAGTTCCTTATAAAACTGAACATGCTGGGCTTCCCTGGTGGCGCGGTGGTTGAGAGTCCGCCTGCCGATGCAGGGGACACGGGTTCGTGCCCCGGTCTGGGATGATCCCACATGCTGCGGAGCGGCTGGGCCCGTGAGCCGTGGCCGCTGAGCCTGCGCATCCGGAACCTGTGCTCTGCAACGGGAGACCACAGCAGTGAGAGGCCCGCGTACCGCAAAAAAAAAAAAAAAAAAACCCAAAGAAGCCAAACAAAAAAAATCTAAACATGCAACAACTATCCAGCCCCCAAATCTTACACCTGCGTATTTTACCCGAGAGAAATGAATCTGCAGTTCATACAAAAACCTGTATGCAAAGGCTGATAGCAGTTTTACTCATAATTACCAAAACCTGGAAGCCATCCAAATGTCTTTTGATTGTTGAATGAATAAATACACAGTAGCACATTCATACAATGGAATATTACTCAACAATCGAAAGGAACAAACCAGCAACAGGATGGAGGAAACTCAAAAGCATTATGCTAAGTCAGGAATCAGCAAACTATTTGATCTGCAGGCCAACTCTGGCCACACCTAGTCATTTATGTGTTGTCTGTGGCTGCTTCCATGCTACTATATCAGAGTTAAGTAGTTGCAACAGAGACCATAAGGCTCACGAAGTTAAATATTTCCTACCTGGCCCTTTATAGAACAAGTTTGCCAATCCCTGGGCTAAGTGAAGGAAGCCATACACCAAAGACTACATATTCTATGCTTCCATTTACATAACGTTCTGAAAAAGGCAAAACTATTGGAATGGAGAACAGATTGTTGGTTCCCAGGGGCTGGCCTTGGGTGCAGGGAGTGACTATGAAGGGTCAGCATAAGGGCATTTTGGGGAGTGATGGAATCGTTCTGTATCTGGCTATAGTGGTTGTTACATGCCTCTATGCATTTCCTCAAGCTAACTTAACTGATATAACTGCGCATCAGAAAAACAAAAAAAGAGTCTTCCTGTATGTAAACTGAAAAAAGAAAAATGAATGCAGAAAAATGGTACATGTATGAATCTGGGCTTTGAGGCTGCAAGTTGCAGAAACAAATGATTTTTAAAAAACTTTTATTGGAGTACAGTTGATTTACAATATTGTGTTAGTATCAGGTGTACAGCAAAATGAATCAGTTATATATATCCACTCTTTTTTGGATTCTTTTCCCATGTAGGCCATTACGGAGTATTGACTAGAGTTCCCTGTGCTATATAGTAGATGCTTGTTGATTATCTATTTTATATATAGTAGTGTGTTTATGTCAATCCTAATCTCCCAGTTTGTCCCTCCAGCCCCTTACCCCCTGGTAACCATAAATGAAACAAATGGTTTTTAAGCAAAAAAGAGAGAGAGGGAGAGCGGGCTAGCTGATTCACTGCTCAGGTAGCTGGGTGAGCTACTGTGGCAGATACCAAACCTAAAGGCAGGGCTTTGGGAACCAGAGACAGACCTGGAGATCACCGGGGCCAGATTCTTTCTCCACATCTGGCTTTCAAGTTTTCTACTTGTGGTCATGCTCTCCTGTTGATCTTGTGGCAGGGAACCTGTCCCCCGGCAGTCCTAATTTAGCAGAGAGAAAGAACTTCTTTTCCTCTGAGTGTTTATCAATTCCGGGGAAGGAGTTGCCCTGCGTGGACAGAGACACACACTCTGATCAATGCTGTTGCCAAGATGGAAAATGCACGAGGATTAGCTCATCCCAGCCCTGTGGCCAAAGGACCAGCGTCAGTTTTGAGAAGAATGGGATTGGCAAGCTTTTCGGGAGGACAAAATCCAGTCACAGGCTCAGTCAACTTCATTAACCATAAATTTGCACAACCAGTATTTGCGCAACCAGTATTCTCTTCCTACTCGGCACCTAGAGTTTCACAATTGTTTCCTTACTCTGGGCAAACTCTACAGGCATTAAAAAAAAAGTTTTGAGGCACCCAACCCAAGGGCTCTGTGACAGGAAGCCATTCTTAATTAACCAGGAAAATGTTTATTTCAGGTCCCAGTGCATTTCATTGAAGTATCAGTATTTCAAAGAATGTTAAAAAGGAAATGGCCTAATGCCGGTGGTGTAGCCCAAATTAAAAGGCCTTACTGTATAGATCAAGACAGTACTGTCACCATTATGATTAAGCTTTATTCCTTTGAAGTCTCAGTCTTTAAACATTTTGGATTTTTTTTTTTAAAAAATCAGATCTAGATAGCCTCTCTTGTTAAAAGATAAAAGATGCATGATTTTACAGATTTTCTCAGGAAGCCGTCAATTATGTTGATTGAACTCAGCTTACTAATTTTCCTGCCTCTGTGTCAGTGAACTAGAACCAGTATTCTCTTTAAATGGAGAGCAGACATTTAAAAGCCTTCATTTCTCATTACATGCAGTGTATATTATAAAGAAATCACTAAGCAAGGTACAAATCCCCTTCCAAAGCAAAAGACACCTAAGCTTCACGATCTTGTTTTTCTCTTTCCCCTTCTGCAGTGTTATTCCGAGGGCTGTACCTGAAGGGCTTAGCTTACACAGAGAAAAATCAAACACACACTGATCTCAAGACCCTAAATCGCCAACCAGTATCAGGAGGAAAAGGAAACAAAAGCTGGCTTCCATTTGCCCAGGCTTCTTGCTCATCAACCAAGGAACACAGCCTGGGCTGCTCATTTGTGGTCCTGCATTGATGCCTTCTTCCCAGGAGGGAACCACACAGAGACTCATTCTCCCTCAAACTCTCATACTTGCAGCCTGGAGAAGCAAAAGCAGATGAAGAAATCGGAAAATGATTTGCCTGAGAGCAACTCTGAACAACTGCAGAGAGGATTTATGTCACACAGTCTCAAGTTTTTAAACCTAATTTAATAAGTATACATCTTTGCAAACAAAAGAACGCTGTGCATATCAGAACCATTTTTGTCTTTTTCAACTGGGAATAGAAGCAAAGTTTCCATTACGGGCAAATACTGTCAGTATTGCAGCAGCTGCAAAGATGATAATTCAATGTGAATTTTTCTCCTGTGCATTAAAGGGGTATGATCACATATTTTAAATTTCTCTACCATTCTATTTTAAAGCTATGAGTTTAAGTGATATAAGATACTTAAAGTTGAGGATTTTTAAAAAAAATTTTTATTACGGGAAAGGCTCAAAATGATCCCGTTAAACTAAAATTATTTTATATGCATATTAAGCAATGCCAATCTGGTACAATCAAGTTCAATAGAAGAAGTGATTCAAGAACTGATCTCCTACTTGTTTTAAAATGTCTGTCACACAGAGTGAAGTAAGTCAGAAAGAGAAAAACAA
Organism: Tursiops truncatus; assembly: GCF_011762595.2. NCBI lineage: Eukaryota > Metazoa > Chordata > Mammalia > Artiodactyla > Delphinidae > Tursiops > Tursiops truncatus. Next base: position 15,046,361 of record NC_047045.1, read on the forward strand.
ATACCGTATGCTAACGCATATATGTGGAATCTAAAAAAAAAAAAAAATGGTACTGATGAACCTAGTGGCAGGGCCACATTTATTCCTGTGGCAGGAATAAAGACGTAGACATAGAGAATGGACTTGAGGACACGGGGAGGGGGGAGGGTAAGCTGGGACGAAGTGAGAGAGTGGCATGGACATATATACATTACCAAATGTAAAATAGATAGTTAGTGGGAAGCAGCTGCATAGCACAGGGAGACCAGCTCGGGGCTTTGGGACGACCTAGAGGGGTGGAATGGGGAGGGTGGGAGGGACGCTCAAGAGGGAGGGGATATGGGAATGTATGTATGCATACGACTGATTCACTTTGTTGTGCGACAGAGGCTGACAAGGTATTGTGACGCAGTTGTACTCCAATAAAGTATATTAAAAAAAAAATATGTGGTGGTGTGGGGGGTTGATCAAAATCTTTCCTGTTTTCCAGAATTGAAGATAAAAGAAATTCTGAGAACAAATGATACTAACTACCCCACATTCTAGCTCCAGGAATGATTAGAGGTGTGTGTGGTGGGCGGGGAGGGGCGGTGGTTGTTGATCGACCTTTAATGGCGCAAAGCCTGCATTTCCTCCTCAGCCTCCCTGATTGATATGGAGAGGCTGGGTGGGATGCAAGTTTGTAGGGGGTGGCTGAGGAAGGGGCTCAAGCAGTGGTGCCTCTAGAGGCCCACCTAGGGTCTTTAAGAGTTTCTTCATACCCCCATCATAAGATTATTTCAGTAATTATCACAGACTGAAACAAGTACATAATAATGGACAGAAAAGAAATGTAAACAGTGAAGAGTGCTTCATTCATCTCTGTAACTATAATCATGCTAGTAAAAAAGCAATACAAAATTAACGAAATATTGCCGAAAAAGGTAAAAAGTAATGGCTTAATATATTTTAAATATATTAATACATTTCTTGAAAAAAGGGAAAAATGTATTCCTTCACATTGGTCTAGCACAGTAATGAATAACATTACAGTTGTTGGGAGCCAAGAAGTTTTCGCCATTAGAAGATGGCCGACACCCTGCTTCTCTTCCTGATTTATGAGATAGAAGTTCGCGCCTAAAATGAAAGCCCGCGCCCGCAGCACCAATGATGATTAGCCAAGTACTTCCCTCATTCTGAATCCCGCCCCCCTTTCTCTGCAGTGTATAAATACAGCTACCGCAGCAATAAAAGTTTGAGGCTTGATCAGGATTCTGTCTTGCCTCCATTCTTTCGCGTCTCCTGCCCTTCCCCCTTTTTTCAACCCCCACAGGTTCCTCCTCGGACTCACAAGGATTTGTCCTGCTGGTCGGGACTCCCGGGGACGCCCGGGGCGTACACAATTGGCGCCCAACGTGGGGCTCGAGGAACGGATCCTGACGGAGGTAGCACGCTTACGAACGCCTGGCCAGGCACCCACTGAGCCGCCGCGAGACTTACTCGAAAGTGCAGCTTGATTAGGTCCCCGGAGGACTGGCCGCCCTTCGGCAGTCGTGACCTGAGGATAAGGTAAGCGGAGCTATAAATATGGGACAGGAATTGAGTTCCCATGAACTCTTTCTTCAGGGGATCGAGGATTCCCTCAAGATGCGGAAGATTAAGGCTAGAAAAAAAGATTTGCGTGAATTTTTTATGTTCTTGTCTGATGTTTGCCCATGGTTCCCACAGGAAGGGACAATAGATAAAAAATGCTGGAATCGTGTAGGAAATTGTTTAAATGATTATTATCAAACCTTTGGGCCTTCTAAAGTGCCTGTGACTGCATTTTCGTATTGGAATTTAATTAGGGAGATTCTCATGGGTCATTTTTTTGACCCCGATGTCCAAAAGGTTGTAGAGACCGGGGAGACAATTCTTAAAGCAGCCTCTCGTCTCCATTCAGCTTGTCCATCCGTTACCATTGATATGGGTTCAAATGAAGAGTTCCCAAAAATTCCAGAAACCGGTCATCATTATCCCACAGATGATAAAGTTATCCCAAAGATTTATCCTTCCCTTACTGCTATTAAGGGTGATCCCAATGATGACCAGCTTTCCCCCCAAGATCAGGAAACTCTCGATGAGCAGGCTGCTCGTTATCATCGCAATGATGATCCCTGGGGATTCCCCCTTTTGAAGCCTCCACCATCTTATAATACTCCTCATCAGATGCCTGCCTTTAGCGCCCCTGCTTCCATTGCCCCCCTGATTGATCCCCTTCGACAGGCTAAGATGGCCTTAACCCAGGAAATTTCCTCTTTGAGAGATGTTTTACAACAAAAACGGGAACGCTTGGATCTCCTAAAGGAGCTTAAGGCCCTTGAGGTGGAGCTTACTTCTTTTAATGTCTCGAACGGTCCCAATAAACCCCCGCTTCGACAAAAACCAGGATCCATTAAGTTAGCCTTCCCTGTTACTCGCAGTCAAAATTTACCCACTCAAGGTGAAATTCAAGCTGAAGATAGTGAGGAAGGGGAAGAGGAAGAGGGAGAAGAATCTCCTGAACCTGATGAGGGACCAGATATTCATAATTCTTCTGGGGGCGGCCCTTTTGAACATAAATATCGCCGCCTCAATTTAAAACATATAAAAGATTTAAAATCTGCTGTCAATAATTATGGGCCCACAGCCCCTTATACATTGGCAATCTTGGAGGGATTAAGCGATCGCTGGCTGACCCCAAATGATTGGCTTACCCTGGCTCGGGCCACCCTTTCTGGGGGAGATTTTGTTTTATGGCGCACTGAATTTGCAGAAAATTGTAGAGAAACTGCCCAAAGAAATGCTGAAAACAGAACTTCCCGATCATGGACCCGAGATAAATTACTTGGCCGTCCCCCCTATGAATCCAATGAGTCTCAGGCTGCTTTTCCCCCTGGTTTGTTGGCTCAAATACAACATGCTGGCCTTAAGGCCTGGCGCCGTCTTCCGCCTAAGGGTTCGCCCACAACTTCCTTGGCAAAAATTCGCCAGGAACCAGAAGAGCCTTATTGTGAGTTTATTAGCCGCCTCACGGACGCCGCCGAGCGTGTAGTGGGTGATAGTGAAACTGATAATGCCTTTGTTAAACATTTAGCTTATGAAAATGCCAATCCGGCCTGCCAAGCTGCCCTTTGGGCTCATCGTGGTGGTAGCCTGGCTGATTACATTAAGTTGTGCTCCGGAATTGGTCCCTCCCATTCTGTTGGTCTTGCGATTGGAGCTGCTCTAAAAGATTTTATTAAAGATACATCCGTCCTAGATAAACAACAAAAAACTTGCTATAATTGCAAACAACCTGGACATTTTGCCCGGAATTGTTCATTACATAGACAAGGACAGTCATTAAAGGCTAACCCACAACAACCCCAATATCAATCCCGGGCTCCTCCCACCACCGTTTGCCCTCGTTGTAAAAGAGGCAAACATTGGTCTTCAGAATGTTTTTCAAAAACGGATATAAATGGCCAATTGCTCCCCAAAAAACAGGGAAACTTTTCACGACCCCTCTCTCAGGGCAATGATTTAGCTGATAAAAATGCCCGCCTGATGTGCACCGTAACCTCTGATTCTGTTTCTCAAGCTACTCAATTTCATCAGCTACATCATGTTAATGCACATACTCTTCGCTTAATGTTTAAGCTTACTCGAGAACAATCAAGACAAATTGTAAAAAATTGTCCAGGGTGCGTTACATTTTTACCTCTTCCACATCTTGGGGTAAACCCAAGAGGTCTATTACCTAATGAAATCTGGCAGATGGATGTTACCCATCTTGCTAAATTTGGAAAATTAAAATTTATTCATGTGTCCATTGATACCTTTAGCGGCTTTATATATGCCTCCCTTCAGGGAGGAGAAGCCACAAAAAACATTATTTCACATGTGCTCCAATGTTTTACAGTTTTAGGCAAGCCTCAAATAATTAAAACAGATAATGGGCCTGGGTATACCTCCCAGGCTTTCCAAGAGTTTTGCACCCGGCTTCAAATAAAACATCTTACGGGAATTCCATATAACCCCCAGGGTCAAGGCATAGTAGAAAGAGCCCATCAAACCCTTAAAAATACCATTTCCAAGCTTAAAAATAATGATTTAACTGCTACAAAAAATTCCCCAAAAAATATTCTTAGTCATGCCCTGTTTGTAATTAATTTTTTACAATTAGATAATAATGGTAGATCTGCCGCCGATCGCCTTTGGCATCAAGAAACTAAAAATCAATATGCACAAGTTATGTGGAAAGACCCTTTGACCTTTAAATGGCATGGACCCGATCCACTCCTCATCTGGGGGAGGGGATCCGCATGTGTATATAATACCAAAGAAGGTGGAGCACGCTGGTTGCCTGAGCGCCTTATTAGACCTATAAGTTCTATAAAGTAATAAATTTTATCCAGGGCCCTTTTCCCTGAGATTGTATTTCTTTTTCTTTTTCAGAAAAAGATGGAGACCCTCCTAATATTGAAAGAGCGGCAGAGACGACATGAGCTATCCGTTGTGACCCTGATCCTGTCATCTTTGCTGGTTGTTGGACAGGCTGAAAGCACTCCCCACTTGCCTCAAAATTTAACCTGATACATTACCATCGCCTCGCCATTACAGAAGCAGAACCAAAGGATGATTTTGGCTGCCCCTCCACTGGAGCGGCATGAAACAGAGACATGCCTACCCCCCTCTTTGATGGAGGGTATGGGTACCGAGTTGAGTGTGGCAGCAAAGCATGCACAAGGGAAAACGTGTATATATGTATATACAAGGTAATCTCTGTTATTCCCTGTGAGTATACCTGAATTATGATAGAGGTTGGTATCTAAACATTGTTTTTGGCTTTTAGTAGCTAAGATTATCTTTGGCTCTGCCTCTCCTCCCCAAAAGATACCAAGAGCCGATGAGTGTGGACACACATACCTTGTCCACGGGAGGATTCAGGTCACTACTCCCTCACTCGGTTAATGCCCACCTCCTTAAAAGAAATAAAAAGGGAGGAAATGTTGGGAGCCAAGAAGTTTTCGCCATTAGAAGATGGCCGACACCCTGCTTCTCTTCCTGATTTATGAGATAGAAGTTCGCGCCTAAAATGAAAGCCCGCGCACGCAGCACCAATGATGATTAGCCAAGTACTTCCCTCATTCTGAATCCCGCCCCCCTTTCTCTGCAGTGTATAAATACAGCTACCGCAGCAATAAAAGTTTGAGGCTTGATCAGGATTCTGTCTTGCCTCCATTCTTTCGCGTCTCCTGCCCTTCCCCCTTTTTTCAACCCCCACAGGTTCCTCCTCGGACTCACAAGGATTTGTCCTGCTGGTCGGGACTCCCGGGGTCGCCCGGGGCCGTACACAACAGTTTTTGTCTTCAAACCTTAATTTTTTTCAAAATGAATCTTCTTCGCATATTCACATTTTGCCAGCGTTGTCCATCTATCTTCCCTCATGGCTGGTTGAACTATTTTTTTATTTTTTTTTTGCGGTACGCGGGCCTCTCACTGCTGTGGTCTCTCCCGTTGTGGAGCACAGGCTCCGGACGCGCAGGCTCAGCGGCCATGGCTCACGGGCCCAGCCGCTCCGCGGCATGTGGGATCTTCCCGGACCGGGGCACGGACCCGTGTCCCCTGCATCGGCAGGTGGACTCTCAACCACTGCGCCACCAGGTAAGCCCTGTCCAGTTTTTGTTGTTGTTGTTTTGGGTTTTTTTTTTTGCGGTACGCGGGCCTCTCACTGTTGTGGCCTCTCCCGTTGCGGAGCACAGGCTCCGGACGCGCAGGCTCAGCGGCCATGGTTCACGGGCCGAGCCGCTCCGCGGCATGTGGGATCTTCCCGGACCGGGGCACGGACCCGTGTCCCCTGCATCGGCAGGAGGACTCTCAACCACTGCGCCACCAGGGAAGCCCGAAGAACTACTTTTTATTCATTTTAATTTCAAAAGTTTTTTTCACACGATGCAATACATATACAAAGAGTAGTGAAAAGTCTTAAGCAGAAGGATAAGTTTGGCAGAGATTCGTAAAGGTCCCATTTCACAATAAATTCCAGAAATTGCAATACTGAGCATGTCATTGTTTCTTTGGGCTCCATTCTGGCAGCTTTCAAATGTCTTCGTCAAAAAACTTTTCATTAGGACTTCCTAATGAAGTCCTCTCATTGGTGATGGTGTTTGCCACCAATGAGATGGGAACTGAATGAATGAATAAATGTTTTCCAACGTTCCAGAAGAATGCATGCAAGTGAGGTGTCAACAGAGCCCAGTTAGTAGATGTTTTTGGAAGAAAATAGAAACTTTCATTTTTGTACTTGGATAAGTTCAGATTCTTCATGGGCCATTTGGTACAAGACGCGTTGATGGACTCCTGTCTCCATACTGCTGTTTGCGGGAAACCTACCCCATTTGCCTGTCTGGTCTGTGTTCTAATTGTCCTTTGTTTCTAGGCTTGTGCTGGTCTGATCCATGACTTTCAGGGATTGCTCCCTTTGACATTAACCTCTGGGCTTTGACTTTATCACCATCACCTAAGGTTTCAAGAACCCCAAGGGAGAAATATTTAGTTCTGAAACTGTTTCCAAAAATATGTACCTGGGTCCAACATGCACAAAATTCTCTCTCACCAACTAGCCAAAAGTTATTGCATGAATCAGGGCAACTCATCCTTTTTCAAAGGACATGATTTCCTCTTTTCATTTTCCAAGTTTCCATTGTATTCTATTTCTTTTTCTTTCCATTTGTTCTGCTCTGTATTTCCCAGAGGAGTGTCCCATGATTTTCTTGTGGACTGGATAATTATCAAGTCGAAATGATCTCTTTTTATGTAAACGTCTTCTAAATTGTTAACATACTCAAGTTTCTCATTTAAATGATGACTAGAAATTGTTAAATTTGAGTTTTATATGCAGAAAGCATTTCATCATTGAAACACTGGAAAATCTTTTGACGGTATTGACTGTACTGGGCTAAGCAATTGCTTTTCTTGCTTGTGTTTACAGAAAAAAGAATCAGGCAATTTCAAAAGTGTTTTATCTTTGGGCTCATTTCTCTCTAAATGTGTAGGTATTGAGCACTGTATCTTTTGTGACAAAAACTGTAAGGATATGAAGAAAAGAAGATGCAAGACAAATTTTATCATTGCCGTTATTAGCTTGGAAGTCTTTGAAAAATGTCTTTTTAGATTTCAGATTCTCAGGACAGTGTATTGGCCATAATTAGGAAGAATTGAGAATGATCCAAGAAAGACAGAGACTGTAATTCAATTCCTCATTTGCCATCATGAACCAAAGTCCATAAGGACTTTTAAGGTTCTGGTGTGTTCGTGTTTCCTGATTTAGATGCCCATCTGAGTTCTCCTCCTGGATTTTGTCAAAATCATATTTCTCTAAGTGTCCTCAGACCTCTGCTAAACTAGGTCACATAATCTACCCTCTAAGAATGAGAGTCCTCACAAATAAGAGATAAGATGGCTGTCCACAGGATAAGGCTTGAGATAGACTGGGCTTTTGACACATCTCATGAGTCCGGGGAATGAAACAATTCCCGGAAATACATTACCTATATCTTCCAGAACTCCTACTAAAATAGTAATAATAGTCTCATGCCTGTAAAGCCATTTATAGTTTACACCATATGTCCACGTCTTAAAATGTATTCCTCCTCGTGGCAATCCTCTGAAGTAGGTATTATTAACCCCGTTTTACATGATACTAATTTACTTTCTTAAATCATGGGCCTCAAAATTTAATCCCAAGGCAGGCAGTGCTTCTTTTTTGCTCATCCACAACTTTGGCTGCACTTCTCACGGACAAATTCTTCACTGAGAAGCCTAGACAACGCCCTAGAACACTCCTCAGCCCCCAGCACATAGAAACCTCCTCTGCGTGACTCATGGCATCACTGCAGTCACTGTATAGGCAATTACAATATGAAAAGGGAGATTCCCCCCATAAGTGACGCCACCTCCTATATGACCCATCTTTGGTTTTTGTTTTACATTTTATTTATTTTTTTAAATTAATTTTTATTGAAGTATAGTTGTTTTACAGTGTTGCGTTAGTTTCTGCTGTACAGAGAAGTGAATCAGCTCTATGTATACATATATCCCCTCTTTTTCGTGTTTCCTTCCCAGGTAGGTCACCACAGAGCACTGAGTAGAGTTCCCTGTGCTATACAGCAGGTTCTCACTAGTTGCTTATACAGTTTATGTGGTCGGCCATTTTTAAGTTCATACACTTAAATTTTTAAGGGAATCTAAAAGTCTAAACTTTAAGGTGTAGAATAAATTCCATATTCTCATTTAACTTGAGAATTCCATATTCCCATTAAACACGTGTACATGTTTTGGTGGCCCTTTCAGTCACCTTCTCTGCTCATACGCAATGCATTCGCAGAGGACAGATTGCCTTCAGTTTTCATAAACTCAACAAGCTGGGAGCTGAGTGGCCTCCTCAGTGAAATCTCTCGGCCTCCTACCTCCTTCCTAGAACCTATAAGTTCTGGAAAAGTCCTGCTCGTTTCATTGTAATGCATGACATCCATGACAGCCCCATTTCGCATGGGCCACATGGCGTGTGGGCAGGGAAAAATCATCCCAAATAAACATTTGCCTGGAAATTTGGATGGATGCACTGTATTTGCTGAGGCCAATCACATGACAACTCCCATAGAGGAAGAGGGTGATTCACTTTGCGACTTACAGATTTCTCTCTCTCTCTCTCTTTATATATATATCTATATATATCTATATATATCTATACATATATATATGTATACACACACACACACACACACATACATATATATGCATACATACACACAGCCCTGGAGCAAACACTGACCAGCATTTCCCACTATATTTGCAGACATTGTTTTAAAAATATGGTGAGAAGGAGTGGTATGTATCCTTTAAATAGAGTGGAACAGAAACCAAGTGACAAACGAATCAAACAACTCTTCTTGGGATGTCTAAACCTCTCCCATCCGGGGAGCGTGAGCTTCCTGTCGGTGTGCTGACTCGCCCAAGTTTTCCCGTGGAGGGAGCTTGCCTTCACTCCAGACCCCACCTTCCTCCCCCACAGAAACTGCAGCTATTTCTTTTATTTATGCTTTTGTTTTCATCTGAGCCATTGCGGGTCTACACACCGTGTCATGTGGCTCAGCTCAGTAGCCCTAACAGCCGTGATGGAAGCTGGATGTCAGTGCTGACGAAGAGGGAAAATGGAAAAAGAATCCAACACGTTAATACCCTTTGGCGGGGAGGGGAAGGGGGACACTTGACCTTCCCTTGCTATTTGGAGGCAGACATAAGCTTGGGATCAGTCACGCAGATATGATTATTGAACAGTCATGTTATTTTCGCATCACATATCTCTTCAAGGATTTTCATGCTACTCTCTCTTGTTGATTGAAGAAAGAGCTATAAATTTGGGCTCTGATAAAATATTTTTTTAAAGTACGAGTAAAGAAGACAGATTTTAAAGTCTGGAGCAAATGAATTGCTTTTTAGGAAAACTGGGTATATGTGCTATTTACATATAAATAACGCACTCCGCATGCAGGTACGTATACATCCGTGTATAATTTTAAATGGCAGGCACCAATTTAATGCAGAAGCTAGGGCTCGTTAGTTCCCTGAGAAGGACTGATTCTCCATACCTGGAATGGCGCATACAGCTCCCAGATAAGTTGCGATGAATTGAACTTTCCTTCAGACTACCTAATTTTCCTTTCTTTTGCTACTTAAAACAGTCTAGAGATTTAAACAGATAAATGTATGGAAATTCTGTTAAAATGTCAGAAAGGCATTAAGCCTTCATGTGCTTGGGCTCTGTGGGGAAAAAGCATGGGGAAAGAGAACACTCCATTCGGGAAAAACGAAGTTGCTTACATTTTATGGCCTTTTGCAGAATTACTCGGCAAATTCTACGTGAAATACGTCCATCAATTTCTTTGGTTGACTCTTGGCTTTGTACCTGGATGACTGGCTCTTTGGCGCCCCTAGTGGTAAAGCGTGGGAATCACTGGAAGACGTTTCTTTCCTCAAGGGTTTGCACACAGAGGTTTGCTTTTCACTGCTGACATACAGACAGGATCACTCCAAAGAGAGATGCTGGCTCATGTACTGGGAAGTGGACTAACAGAGATCTATAAATAAGTTTCTACTCTGCTCATAAATGTATTGCACTCATTGACCCAAGACCCAAAATAGTCATTTCTGGCAACCCTGGGAAAATGGATGCTAAGTAATTCAGGATTCTGTCTCAGTTTTTCCTGGAATTATCAGTCATTTCAAAACCACACATGGCATAGATCAGATACTTAAAAAACAATCTAGTAATTTTGAATTACTTATTACTCCATCTTGAGGTAAATAACTGCCCCATTCCTGTCACCAGCAGCACCTATGTATTGAATGATGCCAAACATTAACAAGTAATAAGCCAAGAAAACAGAGATAATTCGGTGGGCTGATGGTGTGAGGCAGTAGATAAAAATTCAGAGAAAAATTCTCCTGGCTTATTCTAAAGAGGAAATATTCTAGGAAAAATGGCTAGAGTCGACATGACGTTCTATTGTAACTGATGGCTTTTGTTTGTTTTGTTTTGTTTTTTTGCATACGCGGGCCTCTCACTGCTATGGCCTCTCCTGTTGCGGAGCACAGGCTCCGGACGCGCAGGCTCAGCGGCCATGGCTCACGGGCCCAGCCGCTCCGCGGCATGTGGGATCTTCCCGGACCGGGGCACGAACCCGTGTCCCCTGCATCAGCAGGCGGACTGTCAACGACTGCGCCACCAGGGAAGCCCCTGATGGCTTTTTTGAGCCAGATGTTTTCCCTTGTATTTTTCTGTGAGGTTGAGGGTATGTCTCTTCTCAAACCGCAGCTATCATACTTAAGCAACTTCTGCTCACCTAGGTTTCCTATTCTTTGCTGACCACAATCAGGGTTCCCCTTAGTCTGGTGGTTCTTAACCCACGCTGCTCATGGAAATCACTGGAGGTGTGGGGAGGGGGGATTTTTACAAATGCTGATTCACTGGCCTCATGGCAGATCATGTGAATCATATTCTCTGAGGTGAGGTACAGCATCTGGGATTTTGAAAAGTGTTGCCTGTGATTCGAATGCTCAGTCAGGTCTGAGAAACACTGACCTGTGATCTGCTTGGCTGAAGTTCTTTCTTCAGTAATTTTCTTTTCACATTTAACAAGAAATATGTGAAGGGGGTCCGAGGCTGAATCATCCTGTCCATATCAGTTTCACCCCTAAACTCTGAAATTGCTTCTGGGACTCTGGGCAGTGGCCTGCTTCTTTCCTTCTCAGCTTTGTCCTTTGTTCCCAGACCTTTCACTACTTTTGTCCTAACTAGAGACGGGGTATTGTGAAATGGGTCAGATCACAAAGGCCAGAATGGGGAGTTCAGATAGACTCACGGGCAGGTAGAGACCATGGATTTTGCCATGTCCAAGAACATCAATGAAGGACAGGCACAGAGGATGCTAAGAACTGTTGAAATTAGGAGATTAATTTGAGGTAAAAGGAAATGTGGCCTATACAGGGCAAGCTGAGGTTGAGGACGAAATGAAGATTCAGGATTTGCATCCAGGTAGGGCAGTAGTTGGCTGCCCAACATCTTCATCAGTCATTAGGGAAATGCAAATCACAATCACGGTGAGACACCATTCACATCCACTAGTTTGACTGGCAAGAAAGAAAGAAAGAAAGAGAGAGAGAGGAAGAAGAAAGAAAGAAGGAAAGAAAGAAAGAAAGAAAAAGAAGAAAGGAGAAAGAAGGAGAGGAAGAGAGAGAGAGAGAGAGAGGGAGGGAGGGAGGGAGGAAGAAAGGAAGAGTTGGCAAGGATGTGGAGAAATCAGGAGCCTCAGGCACTGCTGGCTGCTGCAGGGGTTGCAGCGCCCGCTCTGGAAGTGGTGGAGGGGAGCTGTCCAGCCCCAGTCCCACCATCCAGGCCCCCATAAGAGCTCCTTGACCTCCAGAGGCCAAGCCCTTTCACCCAGCAGTCACAAAGGCAAGGCCATTATACAATGAGTAGAAACTGTCCTTGGAAAGAGCAAGCTTTTACTGAACACGTATTCTGTGCCAGGCTGTGTGGCAAGAGGCTTATGTGGGCATCTCACCCAATGCTTACAAGAACCGTGTGACATGGAACTGAGAGATGAGCAATCAAGATTAGAACGCGTTTTGCACATCTTTCCTTCTCGTTCCAAATCCTGTTAGCTTGTTTAGCTTGGTTGAGATTCTGACCCGTTTTGTTGATTCTGATGAACAGTTGGGTCTTGGGAGAGTATCTGTATTCATATTTAATGGAGACATTGATCTATGTCTATATTTCTCTATATGCATAATTATATATATGTTATAGAAATGCATATCTTACACATCCCAATGCATAACACAGTATCTACCATACAACAGAAGCTTCACTGGTGAGCAGAATATCATATATGAGCATGTATACTCATATATTGTTCTCACGTATTCAAAGAAATTAGGCCATTAGGGAATGGACTCCATTTTGCCTTCCAAACTGATCCTCTTCATCAATGTTATATTTAGATTAGAAAGCAGAACAGCTCTGATTCAGTTAGCAAGAAAACAAAGATAAATGAACTAGCTGTGCTGGTGAAAAAATATTAGGAATTTCTAGAGGACACACGAGGACAATGCCTCTCAAATCTAATATGAGCTTAAGTCAAATGATTTATTCCTGCAGGGAAATATTTACTGCTCACTTCACTTTGCCGAGACCCATCCCCAGTTCCAGGGTTTCTGAATGAGCTGGACAAGGGCCCTACCCTCGTGAAGCTTCTAATCTAGAATGTAAACATATAACCAAGTTAGAAAAATTTAGAACCTGGTCATCGCTGTGGCTGAAGTAAACAGAGTGATGAGACCTGGGTCCGGAGGTAGAGGAGAGTGTCTATTTCATGTAAAGGATGGCCGGGAAAGGCTTATCTGCACTGGGGACAGGCCCACGGACATGTAAGAGATGGAGAGAAGCCAGCAAGGAGAAAAAGCTTTTGCGTCAGAGACACCGAGAGCCAAAGAGGAGAAGGGTGATCCGGGAAGAGAGCAGAGGCTAAAGGGTGTGTAGTGTGTGAAGGAAAGAGTGAAAAAGAAGTTGGAGGAAAGAAAATCATGTCATAGAGTGTGATATGACCATGGTGAAGAGTTCAGATTTCATTCCAGTGAACAAAGGGCAATGAAAAGTAATCAAAGTACTTTATATTGAAACATGTCAGAGTCTTATTTATGCAGCTGTTCTTCCTTAAGAAAAGATCCCTCTAAGTACTGTGTGGGGAAAGGAAAGAGATTTGGTGCAAGGGAAAGAGCTAGGAGTTCATTGCAATAGTCCAGCTACATGAGGGTGGCTTAAAGTAGGGGCCTCAGGGGAGAGGAGAGATGGGGGCAGAGTCTCCCAATTCTTCTAGTATAGGCTTAAAGAACCTGGTGCAGAGATGAGGGAGAGTTGTTAATTTGGGGACATCTATTTGGATGGCTCTCCAAATGGATACGTCAAGTTGGCAGGTAGCTTGTCTGGAATTTAGGGTAAAAGTCAGTGCTGGTGATGGAAATTTAGAATGTGATCTAAAGACTGTATGAGTGGCCACGAGACTGGATGAAAGCCCCTAGGGAGAGAGAGAAGCTAAAAACAAGGAGGGGTCTGATCTGAGGGTGGAGGGCCAAGGGAGGGGATGTTATAGGTGGGAGATTCTAGTGCATGTTCATAGCTTCAGTAGAGAGGAGAAAGGGGTGATTCAGGAAAAAGAAAACGGCAGGAGGAGAGGAGAGGGGCAGGGAGCGCTCCAGGGTGCCGGACAGGAGCAGAAACTGCATGCATTATGTCAGGAGGGAGAACGAGCAAGTGGGCAGAAGCTGTGGACACCCGCCTACAACACTGTCTACCCACCCACAGAAGCCGTCCTAAGTGGGCAGGGTGACTCACAACAAGGCAGGATTGGATCTGTCCTGCCATGCCCTTGGGCACTGTACTTAATTTATCCTCCTGGGCTTCTAGGTCTTGGCTGTCTGTCATATGCCCTAGATGGGCTTGGATAATCTCCAAGACCCCTTTCCAGTTCTAAAGTGCTAGAGTTTTTGGATTCTCTCATCTGCCGAATTTCTTTCAGATTCTTATTCTTCTAGAATATCAGCTATCATTGAGTTTTGTTTTTTTTTTTTTTTTTTTGGAGCCAGACTCTTTATTACACATGGTGAGGTCATTTTTCAGTGTGTTTGTAAACAAGGGTCACAGTATCCTGTGTGGCCTCACAGCCTGTGCCAAGTATTGCCCCGTGGAGGACCGGAAACCCTCTTTTCCCAGTTGGCCTGACCAGGGCGCCCCGCTTGCTTTGGATAAGGACGTCGGTTGTTCCAGAATCTTACTCTGGAATTCCCTGAGCACACCTGTGTCCCCACATTCTGAAAGATCTGAGGAAGACGCCACTGTCCCTCTAGGGCCAGTGACAAGTGTGGTTTAAAGGCAAAGGTCGCTGGAAAGGACAACCTCCCGCCCGCCTGTGGAAACTGGTTCTGGTCAATCATGTGACCTCCTGACCCGTTGTCACTCAGGATAAAGGGGGGCGGGTGCTTGCGAATTGTCCAATCAGGGGCGCAGCAGGGGAAAGTGGGTGGGCCACGCTCTGCAAACTGCGTGGACGCTCGTGGCCTCGCTTTGCTTGGGATCTCGTCTACGTTTACTTGCCTCAGGTGTGTCCGCTGCAGCGTAAATACGTGCTGCAGGGGCCGCGGGAGTCTATGGGAAGACGCCGGAGGAGCCCAAAGCCGGGAAATGGTGAGTGTGCTGGGCCAGGTGTCCCAGGACAGGGAGGAGGGACAGTCTGAACCGGCCGTGGTGGGACGTGGGCCTCCCGGCGCGGTAAACTGAGGAGTTTGCGGACCCAAAATCGCAGGGGGCGCCGTTCAGACCTCATTCCCCCCGGCTGTCACAGTGGCGGGGCTGGGTCGGCAGCTGGGACCCCGGGCGTCCTGTCCCGTCACTGCAGGCGGTGACTTAAGCCTGGAGCCTCTCTGGGCAGCTCTGCGCCCACAGCCCCGCGACTCCTCTAGAATGTGTGGTGACCATGGGGAGGGTTATCAGGGGACAATCGTGATTCCGTCTCCGTGGTTCGTGCGTGAGAGGAACTGTGGTCTGTGGGGTCCCAGTCCCTCCTTTCTTCCCAGGGGGCACTCGTTTTCTCCTGAGTTTTCCAAATGTTTGGAGAGCAGGGTATCAAATCCAGAATACAGACTAATTTCCAGATTAGCCCTTCCTAAAACTGCCAATAAATCCCTAAATTTCCACATCCCTCCCTCATTCCCACAGCCAACTTTCCGTCTTCAGTTCAGAGCATCATTATAAACTCTTTGTTCTCCCTGGTGTATTTCAAACAAACCCAATATTTTAATTGTTTATCATTTTTCGTTGTTTAAAAATATTATTTATTTTTGGCTGTGTTGGGTCTTCATTGCTGCACGCGGGCTTTCTCTAGTTGCGGTGAGCAGGGGCTACTCTTCGTTGCGGCGCACGGGCTTCTCATTGCAGTGGCTTCTCGTTGCGGTGCATGGGCTCTAGGCGCATGGGCTTCAGTAGTTGTGGCTCACGGGCTCAGTAGTTGTCACTCGCCGGCTCTAGAGCACAGGCTCAGTAGTTGTGGCGTACGGGCTTAGTTGCTCCGCGGCATGTGGGATCTTCCCGGACCAGGGCTCGAACCCGTGTCCGCTGCATTGGCAGGAGGATTCTTAACCACTGCGCCACTAGGGAAGTACCTATCCTTTTTCTAAAGAGTCATGGGTGGCTCTTTTTAAAGGATTTATACTTGCTGTGGATATTTTCCATGAGAGGAAATCTGAGAATAACCACCAGGAACTGAAACCAACCACCTGGAACTGAAACCGTGTAACTCAGATTGGGACTTGAACCCACGGTCTTTTAACTGAGATCTCACACCTGGTCTCAGGACTTAATGAAGCTCAGGTCCTTGATGTCTCATTGCAGAAAGAATTCAGTGAGAGACAAAGCGATAGGTAAGAAGTGGACACACTCCACAGACAGAGTGTGGGCCATCTCAGAAGGGGAGAGTGGCCTATCATTGAGTTTTAAAAGACGCCTCATGAGTACAATAGGATTTATGTGCCCCGTTTCTCACTTCTTTTGTGAAGTATTTTTCCACCAGGATTTTCCAGAATTCTGAATAATTGTGTTTTTCTTTTCTTGATTGAAAGAAATTTTGTGAGCTACATAGAATTTGTTTTGCAATTTCATTGTTTGACTCTACTGTCAGTAAAAGAGTTAAATACTGAAAATCCCAATTTGATTTTTGTTACTAAGTATATTTAAACATGTTCTATTTAGTTATCCAAAAAAGAACTCATAAAAATACCTCCTGTAGTCTCATAAAAATATTGAATTTTAATTAAATATGGAATCTGGCTTCATGTCATGCATAAAGGGATAAAGCCACATCATAGAAAATTAAAGGGCCAATTTAGAAAAAAACTCTCATGAAGTATTTTTCTTAAAACTTCAGCTCTGAACTAAATATCACTTAATTCCTTTAGATAACCAAAGAACAATTAAACAGAAATTAAGAAAATTGTTTTTAGGAGTTTGCAGTTTAAAGAATCCATTACATGGATTTCACTGGTCTTCCCTTGGGTGTACACAGACTGTTTTAAATGTTATACCTTAACTGTTGACTCAACAAGTGGGTCCCTATTATCTACCAGGCTAGGTGCTAAGAATACAGAATGAGTATAGCTGGTCTCTGCTTTCTAGGTATTTACTCCTTTTCTGCTCCAACGAGGCAGCTGGGCAAATGGTTCATTTGGTTGGCTGTAGAGTGATTATCTGAGTCAAATTCCAGCTCCACCTTTTACTAGCTGCAAAATATTAGACAAGTTGTTCACTCATTCAGAGTTTTAATGTCTTCTTCTGCCAAAAAAAAAAAAAAAAAAAGAATAAGCATAGAACCTCAAAAGAATGTTCTGGCTGAAATATTTGGAATAATGATTAGGGTATGTTAAATATTTAGAATATGTTTGTGGAGATGTTTTGCTGTGTCAGCTTCGTTAGGCTCTAGCCCCCAGTGATTCAACCAAACACAAATCTAGGTGTTATGGTGAAGGTGTTTTGTAGGTGTGATTAAAGTCCATAATCAGTTGACTTTAAATAGGAGAGGTTATCCTAGATCATCTGGGTGGCTCTGATTCAATCAGTTGAAAGACCTTAAAACCCAGGCTGAGGTTTCCCTGAAAAGAAGAAATTCTGCCCACAGACAGCAGCTTCAGACTGGGCAGGAGAGACCCAGCCTGCCCTTCCTGATGGCCTGCCCTTCCTGATGGCCTGCCCTATGGATTAGTGCCCTTGTAAGAAGAGACACGTCCCTTATATGAGACAGAAAGAGAAAAAGAGTACTTACTTTCTCTTTCTCAGGAAAAGTGCTCTCACCAGAACCTGACCGTGCTGGAACTCCGATCTGGACTTCCAGCCTCCAGAGCTGTGAATAACTAATGTTTGTTGTCTAAGCCACCCGATCTATGATATTCTTATTATAGCAACCAGAAATAACAAAGGCGGCAGGCCACAAATTCTGCCTGGAGATCCTGTAGCTCCCTTCAATCCTGTCCTCCCTACAGCCTGGTTACTCAGCTATTCTGTGACCTGCCCATCAGGCTTCCAATATGTTCTTTTGTTATCTGCTGCCTACATTTATTGGGCTTGTTTTCTCTCCTTGTAACTAGAGAATTCTAAGTAATACTCTAGGATTTGGCCTTGAGTTCTCCTCTCTCCTCATTGCACATGACCTTCTGGGCATCCCACCCACTCCCATGGCTTCAGCCCACTCCTCGCTTTTATCTTCAGCCCAGAGCTGTCTCATGAGCTCTGTATCTGCACATGGAATTGCCTAACTGCCCTTCTGCTTCTTGGAGGACTCCCAGACACCCAGAACCCAACATGTCCCAAAATGAACTCCTGTACTTTCTACTCCTCAATTCTCTAATTCAGTGATTGACACCACCATCCACTGGGTCACTCAAGCCAAACACCTCCTCTTCCCCTTTCCCCTCAATGGACTAGCTTGATTCCCATTCTTAGTATCTCTTATATCCATTTACTTCTCCCGACCCCTTATTCTTGTCTCAGACCCTCAGGGTGGCCTGGGATACTGTGGTCATCCCCTGTGGTCATCCCCCAACTTTCATCCATTCTCATCTCCCTCTTCATCTATTTCCTACAATCATACATCCGAGTCTTGTTTCTAAAGCAATCTCCAATCAATTATCTCCCGTCTAAAATCTTTCTCTCCTGTGACCCATATAAAAAGGCAAACTCAGCACGGCAAACAAAGCCTCCCAGAGCTGACCTCTGCCTGATTTCTCCATCCCTCTTTCCTCATTGTAATCCCTAAACTCTGATCATGTTGTTCCAAGTGCACTTCACCTAAAATGTTACCCTATTCTCCACTGTTCCTCCAACCCATCTGCCCTTCGGCTGCTCCCTTTGCCTGGAATGCCCTCCCCCACCCGCCCCCAGCCATCTGCCTGGGAAACACCTACCCACCTCCTTATCAAAAGACTAGAAATACTTTTTAAATTATAAAAATAACACATTTTTGTTGCAAAAAAGTCAAAAAGTACAGAGAAGTAAAGAAATAAAGACTACCTAAAAACCCACCACCCAGCAATAAGCCTAGAATTGGGGTGGGTAAACATATTCTCCCATCCTAGCTTTTCAGCAAAGCCATTAGGGTAGAACCTTCAGGAGAGGGCCTGGGAACCAGCCTTCTAGAGGACCTGCATGGATGAGGGGACGTTAGGGAAGGAGGTGAGAATGATTTCATGTAAGGATCAGGTATTATGGACTCTCCCTTCTCCTACTCCACTTTTAACATTGTCACTGCACACTTGTGAGTATTTATATTCTGATCGATATCCTTCAATACCTTTTTCTCTGTAAGCACACACACACACACACCCCGTCTCACCAAAATACTGCTTGATAATCTGCTTTAAAAAAATTTTTTAAGTAGTTTCCAATTTTTCACTTGTTTCGTAAAACTACACTGTAGTGAATATCTTCACATACATTCTTTTGAGCATTTGTCTATTTCCTTTTTTTAATTAAAAATTTAAAAAATTTTCATACAGTTTTTAAAGGTTACTTTCCATTTACAGCTGTTACAAAATATTGGCTATATTCCCCGTGTTGTACAGTACATCCTTGAGCCTATGTTACACCCAATACTTTGTACCTCCCACTCCCCCACGCCGTATTGCCCCTCCCCCCCAGCTGGTAACCACTTGTTTGTTCTCTATATCAAAACAGATATAAGTTTTAAATGCCAAAGTAAAGCATGTTGCTTTATATAATATTTTCTTTCTTTTTTAAAAACTTTATTGGAGTATAGTTGATTTACAATGTGTTAGTTTCAGGTGTACAGCAGAGTGAATCAGTTATACATATACATATATTCATTCTTTTTCAGATTCTTTTTTCATATAGGTTACCACAGAATATTGAGTAGACTTCCCTGTGCTATACAGTAGGTCATTGTTGGTTATCTATCTTATGTACAGTAGTGTGTATATGTTAATCCCAAGCTCCTGATTTATCCCTCCCCCTGCCACGTTTCCTCTTTGATAACCATAAATTTGTTTTCTATATATGTAAGTCTATTTCTGTTTTGTAAATAAGTTCATTTGTATCATTTTTTAAAATTAGATTCCACATATAAGTGGTATCATATGATATTTGTCTTTCTCTTTCTGACTTATTTCACTTAGTATGATAATCTCTAGGTCCATCCATGTTGCTGCAAATGGCATTATTTCACTCTTTTTTATGGCTGAGTAGTATTCCATTGTATATATGTACCATATCTTCTTTATCCATTCGTCTGTCAATGGACATCTATTTCCTTAATTTAAATTTTCAGCAGTGGAATTTCCAGTCAAAGTGTACATGTGCTCATTTAAGAATTTTAAACTTATTTGCACACTGCCTTTAACAAACATTGAACCAATCCCACCTTCCTCCATAGTGTTAGAGTCCCTCTTCCCTCCTAGCCTATCTTTAATTGCCATTATCATTCTTTTTAATCTTTGCTAGTCCAATAGGATAAAAATGAATTTTTCGTGTTTTTTAACAGTTTTTAAAAACAGTTTTATTGAGATGGAATTGCATACAATAAACCGCACTTAAGAGTATATAATTTGATAAGTTTTGGCATATATATACACTCATGAAATCATCACCACAGTCAAGATAATGAACATCTCTATCACCCCTTAGTTTCCTTATGTCCCTTTGTAATCCCTCCCCTTCACCTCTTCTTACTTCCTCCATCTCTAGGCAACCACTGATCTGCCTCCTGTTGCTATAGATTAGTTTGTGTTCACTAGAAATTTATATAAATGGAATCAGATTATAGAAGCCATGCATTCTCATTGTAATAAAACACCAACACACAGGCTGTTATGAGCTTGATTGTGTTATCCCTCCCAAATATAGTTGAAGCCCTAACCGCTGTACCCCGTGAATGTGACCTTATTTAGAAACAGGGCCTTCGCAGATGTAATCAGTTAAGACGCAGTCATACTGGATTAGGGAGGGCCCTAAATGCAATGACTGGTATCTTTACAAAGAGAAAGAAATTTGAAGACACAGACACACACAGGGGAGAAAGAGGCAGAGACTGGAATGATGGATCTGTAAACCAAGAAATGCCAAGGATTGGCAGCGACCACCAGAAGCCAGAAGAGACAAGAAAGGATCCTCCACTAGAGGCTTCAGACAGAGCATGGCCCAGCTGACTCCTGGATTTCAGACTTCTAGCCTCCAGAACTAGGAGATAAGACATTTTAAGCCACTCCTTGGTGGTCGTTTTAAAACACCCAGTTTGTTGTTACTTTGTTAAGACAGCCCTAGGAAATGAATACACAGACCTGAAGAAATCATCACATTGACAGTGTGATGAATATCCTTCAAGAAGGCCCCTGAATCTCGTTTAAGATCAGCCCATGCACTGACCCCTCCATGAAGCCTCCTCTATGCGTCCATTGGACAGTGGTAGGAAGCACAGAGAATGGGGAGGCCAGCTCTGTCTGCAGGGGCAGCCTGTGTTGTTGTGGCCAGAAGGTGGTGCTGATTCTCCAGTGGCCGTGGGGAGGCGGGGTGGGGGGGTGGGGGTGGGTGGGTGTGGGGTGGGGTGCGGGGGAGGTGGCACCGAGTTGGAACCAGAGTCCTGGGAGGTTGCCGGCTGGCTCCTCTCCCTCCGCCCCTCCCTGACTGCCACCACCACACCTCTTGCGCAGCTGCCAAGCTCCCCTCCCTTAGGAGGGAAAGATATTTGGAAACCTAGATCCTGCCTCTTCCCCTGGAGCCTTTGCTGACTCACTGTGCTCAGGGGTGTCTCCCTGAGCAAACCTCCCCAAGCACACGTTCACAGTCGTCCTGGCTGGGTCCGGGAATCCTGCTTCAGTGGCACAAACTCTGAGCTGCATGGCTTTGCCCTCTTCTCCTTTAGAGCTTCCCTCCCGACCCCAGGGTGCAGGAACGCCCCTCTCCGCCAGTTCCTCTCACAGAAAGAAGGGTGCCTCATTCAGGGTGCAGACCCCACCAACTTGCGAGAACATTTATTAAGCAAGCCCCTCCCTCCTAAGAAATGGGGAGGGCAGAACATAGGGGGGTCAGACTTCAAAAGGAGAGAAGGCGGTTGTGTGGGTAGATGCTTTAGGAGGGAAAGGAACTAGGGAGAACTTGGGCCAGTGTCCCTCCATGTTTCATTACGAAACATACAGATGTCGTGTCCAAAAGTGAGGAGAACAGTAAGTGAGGGTGAAGCGCTTTTGCAGAAAAGGGGGAATGCGGAGGGAGAGGCCTTGTATTATAAGAGTTAAGAAAAAAAAGAGAGAGATGAGGATATATCAGTGGACGAGTAGAAAAAAATCCCTGCCTTTGGGAAATATTCTAGTTGGGGAGGGAAACTAAAAATAAAGAGTAAGCATAATTGATTGGTAAGAACGGAACACTAGAAGGTGATGCGCGCTATGGAAATAGATCAGGATAAAGGATATCAGACGTGTGGGGTGGGGAGCTGTGACTTCACGTCAGAAGCCTTCTTGGTCCTCGAAGACTTGAAGGAAGTGACGGAGTTGTCCGTATTGCTGTTGGGGGCGGGTGTTGGTGGAGGGGTCAGGACCAGCGATCCCACACAGAGAGCAGCGTCAGCTGCCTGGCATATAATGTCTCCCTTAGAATACGTGGGACGCTGGAACAGGAGAAGAGACAAAAAGGAGATGGTTTGGGCAAGATGGTGCAGGGCAGGTGAGGCAGAGGGATCACGGGGGAGGAAATTGAAGGAATTAAAGTGTGGTTCAGGAAACCGCTGATAGGGAGTGATCCTATGTTCCAGATACCCAAGGAGGGTGGAAGGAACTGGGAGGTCTTGTCGAAAAGGAAAGGAGACTTAGTGGGAGTTGTTGGAGTGGGAGAGGTAGGGAGAGTCTGTGGGTAAGCAGCGGGTATCTGGGTTAGAATCTGAGACGCCACGGGTAGAGTAGATCAAAGTGATGACAAAACCAAGACTTGAGCTTTGGGAGTGAACTAAAGATGGCCTGGTGTGGGCAGACATCTGGGGCATCCCCGGGTCAACCGTGTTACCCCTGTGCTCTTCTGAAAGGGTGGCCGGATTATACAGAGCAGTGTAGAAAATTTCTCTCCTACTTTTGCCAATAGAATATTTTCTATACTTTGCACCATAGGATTCTTTGTTCTCCCTGAAGAAGTTAGGGATGCCTGCTAGCTGAATGTCTGCTAGCAAATTTTATAGGATGAACAAATTTGCACTTACAAATGGTAGGAGCCTTAAATTCCCCACCAATCCACCCGTTTCTCTTATAAGAGCTGGCCTATTTTGTTCTCTTCTAAGAGGACGAGGCCTGTGTTTACGTAAATCTGTGTTTACGTAAATCTCGGCAGTGTAGGGGTGTTGGGCTTGAAGCCACAGACAGACAGACAGGTGGTGCAGGAGGTTGGGAGCTGGCAGCCTCCACATCTCTCCCGCCAACTCCTGACTTGAAGGAAGCGTTGCTGGAAGTGGCAAAGTGGAGGGTGGAAATCTCAACCAAGACCTCTGTGGAGGGAGACGTGAATCTAGTTTCCTTCATCTGGGAGTGGCTTCCCTATTGCAAGTCTCCTTATCTTTCTCTACCGTAATGCTGGCCTCTCCTCTGCTCTCTTGTGAAAGAGGAGTCATTGTTGGGAGGTGGTGATGCAGGCAACTGGATGGAAGGGAAATGAGAAGTGATGACTCAGTCACTCGTTGACTACTTCAACAAACATATATGTATATTTTAACTTTTATTTATATTTATTTCTGGCTGTGTGGGGTCTTTGTTGCTGCGCGCGGCTTTCTCTAGTTGCGGCGAGCGGGGGCTACTCCTCGTCACGGTGCGCGGGCTTCTCTTTGTAGTGGCTTCTCTTGCTGTGGAGCACGGGCTCTAGGCACATGGGCTTCAGTAGTTGTAGCACGTGAGCTCAGTAGATGTGGCTTGCAGGCTCCAAAGCACAGGCTCAGTAGTTGTGGCGCACAGACTTAGCTGCTCTGCGGCATGTGGGATCTTCCTGGACCAGGGCTCGAACCCGTGTCCCCTGCATCGGCAAGGAGATTCTTAACCACTGCACCACCAGAGAAGCCCAACAAACATATTGAATGTTTCATAGGAACGTGGAGATGTTGCAGGTGTGGGCGACACATTCGTGAACACAACAGAGGCCCAGCTCTTTGAGAATTACCTTCCTTTAAGGAGAAACAGAAAATACATAAAGGTGGTAGTGATGCTGAAACTTGGCCTCTGTGCACCAATGCTGAATTGAATCTTGGAGACAGAATTTTGGGTGAAGTAGAAAAGAATAGCTTTATTGCTTTGCCAGGCAAAGGGGAACACAAAGGGCTCATGCCTTCAAAACTGTGTGTCCCAACCCACGGAGATTTGGTCAGCAGATTTATAGCAACGGTTCAAGGGAGGGTTGCTGATAAGGATCAGGGTGTGTGCAGGACCTGCATTCCTTTAATCTGGTCTCAGGTGGTCTTCTGATGAGCTTCTGTGGTTCTCGAGGTTATCAAACTGTGACCTTCTCTCTGGAATGAGAATGCTTCATCAAGTAATTAATATTGTCCATTTGTTGGGGGTTATAAATGACATTAGCTTGGCTTATAAGTACCCCTGAGAAGACATCCTTCATTAGCAGGATGGGCTACAGAATTTGCAGTGGGGTCCTGTGCAAAGTGAAAATACAGGGCACATGAAAAAATTATCAACTTCATTAATTATTAGAGAAATGCAAATCAAAACTACAATGAGGTATCACCTACACCAGTCAGAATGGTCATCATCAAAAAGTCTACAAATAATAAATGCTGGAGAGGGTGTGGAGAAAAGGGAACCCTCTTGCACTGTTGGTAGGAATGTAAATTGGTACAACCACTATGGAGAACAGTATGGAGGTTCCTTAAAAAACTAAAAATAGAGCTACCATGATCCAGCAATCCCACTACTGGGCATATATCCAGACAAAACCATAATTCGAAAAGATACAGGGCTTCCCTGGTGGTGCAGTGGTTAAGAGTCCACTTGCCAGTGCGGGGGACACAGGTTCAAGCCCTGGTTTGGGAAGTTCTCACATGCCTCGGAGCGGCTGGGTCTGTGCACCACAACTACTGAAGCCCGTGCACCTGGAGCCCGTGCTCCGCAACAAGAGAAGCCACTGCAATGAGAGGCCCGCGCACCACAACGAAGAATAGCCCCTGCTCACCACACCTACAGAAAGCCTGCGCGCAGCAACAGAGACCCAACGCAGCCAAAAATAAATAAATTTATAAAAAAAAGAGAAAAGTAAAGATACATGCGTCCCAATGTTCATTTCAGTGCTATTTCCAATAGCCAAGGCATGGAAACAACCTAAAGATGTGGTATGTGTTTTTATATATATATATATATATATATATATATATAATGGAATATTCCTCAGCCATAAAGAAGAATGAAATAATGCCATTTCCAGCAACATGAATGGACCCAGAGATTATTATACTAAGTGAAGTAAGTCAGACAGAGACAAATATCATATGGCATCGCTTATATGTGGAATCTTAAAAAAATGATATAAATGAACTTATTTAGATCCACAGGCATAGAAAACAAACTTATGGTTACCAAAGGGGAAAAGGTGGAGGGATAAATTAGGAATTTGGGATTAACATTTATATACCACTATATATATTAATCAATAACCAGTAAAGACAGCACAGGGAACTATACTCAATATTTTATAATAACCTGTAAGGGAAAAGAATCTGAAAAAGAATATATGTGTATATATATATATATATATATATATATATATATAAAACTGTGCTGTACACCTGAAACTAACACAACATTGTAAATCAACTATACTTAAATTTAAAAAAATAAAATGGAAAATACAGGGCTTCCTGTTAAAAAAAGCAAGAATTTCAAGATGGTGACCACAGAGCATTACACCAGCCAAGGCCAAGTTGCACACCCATGAAGCCAGCCCCTTTCATCAGAGAGTGCCTCAACTCTATTTTTCTCTAAGGAAAGCCAAAGGCCTCTCAGTGCCTGTGGACTGAGTCAAACCAAGTGGAGTTGGTGGCACAATTTAATCATGCACCAGAATCACAGCCCACCACGCCGTCCTGTTGTATCTCAGAGACTTTGCTCTCTGGCTCCTATAAATACCATAAGAAGTGCCTTACTTTTTTGTATGGTCTTGAATAAAATTAGAGCCTTCTAAATATATATGCTAAGCTGATAGAAAGAAAAAAGTAAGGAAATGAGGCCATCATTTCCTTGAGAAGAAAATCTACATGTACTCAGGATGGACAGTTACACAGTCCCCACCATTTGGATGGTATCTGATCTGTTTGAAAATGCTCCAAAAACCAGAGTCCTGAGAGATGAGTGATATTTCAGAGGAAACAAAAGTTAAAACTTCACCGTTGGTGGGATTACTAGAATTGGACACCTGGTCACCTCAGCTTCCGGTCCTGCATTTTAAACTAATTTGCAAGGCAAATAAAATCTGGAAATGATCTCCGTCTCTCTACTTGGGTTCATGTGAAAGGTATTAATTTAAGAGTTATCTTTCTTTTGGATAGAGAAGAGTTGACAGTTGACCTTAGTTTTCTTTTGAATATGAAATACAATTCCGTAATTGATATTGAGCAGGTCCCTGTGGGGCTCCTGGGCACAAAAGCCTTTCTGTGTCTCCCATTTCTTGATTACAGGAAATAGGCTTCATTCAGCCTCCATGACCTTTCCTGAGTTACAATGGACAGGTTCAAGCAGTTGTTAATTAGGGAAAGGATTCCAGACCAGGGAGAAACAAACAGTCAAGAGAAACAATAGTGCAGCCTTGGGGCAGGGTCCTGGTTCCCCATCAAGGGATACACACAACAATATCTTTGAGCTGTTTTGCAGATACTGAAACCCCCAGCAGGTGGGAGAAGTTAACAGTACCCTGCCCGCTAGTATGTAGACCCCAGACCGGTTGGAACCTGAAGGTTGACTATGCTGACTCCCACTTACCTCACCACCCACCAATCAGAAGAATGTCCACGAGTTGACCACACCCCCCGTGAACCAGTACTATAAAACTCCTCACTACCCCCTCCAGGTCAGGACACACAGTGTTGAGGGCATCAGCCCACTGTGGCCACCTTTGCCTGGCAAAGCAATAAAGCTATTCTTTTCTACTTCACCCAAAACTCTGTTTCTGAGATTTAATTCGGTGTCAGGATACAGAGGCTGGATTAGGCTTCATAATATCAAGCATTTTGTGTATTTTTATGTCTGTGTAGTGTCTCGTTTGAAATGTGAGTGCCTTGAGATGTTGGCCTAGGTTGATCTTTTTCTTTCTTTCCTCCCATCCTTCCTCCCTCCCTCCTTCCTTAACTTCCTTCTTTCTTTCTTCCTCTCTGCTTCCTTTCTTCCTGTCTTCTTCCTCCCCTTTCCTTCCTTCACTCTACTTGTTTTAAGAATGCCTAGCAAAAAAACCCCAAAAAAACCAAAAACCTAGCATATGCTTTGCATATAAATGTGTTTAGCATGTCGCTTTGGGTGTACAGTCATGGTTCTTATCTAGGGAAGCTTTTGCCCCCAGAGGCCATTTGGCAATGTCTGGAGACATTTTTCATTGTCACAGTTGGCAGGGGTGGGGAATGCTACTGACATCTAGTGGGTAAAGCCCACTACATCGTACATCCTACAATGCTCAGGACAGCCCTCCCACCACCAAAAATGATCTGGCTCCAAATGTCAGTAGTTCCTGAGATGGAGAAACCCTACTGTAGAGGAAGAGGAGGAAACATGGAAGCAACAATCAAGATCTGTCTCTCCGATTAAGAAGAGAAAAAAATCCCTGGCATCTGTTCAGCATCTGTTCTGGGACCTGTTCAAATCAGAAGAGCCATGATGGAGTAGAGGGGGTGTTCCTGCGTCTGGGAGTCCCAGGGTGTCTAGCCTCAGGTGTCAGGAAAACACAGTGGAAGAAGAAAATCAGCTGGTGGAGTTTCAAAGGCAGAAAATCGTCATAAATGTGTACAGGTTTCACATATGTTTTGGATCACAGGAGGTTTACTTCCTCCTGTCTGCTCTGGGTGAGACTGGACATGCTCACTGAGGCAATGCCCTGGCTTGAGTTCCAGCTGACATTCTGAATGGAGAGACTGTATTTGTGCATGAGTCATGGTGAGAAGCAGGACTGCAGACTCAATATCCTACAGAAAGAGGAGACATAAATATAAATTATTAATGATGGTATCATGGTTAAAGAAACAAACTTCTGGGCATGTAAACAGTAACTAAACCTTCACTGTTCTCAATCACTATTTATTAGTCTTCTTATTTAACACTATTTTTTATTTGTGCCCGAAAGAAAAAAGAAAAGGGAAGGAGGAGGAGAAAGGAAAAGACGATAAAAGAAAAACTTCACAATGACATGGATTGTTGTAAATACACAAGATGATTTATCCAAGCACCTGGTTCCCTGATGGTTAGTTTTATTAATCTCTTCTAAATGTACTCTCCTGTGTAATTATTTTGATGAAATTAAAGATGTAAATTAAGATAAATATAAAATTAGGATTAAACTACTGCATCTACTAATAATCTCATTTTAAAATTTGACATACATTTGCCCTCCATAAGGGTTGTCCCAGTTTAAAACCCTGTCTGCCAGGAATGCAAGAATCTGCTTCTCTGCTCGTCACAAAACTGAATTTTATTATCAAACTTAAAAATTTTTCCAACATGACTTTACAAGTAATAGCTCGTATTGTTTTCACTTGCATGTTTTTTTCTCTTCAAATATTCAGATATTGGCCATTTGCCTTTCTTCTTTTATGAATTACCTGCTGATGTCTTTCGCCCACTTTTTCTGGTGTTATCATTCCCATTTGAAAGAGCTGTTTGTATAGAAGGGATTGTATTTTTTCCCCCTTTTGTAAGTATCTTTTTTCTCATGTTGCAGATTTTTAATGGTATTCTAGATGTGAATAGCATTTGTATATTTTTTTCTTTTTTTTTTTTGCGTTATGGGGGACTCTCACTGTGTGGCCTCTCCCGCTGCGGAGCACAGGCTCCGGACACGCAGGCCCAGCGGCCATGGCCCACAGGCCCAGCCGCTCCGCGGCATGCAGGATCCTCCCTGACCGGGGCACGAACCCGCGTCCCCTGCATCGGCAGGCGGACTCTCAACCACTGTGCCACCAGGGAAGCCCCCAACGTTTGTGTATTATTATGTGTAAAATTTCCATACCTTTTGCCTTCCTATGTGTTTATCAATAACATGTAAGAAAATATAATGAAAAACTGGTCAATTTATCACTTATTTGTTTATTAATTCATTCATTTATTCAAGAAGTAGAAATCAAGTGCTTTCTGTGAGTCAGAGGCTGTGTTCGGTGCTGAGAATGTAATGATGAGCACAACCAACTATATCCTCCCCTCATGGAGCTTAAACTCCATCAACAAAACCACCAACACCACAACCACAATAATAACAAAATAAAACAGAACAAAATTCTCAGGAATAGTTGTAGAATAAAATGTGCAGGATCATTTTAAAGAAAACGCTAAAATTTAGCTGAAGTACACAAAGAAAGACCGAATAAATGAAGATATGCTATATTCCTGGATGGGGATAGTTACCTTATAAAGATGTTAATTCTAATTAACTATAATTTAAAAGTTAATAAGAATAAATAGGTAAAATATCTAAGAAAAATTTTATAGAAAATGATAATAGCGGATTTGACCTATATGATATTAAAGCAGATTATACTTTCTCAGTATTTAAAATAATTGGGAAAACAATGATTAAATAAATGGTATTAGGTCAACTGATTAATTATGGTGGGGAAAGCCTAAAATTTTACATTATATTTATAAAATATAAAAATATTACATTTTACACCAAATTAAATTCTAGAAAGATTTAAGATTTTTTACAAATATTGAAATTATAAGATTACTGGAAGAAAATATAGAGTACAATATCAAAGACAGAAAGAACGAAATCTACTATGCAAAAATCTGCATAAAACTGCAAAAGATTTTTGTAACAACAATATCGAATTCAAAGAGGTTTTAAGTACAAAACGTGTGTGTGTGTCTGTGTGTGTGTCTGTGTCCATATGTGTCTGTGTGCAGAGGGGTGGAACAGAAATTTGCACTATCCCCAATACGTAAAGTACTCTTCATATCTTCAAGAAAAAGGACAAACTTTTTATAGAAAAATGGGCAAATGACATGAATAGAGTTCAATAAAAAGAAATACAAATCAGCAATACATATACATTTAAATATTAAGCTTTGGTAGTAATGAAAGAAATACAAACAGTCCAGCAAAGACTAAAAACCAGCATTGAAGAGCGTGTGAGAAATGTACACTCATGTCCACCACTGATGAGACTCAATTAGGATTGTATTTTGAGGGACTCTCCCAAGGCTGCAATCACAGGGTTGGCTGAGGGTGGAGTCATCTCAAGGCTCCATGGGGGAGTGTCCACCTCCCTGCTGGTAATCCGTTCTTTCTGGTTGTTAGTCAGAGATGTCAATCTAGGCCACATTCAAGTCCACACATTTGAGGACATAAGAACCAGAAGTGAAGATTATTGGGGCCCATCTTGGAGGCTGCTCACCCCAGGAGACAGTTTGGCAATATGGGTCAAAAGTGTAAAAACAATGTACATTCCATTGACACATCAGTTCTAATTCTCATTAAGGAAATAATTGAACAAATGCACAGAGAAAGGAATGCAGGAAAGTTCTTTATGGAATGTCATATAATAGAATAAAAATGGGAACAACCAAATGTCAGTAGTCTTGTTTATATAAATTAGGTTATAGCTTCATAACAGTAGGATGCAGCAATTAAACTTATGTGGATACATAAATAGTAATATAGGAAGATGTTATTGAAATATGACTGAATTAAAAATCAAATTTAAAAAAATCCTTAAAATGTTAAATATATACACAGGAAAAAGTCTGGAATGACAGACTCCAAAATACTGACAATGATTATTTCTTTGAAACAATGGGAATATACATGATCTAAATTATTTTTTATTCTGGCCAATTCATATGACTTACATTTTCTACAGTGGAGATATAATATTTTACAGCAAATATAAGCCAATACTTGTAATGAAAAGTAAGAAAACGAAATTTCCTTGCTAATATTTGTACTGTACATTTGCACTGTGTCTTAGCTCAGGCTGCTATAACAAAAACACCATAGACTTGGTGGCTTAAACAACAGACATTTATTTCTCACAGTTTTGGACTCTGGGCAGTCCAATGTGCTGGCAGATTCAGTGTCTGGTGAGAACCTTCTCCCTGGTTCATAGTCTTTTTGCCATGTCTTCACATGGTGGAAGACTGAAGGGGCTCTCTGGGATCCGTTCTCTAAGGGCACTAATCTCATTCATGTGGGCTTCACCCTCATGACCTAATCACCTTCTAAAGGCCCCGCCTTCATACACCATCATGTTGGGGATTAGGGTCCAACATATGAATTCAGGGGGACACAAGCAAGCGTTCAGTCCACAGCAGACTGCTTATGCTTTCAACAACACTAGGGAGTCCCCCCTTCTCACTGTCAGCCCCCATTTTCCTGAGGTCTTCCCCAGCCACCTGAACACTGTAATATCCTTTAAGAACCAGACTCAGACTCAAACCATTCTTTCTCTCTCTGGAGAAGATTCTACATAAGCCTCTTCCAGGGTATTCATCACAGCAAACCTGCCCCAGCTGCACATCCTAGTGAAGGGGGTTGTCATTGTTTTCTAGGTATAGACCAATAGCTTATAGGTAACTAGCATGCATGGAAGGCCGCAGTGGCATGTGGAATGCTGCTCTCCAGAGCCTTCCTTGGACTCCTCAGATATTCATTCGGTGTTGACACTCTCCTGTCCTGTCAAGATGAGTCTGCAAGTAAGAGTAGTAATTTTTCATTTTTACCATTCCTTTGAAATCTTAAACACATTATTTTTGTTTGGGAACGCAGAGCTCTTATGTTCTGTTAACAAATGAGAATTAAAATACACTACATTAAGTTGTGCTGTTAGGACCTCATTTCCATGAGGTTGTTTCTGCTGAAACATTTAATTGGGTATGGTTTATGCATTGACAATAATCAATATATTCATTCTTCAGGGAGCTGAGAATCACATCCCTGTGTTTGAAGGAATCATTTATATGTATGTTATGGGTTCATTAAATAAAACAAGTGAAACCCATAGGTGCACAATATTACCAAAATACTTCACAGAATGCATTGTGATCCCTTTATTAGCTGATGTAGTAATTAAATTCATGCGCTCTAAAGCAATACAGAAAGCTGTTTTATTCCTTTCTGAATGAAATTCATTCTTTTCAGGTTTAGAAATTAGAACTGGAGAATGCCAGTATCTAAGGCAAAGTGTTTTCAAAATTAATCCCAAGGAGGAGAATTCTTAATATGGCAGCTCGTGGGACATGTGATGATATTCCCTGCCAGGCCTTTCTTAAGCCCCAGCCCCCATCTCTTTTATCTGATTCTGAAACGGCCTCAGACATAATTGGGTTTCCTAAGACCTGTTTCTCTCCCTGGACATGATTGTGAACAAAGAGTGCCAAACTGGGAAAATAATTAATTTTAATGAGAGAGACACTGGGGAAGTGTGAGTGGTTTCCTCTGTTTTCTTTGATCTAAAATAATGAATGTTCATGCAGCAAATAGAGCAGAAAGATTACAAACATCTAGTCCTAAACAGAGGTGTCACTTTTATACAATCTAATGAAACCTCCTTCAACAAACCGTGTTCACAACTGAGTCTGCTCAAGCGTGACAGAACGTCCTGGGGCTCTGGGTTTTTAATCTTAGTTTGTGCTAAGTTGTACAAAATAGGCTCCATCAAAGATACATGGAGGGTGTGCCCGGTTATTTCTGTCTCGTCAGGTTATGGGTGTAGGATATTCTCCTTTAGGAGTTTAGAACCTTCTTTTTACAAATGTTTTCAGCTTCGTTTGAAGACTATCTTACCTGCCCTTTCTTCTGTCATATGAAAGGACTGTGAGCTCCCTAAGGTGGAGACAGCACCATGCTTGTCACTGAACTGCTGCACCTGTAACAGCACTGGTGCACGTGGACTCAGGAAACCTTTGGTGAAATGAATGAGTGAATAAATCACTGATGAGCCCACCACTGAAATGTAGCTACTGTCTACATTTTGCTTTCTAGCTTTCCAGTCTTTTATAAGGATGAATATTTGTACTTGGGGGAGGCCATTCAAGAGGGGTAAACAACCCTGTCATCTTAGTGGCTCAAAATTTGTTTCTTGGTAAAAAAGCCACTGTGGGCCCAGTGGCTCTCCAGAGCAGCTACCCTCCAAGCAGTGATTCAGGGACCCAGGATGCTTATGAAACCAAGCAGGACCCTCTGGGCCCTTCCTGGTGACAGACCCCCTCTCCCCAGCCTGTGTCCTGTGCCTCTTGTTTGTAGAAAAGCTTTAGCCTCCTAGGCCTTCCCTGAGTTCCAAAAAGAAAAATTTAATCAGAGAAGTAAAAAGAATACAGAAACAAAAGAAAACAGTCAAGCAAGATAAAATAATAATAGTTTAACCATAAAACAAAGTCAAGGACCTTTAGCTCCTCTCAAGAGCCATAGATAATATCCTGAGGCATATCCCTGAGTTGTTTTGCAGATCCCAAAACCCCTGCCAGGTGGAAGAAGTTAACTGCATGCTGACCACAAGCACATAGACCCCAGAACAGTTAGAATCAGAAGGTTGATGGTTGAGATTCCCAAAACATCACGCTGTTACCTCACCACCAACCAATCAGAAGAATGTCCAAATCTGATCAAGCATCCTACAACCCTCACCCCTACTTTTGCCTTTAAACACTCTTCCCTGAAAGGGTCTTTTGAGCATGAGCTGCCTGTACTCCTTGCTTGGTGCCTCTGATAAGCTCTGTACTTCCCTTCACCATACCCCATGTCAGTAGATTGGCTTTGCTGTGCACTGGGAGAGCGGACCCAAGTTTGGTTTGGTAACGCTTCCATCCTGTGCACTGTCACTTCTACACGTGACTTCCATGGTTTCTGCCAAAGGGGATGAGGGAGATGGAGGAGGGAGAACACACTCCCTCCCGTTCCATCATTGGCGGCCCGAATGCCCCCATCCCCCAGCTCCGACTGTCAGAGAGACGGGAAACACAGGCAGGCAGTACAGAATATTCTGACAGTGAATGTGCCTCTGCAATGTAGCTTCTGTGCAGAACTCAGTCATCTGGCTGTGCCAGATCATATTTTAACTCGTTATTGTTGGACATGATGGTCATTTTCAATTTTTGCATATCATAAATCTGTTCAAGAGGGAAAACCCCAATAATTTATGCACATTTCTGCTTGTTTCAGGATAATTTGTTAGAAACAATTACCTTCCCCAAAGGAGGCCTTCTGACTTTGACAGTAGTAATCCTCAATTGGGGGGTGATTTTGCATCCCCCTACCCCACGTGGGGGATATTTGGAAATGAATGGAAACATCTTTGGTTGTCACAACTGGGGAAGTGGGGTGGGCAGTATAGGTGCTACTGGCATCCAGCGAGTAGAGGCCAGAGATGCTGCTAAACGTCCTACCTTGCACGGGACAGTCCTGCGTGATGAATAATTACCAGCCCCAAATGTCAGCATGCCTCAGGTTGAGAAACCTTGTCTTAAACTACAAACATGTCCCTGTATGAACGACACAAGCCTTTGTAGTGCGTACATATTTTCTACCTCCTCATAGTAGTAATTTTTAACATTTTCATGATACTTCACAGTTTCCAAAGGGCTTTCATACATTTCATTTTTCTCCTTCCCAAAGCCTTGAAGGTGGGCCAGAGAAAATAGTCTTCAGTTAACACCACTTTGGCCTGCGAATACTAAGAATCGGAGTGGTTAAGGGATTCCTCTCTACTCCCATAAATGCTGAGGTCTGAACCCAGTTTTCTGGCTCCTAGTTCAGCGTGTATCCCACAATGCACTGCAGCTTGTCCTGGGCCAGCGGGGTTCCTCAGGTCCCCTGTGTGTCCGAAAGGTGAGAGTCACCTTGATTAGAGAGAGAGAGGGAGACAGAGAGAGAGACAGAGAGAGACCCTCGGCCCCTAGGGACAGAGTCAGGGTTGGGACGTAGATCAAAGGAAAGAAAAAAGCAATAGAAACAGGAGAAGAAAGGCCACCCTATTGAAAAATACCATTTGGGCACAGCTGTCTCCTTAGAAATTGGGTTCAGGGAATGTCTTGAATTTCAGGAGATAGTATTTCCTTCAAAGCCAAGGAGGAAGAGGAAAGAAAGAGAGGTGTGTTTGAGATGTGCACTCTCATGTAAAAACAGGTTAGCAGATAACTCTGGCGAGGATTTCCCAGACTGGGGGCCTGCCCTGCTGATTTTAAGTGGAGGTGGCTGGGACTTGGGGGTCGCGGTAGGAGGGCAACAAAGAAGGTCGAGTGATTCTGACCCCTAGTCTGTTAGTGGCACCTGGAACTCATTTACAGT
Organism: Tursiops truncatus; assembly: GCF_011762595.2. NCBI lineage: Eukaryota > Metazoa > Chordata > Mammalia > Artiodactyla > Delphinidae > Tursiops > Tursiops truncatus. Next base: position 15,081,447 of record NC_047045.1, read on the forward strand.
TGCTTCCTAAAGCAGTATTTCATTGAACGAAAGCTTCTTAAAACATTTGGTTTAGAAATCAATGCTCACATAACCCTTTACCGTCCTTTTCAGTTTTGTACGACATGTTGGTAGGCTGTCTCTGAACTTGCTAACAGTAAAACTTAAAATCCAATCATCTCACTGGCCTAGAAACTCATTTGCACTTTAACCTAGATAAAATCCAACCAAATGCTACCTTTTATGAATGACTGCTCAAATAGTTTTAATTCCGTGGGGGAAACTGTATTGCAGATATTCATTTTTTGTACAAATGGATTCAATTTATCATTCTTACTTTATTTTATTTGTTTCATTTATATTAAATATTAAGAATGTAACAATATTTGAGGGGAATTTAAGTATTTCTTTTTACCCTTACCTTCTCTTTATGGCAAGCAGTCTTGATTTTCCACACAGAGAAGTAATATATTCTTTTAAAAATTATTTTTACAATAAAATTAAGAAAAACAGGGTCAATTGGAAGAAAACTACTTAATAGTGTAGATGACACACAGACGTGGTGAAAATTCATGACGTTGGAGTTCGAATGAACACTGTTGAGAAACACTGATTTAGCACCCCAAGAGCCAAGTCTTAGAGTCCTCAGAGCTGGATGTGTACATTCCACTCACAGAAGGTGGTTCTCAACCACGGCTGCACATTAGGACTACCCGGGAACTTCCAAAAAACAGTGATGCCTAGACTCCACTTCAGACCAATTAAATCAGAATCTCTGAGTGTGGGACCCAGGAAAGGATATTTTTAAAAATTTATTTATTTTATTTATTTATTTGGCTGTGCCAGCTCTTAGTTGCAGCATGCGGGATATAGTCTCCTGACCAGGGATCTAGTTCTCTGACCAGGGATCGAACCTGGGCCCCCAGCATTGGGGGCATGGAGTCTTAGCCACTGGACTACCAGGGAAGTCCCAGGGATGGATATTTTTAAAGATCCCTTTCCAATGTGTGGCCAGAGCTAGGAACCACTGATACAAGATCTCCTGCCTTCTCTTCACGATGAGTTCCAAGATGAACTTTTGAAACGTACATTCTAAGTCAAGCGTACCACTTAGCTAATAGGCCAGGTGAAGAGGGAACTCAGTTTCTGTACGCTTGATTTTGAGAACCGTGCTCAGTTTGACACCTTGCTCTGGGCCGCCCCAATCCCCCACACTGACACTCTTCTCAGGTCCAGCTGTCCCCTCCCCACGAGGATGTCCTCCTCGTCCCACTCAGGCTCTGTGATCTCGCAGGAGGCTGGAATGTTGAACAGTGGCAGTAATAAGAACAAGGTTCTATTTACTGAGGTTCTTATTATATACTATCTTTTGTTGCAATGAATATTATTATACACACATTTTGCACATGTGAAAGTATATATCTATAGGACAAAAATCAACATATGTAACTTACAAAGCTGGGATTCCTATATGCATTCTTTAGCTTTTTACTTGGAAACAATCTTAAATTCACAGAAAAGTTGCAGGAACAGTGCAAAGGATTTTTTTTTTCTTGAACCATATACAAGTAAGTTGCTGACAGGATGCCCCAGTTCCCCCAGATAATTTACTATGTATTTCCTACAAAGAAGGACATTCTCTTGTACAGCCGTAAACTTCAAAATTCAGGAAGTTAGCATACACCATTCATCTTAGATTCCATTCAAATTTCACCACTTGTTCCAAATGTTCTTTATAGCAAAAGAATCAAGTCCAGAATCACATGTTGCATTTAGTTTTCTCTTTAGTTTTCTTCACTCTGGAAGAGTTCCTCAGATTTTCCTTGACCCTCACAACCTTGGTGCTTTTGAAGATTTCAGTTATTTAGCAGAATGTCCCTCAGTGGAGGTCAGTCTGCTGTTTCCTTGTGATTAGATTCAGGTGTGCACCCTTCCAGCTTTCACAGGGGCGTCACTGCAGTTTTCTCTTTCATTCTGTCAGATGGTGCATGATTTCAATTTGGCGTATTAGTGCCTATTTGCTTGATTAAGGGGATGTCGACCAGGCAAGTGACTCTTTTTCCTCTTATAATAAATAAGTATTTTGTGGGAGGTATTTTGAAACCCTGTATGTATCCCACTCTCCTTCAAACTTTCAATTCAATGCATTCATTCATTCATTCATATCATTATGAACTCATGGATTCCTAGTTTATTCAATAGGTTACAATCCATTAGTATCAATACTTATTTTGATGTTCAAATAATCCAGATTTGGTCAGTGGGAATCCATTTAAGCTGGCTTTCTATTTCATACATAACCCCACCATTATTTGAGCACTTCCTTGTTTTTTTTGCATAACAAGGTGTTCGGGATCAGCTTTTACTTTCTCTGCCCCAGCCCTGGTATCAGCCATTTGTTCAAGAATCTTTGGTTCGTTTGAGTACAGACTGGTGTTTAGAAACCAATGTCTAGGCACCAGGTATGTTCATTGCTATTGAGATGTTGCAGCTCCCAGGCCTCCCCAGTGGACAGAGCTGGAATCCATGTGTACACACACACACACACACACACACACACACACACACACTGACGTATATTTATGCCATACTTATTTCTATAACTATCTTTACAAACCATGAGTTCACACCAATATCCTCCATTATAACCCAGCACCACCGGGTTTACTCTAGTCTTCTCCCTTCCCACGTCTGTAACCCTGTTCTCCAACAGTGAGAATCCTGCCTCATGTTATACTCAGTATATTTACTAATTTGATACCCTGCCATTACCCTCTCCCAACCCCCCATGTACTGACTCCCTCCTCAATTCATAAGAATGCTGACACTCTGCACTGGATCTCCACTGGGTTTTAATGACTTTTTCTGGGCCACCCCTCCCCCACAATATGGCCCCTCACCCTACTTGGGTTCTGAAACCCTGTACCAAGCTGCCCCACACCATGCAGGTGTTTTCCTCATCCCTCTTGGGCTCTGATGCCCTACAGTGGGCCGTTGGGCACTTGGACACCCTTCTCACGCTGCTGTGCCCTGACACCCAGGGTCTGGTCACCCTCTTTTATGGGCCTCCTCCTTAACTTGCTAAGGCTGCCCCAGCTCCCTCACCCTTACCCCCGTGCATTGAGACTTACTTTCCTCAGCCCCACCTAATGCAATACAAATTTTTTTAAATTTTGAAGTGTTTTGACAAATTTATACCCGGAGAGATTCCATCAGTTCATATCCTACCATTAATGTAAGAGAGCCTGTCCCCCTAGCCCTCAGCAATGGAATGTGTTATGGTACTTTTAGATCTTTGCTAACTTGAGAAGTGAAAGGTTTATCTTATTGTAGGTTAAACTGTATTTAAGGAAAAATAAAGTATTTCTACAAAACAATTAGAACTCACACTCTCATTTAAAACTCCAAAGTATGATTCCAGTAGCACCCTTAATCTTTAATAGTAAACCCCAAACTTTGTAAAAGAATGAAATTATCTCACTTATGTAATAGCATATTTTCCCCTCTTTAATAACTAAACTGAGTTCTAGAAAACATATGTTTGGTCCCAGATATAATTGAAAGGGATAGCAAATTTGAATGTCTAATGGGACAAGAAAACTAACACACGAACAGTCTGTTTTGACTAGAACAGTTGTCAAATCAATAATTAATTGTCACTTGATCTGAGAAAAACATTGAATTAGAAGAAAAAAATAGCCCTGTCACATAGTGATGATGGAAGCTCTAGGTCATTTGACCTTGTGTCCTAAGGTTTTGGAGGAGGTCAGAGTGTCACAGCTTGCCCTCTCAGAGCAGCTCCCAGCTGACACTTCATGATACCTGTGGTCGTCTTTATGTTCATCCGGAGCAGCATCTTTCACTCGGGAGCCCTTGGTACTGGAAGCACCTACCAGCAGCTCTGTTGCATTTACCCTTACCCAGTGAGCAGCATGGAAACGTCTACTCAGGTTTCCCTGTAGAGGTCCATGGCTGGCCCAGGGCCATCTGATGCACTAACCAGGCCACTGTTCTCCTTTTCCAGGGTGTAGTAGAGGTAGGCATGTAAATGTTAACAACCTCTAGAAATGAAATGTAATATGGTCCAAGGAGTTATGACACTTACAATTAACAGACTTCTAAGGAAAAAAGAAAGCCTTAACGATAGCCTAAGTTTTGTATAACTTCCTACGTTTCACCAGGTATCCAGAGATTGCCCGGCATCATCTGCCACAGGGTAGGTGCAAGAGAATATTAGGTGGATAGTTCAGTAAGTCCGTGAGTGAAAGATAAACCCAGGAACAGTGAACACACACCGTCACGATTTCAGGTCGTGTTACGAACCACACTGACCGGCCATAGGTGGGTCGGCCCTCAGGATGGCCTCTTCCCTTCACCACTCAGGCTCCTGAGCTTTGCCTGGTGCTTTTGATTCCATCTCATAATACTTTCATCTCAAGCTCCCAGGAAACCAAGCTTGTCAAGTTACTAATCATAATACTTGGAAAAAGCAGCAACAGGATTCATCACTTCCTGGGGAAAAAAATGATTGAGGGTCTGGCATGTGGCTGGTGGTGTCATAGGTCTTGTGAATTCAACAAAGTTCTCACCCTTGTGGGTTTCACATTATAATGGGGACCAGACAATAGATAGATGGGTGCTTAATAAACAGGAAGATTGTGATGAGAATGATGATGACAAAGCAAGGTAGGAGGCTTGAGGGACAGGGAGGAATGAACGATTCAGACAGCCCAGAGAATGTCTGTCAGAGGAGGTGACTTCTGAGCAGAAGCCTGTTTTGTCCCTTGTATGTCAGACATGCAGCTTCTATGATTACAAGTTGATTTGGTCCAGAAGCCATCTTCTGGACTCCCCTGAACCCTCTTTCCCGTAGTCATTTTACTGCCTGACCCAGTCCATTTTTAATGTAGTGGTGATGGCCTAGACTGCCGGGGCCTGAAAGCCGTGTCCTTTCCTAAATTTCTTACATCAGGTAGGGCAGGACCCTCTATTCATTCATTCATTTGAAAGATATTTGTGAGAACTCACAACATCCTAGAAACTGGCCGGGCTTTGGAGATACGGACCAAAATGAGTAGGTCATGGCTGCAGCCCTGGGTGAGCTTCCAGATCAGTTGGGATAGTACACATGTAAACAAATCAGTGCAAAAAAGTGTGCCAGGTGCCTTGAGAGCAGGATAGAATGAGGTCTCCTTACGGAGGTCTTGAAAGTTATTGTGGAGAGATTAGTATATTCATACATCATACTTGACATATATCAAATATTATATCAATATCAATGTTACATTCACATATATGTATACAAGGGTGCAAGGTTTACAAGGCAGTATGGAGCCACTGAAATTGTTAGTGCCCACTGAAAAAAAATGCCCAACCTAAAATTTGAGAATTATGTTTTATTCGGCAGATATACCCAGGACTTAAGCCCAGGAGCTAGGCTCTCAGATAACTCTGAGGGACTGCACTGACTGAAGAGGTAAGGGAGGAACCAGGATATATAGGAATTTGGGAGGGGTGGGGACGGGAAACCAGGAAGTTGAACATCAAAACATTACTGCTAATTAAAGAAAAAACAGACATCTCAAGTTAATGAATTTAGTGCTTTCCTATGTATGGGAAGATGCGAGTCTGGGCTTAATGAAATCATTCCTTTGATATGCACCTCAACTCTCTAGGGCCAGTATCCTGTTTTTCTTTTTCTTTTAATTTATTTATTAGTTTATTTTTGGCTGCATTGGGTCCTCGTTGCTACACACCGGCTTTCTCTAGTGCAGTGAGCAGGGGCTACTCTTCGTTGCGGTGCGCGGGCTTCTCATTGCGGTGGCTTCTCTCCTTGTGGAGCATGGGCTCTAGGCACGCAGACTCAGTAGTTGTGGCGCATGGGCTTAGTTGCTCCACAGCATGTGGGATCTTCCCTGACCAGGGATCGAACCTTATCCCCTGCCTTGGCAGGAGGATTCTTAATCACTGCGTCACCAGGGAAGCCCCCAGTGTCCTGTTTTTCTCCATCCTGAATCCTCTCAGGGTGCACTGTGGTGGGTGGCTGCAGAAGCTGATAGCCTGATGGCTGCAGCATCCTTTGTTTACTGATACGACAGGCAACATTCTTTGAAAACCGAGCAGGTAAGGGTAGGCTGCATGAAGTGGGGACAAGGTGAGACAAGCAGCAGGAAGACGTGATAGTTGAGTGAATAATGAGGCTCTGGACCAGGATATGGCAAGAGAATGAAACAAAAATCACCATCATATAAGAGTGTCAGTGCCAAGGTAGACAAGACAGGACTGGGAGACTGATTGGATCCGACAAGCAGAAGTGAACAACGCCCCATTCATAGGCTCTGAGAAGAATAGTGCATCCTAGCTCGGGAGCTTCCGTTTACATGATATTAGTTGGAATTTTTTTTTTTTTTTTTTTGCGGTACCTCTCACTGCGGGCCTCTCACTGCTGTGGCCTCTCCCGTTGCGGAGCACAGTCTCCGGACGCGCAGGCTCAACGGCCATGGCTCACGGGCCCAGCCGCTCCGCGGCATGTGGGATCTTCCCAGATCGGCGCACGAACCCGTGTCCCCTGCATCGGCAGTCAGACTCTCAACCACTGCACCACCAGGGAAGCCCTGTGTTTCTCAATTTTAATAATGTTTACCTCATCTATTTCATAAGCTTATTTGAGTTTGCTTAGTACAATGTAATTCGATGTGATATGTCAACTCTATATCGATAAAGCTGGGAAAAAAATTAATACTCTGTGAAACAGAACAAAGGTAAAAACTGAAAACATAAAGCAATGGTTCTCAAAGTGTGGTCTAGCGATCTCTGGTGTCCTCAAGAGCCTTTTAGGTTTGCATGTCCATTTATAATAACATTGTGATGTTATTTAGCTTCTTACTTTCGTTCTCTCACAAGAGAACAGTGGGGTTTTCCAGAAGTTTCATGGGGAGTGATGGTACCATTGTTCTGATGGCTAATACAGTGTGTGCTTGTGTGTTCTCATGTTTAAAAATCACTCCATTTTACTTTCAAATACAGTAGATGATAAACATTACCACATAAGCACAATCTCTTTGGGGTCTTAAATAATTTTGGATAAAAAGGAGCCCTGAGACCAAAATGTTCGAGAACTGCTGATGTAAAGGGAACAGAGGGACCAGATGTGTCCAGGTACTTGAAGGAACTATTCCCAGTGCTGGGGACCAAATCTGCTTTTCGGTTATCTGGTACCAAAGCATATAGGAAACACGAGGGTTACATATAAGTCATCTTTGGAACCTGGGGTGTGACTTGGGTACAAAGTGCAAGAAGACCTTGTATGTAGTCAATGGGTTTATCTATGTAAGTTTTATCTATGTAAGTCATGGTACAAGGGATGCTGGGTAATAAAAACAATACAACATCTTTAGTGCAAGGGTGGGTATTAGCTTCCTGTTGCTGCACAACAAATTACCTCCCACTTAGCAGCCTAAAACAACACTCATTTATTATCTCACATGTTCTGGGTTAGGAATCTGGACATGGTGTAACTGGGTTTTCTGCTCAGGGCCTCCCAAGGGTGGAATCAGGCTGTTGGCTGGGTTGCGTTTTCATCTGGAGACTCACCTAGAGAAGGATCTGCTTCGAAGTTCCTTCAGGCTATGGGCAGAATTCATTTCCTTGTGGCTGTAGAATTCACGGCAACTTGCTTCTTCAAAGCATGCAATGGAGAGAGGACAGTGTCTGCTTCTTCAAGTCTGTATTTTCAAGGAAGTCATGGAACCTCTTGTAAAGGGGCTCACCTGATTAGGTCAGGCCCACCCTGGATAAACTCCCTTTTGTTTAACTTAAAGTCAGCTGATTATCAACCTTAATTATGCCTGTAAAATCCCTTCACCTTTAATATATAAAATAATACCATCACAGAGTGATATCCTGCATCTTTGCCATATTCTATTGGGTAGAAGCAGATCACGGGTTTTACCCACACTCATGGTGAGGGAATTAAGGGTGTGACTCAGGGGATCACCCTATGATGTGTCTGCCATAGGTGGGGAACAGATTCAACCATAATAAGAAGGGTTTTGATACAAAGACACCTGAGAGTTAGCACAAGAGCATGACTGAACCGCCAAGCAAAGACCTTGGAGAGAATATCCTTTCCAGCAAGATCCCACATGGGTGAACAACATTGCAGACTTTCAATCAAAACAGTAGGGTGAAAGTTCAGAAACACAGACATATGGAAGCATCACTCTCCTGGGTAAATGAAACAGTAACAAAGAAGATGATGTAAAAGATGATGGCACAGAATTATAGGATGTACAGTATTCCTAGTTGGGTGGTGGATTTGGCTGCTCTAGTCTAATCACCACTGGCTAATACAAATCACACTGTAGAAGCTAACTAGCGTTAAGAAGCGTTATTCTGAAGGGCAAGGGGATGTGTATGAGGTTTTTTAATCCCTGATATATGTCTTTGAATCTGTTAGACTGTGTTTTGGAATTTTCCTAAACTTTATTCCTGAAAACTGTTGAGAGAAAAGCTGACAGGATTTTTCAAGGAATATCCTACGGATATCCTACAGAGGAGATGACCTACTGAAGGAATTTTCTAGAAATAGACTAGCCTGTAATTTGGGGGTGATAAAGATTTCCCTCTATAAAGATGGAGGGATGTGGCTACCCTTTGTACCCACGATGCAGAAACAAAACCTGTAGAATTAATCAGAGGAGGTAACCCAGTAAGAAAATTACGACAGAGGTCGTAATTTAGGAAGATATAACTCTGATAGGCCCACCAGGCTCTGTACACAGTCTGCTCTCAAAATTGTTGACTGAAGATGATGATGATGATGAGAACCCTCTGAAAGGATCAAAATTCTAAACCTTAGTAACTGGCTCTGCTAATACCTTGGTACCAACCAAGGCCATTTGAGATGTGACACAGGCTTGGCCCCCCTAGATGGGTAAGGGGAGAGGACAGCGTGTAGGAGAGGTTTCTGCCAGGTTAGGGGCCCCTTGCAAGGAAGGTGGAGGGCCTCAGAGGCAGACTTCACTCATTTTAAATGTTTCCCAGGTGGTTGCTCATTTTTGTTCCAAAGAGTTTGCTGAGAGCAAAAGTGGATCTTGCCCCAACAATCTTCAAGGAGTAGAAAACACAAAATTCCATCTTTGATTTTCATTATATCCTGTACTTCACATCAGTTGGGATGCATTTATTGCTTCCTCCTCCTACTTCCTCTTTCTCTTCTTTCTTCTTTCTGGTATTGCTTAAATACAATCAAGCAAATCAATACCCGAGTACTTACCAAATATTAACAGGGCCATTCATTAACAAACTCAGTTATAAGATGAAACTAAATCCTGGTAAAATTTTTTTTAAAAACCTGTAATAAAATCAATTAATGACAACAATCATTATTTAAAATCTGAATTCATAGATATAGTAACATGATGTCTCGAAAAAAATTTATGTTAATTGATTGGCTATTTTAAATGTTAATTAAATGTATAAATTGCAATAAGTGGTAATCCAGTACAATTTTTTAAAAATGAATCAAAACTGTTGTTTTTCTAGTACTTTTTTTTAAAAATTTATTTATTTTTGGCTGCGTTGGGTCTTCGTTGCTGCGCAGGGGCTTTCTCTAGTCGCGGTGAGCAGGGGCTACTCTTCGTTGCAGTGCGCGGGCTTCTCATTGCAGTGGCTTCTCTTGTTGTGGAGCACGGGCTCTAGGCACGCGGGCTTCAGTAGTTGTGGCTTGCGGGCTCAGTAGTTGTGGCTCACAGGCTTAGTTGCTCCGCGGCATGTGGTATCTTCCCAGACCGGCACTTGAACCCGTGTCCCCTGCATTGGCAGGCGGATTCTTAACCACTGCGCCACCAGGGAAGCCTCTAGTACTCCTATGTAGAGTTAAAAATAATCTGTTAATCTGTTCCTCTCTGTCTTACGTACTTTCATTTGTTTCCATGCCTATCAGAAATTTCTAAAAGCTGCTATAAGGTTGGTCATCTCAATGATTTCTGCTCTTCCTCCGTTTAAATGTGTTTTCAAAACAGTAGCCATGGGGCTAAAGGTAGGTGAGTCAGTTATAATAAGGCAGCTACAGTAATTAAACTCATAAGCTGCCGCCTCTTGAGCTGTAATTTGAAAGGATGGAAGCTTAATTTTTCCATCAACGAAGTCAGTTTCATCCAAGCTGTTCTTCAGAGTGCATTAAAAAATTACACGTTTAAACTAATCAGGAGAAAACAGAATTTCAACCCCTCATCACAATAGCACGGATGGACTGTATACGTACGGAGCATTTTCACTCTAGAAAACGAAGTCCATTCCGAACGCACTCCTAAGTAATCAGGCAAACAGAACAGTAGAGATGTAAAAATACTCCCTGTGTGAGCTTGAGGCAGAAAGGGATCTAATAAATGAGAGTAAATAGCAGCCGAATTGTCCTCACGGAGGCTTACCTGTTCAGCCTAGCAAAGAAGCAAAGTTAGCATTAATTGGCAAGCTCAAAGCTGTCTCAAAGGAAGTGGCACTTAGAGCAATTAAGTCAGATGTGGAAAAACAGCTCTGCATTGAAAGCTGACAGCAGGACTTTGGCACAATACACGCAATGAGCGTCTGAGGGTTTTAATGGATGGAACCTTGGAGACTAATGGACAATTAATGTAAAACAGATGACTTCCCTTGCAGAGGACAGTCTTTTGAAAGATGCTTTACCTGCTGCTCAAACTAACGTGGCTAACGTGAAATAATAAAGGGAAGGCGGTCTTACGTAGCTGGGCTAGTGTGGGTATTAGTGTCCCTGCTTTCTCCTTGAATATTTTCAAAAACCAGGTCAGGAATTTAACAGTTTCCTGCAGCTGGTGGTGCAAGCCTCCGCCCGCCACTCTCTCGCTGTCCAGAGGGGCCCGGACTGGCTGTGTTTCTGAAGCCATTTTCCACAGAGCTGCCCTGGGGGTTCACCTTGTTTTACAGGGGAAAGAAGACAGGATACATCATGGTGTTACAGCCTAGCTTTTATTTTATTTTATTTTATTTTTTTGAAGTATAGTTGATTTACAATGTTTTGTTAGTTTCAGGTGCACAGCAAAGTGATTCAGTTACGTGTGTGTGTGTGTGTGTATATATATATATATATATATATATGATTTCAGATTCTTTCCCATTTTATGTTACTATGACAGCGACAGCAGGTCCTTGTTGTTTACCTGTTTTATACATAGCAGTGTGTACATGTTAATCCCAAACTCCTAATTTATCCCTCCCACCCCCTGTTCCCCTTTAGTAACCATAAGCTTGTTTTCTATGTCTGTGAGTCTCTTTCTGTTTTGCACAAAAGTTCATTAAAAGCCTAGCTTTTAAAATGACCACAAACCACCCTAGCACAAGAATTGTAGTAAATACATTTGAAACCTCTCTTAGAGATTTTGGAGCATGGTTACTTCCTGGTTCAGCCACTCTAGTTGTACTTACTGAAGTCCAAAAGCCAGGGTCCTTCAGTTTGAGCTTTATAACATAACGTATCCTCCTGATAAGTGGTCAGACACCAAAAGCATATACTGAAATCGGTTGTTTGGAAAGAGAAATCCATCCCCCGTAGAAACAAAACTGTAATGATATCTAAATTTCCATGTGATCCCCCAAAGTCTATTTAACCCATAATGAGGCTTAACACACATCACCCGAGCCCTGGGTTCCAAGGAAAAGAAAGTGTGTGTTCTTTCCCACTTGGTGGGGAAATGGGAATGGACTGACCTATAATTTTGAGATACAAGCTAATCTTCAACAATTTTCTGTCTTCTAATGCCTGTGTTCAACCCTCAGGAAATCAGTGCCTTTATGTAATTTAAGTCACTAAGCATTGCACCCTAATCCCTGCTCCAAATGTACCTATTTTAGTAATTCTCCACTCATTCTCCTCTAATTTTTCTTTCATTTGCTCAGGACAGTGTATCTCAACTCTAAGAAATTAAAGGAAAGCAACCTGCGTGGGCTAATTTACACCCTTGGGTGATGGCCCGAACACTCTCAGAAGTTTTTGCATGTTTTTTTTAAACCAAACTGCTTCTAATATCACATGCATCTCTAACTGGCAGAATGTCTGTGAGAAAAGTCAAGTGAAAATGTTGGGTAGTTGAGTAATTCCATTTCTAAGTATCTAATTTGAAAGTATCTACAAGGGCAGGAAAAATGCACAGGGATATTTGTTAAGGCGGTGAAAGGTAGAACTCATGTGAAAGTCAACAGGAAAATGCCTAAAGTGTAATATATTCACGATGTAATATTATGCAGGAATTGTGTGTGCACATTAGAAAATTAGAAAATGTCACCTTTTTTTCACAGTCTGACTGGATTTCAGCCCCCAGTGTTGGGCTGGGCAAGATTTGCACAGCTGTTGGAAGAAGCCCAGCTCCTCCCTCCCAAGTGGGACCCAGAGCTTTGCAGGGGCAGAACTCAGTTTGAGGCCTCAAATACTAATGCATGTGGATTATGTGTTATAAGTCTGAAACTTGTATAGTGGGTGTGGTATGGACTCAAAGTTGGGTAGGCAAGAAATATCTAATTGCTTTCTTCAAATCAAATCAAATCTGACTGCCATTCCCTATGCCACTGAATTTGTAACAGAGAAGAACAAACCTGACTCCATATTGAATCTATTCCTTTAGCTCTAACCCTTGTGCTCTGTTGCCTGTGCTTAGTCATGCTGGCTCTGCACCTTCTGTAAAAGAATGTTGCCTATAGCCTGATACATACATGATAGAAAGGTATAACAATTTTCCATTCATATAGAGATGAAAAGTTGCAGAACAGAGAATAACATTTGTCTTGTTGGAGGTTTACAGGAACATTGTAAAAATGCCAATTCCTGGACTCCACCCCAGACTTGCTGAATCAGAAACCCTGGGAAGGAGCCCAGCATGCTGTGTCTTAAGCCCTCTTGGGGCCTGAAAGTAACTTGGGCTTTCTGTTCCGACCTCACAACCACCACGCAGAAGCAAGAGATCTTCAAGTCCCAGCCCCCTCGTTTAAATGGGGGAGGAAAAATGGAGAGGTAAACACAAAACAGCTCTCGTTCTTTCAGATCCTTCAATAGCAACAAAATAAATACTGATGACAAACTGCAATGATAACGTGGTGATCACACTTCAGGCAGACAAAAATGGAGCTGGGTGGCTCTTGAGGGTCTGGTCTGACACGTCTCTGCACCACTGAGAACTTCAACTTTCTTTCAACTGTACCAGACCCAAGGACACCACCAGCCGTATTCAGAACAAAACCTGTCAGCTGCAACCTTATGGTCTCAAGGTCTCCTCTTGTAAATATGCAACAATTTTGGACCCCAACAAATCCTTCCTTAACAAGCACCCTTCCTTACTTCTTGCCAGCTCCAGTGATAATTCTTGATAAACAACTCATGTAACTAATTGTAACCTTGTGGTTTTTGCCTTTATATGGGGTTTTTTCCCTCCATTTTGTAGTCCAGTGGACTACAGCACAATTCAAGTGCTTCTTGAATCTGTGTCTCCCGGGCTACAGTCCTAACAAACCCCAAATAAACACCTCTTAATTTCAATCAGGTCTCCGTTTCTGAAATGTGCTTAATGATACCTTACTTAATTCTCTTTCCCCTTTCATATGGCACCGTGCAAAGCGCAGTCTGGATTTATAAAAAATGAAGGAAACCTGAGGACACATCTGATCCACACCTCAACAAATCCTCACCCCCAACTGCCAGGTTTAAGAATTCAAGAGGCTTTATCCTGACAAAGAAGCATGCTGAGAAATAAAGGTCAAGTGTTCAGATGAGGCTGTCCCACATCTCCATGGAATGCACACAGGTGTGAACACCCTTAGAATTTCAATCGGGTCTCCCTTTTGCAAAGCTTTTTATACTAACATGGATCTAGCACATAACTTCCTGTAGTAAAGAATTCTGTGCTAAAAAAAAATGCAGTATCCTCCCGCAATGTATTATACCAGATAAACGGTCATTTTTGTCACATCATCTTATTTCAACTTTGTTCTAAGGTTTGCTTCATGCAAAAGTGGAGTCATCACTTTCGTTCTTAAGCGCAATTAAATGTCACCATTTTCAGTTTCTCCTGCTGCCACAGATACTTCCAACATATTTCAGACCTGAAATTTTCGGAACTCCTTTTCCAAGTCATTTTCAGAACCTACCATTAAAACGTAATGACATGACTGGAAAATACTTTTGAAGCCCACTCAGTGTGACTTTTTTAATAGTGAGGTTTCCGAATTGCAGGCCTCGGAGGAGGATTTTCCAAGCTGTTGTATAACTCAAGAGTATCTCTGCGGGCCCATTAGTCACCTTACAGAATTACATGAACTCTTTCAGGCCTCCCAGGGTAGCAGAAACTTAGCAATAAATGAAGGGATTATGCTTCATACAGTCATATTTTTAGACAATATATATATGTTAACAACCAACACTGCTGAGCAGTTTTTGGCTTCTGAGATTGTTAGTATGAAATACAAGATTCACTTTTTACAGAAACAAAAAAATGTTTAAAGCCGCATGGAGAATTGGTCTCCAAGTTTTACTCGAGGAAATTCAGGCCAGAGATCAATTCAGACCTTGATCAAGGTCACAACGGCCGGTGTCAGGGCAGCAGCAATTGGACCCACAGTCCCCACTGCTTTCCTCCAACTGCCAATCACCATTTCAGCCAATTCTTAATTTTCACTGACCAAAAATCCAGCTCATTACCGTCCAGCACACGACTGCCACCTACTGGTGACAATGGTCATTGCTACTTGTGCAAAGCCTGAACTCTTAACTGCCAGAAAGGAAACGGAATAAGAATTCGTCTTCTGATATCACTTGTATGTAGAATCTAAAAAATACAGCAAACTAGTGAATATTAACAAAAAAGAATCAGACTTACAGATATAGACAACAAACGTGGATACCAGTGGGGAGAGGGGGAGAGGCAATACAGGGGCGGGGGAGTGGGAGGTACAAACTATTGCGTTTAAGATAGCCTCGGGCTTCTCTGGTGGCGCGGTGGTTGGGAGTCCGCCTGCCGATGCAGGGGACACGGGTTCGTGCCCCGGTCCGGGAAGATCCCACATGCCGTGGAGCGGCTGGGCCCGTGAGCCATGGCCGCTGAGCCTGCGCGTCTGGAGCCTGTGCTCCTCAACGGGAGAGGCCACGGCAGTGAGAGTCCCGCGTACCTCAAAAAAAAAATAACCTCAAAGAGGGGCTTCCCTGGTAGCACAGTGGCTAAGAATCCGCCTGCCAATGCAGGGGACATGGGTTCAAGCCCTGGTCCGGGAAGATCCCACATGCCACAGAGCAGCGCAGCTAAGCCCATGTGCCACAACTACTGAGCCTGTGCTCTAGAGCCCGCCCCTGCTCACCACAACTAGAGAAAAGCCCACACACAGCAACGAAGACCCAATGCAGCCAAAAAAAAATAAAAGCCTCAAAGATGTATTGTACAACCCGGGGAATATAGCCAATATTTTGTAGTAACTGTACATGGAAAGTAACATTTAAAATTGTATAAAATTAAAAATTTTTAAATAAAAAGACTTTACGAAGGAAAGAATTCAATTCGTCTCCAAAAAAAAGCATTGCATCTACTGTCCTTTTAGGTACTTTAATTATGTTATCTTATTCGATCCTTTCAACACTATGAACTAGGCATTTTTCTCCATGAGGAAACGAGGCTCAGGTGAAGAAACTTACCCTTGGGAGAAACAAGTTCACACAACCTTGCTCCTACCAGCAGCAGCTGCACCACGTGCTTCTGTACACCCCTCACTCCGTGGGCTGAGTCTGGGTCCTGTAACTCTGACCTGTGCCTGGCTGGGTTCTCCCAGCTCTTCGCAATCCTCTCTGATTGGTGCTTCTCCATGGGCTGCAGTGATGAGTTCGGGGACAGCCATTAAAACCCAGTGACACGTTTGCCAGCCCAGGTGAGGGAGAGGAACGTGTTCTTTTCCACTCTCGCAGCTAGTGGTGTAAACAGTGCAAGCGGAGCCGAGCGTTGTCAGGTCACTACAGTGCAGGAAAAGCTGAGAAGCATCAAGGAACTGAACCAGTGACACCCCTTGTGCCCCCAATTCCAGCTGTGTTTGAAACCAGCTCTGCTCCTGGTGTTTCAGTTCTGAGAGCCAATAAGTGCCTCTTTAAGGATTAAGCCAGTTTGAGATGGATCTCCTGAATCTAGTGCTGAAAAGTCCTGACTAATACCAATGGTTTGCCCTTCCTGCCTTCCTTCTTTTTTCCTACTTTCAGCTGTCAACAAATCAATATTTATATTGTGCCTGTGCTTACAAGGCATGGTTCTGTTTGCCACTACCTGTCATTCTATTCTTGCAGTTACAGTGCTTAAGTAAAAACATCATTTGGAAATAAACAAAATTTTTAAAATTGAGGTATAGTTGGTTTACAAATTGTGTTACTTTCAAGTGTACCGCATAGTGATTCAAATTTTTCATAGATTTTACTCCATTTAAACTTGCTATAAAATATTCGCTATATTCCCTGTGCTGTACAGTATATCCTTGTAGCTTATTTATTTTATAGCGTAGTTTGTACCTCTTAATCCCCTACCCCTATCTTGCCCCTTCCTGCTTCCCTCACCCCAAGGTAACCACTAGTTTGTTCTCTATATCTGTGAGTCTGTTTCTGTAAAAATCATTTTTAAATGAAGTTTTTACATAAATTTGAAAATGTAAAATACTTTAAAAATCTTTTATTTCTCATCCTAAATATCAGCTTCTCAAGAGCAGCCAGGAAATCTACCATCTAAAATAATTAGTTCTTTCACTGAGGCAGGAATTGAAAAGAGCTTTGGGGTTTGTGAGGGAGACTAGCCATCTGTCCAGGATCCATGTCATCGTGGCTTAGAGGGGTATAGTGGTCTTTCTCAAAGGAGACATATTCCCTTGATAATATCAGAATATCATACCTTTATTTAAGTTAAGGTCAATACACATAAATACCTTGGGACAGGTAGCCCTATGAATCAGTATTTTTCAAAATGTTATTTATTTTTGGATGATAGGAGAAACTAACTGCTTGAAATTATACATCTCACTCTTAATGTATTATATACTCTCTTTGTTAATGTTCAGATAAGGAATTTGTTACATGCAATTTTCTAAACCAGAGAATTTCTTGGGTGGTGAATTGTTGACAATGTCAATGATAAAATAAATAACTTGATCCTAGAAGACAGTACCGTGATCAGAATTTGCTTCCCCAATGTTATTGACTGACTACCAACTTTTGGAGACTGTCTTCTGATTGGTTAAGGACAGGTGACCCGGCTGACAGCTGCTCCAAGCAATATGCAAATACTTATCATAGAGCAATCTACCAGAAATATTTTGGCTGCAGCAAAGGGAGTTTTGGGGTTTTGCTTTTTATTATTTGAGGCTGCTATATCAATGATAGAAAGACATTTTGCAAGTAATGTTTGGAGCCATGAATAAACACTGGAGTTAAGTGCTACTATTTTTACTGATTTATTTCAGCAGTGTTTTAAAACTCTTTTAAAAATTGTTGACCAAGACAGCTCCAGCCTGCTGGCTCCTCACATCCCCACACCACCCCTGATTTTCACTCTGTTCTTCAAAGAGCCTCAGGAGCAGCTGGAATAGGGCCAGGTAAGGGTCCCTCTACCACCACCACCACCAGTTCCCTCCCCCAGCTCCTCCCCGTTCAACCAGAGCAACTTTGCTCCGAGCTCTGGGGTGTTTTTTGGGGTTTTTTTAACATCTTTATTGGAGTACAATTGCTTTACAATGGTGTGTTAGTTTCTGCTGTATAACAAAGTGAATCAGTTATACATATACATATGTTCCCTCTGTTTTTATGTATTGGGCTTCCTTGATTTTCTTTCAGTCATTCAACAACTGTCTCTTGAAAACCAACTATCTTCCAAGCATCATGCTGAGGCATTGTGATACTCCTGGAACAAGAAAGTCAAACTACCCTATGTTTACGTTCAGGGGGGAGGGGGTGGGAGGGTACAGACAATACACAAACAAGAGAATAAATAAAATAATACTGATAGGAGTATGACAAAGAGAATAATGCAATCATGTGATAGAGGGTGGCTGGAGGGGGCAGGCATCATTAGAAAAGGAGGTGAGGAAATGCCTTGCAGAAACAGTGATATTGGGTGATGTATCTGAGCCGTTAGAAGGTTTTAAACAGAGGTGTGATATAACCCAATTTTTAAAAGATCAATTTTGTGTGCTCGGTAGAAGGAGACGGAGAGAGAGTAAAAGCAAAAGCGTCATGGGGAAGCAACTGGGATCGTCCCAGCAAGAAATCATGGTGGTTAAGGGTTAAGATAGTAGCACTGGAGATGGAGAAGAATGGACATTTGGAGGCATATTTCAGAGGCTGACAGAATACTTTGGTGGTTTGGATATGATAGATGAAATAAAGAAAGGATTCAAGGATGACTCCTAGTCTTTTGGTTTTGAGCAGTTGGATGAATGGTAATGCCTTTTCCTGAGATGGAAAGATAGGAGGAGAAAAAAGTGTGAGTAAAGACTCTAGAAATAAAGTTTTGTTTTGGACAGTTCTGATTTAAAACCTCTCTTAAATATTCAGGCTGAGATGCCAAGTCAGCAGTTTTCTATGGAGTCAGGAGCTCAGAGAAGAGGTCAGGCTCTAAAGATCTAATTTTGAGAGTCATGGATGGTACAAATCATTGGGGCAAAAGGGATCGCCAAGAAGTGGACCCAAGACCATGTTTCAGGAACTCGAGGAATTAAATTCAGCAGAGGAAAGGAAGGCAAGATAGAAAAGGTGATGGATTCTTCTGCAAAAGAAATCTGCAGCAATTGCAGTGGATATTCCCAGGACAAAGCCCACGGAATACTACAAAATCCCCGGTTGAGGAAATCTTGGCCAGAAATTCAAGAAGAAAATCGGGAGAATTCAATGAATTCTGCTGCTTTTAAAAAGCCTACAAAGATTACAATAAGTAATTTAGGGAGAATAATGCCATTCCTTAAGTGCCACACTTTGGGGAAAAAAATGCCCTAGTCTTGGGCACCACAGCTATGGCCCTGTTATTTATACTTACATGGTCATTGTTCCCAAAGAATGTACCAGGATGGCTAAGATTAGAAGGTTCTAGTCTCTGCTACTCTTTTCAGATCAATTCCTCTTCCATGCCAAACTAGAATTTCTATATTGAGGACAAATTTCCAGTCCAGGAGACCCTATGGTTAGTTTCCCTTCAAGAGTCCCTCCCAACTTTCCTGGCAGAGAAGCTCAGCTAGAGTCATTGGCCATCCATAAGGTAAAGTTTAATAATGTTGGACTACAACAGGGAAAGAATGGACTTCTCCATGATTTTGTTCCCAGGAAGTTCTTTTGACGAAAGAAATTTTCAAATAGCAAAATTTCTCCAGACACTAGATTTATATCCTAAGAGGTATTATTTCTAACAATAGAAATAATACCAGACCTGTGGCCAGATTTGGTCTGGCCACAGAGGATTTTATTGCACACTTCCCTTACGTTAGTGGAAAACATTTTTCCTAATACCTGTTTTCCTTTCTTGTTTCAGATCTTTTACTGTAAGCAAATCGCCTTTTGTGGTCTATTTGGTTCCATATATTTTGCATTTTTGTGCATTTTATTGGTGATTTCCCCTTTTGTTGGCGATTTTAAATGCCCCCAAGTGTAATGCTAAAGTGCTGGCTAGTAGAAGGCTGTGCTATGCCTTACAGAGAAGATACGTGTGTTAGACAAGCTTCCTTCAGGCATGAGTTAAAGTGCTGTAAGCCGTGAGTTCAACGTTAATGAATCAATGTGTATATTAAATAACTTTTCTTTGAACAGAAACACACATAAAAGAAAGATATGTATTGAACAGTTAATGAAAATGTTGTGACCAGAGGCTCTTAGGAACCTAACTCTGTATTTCCCTTAGGAGCAATTGTTGAATCTTCACTAATACAGTGTTTGCAGTGACTTTGTAGAACTGCCATGAATAATGAGAGCCATTTGTATTTACATCATCAAAGGGACCCCACTCAATTGACTTTCCTAAAGGAAGAGACTACATCAAGGTGACCAAGGTCTCTGTAGGCGGAAAAGTGCAAGGCAGCCTTTAAATGGCAGATCTTCATTTAAAAAGACAAAAACAAAACAACAACAAAGAGAAAAATCAAACAAAACATTTAAAGCATTGCTTAGCCAGTCCCCATGCCTCCCTCAGTGTACATATGTACTTATATATATCTATATCTATACAAAAAAGAAAAAAATACATAAATGAAAAAACTACACATCAACTCTACAATAAAACTGATATGTAGGAAAGCACTTGGAGCAAATCCTGGAAGATCATATAAATGTTAGTGCAATATGTTCAAATAAGGAAATTGCACAAACACAGAGATAGTTATTTTGATACTAAATATTATTAAGAATTACAACTAAACATATGCCAAATATTAATATATCACTTCATTCCTACCTCACATAATTAGGTGAAACATTTCCTCAGACTGAGATACAGAAAAGTTTATATTTTCTGTTTCTTCCTTGGAATATCAGTTGGAGATTGTTAATAATGATACAAACACATGATAGATTATTATATAACTATTCATGGTCATGTTTTAGAAGAATACTTAATATGAGACAATGTGGATCTAGAATGGACCTACAAAGTTGTACACATACTATGATCACAATTTAAAAAAATTACCTAATGCTACAAATATAATGAGAAGACAATAATGTTTGAAGTTGTAAACTTCAGCTCTGATGTTAAAGGTAATTTTTATTTTTTCTATACTGTTCTGTATTTTCTACATTTTCTCCAATAAGGATATTACCTTGTATAATAAAAAACTATCATTAATTACGATTTCTATACTTTCACACTGTTTTTATCATTCAAGCCTAAGAAGTATTCACATATGTTTTCATATTAAAAAGCTACACTTTTGTCACCTAAGATCTCAAATAATTAACATTTCTCTAAGCGTTCCAAAATCTGAGTGAAATGCAACAATTTATATGGTCAAGTCTCCAGTTTTCTGATAATGAATGACAACATGAACAAGGCCATGCAAACAGTCCAAAAACTCTTTTGGGTTTGGAAGCGTGATGCAGTTTTCGTGCAGAAAATATATCTTTCCAGTGATGGACGTCAAAATGAGCCTGCCTTCCTGGTGTACCCTCCCGCTAGCAGGAGGCTGTCAAGCTTCCAGGTGACAGGTGAATGCTGGCAGTAACTTGCAAGGTAGATAACCTTCTTAGCCTAAATCATAATTTATGGTGTAAATTGCAAGGCATAAAAAGAAGATCTGTCTAGAGAAAATGGTCTAGACCCACGTGGCATGAAGACAAATACGTAATATCTCAGTACCCACAGCACACCCAGCAGCAAATGGTATTCAGCAGTTACATGAATCGTGTAAATAGGCTGAACAATGTTATTTTTAACGACAAAATGGTACATATTTTGGCACCTGTTTGGAACTCAGAGTTGAGCCTCCTATGGAGCAATAAAAGATTTCATAGTGAATACTGAGCCTCTGTTTTTACACTGATTATAAACTCACAATTTGTAATGGATCTTTAGTGTTAATCCCTTAAACTGTATACTTGGAGATGCTCTGGGTTCATTTTGAATTTTTAAAAATAAGCATGGGCTAATTTTCTCTCTTTATTTATAAACAGCTTATCTGAGACTTTGGAAGCCCATCAATTTTGGGCCATTGACTTTTGTTTCTCTGCTCCCTTTCGTTCCTATATGTGCTCTCTGTTTTTGTTCTCTCTGATGGTCTCCTTGTGTTGTATTTGTTTTTCTCTCCAGGGCTGGTTTCGTTCGAAGGACACACCAGAGAAAATTCTGACTCAACAGACCTCTTCTATTTTAAGGGGTTGCGGAAGGTAAGTGAAAGCTACTCAGACAGCTTTTGAGGACGGATATTATGTGAGGCTTTGAGGTGCTACTTGGCAGGACACAGCACCAACATGAAATGAAATCATTAAGCCAGAGAACACAGAAGTGGTCCCACAGCTCCAGGCTGTGACCAGAGACCCGAAAGATCCCTGACACTGCTCTTTCTTCCTTCCACAATCCCAGGCTTTATCTGAGATCCAGGATCAAGGGTGAAAGAGTAGTTTGTGCTGGACGGGATTAGTTCTTTCCTCTCATATTCATTTTCCGACGCTTTTGGAAAAGGTAACCCTCTCACAGAGACCTCCCCATGACTGTGTAGCCACAGAAATGAGTCTCCCAACTGGGAGTATCTGTGCTGACCCTGGGGTGTCTGTTGGTTGGGTGATAAACGTCAGCATCTGTCCTGACTTCTGTGGTGCTACGTGGAGGAGAGAAGACTACAGATTCATTAACAGGTCCAGTTCCTCCCTGTGATACCCACCAGGGTTCTTGGCCTTCCCCAATGAATAGAAATTGATTAGCGGCCAGACAAGAAATTCAGGCAAGGCTTTACTGGGGCCCCTGCTGTAGCAGGGGGGAACGAGAACAAGTAACAGGTTCCCTTGCTCGCTCACCAAGTGGCATCGGGGGGCAAGCTTGTTCCTTATATGGGGTGAGGGTAGGGGTATGTCCAGGGGTCGGACCAGAGGGGTGGGTTAGTGGTTTGCCCACCCGTTTGGTGGTGTTGAGTGCAGTACCCTGTTTTTGCTCCCAGCTCTTCAGAAGTGACAGTTGGGGTTTTTTTGGTCTTTTTGTACCTTGTTGTCCATAATTTGCCCCAACTGTGCATGCACGCAGTTATTTTTAGTCCCTTATAGCTTCTTTGTATTTTGTTGCTCAAGGAGACGTGTGTCCAGGTGCAAGCATTGCAGCAAAGGGTCCCAGGTCCCAGGTCCCAGCCTGTCTCACCTATACCCAGCCTACGGCAACCGAACAGTCTGGAACGAAGGTAAGTGATTTCCCTGGGGAAACTGAGAGTAATTGTACTTAAGATCTCAACTAGGCAGAAGACAAATGCTCAGTAAGGTAACGTATGTGCTGAATGTTCAGCTTTGTTTGGAAAAACTTTTGTAAACCTTTATAAACGTCTACATGGACCTAAGATTCTTGTAAGCTAAAGGTTGACCTCTAAAGTTTTTCCCTCTCTTTTCATTTTATTTTTAAATTTTCTGGTGTTTCATTAGTACTCTGACATTTAATTATGAGTTGTTAGAATTACCCTAGAAAGAAAATATCTCTGTTCAGACTTCAAATACGAGTACAATAATGCCACTTGCTTCATTAAGTCTTGGGCATTTTAACCTCACAGCATAACTGGCAAAGAACCAACAGATTCACTACAGTGACGTGCAGTCTCTGTTGAGATGATAAACAATACCCCTTCATATTTGAAGAGTCATTGATCATGCCAGGCCTAGGAAGAGTGAAAAGGGGAAAAGTTTTGGTTACTTTTGAAGGAACGAAGTAATGCTTTAAAAGACTGCTCAAGGAAAGACATATATTTTAAAATGTGGAGTCCCTGGAGAGATTTGCTGAATGCCACGAGCTTGGGAACTGGCAAACCATTTTTACTTCTGTGTAAGACATGCTCTGGGAACAAACTAGATAGTTTGCCGGGGAGCTGCAAGACAGTTTGATTAACTTTCTTTTCTAGGACAAAAGGCTACCATTTAACACGTAATCCTCAGGAAGCTGTGTGGAATTGAGTGATTCAGGCAATGATATTTATTCCATTTGAATTCCATTTGAGTTTATTGATTCCTTCATCTGGGAAATAGACAATCAAAAAGCATAGAACAGCTGCAGAGGCAGTAATCCAGGTGTTCCAGATTTTTGCTGTAAATCAGGGGAAGGGATATGTCTAAGTTGCTCCCATTTATAAATGCTTCTAGGCTGTTCTTTATGTGAAAAATGACTTACCTTCTAACTCCTCTTTCTGTCTTTTGTTAAGCTAAGACAGAAGCCTAGTGGCTAGCAATAAAGAAAATTGTATTAAACAATTAGAAAAAATTCTTTCCCAGGAGACGAGCTACATAAAAATATGTTGGGTTTTGTAATCAGCGTGAGCTGTGTTCTTAATATCTGAGGGATGGGCTTTTGGACAATGCAGACCTGGAATGCCAGCATTTGCTGGGAACCCATAACTGTAGGGAAGACAGCTATGATGAATGATTCCACAGCACCCCAGGTCTGTGGAACAAGAAGTTCACTTGCATTTCTGTTTATAAAACAGATGCCTTCAACCTTGATATATTTTTTCCAAACTAATTCCATTCATTAATCAAACTAAACCATTAGACTAAACCCCAAGGCTAATATGCTATAATAATTTCCCATATACGGTGCGAACGCGTTGATTTGTGATTGGGATGAGAAAAGAAGGCTTATCTTCTGTTTCCTTTATTTCTCCAAAGCTTTGTGTTTAAAACACATAAAATTCATAATTTAAAACCCTCAGTTTCTTGAGTTCGTAACACCTGATTGCTGTTCAAATAGTTACTGATGTGTAAAGGGCCTCTGCTATGGTCTGAATGTGTGTGTCCCCCCCAGATTCATACATAGAAATCCTAACCCCTAAGGTGATGGTATTAGGGGGTGCAGGCTTTGGGAGGTGATTAGGTCATGAGAGTTCTATCGTCAAGAGTGGGATTATTGCCCTTGTAAACTGGGTTCCCTTCCACCATGGGAGGAAACAAGGAGAGTCTGTATCCCAGAAGAAGTCCCTCCCTCAACCATGATGGAACCCTAATCTAGGAGTTCCAGCCCCCAGAACTGTGAGAAATACATTTCTGTTGTTTATAAGCTACCCAGTCTATGGTGTTTTGTTACAGCAGCCTGAACAGACTAAGACAGCTACACTCCAAAGAAACTGTAGAGAAAATTAGTGTTTCCATTTCTAAGCACATGAAGAGAGATGAGGGGCTAGGAGTCCACTGAGAACAGAACAACCTAACATATGCACGTGGGAAACTTCCCTCTAGCTGAAGCCAAAAGGTGTACCGCTATCACCCAATTAACCTAAAATTCTAGAAATTGTAAGTGGAATTGAGAAAAGGAGGAGGTTATGCTCCAGGTCTAAGCTGCTATATAAGCTTCCCTGGTGCCTGAGCTGTGTAACTGTTAGGGTTCAATCAGAGAAGCAGATGACTACTCGGCATGTACATACATGTATGTTTTCAATATAAATAATATATATAGCTAAAAGTTAAAACTCAAAATCTTCTAGAAGAAAACATAGAAGATCTTTGTGACCTTAGAGATGGCACATTTCATAGACAGACAAAAAATGATCATTATAAAACATAGTCCATCAAAATACAAAATTTCTGGGGCTTCCCTGGTGGCGCAGTGGTTGAGAGTCCACCTGCTGATGCAGGGGACACGGGTTCGTGCCCCGGTCTGGGAGGATCCCACATGCCGCGGAGCGGCTGGGCCCGTGAGCCATGGCCGCTGAGCCTGCACGTCCGGAGCCTGTGCTCCGCAACGGGAGAGGCTACAACAGTGAGAGGCCCGCGTACCGCAAAAAAACCCCTAAAAAACCCCACAAAATTTCCATGCATCAAAAGCTATCATTAAGATGATAAAAAGGCAAGCCACAGCTGGGAGAAAATATTTGCAATACAAATATCTCATAAAAGAGTCATACCCAAGGTATATAAGAATTCCTATAGTGAGTAATAGAAAACGAGCTGAATTTTTTTAAAAACTGCAAAAACTGAAACACACTTCACAATATAATTATAATTATATTATAAATGTAAATTATTATGTTTATATAATTATAAAAGTTGGCCAATGCACACATGAAAAGATGCTAAACATCAGTGAAATACAAATCAAAAGCATAATTTACACTAACTGGAATAGTTAAAATTGAAAAAACTGACAATACTAAGTATTGGGGAGGGTTACAAATGTAACTCTCAAACATTGCTGCTGGCAATGTATGAAGATAAGTACTTTGGGAAACAATTCAGTAGTTTAAACATATACTTTCCATATAACTAAGCAATTCAACTTCCAGGGAAATGAAAATATATTCATTAAAAAAAAAACCTGTACAAGAATTTTCATGGCAACTGGTTCCATACCTGTCAAAACCAGAAGAGAAAAACAGTTAAGGAACTAAATTGCTAAGTTATATGGCGGCATATCCATTCAGTGAAATTCTACTCAACAAAGGAACAAACCACTGTGTATCATCGTCTATGGTGCTATGTAACAAATCACCTCAAAATACAGTGACTTAAAACAACCACAATGTATTATTTATCACAATTCCGTGGGTTGAGGGAGTGGCATTCTGCTGGCCTTGCCTAGGCTGACTCCTGCATCTGTATTCAGCTGTTGCCTGGCCAGGGCTGGAGAGTCAAGAGAGCCTCACACACCTCCTGGGGCCTTGATGCTGGTGGTGGTCCAGGCACCTGCCTCCATGTGGCCCCCTTATCCAGGTGGTCTTCCCATCCTCTAGGGCTTCTGTCTCTCTATATGCAGTCTGTGTCTTTAGCAGGACAGCCTGGACTTCTTTATTTGACTGTTGGTACATAACGTAGAAGCTATAAGATCTCTTAAGGCTTAGATTCAGAAGTCAAAGAATATCACTGCCGTCCCATTCTGTTGGTCAGTCAAGTCACAAAAGCAGCCCAGGGTCATGCGGTAGGATGTAAATCCTGTCATTTGACGGGAGAGGTAGCAATTTTACATTATAAAGGGACAAAGTACAGGAAAGTGCGGGTCATAAGGAGGCTGTTTTCACCACTATCCCATTCCACACATACAACAACATCGAGTAATCTCAAAAATAATACTTTGACTGAAAGGAGGCATCCGCAAAAGGTAAACAGTATATTGCTCTGTTTATATTAAACCCTAGAACAGTAAAACTAAGCTATGAGTCAAAAGTCAGGACACGGTTGCCCCTGGTTATGGGGCCAGGGGTGGGGAGGTTGTCTGAAAACTGGGACAAGGAAGCTTTCTGTAGTGATGGAACTGTGCTATGAATTGTAGGTTACCTTCACTGCTATTAGTGTCTCTTGTCCAGTCAGCAGAGCATATAAATCTTTCTTCATTGTTCATATAATTCATTCTTTTCCATTAATTGGATTAGCAAACAATCAAATATGCTATTTATTACCTCTATTAGAAGGTGAGGAAACAAGACAGAGAGGATAAATGATGTGCTTATGTCACACAGTTTTAGTAGAGGCTCTAGGACAACTTCTGTGAAGAATTCAAAGACAGAGATGCAAATGTCTCCTTGTCCAGGCAGGGAGGATACAAAGGAGGAGCCATGCTTGGAACGGGACCAGTCGTTTACTCCCTAGGGACTGGGGAGACTGTCTTGAATTGGAGAGCTCAAGGCCATCTAAGGATCACTATTCAGACCTGGGGGATTGAGGCCCTCTGGTAATACTAGCCCAGACTTTCTGATGTTTTCAAGAGAATATAGAAATATAAAAATTTGAGTGTGTGTGTGTAATCTCCTAATTGTAAGATATTGAATCGATTTAAAAAAAGAAAAACAAGTGGGCCAAACAAAAGGACTGTGGTTCTAGCCCTCCTCCAAGGCCAGGAGTACTTACCCACGCTTAATTCTTTGCAAAATTGCAAAGTATAATTTGTTTTTCTACACATCTTTTTCCTTTTTCTACTCAAAGTTTTGTAGCTTGTTACTTTCATTGCCTAGCATTGTGCTTTTCCCAGAGCAGATGCTTAAATAAATGAAGTCAGGTTTGTAAGATTCCCTGAGTCAGAAGCAGAGCTTGAGCTATCTAATCGGGATGCTTTGGGGGGCCGACATGAGAAAAGGTAACATACAGCAACATCTGACCGTTCGCGGCAGGTGATAATTTAGGTGGTGCTATCTGTCTTTAAAAATATATTAATTTTCCCTCTGGTTCAAGTATCAGATCGACCTAGGAGCAAAGAAATATAGAGAAGGACATAAAATGCTGATGACAATCTGTAATTAACAGTCATAAACATTTCAGGCCCCCAAGGCACCTGTCCCACTTTAACCTCCGCCATACAAAATATGGAATTGCTTTCTAAAAGGACACAGCCAGCTCATTCAGTAGGGTCCCCAGCAACCTTTGCCCCAGTTATGTTGCAGCCCAGAAACCAACATTGTTAGCAGCAAACCTCAGAAATAGAACTTCAGTACTCATGCTATAGGCAGGTGTAAATTACTGGAAGCACAGTGAATTCCGTAATTTGATGGTTTCCAGCCATTTCATTTTATTTATTTTATTTTTCTATACAATTTTGGTTTATGTTTCATACTCCAATGACTAAAGGCTCATGTCAAATGGTTGAGATTATTGGTTCCAGAAATTCCAATAAGCTGGCTTTACTAACATCTGCCTGCTCTGATTTTTGAGCTCATTGGATCTGTGCGTATCACCGGGGTTCATAAATATCATATCTAAAGCCAGCCTTTCAGACGTGGAAGACAGGGAGACTCACCTCCTGTCTCCCTCCTCTCCTGCCCCCAGTGGCCTCAGTCTCTGCTTCTGTCATTTGCATATCGGTCTGTTCTATTTCTTCAGCCCAAGTGTGTGATTACACACTTCTGGAGCCTTTCCAGCCAACTCAGGAGTTTCTGGGCTTTGGTGTCTATCCCCTAAGGCAGCAAACTCAATCTACTTAGAGAGCTGTTAATTAAGTGAATTATGTCTGGTCAGGTGTTTATGAGCAAAGAAAACAGGAATGGAAATGACACAAAAAGACTGAGTAAGCTATATGTAAATTAAACAAACAAAAAAACCCAACCCAACCAAAAGAGCCTCTTTAAAAGGATTTTTCCTCTAGTCTTCAGTTTAGGTTTTCTCCTTAACTCAATTTGACAGAATACACTCGTTCTTTAGTGAGTTCATTCTCATCCCAAATATGCTTGTAAACTTGGGCAAAATGCAGAGAAGAGCTGAGAGGAATAGAAATACTGTGTATTCCCTTTACAAAACCGTTCAAGGAAACGCTGTTTACTTCGAAATAGTGTTCCAGAAAGTATGTCTGCCATCTGTAGTCCAGATGATGATGGTTGTGGTGATGAATTAAACATTTAGAAATAAAAGCTAACTGTTGTTTCTGTTTCCGAGGATAAGGCAACTGAAATATTGTTTCATTACTCTTAATGCGCAAAATAGCTAGAACTTGTTTATGCGTTATATATTCATAACTTAGAAGACATTTAAAGAAAGACACAATGATTGTGGATTTTTTGAGAGTGTGGCTTGGCACAGTTTCTGCATAGGCTATGGTGCAGGCATAGTGTGCTAAGATGTGGAGACTGCCAGAAATTTGAAAGCATTCCTATCATCACCATATCTTACTCTTCAATGAGGGATTCTGCTCTAAGATAGATTGATCGTTTCATATACTGTCACTCACCAGCATGATTCTACACCTATCAATCAGTTCATCATAAACGTCCCCATCCTTGAAGCTATGATAAGGCATTTAGAAAGCTGTTCATGATTCTTTGCTAAGTGAGATGCAAAGAAAACTAAATGGGTGTGATTTCCGAGCGCTGCCCATCAAGAATAGGCGGTCTAAAAGGGACTTGTAAAAGAACAGGGCAATGCGAATAGCCAATACATTCATAAAATATTCACAAAATCAAGGCCCGTACATGTTTTTTGATGTTATTTTTTTTAAACAAAAGAGCAAATTGGATTTGGTTGGTGGGGGCTGAAGCAGAGGAGTAATGGTGGTGGAATCATCACCTTTCACCCAAAAGTCAAGAGACAATTCCGGTATGAATTGGGATTTCAAAGGTTTTTTGCACAATCAGGAAGGCTGAGAAGGAGACATATAGGCCAGAAAATGAGTGACTGAAATCAAGCTGGACTTGGAGGTGGCGAGGCATAGAAATGGCCTATGGAGCCCAACTACGAGAATATTCAATTGAAGCAGGCTATTCACCTGCAACTCAAGATACAATACTTAGTAAACGTTTCTAGGTTCTGAGGAGTTAAGGAATGTCCCAATCTTCTTTCTGGTCTATCCACTCTTTCTTACAGACCTTTGTACTTCTCTGCCACTAACCAAAACAGCTAGTCATTCCAGTCAAACAACAGATGTTCCCGGTTGAAGAAACTAGCAAAGAAGTGGTCAAAGCGATCCTGTGTGGGTTCAAGGCTGGATGGGGAAGCTTTGGGTACTGAAGGCAGGTTGAGAAAAGCGTCCTATCCAATGGTGTCTGAAGTCAGCTCCTATAATATCATGGGAAAAAATTATTAAATGATCAGGGATTTTGCAAGCCAGTTGTTACACTCATTACTAAAAATTATATTAAAATACAATTAAATAGATTATATTAGAAACAGAGGTAATTTTTTTAAAAGCCACTACATTTTACTGTTATCTATGCTCTTGAGGTCATTTTCTTACATTGTAGCTGTATAACGGAAGTACCACAGAATGATGTGCTCCTGGGTCTCTCTCCCCAAGGCTGCCCTCAGCGCTAACACGCTGGTAACTTGAAATCAGCTACATTGATAAACATTTACCGGCACATCACTGGTCCTTGCTACAATGCAGCATCCCCAAGAGGGAGCCTGCTTTTTACATCAGAGCTGGTTTTAGAGGCAAAATAAAATCCCATTAGAAAGGAGAGTCACAGATGTAGAAAACAAACAAAACTTATGCTTACCAGGGAGGAAAAGGCAGTAGGGGTGGGGGGAGGGATAAATTAGGAGACTGGGATTGACATATACACGCTACTACACATAAAATAGATAACTAATAAGGACCTGCTGTAGAGAACAGGGAACTCTACTCAATACTCCGTAATGACCTATATGGGAAAAAAAAAAATCTAAAAAAAGAGGGGATATATGTATATGTGTAACTGACTCACTTTGCTGTACAGCAGAAACTAACACAACGTTGTAAATCAACTATACTCCAACACAAATTTTTTTAAAAAAGAAGAAAATAGACGCAAGAAATCTGTTAAGTGTAAAAAAGAAGTACCCAAGCCAACATTTCTCTGATCTTGTTGTCCATCATTTTTGACCATTGAACCATTCATTTAGAGCTATTTATTGAGCACTTTCTACCACCATGCTAAGCTCTCTGAATACGATGAAATAGAAGATGAAGTTCCTGCCCTCAGGGAGCCCATGACCGAATGCATCACCAGAGGAGCACATGGAGAGTGATACTAGAGGCTGGTATGGGAGGGAAGTAGGGGGAACACGGGAGCACAGAGGAGGGAAACTGAGTATCAAGGCAGGTGTGGGATGAACCCCATACACAAAACAGTACTTGGTGCTCACTCAAGCAGGTGACTGGGGAATCTTATAGGAAGGGAGCATTAATGTGCATGTGGTCTCTTAGCTTTGACCACGTCTTGGAGAAGCATGAGTTGCACTCTGCAAGCAAGACCTCACACCCTCTGCAGCGGATCTTGTTGGGAGGGAGCAGGTGGCACCTACCAATGGCCTGACAATGGGAACTGGATGGCCTTCCAGTCTGAGGAATGGCCTTGCTGGTAAGAAGAGCATCCCGGTCATGGAAGTTTGCCCATTCCAGGTGACAGGTAGCCTTGCAGCCCTTCCTGCCGGCAGCTCGATGCTAGGCTACCTGAGGATATCTGCTTCTTCCCATTCACCCAGAATGAGGGTGTCTGGAGGGGAAGAAGGGTGTTTTTAGAAGGAGGCCTCATCTGAGTCTTGAAGGGAATAAGGATGGAAGGAAGGACAAGCCACACCCAGGTGACAACTACCCTGACATCATGGTTAATTCCCATCTGAAAGGGAGCTAATTCTGGGATGTTTAGAAATCAACTTGGACATGCTACTATACATAAAATAGATAACTAATAAAGAGCTACTGTAGAGCACAGGGAACTCTACTCAATACTCTGTAATGACCTATGTGGGAAAAGAAGCTTAAAAAGAGTGGATATATGTATAACTGATTCGCTTTGCTGTACAGCAGAAACTAACACAACATTGTAAATCAACTATACTATACTCCAATAAAAATTTAAAGAGAAAAAAAGAAATAAACTTGGAAGGTAAGAAGAAAAAGGAAATAAAGTATAGGAAAGGGATAAATAGCATTGCCGCTCAGTTGCTGATAAGATGTTCAGTTGGCCCCTGAGATGGGCCTGGAGCTCTGAAATGATGATTAAATTTTCATCCAATTCCCGGGCAAATACTTCTAATATCAGGCAACTGAGAAGTAAATTGAAATGACATTATTAGAAATAAGTGTCTGTGTATAATAATTTGCAGTCTCTTTGCCTGAAAGAAGAAATTTCATCATCTGTATTCATTGCTTTTGAAACTGCTAAACTGAATCTGATATTTCTTCATGTTAAATTGAAGGCTGTAGTTATCAAAACGCTGACAAGTTGAGTTATTGGCTATTTTCAGGGCCCATGCAAAGAGTCTCCCATTAATAACATTCACTGTGTACATTGATAGCAGAGAATTATTTAGAGCTATCAAATGTGTTATTACAACTTATCCTGTATGCCCTAAAGAAGACATTTTTGACTTGTGGGGGAAAAGAAGGATATTTGCAAGGAGTTGACAAATGACAAAATATCATTGCCTATAATAGGGGAAAAGATGTAGCAATGCAATTCTGTAATAACTCAGTTATAATCTGCCACTCCCTCTTTTTTTTGTTGTTTTTCAACAAGGTTTACCATGCTCATCTCCCAAAAGAATAAATAAATAAATAAAAATAAAATAAGAGGTGAAACCAGAAAAGGAGAACTCAGAAGAAGAACTTTGTTTAAAATGTTGATTTATCATGTGGGCTTAGAAATCCCTACCAAGAAAAAAAAAAAGACCATTTCCTTTATTTTCTACTAAAATTATCGCGAACTGCCAGTTTAAGGATACAACAGTGTATTATGTGCCGTTAAGGAAAAAAGAAAGATTTTTTTTAAAAGTTCTGATTTTAAATATAAAGGCAGAGACTTCCCAGGCAGTCCAGTGGTTAAGACTTCACCTTCCAATGCAGGGGCTGAGGGTTTGATCCCTAGTCGGGGAGCTAGGATCCCACATGACTCGTGGCTAAAAATCCAAAATATAAAACAGAAGCAATGTTGTAACAAATTCAATAAAGACTTTAAAAAAATGGTCCACATTAAAAAAAAATCTTAAAAAAAATAAATATAAAGGCACTGGTGCAGAGGTAAACATGGGGTTATTATTACAGGATATGGAAGCCTTGTCTGCCGAATAAGCACCTCACACTTCCTTTTCGGGATGTGATTGTCTGCAAAAATAGTTCTCAAGCCTATTGTATATTTCAGCCCATAAAGTATTTTGACAGATTCACTGTGGACCATTTTGGACACATCCCTTCCTACGTGATGCTACACAGATATAGCTATATTCCATACCCCCACAACACAGAAACACACATGCACAGCCCAAGAATGAATGGAGAAATGACGATGCCTTTCAGTGCCCCTCGTCCACGTGGTTGACGTGCATGGTATTATTCCTACATCCCAAGTACCATGCTGGGCACTAGGAGAGACACAGGAATAATATACCTAATTCCTGTCCTCAGGAAGGTATCTTCCTGAGAGACATAAAAAATAGCAAGTCACAATATAATGCAGTAATTTTGATATGGAGGACGGTGCTGTGGAATTACCAGAATGAGGACGTTCATCCTGCCCAGAGTCAGGGAAAACTTCACAGAGAAATTGACACTTAAAGGAATGGATTTTTCCAGGCAAGAAATAGGAAATGCCTGGAATTAATAAATTTCAATTAATTCTAAAAAATAAACACTATAGAAACACACTCCAAAGTTTTCCTGAATACCAGTACACAGACCACACAGAAGACCTTTTCAGAACCCTGAGCCATCCTTCTGAAATCTTGGGTTGTTTGTTACCACAGCAAAGCCCGTTTTATTCTATCTAGTACAATAGATAGAATGGGTGATGGTCTTGTTGGAGCCATAGATCAGATCATGGTACATGAAGATGAGGATGGAGTTTCCTCAAGAGGAGAAGCAGCTCCCAGAATCAGTCATCTTGGGAAATAAACAGGCCTGGGATAAGAAGGATTTTGTAAGCAACTTAGGAGAGAAATTTTTCTTTCTCTCTGGGGCTAAGGGTCTAAGGCAGGGAAATTTCTGGAGCCTTTCTGATATTGGGATGAGTGTATTGGGGGAGCATAACAGGCATAGAACCAATAAAGGAGAGAGCAGTGCCCCATCTGGGGGACACCAGTAACAAACACCAGCCTCTACTGAAGGCCGGAGAACAGGGAATGGGGACAAGGTATCCCAGAGCAGCCTGTCCTTGATTTGGTATCATTCTTTCCCGTCTGAAGCATAAGTAAAACTAAAGATGCTAAGCACCAGAAGAAGCCTCTGTCGCTGGCCTCCCTTCCTGAACTCAGCGAGTTCCAAGCCGCAATTTCATGCTGCGAATGTTCCACGAGGGTTACTCAGTAGGAAACATGTCATTCTGTCTGCCTGGTTGTCATCAGGTCCTGTTCTGTAACAGCTAGGCTGCAACATTAGCCGCAGTAACAAACAGACCAAGAACCTCAGTGTCATAAAACAGGAAATGTTTATTTCTTATCTACATGCTTAATGCATGCATTGGGTGGCCTCTGCTTAAAGCCATCCTCTTTCCAGGCCCTTAAAGCTCTCCGCCACCAGCCGTGGTGTATGACTTCCGCTGGTCCAAAGGATTCGACACACGGGGAAAGGCAGCAGAACAAGTGTGTGTGTGCAGCCTGATGGTTGCCATGGACCCCGCACATCCCCCAGGAAATCTCTTGAGTTCCTCGCTGAAGGGTCTATGGTTTTAACTGAGCAAACGATAATCAAATTTGAGATGTGCTGAGCGGGGCTGTTAGCTTTCCTAACAGAGGCAATTCTGTAAGGACGGCTTGGTGGCAGGTAGAGAAGACAAAGGAGGAGAGGTAAAAGAATAAGCGGAGAGGAGAGGATGAGTGAAGTTTAAGAAGCAAATAGAGATATAAGAGAAATGAAGGCAAGAAGGAGAATCAGGGCGGTGGGTACCACCCATCCTTGCTCCAGGTGGCTTTGGTACAACTTTCTCCTCCTCCGATGCTCCCGGATGTTCCTTTCTGTAGGTCCTGACTACTTAATCAAACAAAGACAGACCCCTAGACAAGAGGCAGAAGGGAAGCGGAAGAGGGTGTGGGGATATCAAAGACGCCTAAGTCTGGGCTCTCGAAGAAGGATAACTGGAGAAAAAACAAGGAACGATAAGGGGCCAAGGAAAACGGAAGCGGACTCGGAGAGTCTAAAATTCGGAATCTGCTTAAGACAGGGAGACACTGCAGCGGACGAAACTGCCAGTCTGTTATTTCAGCCTCGAAATATCAGATTCTTCCCCTGCCGCTCTCTACCTGGGGATGATGGCAAAGCTCACACTCTTGAGATCATATCTGGGAAGAAGATGACTGCTTGGGAATTGGTCATCCCAGAATAAATACAAGGGACCCTTGGCGTGGTGCTTTTGGGGTTGGCCTGCCCTGAACCAGGCGGGCTGGTCATGCCCCCAAGCGCAGCCTCTCTCTGCCCATCGTTAGACACGTGCCCAGTCTTATCACCTCGAGATGGCCCAGGGCTTTAGAGAACATGCTGGCCTTGCTGGGGAGAGGTGGGATGACCGTATTCCAGAGAAAACCTTGCCCTGACCCATGAGAAAGAGCTTAAGTTTGTGTAAAAAATAAAGCTTTTACAGCCTCACAAACCTGGTGCTAAAAATATCATTTTAATGTAACCAGAGCTGCTTTCTGTAGCACTTTGCTAGCAGAGACTATCAGACTATCACGCATCTCTATGAGATGTCAGACTGTCTTTTCATGTAAAAACCATGAAACTGTTTAATTGAAATCCACTCTGTGAGGAGTTCTGAACGGATGTGTATTTGCCTGGAAAAGTAACAAGCCACTCCCCAAGGTGCTGTTAGACCTCAAAAATGGTAGCTGGGTTTTGCTCACATCAAAACCTCTATTTATCACCTTTCCATGACTTAATTGTGGAATTGTGTTTTAAAATTTTACATGAAATAGAAATAGTTTCCTATTTCTATTTCCAGTCACTGTTCTAAGCAAGAAATCTTAGAGCACAACCAATGGCTTAAATTCTCCCTCATCGTTTGATTATCTTCTCTTTTTCTGAAATTAATACTTCCCTTTTCTTCCTCCATCCACAAATACAGTATTTCCTTACAAGCTGTCATACTTTACACAAGGCTGCCATAAACCTAATCAATGCTGTTGTGTGAAAAAAAGGGATGAGGGTTCATTCTTAGATACAAGAACAGATGGATTGTTGCCAGAGGAGGGGCAGGGGATGGGTGAAATGGATGAAGGGGGTTTAAGGTACAAACTTCTAGTTATAAAATAAATAAGTCCCGGGGATGCAATGTACAGCATGGTGACTATACTACTAATGCTGTATTGCATATTTGAAAGTTGCTAAGAGCGTAGATCTTAAAAGTTCTCATCACAAGAAAAAAAATTTATAGCTATGACAGTTATTAACTAGACTTACGGTGGTGATCATTTCACAATATATGTAAATATCAAATCCTTACACTGTATACCTGAAACTAACATAATGATATATGTCAATTATACCTCATTTTTTTTTTTTAAAAAAAAGGATCCAGCCCAGTGGGTGCCCTGCTTGACAAGCCCCAGTGTCTGAGAGAAACAAAGGGCATCCCTTCCTTTGGGAAGGTTCCTACTCCAGGCTGCATGGCTTGGTGAGCAGAGTATTGGCTTGATTTCAAGCCCCACGTGTCCTTTGGGTAGACACCTGTGTGAAATACACAAACTGCACAACTGTGCATGCCAGTTCTTACATGTTCTTACAGGATGTGTCTCCTTGGCTACATTTGATTGGTCCAGGGATGGCTTCTTATATAAGCCAGGCCAATCAGAGCTCTTCTGTGGAATTTTTTCCAACTAGACCCAAGAGAGTCGGACCTTCTCTGTTGGTGAAAGTCAAAAGATGAATTTCATGAGCTATTGGAGACTGAGATTCCTGCCATTTGAAAAAAGCCATCGGTAGTGAAAAAGAATGAAGCCAATGCACAAGGAAACAAAGGCGAGGGACGGCAAACACTCACCTGGTTCCAGCGGTGCCTGAGACCAGTAGCATCCCTGTCCTCGTGGTGGGTGGTTTGGCTGTTCAGCTGTCGCTCGGATTCCATGAGTCAAAGACATCCTTTTTTGCTTCAGCTTCTTTGACTTGGGTTTGCAACATGGCAACTTGAGAGTCATGAAAAAATGCAGCAGGGCTGCAAAGAGCAGCCGTATATCATGGCAGCCACTGCATCCAGACGTGCCTCCAGCCTGCCCAGGTCACCCGTGGCCAGCTCCTGCAGCCTATGCACAGAGAGGTCTGTGCTCGTTACGTGATTAGGAGGCAGCAACTCCGTATTTCTAGCAGTTGGCGCTTATCCAAGCCTCTAGACCTCAGTTTCCACATCTGCAAAATGGGAATTTTAATAATTCCTATTTCATAGATTTTTTGAGAGGATTAAATGAAGTAATGCATGTAAATATTTAGGACAGGGCCTGGCATCTAGTGCTCAATAAATGTTAGATCTGATTATATTATTTTATTATTTCCAGTGTCATATGGTGCATGACATAGGATAGGCACTAGTAACACTAGCCACACTAGCTGCAGTGGCTACAACAATCTCATTTTAGCCTTAACCCCATGGCTAACATTCTGTGACCTTAGGAAAGTTATATGTTTATTTATTTTTTTTGAATCTCAGTTTTCTCATCTATAAATGGGAAAATAATAATATTTTTGGCAGGTTAATTGAAAGATAACATGAAATGATGTGTATAAACAAATTTCATGAACTCAAACTCTATCCAATTATAAAAGATGAAAGATTAGAAAGATGAATCTGTTTGCTTCTTTACAGTGATACTAATATATCAGTATTTTAATCGCTAAAAAAGAAGTGAGAACTTATAAACTGATATCTTCTGTTGAATGCAATAGGTACCATATGTCCTAAAAACAGCGATATTTTTCTCCATTGGAATCAATAAAACTGTTTTTACTTTGGGGAAAAAAATATGTCCTTTAAACATTCTTGTTTTTCTTCAATTAGCCCTCATGCACAAATTCTGCCTTCCCCTCAGGAAGACTGTCTGAGAATTTTGATAGTACCCCAAGCTCAGTCTGGGAAAACAACAATTTTACAATTTCAAATCAAATCTTGGCATGATGTTTAAAACATTAGCCTGCCTACAACAAAAGAAGCCTTAGATCGAACCATCTGTTTTCTAAGCATGCTAGCCTTTGATAAGTGGAGATTTTGAAAATAAAACTGAATATAATCATCTCTGGACCATTTTGGTGAGAGAGTAGACCCACCAGAAGAAAAAAAAATCTATTGCTTTTTTCTAGCAAGTTTGCAGATCTGAATGAAGAAGACGGTTAGCAGGGTAAATTCAAGTTAAAGAATTAAAAGTATGAGACCATATAAGAACAGGCAAGTTGAACACAATGCTACAACATCTCGTTTCTGTTTTAATTTAGAACATCACCGTCTGTTCTCTGTCACAACCTCCTCCCCTCTTAACCTGAACATTAGCAAGAAAGAAACTGGAAAGTGTGGGGATTGGAAAGAGCCCAGGTGTCTGACTCAGGTATTTTCAAAGCTGGCCATAGACCTGCTCAGGGCAGCCCCTTGGTGCTGTGGTTGTGAGGTTGAGGTAGACACCCTCCAGCTGCACCACCTTCCAGCAGCACTGTCCCTTGCTTCCTTGCTAGCAAAATCTCAGTTTTGCTCAGGTCTCAATATGACTAATCCTAGGCTATAACTCAGGATTGGTGTCTGTCAACTCTTTGCTACTAGAGGGGGCGGAATGACGCAGTCCTGGCCAATGTGATGTCAGGGGATATGCTGGGGGCTCTGAGAAAGAGCTTCCTCTCAGACAGAGGGCGAAAGGCCCATGAGTCCAGCCCTCTGTCCTCCCCTTCCCCTTCCTTCTTTGAACACTTTCGTGTAGATCTGATGCCTGGAGCTACAGCAGACCATTGGGGAGCCGCGATGGGAAGACAAGGCAATCAGAGAGACTGAGGCAGTGGCCAAGCCATGTTGAGCTGCTGACACACTCTTGAAACTCCCACCTCTAGACTTCCTGTTACATGAGTAATTAAATGACTTTACTGGTTAAAATACTGCTAGGTGTTTCGTTACATGCAAGGAAAATCACACAAACAGAGAATAGGGTTTTCCCCAAAGAATTTTACCAGCAATGTTACCTCTTCTTTGTCCCCTTAATGTTGCTATACATTTAGAACCACAGAACATCAGAGCTGAAAGTCACTCTATGTCTCCAATTAACATGGTCAAGAAATTCAGACGTGGTTCCTCTTTTTTTAAAATATTTATTTATTTATTTACTTTTGGCTGCGTTGTGTCTCCATTGCTGCACGCGGGCTTTCTCTAGTTGCGGTGAGCGGGGGCTACTCTTCGTTGCGGTGCACGGGGTTCTCATTGCGGTGGCTTCTCGTTGCAGAGCACGGGCTGTAGGTGCGCAGGCTTCAGTAGTTGTGGCATGCGGGCTCAGCAGTTGTGGCTCGTGGACTCTAGAGCACAGGCTCAGTAGTTGTGGTGCACGGGCTTAGTTACTCCGCAGCATGTAGGATCTTCCCGGACCAGGGATCAAACCCGTGTGCCCTGCATTGGTAGGTGGATTCTTAAACACTGCACCACCAGGGAAGTCCCCCAGATGTGAGCCCCCCTTGATTGAAGTGAAGAATCTTGTTAGCGTAAATGCCTATGGAAAAGGAGAAAGACGAATTAGACATTTGACCTTTGGTGTGAATGACTCTATCAAAATCATTCCCAAGAAGCAGGTTTGCCTGTGGACAAAACACATTAAGCGTCAGGAAATTGAGGAGGTTATCTCTTAGAAGGAGAAAGGTACAGAAAGGGGAATCAGAGGTTCCATGATCAGTATCTTCAATTTTTTATTATTTTTTAAATTTTATATTGGAGTATAGTTGATTAGCAATGTTTTATTAGTTTCAGGTGTATAGCAAAGTGATTCAGTTATACATATCCATGTACCTATTCTTTTTCAAATTCTTTTCCCATAATATCTTCAATTTTTTTAAGGCCAGACCTGAAGTAAAGTTTTCCACGAATGTCATGTGAGATGAAGAATGCATTCTTGCAAATTGCTTTCCAAAAATGCACAGTAAGCAGCTCGTCCATAGGGCGTGAGACCTCGGGCCTCACCATTCCTGGGCTGCTGGGCCTTGCTCTTGGCAACAGAGGCTCTGGCGCTGGCAATGGGGAGGTCACTAGGTTCATAGAACCTCATGAAAGAGATTTACAAAAAACCACAGAGCTAAAATAAATACTATTATAGGGGTATCAGAGACCAGTTTCAAAAGCTGCAAATATTTTCTGAACTCCTGCCATCTGATTCTCCCATAGCCATGTAGATGCAACCCAACTATTCAGTTCGTTTGAATTGTTAGTTTACAAGATTTTTCTTGAAATGTTGACAATCCCTTCTACTTTTTCCCCTCAGACTTTTATGAAACTCAAGAGTATTTTGATCAGAGAGAATATAGTCTTCTAACTTAATTATAAAAGTAATACACGGGTACATCCCTGTCTGTCCTCTGCATTGCCTAGCCCTAGCTCTATTTAGCATAGCGTGTGGAACATAGTAGATGCTCAATAAATATTTGTGGGCTAAATGCGTGAAGAAATGCAGGAAACTTAGAAAAAGAGAATTTTAGAGAAACTCCCTCTTTACATAGGGATTTGTAGACAGTCAATTCTTGTTCCATAAATGTATTTTCTATTTATATTTTAAGTTGTCTGTTTCTTTTCCTATAAAGGAGGAAGCCTATGGGACTTGTTATTTCCTGAAAATGGGAATACAGTTTTTGACTGTATTATCCTCCACTATAATAAGGGACAGACGGATGGCAAGCTGCTTCCACAAGTTTACACATTGCTGGAAACAAATCTAAGTTTTCTAACTGCCACTACAAATTCCTCCACTCTGCTATGTAGGTCAGTCTAAGACATTTGGTGGAGACTTTTTGTTTTTTTATTTTTTTGTTGTTTATTTATTTTTGGCTGTGTTGGGTCTTCATTGCTGCGCACGGGCTTTCCCTAGTTGTGTTGAGCGGGGGCTACTCTTTGTTGTGGTGCGCGGGCTTCTCATTGCAGTCGCCTGTCCTATGCGGAAACAGACTCTAAGCGCATGGGCTTCAGTAGTTGTGGCATGCAGGCTCAGTAGTTGTGGCTCATGGGTTCTAGAGGGCAGGCTCAATCGTTGTGGTGCATGGGCTTAGTTGCTACGTGGCACGTGGGATCTTCCCAGACCAGGGCTCGAACCCATGTCCCCTGCATTGGCAGGCGGATTCTTAACTACTGTGCCACCA
The DNA here is from genome assembly GCF_011762595.2 of Tursiops truncatus. Taxonomy (NCBI): domain Eukaryota; kingdom Metazoa; phylum Chordata; class Mammalia; order Artiodactyla; family Delphinidae; genus Tursiops; species Tursiops truncatus. The sequence goes on from NC_047045.1 coordinate 15,122,780, forward strand.
GGGAAGCCCAAACATTTGGTAGAGTTTTATAGTTCAACTAGAACAATTTTAAAAACTAAAGGAAACAAAGTAAGTAAATAATAAACGTTCTCCTTCAATTTCTATTACACGGGGCAAATGTAAGTCATGACATATTTTCTTTGCCCACTTGCAGAGTGATTTATGCCCTGATGTCACCAAGCTTGTTTCTGGGGCTGTTGGAGTTGGACGTGTAGCTCTGGAAGTAAATGAAGAGTCTGTCATTGAAACTCCCTGGAAATGTCCTCATTAGCAACATAATTTGGCAAATACGATACTGATGCCACTGTACCAATCCCAGGTTGGTGTATACACCATTCCAGTAAATCACCTCCTGCAGACCCTCTGCATGGTCAGGGCTGGGATTGTTACTCAGAAACGTTAGGGGAAAAGAACTTAGATAGAGTTTAGTTTTAAATTGTGTCTGGCAGACTGTTATAAAATGTTATTACAGCAGTCCACAGGGAGCCACAAAGGGATGCAACAGGACCTGAGTTCAAATTACAGTCAATTTCTGAACATGGATGTTCCCATTATTTGTACACTGGATTATCTTTACCTTTGGCAGAATTGTCCTTGGGAAAAAACAGAGAAATAAGGACAGTTTGAAGTTCCAATTTTCCCATCTGATACTGGGTCACCATAAATGATATGATAAAAAATAAAGAAGGATGAGGTGATGGGAGTGACATTTTAAATAGAGTTCTCTAGAGGAGAGGTGTCTCTGAGCAGGGAAGTGGGTGAATTGAGGATCCAGCTTTGGGCTGCCTAGAAGCAGCAGCTCCAGGCTGTGGGAACAGCAGGTGCAAAGGACCTGGGGCAGGCTTGTACAAGAGCAGACACAGGCAGGGGAGTTGTGAGAACCAGCCAGTGTGGCAAGCAGAGTGAGCAAGGGATTGAGTATGTGAATCATGTCAGAAAGACACCTAGAGACACAGTTGTGCAGGGCATGGAGGCCCCAGGAAGGACTTTGGGTTGGTCGGTGCATTTAGAGCGTATTGGCAAAAGAGTGACACAATCCCAATTGCCTTTTAAAACTCTGGCTATAGTTTAAAGACTAAACTATGTGCATGTGTTTTGGGGGGGAACGCTAAAAATAGAAATGGGAAAACCACATAGGGGGTTATTATAGAAAACCTCCCCAGAGATGACTGGGTTTGGACCAGAGACAGGATTTCTGGCTGGGTTGGATACGGGGTGGGAACAAGAGAAAAATGAAGGATAACTCTGGTTAAGATCCTCATCAACTGAGTAGGACTATAGTGGTCCCTCTTATTTGGGGGGATCTGTTCCAGCACCCCCCAGTGGCCCTGCGGATACCTAAATTCAAGGATGCTCAAATCCTTTATATAAAATGGCATGATATTTGCATATAATCTACACACATCCTCCTGTATTCTTTAAATCATCTCTAGGTTACTTAAAATACCTAATATAATGTAAATACTATGCAAATAGTTGCCAGAGTGTGGCAAATTCAAGTTTTGCTTTTTGGAACTTTCCGGAATTTTTTTTCTGAATATTTTCAATCCACGGTTGGTTGAATCCACAGAGGCAAACTCACAAGTATAGAGGGCTGACTGTATTTATTAAGACGGGAAAGGTGAGAGAAGCAGGTTTAGGTGGACATGAGCAGGTCGTCCAGAGGCCAGTTTTAGACAGGTGAAGTGTGAAATCTTTGGAGAACCCCTCTTAGTGAAGGTGATTGCTGTAGATAGGCACTTTGGACCCTGCTCTTATAAAAAAATGACATCAAGAGGGAAAAGGCCTAGTAAGATGTTCTCATGTGGCTTTCTGAGGCCTCACAGTGTGGGACGCTTGGAGGCCCAGCTGCTATCATAGGCATGGCCAGCTGTTAGTACTGCTGGTTCATTGAGGTGCTGATGCCAGGGGAAGACACATGTGCTCAGCCTCCTGCAATAGTACAACACCCAGGAGATGGTGCTGAAGGCCGACACAGTGACTGCCAGGCATTCTAGCAGCCCGAGAATGCCGAGACCAACTATGTGGTCTGGGAGACTGGAAAGGAAACCAACCCAGAGAATCCCACACATTGGAGTCTATCTTATTCCTACTTAATAACGTGCACCTACCTCATCCTGCTGTTCATGTCCTACTGCAGCCACCGAAAATATTCCCATGGTTAGAAGACCTGACTGGAAAGACGAACTTGGATATCTCGTGGTGAAACAGCGACATCAACAAATATAGACAGACATGCCCCCTAGAAATAGGTCTTTGGGGATCTGCTCAAGTTAAACGAGCAGCAGATAAAGTTTTAGCAGAAGCAGAGGAGCTGTGAATTGAAGATGAAGAGTGGGTAACCTTGATAGAGATCGGCCCACATAAAAAAGAATGAAATAGCAGCAGCACGGATGGACCTAGAGATTATCATACTAAGTGAAGTAAGTCAGACAGAGAAAGACAAGTATCATATGATATCACTTATGAATCTAAAAAAAAAAAGATGCAAATGAACTTATTTATGAAATAGAAATAGACACGCAGACATAGAAAACAAACTTATGTTTACCAAAGGGGAAAATGGGAAGGGATAAAGTAGGAGTTTGAAATTAACATATACACACTACGGTATATAAAATAGATAAACAACAAGGACCTATTGTATAGCACAGGGCAATATACTCAATATTTTGTAATAACCTATAAGGGAAAAGAATCTGAAAAAGAATAGATAGATGACAATCATTTTGCTGTACACCTGAAACTAACACAACATTGTAAATCAACTATACTTCAATTATAAAAAAAGAAAAAAAAATCCTAATCCAAGCATTCATTTTTCTCATCCTTAAAAAAAAAAAGAGAGATTGGCCCAAAGTATGGACTGTACAAACAGAACAGATGAGGTCTTTGTCTGAAGCTAAGTCTGTGGAAAATATTGCTGCAAAGTCAAAATTAAGGCTAAGAAAAGATCTCTATCAAGACTGATCTAGATGATGATGTAACTGCCCTAAATCAGAGGTGTTTGGGGGATGCTGAGGTGGAATGTACCTGAACAGTGGACTGGCCCAAATACAGCACCTGTGGATCCCGTGTTACCAAGTACCCTTTCCCAGCTGCCCGAAACACACAGGACCAGGAAAGAGTCCAAGGAAAAGAAGAAACACAACGCTTCAAAACTGACGCTACACCACCTCCCGCAGGAGGCCACTGAAACCAGTAACAGAGGAGGATGCCTCTGCCCATGAGACTCAGGGTCCTGAACGTGGTCAGCTCCGAGACCAATTTCTCAAGCCAGGCTTCCCTCAAACCAGAAGAAAGGATCTCGAGCATCTACCATCCTAAGTCAGGCAGCGATACCACATTGATAACCATGCTTAATGCAAAAGACTTTCTACAGGATCTGAAATGTGTCCCATCAGATGAAAAGCAAAAGCAAGGCTGCCAATGAGAAAAACTATAATTCAGAGAAGGAAAGAGAGGATGCTGCCAGAGGGCAGGACAATTATTGTCCCAGTTCCTTATGGAGTAGTAACCAGACCCTTAGGTGCATTTCTTTTTTAATTAAAAAAAATTGTTTTTTAAAAAATGTTTTGGCTATGCTGCACATCTTGCGGATCTTAGTTCCCTGACCAGGGATTGAACTCAGGCCCTGGCAGTGAAAGCACGGAGTCCTAACCACTGGACTGCCAGGGAAGTCCCTAAGTACATTTCTTAAGAGTAGGAGACCAGGTTGTACCAGTTTGGGTTCAGGGTCCCTCCTGGCAGTTAAAAGATTGGCTGTGGCTTTTGCCTGATGGTTCACCAGTTGATACATTTGCTAAAGCTAAAGATGGTCTCAAGGATGACGAAGTTTGTCTGCACCCAGATGTTCAGCAGCGTGATATAACGGTATTAGAACTCTCAGCTATCACAAACATCCTGTGGATAGATCACTCTTCTTACAGCTCTGAGAAACCTTTACAGCTACACAGTAAAGCACACATCCCACCTGAGATTCTGAATTAGTTGGTTTCTCCTTTGTCTGGAAATTGGGATTAAGAAACATGGATATATTTTATACAGGGGATATATGTATACGTGTGGCTGATTCACTTTGCTGTATTGCAGAAACTAATACAACACTGTAAAGCAACCATACTCGAATAAAAATAATAAACGTTTAAAAATTAAAAATTTTTAAAAATTAAAAACATGGATATACCTTGACCTAAAGGCTAAGAGTCAAGTTTTATAAATTGACTAAAAACTTAAAAAAGATGAAGTTCACAGATTGCTCTCTTACAAGACCTAATTTAACCCTTTGTGGAGAACCCTGGCGAACATACTTAGGTTCTGTGACTTTTATCTTTTCCCGTTACCTCCCCCAACTTCTGATAGTCTTTATTTCTTCATCGTCCCAGAAGTCCCTCCTCTCCTTCCCCCTTGGGTTCCGGGCCTGGCACAGAGTAGACGCTTCTTCCAAACTACCACCACTGTGGCACAGGGAAGTGCAACTTGAGAAACAGGATATTGTTTGTTGTTCTTATTGCAAGTTTTGTGATGACCACGATTGCCATTTAGAACATGTTAGCCTCACCACTAGCCCGTAGTCTAACCTCTGAATGATCTGCGTCTAATCACAGAGCGGAGTGGTAGGGCCGTAAATGTCACCCCACTCCATGGCTCTGATATGTGCCCTCGTTAAGGTCGAGGAGAGGAAAGTTAAATATCAGGGTTGAGCTCCTGAGCAATCATGTCATTTCTATTGATCATCTAATGAAAATTTATGGCATTTCACAGTGAAGAGATAAGTTTACCTGGGGCTGCCGGCTGCCACAGCTGTCCTCAGCTGGCTACAGCCAAGAAAGGCTTTCACCATAACTTTAATTTTAACTTTAAGATTCTCCTGTTACCAGGGGGAAGGCGGGCGGGGGAGGGATAAATTGGGAGATTGGGATTGACATACACACACTGCTGTATACAAAAAAAAAAAAAAAAAAGTGCTGAAAACCCTGCTTCTCTGGAGCAGTTTCTCAGAGTCATCTGGGAAGTGGACTCCTGGACTACTCCTTGGTTTGGCTCAAATCTCTTTTCTATTCTTATTATTGATTGTTTATTGATTATTTTTGTTGACATTACTCAGCATGTTTTTTTTTTTTTTTTGCGGTACGCGGGCCTCTCACTGCTATGGCCTCTCCTGTTGCGGAGCACAGGCTCCGGACGCGCAGGCTCAGCGGCCATGGCTCAAGGGCCCAGCCGCTCCGCGGCATGCGGGATCTTCCCGGACCGGGGCACGAACCCGTGTCCCCTGCACCGGCAGGCGGACTCTCAACCACTGCGCCACCAGGGAAGCCCTCCACCTGCCTTTTGTCTGTAGAAAAACTTTAGTGAAAGAGTAAATTTAATCAGAGAAGTGAGAAAATGCAGAAAGAAAGGAAAACAGTCAAACAAGACAAAATAATAATTGTTTAGTCATTAAACAAAGTCAAGGACCTTTAGTTCCTCCTCAAGGGCTATGGAGAAATATTCTGAGTCATATCTTTTGAGCTGCTTTGCAGATACTAAAACCTCCACCAGGTGGAAGAAGTTAACTGTATGCTGACCGACAGCACGTAGACCCCAGACTGGTTGATGATGTTGACCCCCAGTTACCTCACCACCAGCCAATCAGAAGAATGCCCATGAGCTCATCACATCCCCCCCTCAAAACCCCTCCCTCACCCTTTTTAAAACTCTTTCCTTGAAAGCCTTCGGGGAGTTCGGGTCTTTTAGGCACCAGCTGCCCTGGACTCCTTGCTTGGCACCTGTGCCTGCAGTAAACGCTGTGCTTTCCTTCACCACAATCCGGTGTCAGTAGATTGGCTTTACTGTGTGTAGGCCAGGGGACCCCAGTTTGGTTCAGTAACAGTTTGGGTTAATTACTTTGCCTTCACCAGTACCACGGGGGGTGGTGAGGTTCAGATCTTTAGCTCCCTTCCAACTCAAAGAGCATCTATTCCACTCTGCAGTAAAAAGCCCATCTTGTTTATCTCCCTGTGGATATCCAGGATGAGTCATATACAGACATCATAAATTCTCCTTCAGGACATTAAGGTGATATGCTATGAAGATTTTGAATCATGAGTAACAGTAACATCTCCCGATGTCGTAGGTGTGACAGATGAATAAGCGGTGCTAGTTAGGGTGAAAAATGAGCAAGGCTTGTTACCTGTGCTTTGTTTTGGCAGTGATTTGAGCTTTTCTTTCAGGCATGAAGAGGCGATGGCTATAGAAATGTTTCTTTTAAGGCTTGTTAAGATTGGAATGTCACATTTCAACATCTGTATGATTTATTTAAGAAATAAGAGTGAGACGAGCCAGTTTGTATGGCTGAGGATGAATTTGAACATGTCATACGACACATCACTTCTGAAAATCAGATGCAGAAAGCAGGTTGATACAGTGTGTTGGGGTTCTGTGATGTGCGCTGCTAATGTTTCGTCTGCACACACATGTTTGCGCGCACACACACACACACACACACACACACACACACACACACTCAAGACCTTGGAATCAGTCCTTGCCAATGCCTGGGGATGTACTTCGACACTACCTTTGCATGCAGGGAAATGTCCTTGTAATTAGTCTTATGAGACACTGTGAAATATTTCAGCAAAAGATAAAACTCTAAACAGAATATATTATTCTTCTGAAAAACATGTGTCCTTTAACAAGCTTAAGTCCTTTTTCCCATGCTACCTTGGGATGAGAACTCTCTCGATCAGAAAGGCTTTTATCTGCAGTTTGTAGGAGGCCAGCTCTGCCGTGGTTCCCTCATGCCAGGTCCTCCCACAGGCCTCGGAGGCAAGGCCCAGCCGCAGCCTGACTTGTCTTGGTGAATGTCTGTCATCCTCTTAGGAACTCAGCAAGAGAGGCAGTTTTGGCAGGAAATGTCACCAAGCTGTTTTCCATCCACTGCCCTACCTGTGGGAGATGCCACAGGCAGTTTCCCGTGCCTCCTGGGAACCAGGGGACTTTCCACCTGTCCCCTGTCTTCAGAAACAGATGCAGACTCTAAAACTGCTTGGTTGTGGTCCTCACGAACGGAGTGTCCCACTGCTCATGTCACCAGCATCGTTGGGCCCTTTCTGTTTGGTGTAGTCCTGTGGGACTGGGACACAGGTAGCTGACGCACGCTGATCTTGTCTAAATCCACCTGGGCTCGATGTCTCCTTCAAAGTGCGGCAAGCCAACCTCATCACGTTCTAAGTGGCCACCACACTGCTGCTTGACCACTTGGTAGAAAACCTGATCAACAGTAGCTTAAGAGAGGGAGGATGTTTATTTTCCTCACATGCTAAGAAGTCTAGACATAGGCAACTGCTATGTTCAGTTAGCAACATGATGTCAGGGCTGATGTCCCTGCAAAAATTCTGCAAGCTTCTTGGTCACAAGATGGCTGCTGCAGTGGCAGGCATCACACCTGCATTCAAGGCAGGATGAAGCAGTGAAGGCAGGCACCAGCTATCTTGTCTTTTTTTTTTTTTTAGGAAGCAATAGCTTTCCCAGAAACCTGCGGGCAGACTTCCCCTTGTGCATTATTGGCCCTAACAGGGTCACACCACTCTGAACTTCAATGGAGGCCAGAGATCCAGTTTTGCAAGAGAGGAACTAGATTGACATGATTGGCCTAGAGTAGACCAGACTAGTCAGAGTATACTGCTGAGCGGGTCTCCTTGCCTCTCTGAACCAGACAGGAGCTCCATTGGTGAAACAGAGGGGAGAACGGGTTGGGTAGGCAACAACCGTGTTGCCACTTGAACCAGTGTGGTGAGTCCCAGCTTTCCCCACTCACGAAGACCAGTCAGCATCTGAGTCCACTCTCTCTCCCTGCTTGTGATTCAACTTTAGCTCATACTTGAACTGGCCAGTGAAGAGGTGATTTGGGGCCTTGTGAAGACAATTTCCAGTTCTGCAGAAACTGTGAGACTCACCTAAAAGAAAAAGCTATTAGAGTTGCCATGATCAAAGACTATAGACACACCAGCCCTAAATGCCTTTTCAGGCCTTTTTTCTTTTCTTAATTCTAGAGCTGAAATACCAGAGCTGACATCAAATGGTTAGAAGAGAGTGACATTAGGTAGACATCGAGAGTCTGAAGCCACCACAAGCTTACTCACCTTTGCAGAATTCTAACCATAGTAAGTTTCCTTCAGGTAAGAGTACTATATCACTTCTTATTTAGTTAAGAGATAGTTGGGATTATTACCTGTGTTTTGGCAAATTGATACAAGAAAAATCAAACTATCTTGCTAACAATGGACCTAATCCCTCAGGAGATAAGCTATGAGAACTTAACCTACCCTTACCTTCCCTTTCATTTGTCAAACTCCTACACATCCCTCAAGACCCTGCTTAAAAATAACTTCCTTTCACAAGTTTCTCAAAGTTGGTCAAACCATCTGTAATTTTATAGCCCCTTTTCATATTTCTCTTGTCACTCTTACCACTGGCACCCTGGAATAATTTACTTATCCAACCATCTCACCCACCAGATCAGGAACATTCCCAGGGGAGCAGTTTTGTCCCAAACATTTAGCACAAGGTGGGAAGCACAGTAGTAAGCTCTCAACATATTTTTATTGAATAAATCTATTTAAACTTTGAATAATTACTAACTTATAACATTAAAATCCTAACTTTTTTTAAATTGAAGTGTAGCTGCTGTACATTATATAAGTTACAGGTGTACGATATAGTGATCCACAAGTTTTAAAGGTTATACTCCATTTATAGTTATTATAAAATACTGGCTATATTCCCGGTGTTGTACTATATATCCTTGTAGCTTATTTTGTACATAACAGTTTGTACCTCTTAATCCCTTACCCCTGTGTTGCCCCACTTCCCTCTCCCCACTGGTAACCACAAGATTTTTCTCTATATCTGTGAGTCTGCTTCTTTTTGTTATATTCATTAGTCCGTTGTATATGTTAGATTCCACATATGTGATATCATACAGTATTTATCTTTGTCTGATAAAGTCCTATACCTTAATTCAAAAACAGAAAAATTAAAAATGCACTCACAATATCAAAATAAAAAGCAGGGGCTTCCCTGGTGGCGCAGTGGTTGAGAGCCCGCCTGCCGATGCAGGGGACGCGGGTTCGTGCCCCGGCCCAGGAGGATCCCACGTGCCGCGGAGCGGCTGGGCCTGTGAGCCATGGCTGCTGAGCCTGCGCATCCGGAGCCTATGCTCCGCAACAGGAGAGGCCACAACAGTGAGAGGCCCGTGTACCGCAAAAAAAAAAGCAAATGCAAAACAAGAAAAATATTTGCAACTCCTATCATGTAAAAATGGTTTATTTTTCTATGTATATAAACTTCTAGAAATTGAGATTAAAAAAGATCAACAAGCCAAAAGATAAACAGGCAAGGACATAGACAAATCACATAAAAAGAAGTGTAAGTGGCCCTTAAGCCAATGAAAACATACTCAAACTTACCCATAATTTTTAAAATGTTAATTAAAATTATGCTTAGATGCTGTTCTCACTTATATTGGCAAAAATCCAAAAGTTCAACAACATACCCTGTGAGTGAGACTGTTGGGAAACGAGCAATCTCAGCGTTTCTGGGGGCAGCGCAAATGGTACCATCTTGGGAGGGGACTGTGTGGCGATATCTATGCAATACATATCTCAAATACTGTCCCTCTTTAAACCAATTCTCCTCATTCTGGAAATTCATCTTACAGAAGTCTCTGCACAGTTACAAAAGGATACACATAAGGCACGTATGTGGAACTAATAGTGTAGAAGCCATTTCTGTAGGTGGAGGGAGAATGGTTAAATAAACTAGGGTAGGTTCTCACAATGGAACACTATACAGCTGAACGTGAAGGAGGTTGCCTTCTCTGTCGTGCTCGGAGAAGGTCTCAGGACAGATGGTTCAGTCGAAAAGCAAAGTTCAGCGTAGGGACCACAATTTTATGCCTTTGTTTCATGAAGGGGAGGATAAGATTTTGCATTTGTTTTTGTTTGTAACTGCAGAAAATACTGGATGTGTGTACTGCAAGGGAGAGAGCAGATGGCAGAACAGGGCGGATGCAGTGGAAGCAACACTTCTCACTGTGTACCATTTTTGCTTTTGAAACCTGTGAATTATTACTTATTCCAAAAATTAAAATTTTAAAATCCTACATCTTGCCCGTAGGTTTTAGAGCCAGATTGTGTGTCTTTGTATCTCTGCTGCACCTTTTACCACATCAGTGAATCTGGGCAAGTTTCTTAACCTCTCTGAAGAAGAATCTGATGAGTTGAAATATGCAAATAAACCAAGCCTGAAGCAGAGTAAGTTCTTTGCAAGTCTGGGCTGTTATTAGTACTGCATTTACTAATAATAATTTTAAAGAGCTCTTAGTAGCCCTTTAGTGATGAGGTTTTTGGAATCTTTTCAATATTCTTGTGTGATAGGAATAAGCTGTTTCTGTTTGCGAAGAAAATAAAATTAACGCCAAGAGAAACAAGGTGATTAATTCAAGATAGCACTGAGTGCAGTACAAGTGCAGGAGCTGACAGCGGGGCACTGCATGCCACACATACGGGCACAGCTAGAGTCAAGTGCATCGATTCCTATTCCTCTTTAGCACATCAAAAAGAGAATATAGTCAACCTGATTTGGAGGTATTACAAATTTGCAAACTGTTTCGAAATGTGCAAGACAGCTGCAAAACACAGCCCCTGCAAGTAACTGCTCCAAATCTTGACAAAATCAATCATTTGAAATCTTCCTCCTAATTTTCTAGTGGCAAGGGGAGGTCACCATCAGGCTGGGAGTTTCTAGGGAGGAACTTGAAATAAATATGGGCAACAGATTCCCCTGCAGGGCTTTGCATGTACAGTCCTGAACATGCCCACTCAACAATTGTTTATTTTTTAAAAATAAAGAATTACTGGGGCAGAAATAATATCATTAGCAGGGCACTGTCAGTACATTCACCTACCCCTTTTAGAGGGCTTAGTTTACCTTTTTCTGTGGAAAATGAATACGTGCGTGACATTTTGAGATTTGGATTATTTATCATCGGGTAGGGCCAATTCAAAACAGCACAAAGAAACAGCTTAGGTGTTTTTCTTTCGAATAAAACAACAATAAAACCCCCCAAGCCTAATACATTGTGAAGAAATTGTGCCCCCTGCTGATTTAATTTGGTATTAACGTCACCTTAAATTTTTTGGAAAAATCCTCAACGTCTAAGACTGCAGGAAGGTGCTGTGAATTCAAGGTCATTTAAATATCCTCTCAGACATAGCCTCTCTCAGCAATTAGGAACTCTGCTTGATACTGACCTTGGGAAAAAGGAAGCAAAGAAGAAATGCTGCCTTTTGTGACTCTTATAAAGATACTTGTCCTAAGAACCTCCTCGGCATTCCATGTACCTTTGTCGACTCTGAAGAGGAAACATGCGCAAAACGAAAAGCGTGTGTTGGCTGATGGTGAGCACAAAGCCCTTGTGCTTACTTTCAACTTTATTAGGACGCAAAGGACATTAGAACTCTGTTCCAACTACCCAGAGAAATTAAAATGCTCCTTGAGACTGACTGAGATGATTCAGTCTGAGAAGACTAATTACCGCCAACGACCAGTAATCATGGCCATGCATTCGGGGCCTCAGAAGTCACTGTTAACTTGCCATGAGCCACCGATTCAGATCCTAAATGCTAAATCCTCCAAAAGGGCTCCAGCCCTGGACAAAATGAGCAGCTGAAAATGTAGCAGTTGTAACACTGGCCCCCCTCTTCTTGGGGTCCTCATTTTTGTCTTGACGCCTCTCAATCTGGGCTTTTAAATCTATACCTTTTTCTGGTCTGGTACTGATTTCCCACGGGTTGCCAAGCACTCTTTCGGGAAGTTCATTGACAAAGCTTATATCCTTTTCCTCTGCTATGGACTAAATGTTTGTGTTCTCCCCAGCTCCATACGTTGAAGGCCTAACCCCAACAGGATGGTATTTGGAAGTGGGTCTTTGGGAGGTGATTAGGTTTTGATAAGGTCATGAGGTGAGAGCCCCCGTAATGGGCTTGGCAACTTTATAAGGGGACGTAGAGAGCAGAGCTCTTTCTCCTCCATGTGAGGACACAATAAGAAGGTGGCCGTTGCAAACTGGGAAGAGAGCCCTCACCAAGAACCCACCCCGCTGACACCCTGATCTCTGACTTCCAACCTCCAGAACTGTGAGAAATATAGGTCTGTTGTTTAAGCCACTCAGTCTGTGGTATTTTGCTATGGCAGCTTGAGCTGAGACATTCTCCTACTAAGATATTTATATCTTTTGGAGAAACGCTAAACATAGGAAGGACTTTAATGGTGCATTTGGCCTTGGGGAAGATAATGAAGGTGTTCCGGGGTAGAGAACCGTTCCTCATGCCTCTCCTAGCCACGGCCACAGGCTGCATCCCTGCTTTTCTGCCAACAGCAGAGAGAACACGGCCTTCTAGTCTAAAGGATGCAAAGCTTTGTTCTAGAGTCAAGTAACAGGAAGGTAGTAAAAACCGTCTTTTTTTCCGCATCCCCTAGAAAGGCTTTCATTCTTCCCAGGCCCCTTTGACCTTTGGAGGGTGTTGCCAGATTTAGCAAAGAGAAGTATAAGGCACCCTGTTAAATGTGAATTTTAGATAAACAAGGGATGATTTAATATTCGTATTTGTTGTTTGTCTAAAATTCAGATTTAACTGGGGTCCTGTATTTTGTCTGGCAACCCTATCTTTAACTGTCTTCATGGTTTCTGTTTCCCGGGCATTCTAAACACACCTGAGTGACTCCTGAGCCGGGTCGGGGTAAGTGGGCCCTGGGCTCAGGTGACCACAGGGGTCCCTCAAACGCTGCTGCTGTCCGGGAGCTAATCGCCCTCTAGTGGCCAACAGGGACATGAAACCTGCCGAGAGGGGAGCGGGTCTGGGGAAGGATGCTCAGCCCACATCCTCACGGTGGTCCTCGCGGGCTGGGGAAGGGGCCTGCTGAGCTCATAGCTGGCTAAACTGAGTTCTGTTTCCCCAAGAGCCTTTGCACAAGAAAGTCGCCCTATTCCCAGTAGCAGAAATGGAGATTCCCTTCTTTCGGTTAAAAGTACCCTGGAAGAGTACCCATCTGGAACAGCCTAAGCTAACGGTGATGATCTAACCTTGGACTGCACTCACTTCGTCACTGATGACTGTGGGATAGATGTCGTCACCACCTGCTGTGGAGAAGTCCAAGCCCTTCACCCCACTGACCTCAAGTGATTTGTCAAGGTGTGTTCTTTTAGACAGAAAGCTCCGGGAGACGCTTATCTGTAATATGCCTAGCGCTCAATAAATATGTTTAAATGAACTGATGTTGAAATCCACTAGCAGCTTTGAATTAAAAATAAAGAAGAAACCCACTCTTACCCTCAGAGAATGACTGCTGTATCAGGAGAAGAGAAGGCAGAAGTTCTTACCCTCAGCGATGACGGTGGAATTAGGCCTTAGAATTTCAGTTCCACTCTTCACATAGTGACTTGATGGCTGGAGTCGGGCCAGCACTGAAGGATTGATAAATGTGAGATGGTTTTACAGGACATGGCTTGTAATGTTCCATGAAACACATGTAATGTCTAGGGTAGTGGAATTGAGCTAGAGCCTGGGTTCTAGAATCCAGAGGTGACTCCCCGATTATACCCTGAGCTCCTTGAAGGACAATTTCTTCAGTATAGATGCCCCATGATTGCTTGTTGAATGAACGAATGAAACTGTATCTACCACAACCTTCTCCACACCAAAGATTATCTGTCACGGAGCATGCTCACTGGCTTTAGCGGGGTCACGGCAAGGCAGGTATAGACTAGAATGACAGAAGTCTCGTGTCAGGAGCCCCGACCATCAGTGGCAGTACTAAGGGGTGACTGGGGACAAGGGTGACCTTTAGTCTCCATCAGTTTTCCTCAGTCCCCCCAAAGAGCACAGAATCCAAGCAAAAGCAACCATCTTGCTTTGAATTTTCAAGACAAATCCCCTAAAAGGGAAATCTGGTTAAAACAATCATTACTATATTCTGGTTCCCAAATCATTCTTTTCATGAGGTTAACTATTCCTGGGAAGGTATGCAGGTTCAGAAGCACTGAACTTTCCTAACTTCGTTAGGAAAGGAAAAGTTAAGGCACTTGGTGATTGAACTGGTGTATTTCTAGAGAGCAGGACTGATACGTGGACATTCTGATGGCATTTTCTATGTCATTTCACCGGCATTTGGCCACTTACAGCCCCGATGAAGATATAAACCGCTTAAATCCAATAATTCCACTTGATACTAGATTATAAAAGGGGTAGAACCTGCATACCTTCCAAGGAATAGTTAACCTCATGAAAAGAATGACTTTGGAACCAAAATATAGTAATGACTGTTTTAACCAGATTTCCCTTTAGTCATTTAGATGCTATATTCATTCCTTAAACACGCATTTTCTTTTAAGTGCTTACCATGCTTCAGGCTATTCTGAGAGCTGTGAATAGGATGAATGAGAGTCACTTGAGGACTTCCCTGGTGGCGCAGTGGTTGGGAGTCCGACTGCCGATGCAGGGGACACGGGTTCGTGCCCCAGTCCGGGAAGATCCCACATGCCGCGGAGCGGCTGGGCCCGTGAGCCATGGCCGCTGAGCCTGCGCGTCCGGAACCTGTGCTCCGCAACGGGAGAGGCCACAACGGTGAGAGGCCCGCGTACCACAAAAAAAAAAAAAAAAAAAAAGAGTCACTTGATTTCATTAACCTTAGCATGTATCACACTTCCTCAAATTCTTCCAGAAAGGGTCTGAGTAACATTAAGTCAATAAGTAAAAATTAAACAGATTATAGAGATGTTCCCACTATGAAAATGATCACTGTGCACACTGGGGTTTACGTTAATGGACACATGAGTGGAAGTGGTGTCAGCAACACTCTTTTTGAATATCATCAGTTACAAGGAGTCCAGAATTTTTTGAAAGAAGATAAAGAGGCTGCCTTTGAACCCCATTTTGTTTAATCACGTAGTCACCTGGTTAGACTTACTGTTAGAACCAAAATATATAGAATGGATAGACAACAAGGGCCTACTGTATAGCACAAGAAACTATATTCAATATCCTGGGATAAAATAAGTATATATATATATATATATATATATATATATATATATATAACTGAATCACTTTGCTGTACAGCAGAAATTAACAACATTGTAAATCAAACTATGCTTCAATTAAAAAATAGAACCAAAAAAGGATAGTTTCAAGTCCTTTGACTAAATATTCCTTTTCCTCTTACCAGCTTTTGCTTTTCCTCATTATTTAATTCTTGAGCCCTTCAATTCTATTCCTCCTTGGCTATTTGCACCGTCATACTCTTTAAATATTACTATTTCCTTCTTTGGTCATCACCCACAATACGTGTACTTCATTATCTTATCTTGGTGTGAGAAACTCATCTAATACACCGATACACTTCCCCCTGAAGATGGTATCATCACGTTAGCAATTTTTCTCTCTTGTAATTGAATAAGCTACCTAGAAAGTGATTCTTACATCTTCTTTTTCTCTCTTTCCTTATAAAAGCTCTGTCTATATTGCTGACATGGCATCTGCTTAAATATCCAAGATTAAATCTACTGGTTGGGCAGGAGAGGAGTTGATATATAACAAAATGGCACTTCTCCTTCAGGAAACTCAAGATTGTGTAAGTATGCCTGACACACCTGCTGCAATGGCGTTGTGTAATAACAGAGGGGCAACAAAGGATGGCGATGATGACAGCCCAGCCCAAGCTGTGGCGACTGGTTCTCTAACTCCATAAGCCAACAGAGAAATTATGACCTGGTGAAACAGGTCTCACAATCACTCCAGAAATTCCAAGGTGATTTTTCATCTCCTGCTTGCAGTGAAGAGACTAGGTTGTTCGATGCTTTTCTTCGCTTGTTCCATCGTTTCCGTACTTGCCTTACAAGACTCTTCACTGTCATTTAATCCAATTTGTGTTCAACAAAGATTTCTTGGGACTTCTCTGGTGGCGCAGTGATTAAGAATCCTCCTGCCAATGCAGGGGACACGGGATCAAGCCCTGGTCTGGGAAGATCCCACATGCCTCGGAGCAACTAAGCTTGTGCGCCACAACTACTGAGCCCAAGCACCGCAACTACTGAAGCCCATGCACCTAGAGCCCATGCTCTGCAACAAGAAAAGCCACCACAATGAGAAGCCCGTGCACCACAACAAAGAGTAGCCCCTGCTTGCTGCAACTAGGGTAAGCCCACACACAGCAACTAAGACTCAACGCAGCCAAAGATAAAATAAATTTATTTAAAAAAAAAGATCTGAAGATTTCTGAAGCCCTTTGTACATGCTAGCCACTGAGCTAGGGGCTGGGAATGCAGCCGTAAGTATCAGTAAGTGGACAGAGACACTAGTGTCTTCTGTTACCTTCTTCCCTATTCATTTAATCAAATTCATCTGTCTTTAAGATTCCCGTTGCGGAGCATAGGCTCCGGACGCACAGGCTCAGCGGCCATGGCTCACGGGCCCAGCCGCTCCGCGGCATGTGGGATCTTCCTGGACCGGGGTACGAACCCGTGTCCCCTGCATCGGCAGGCGGACTCTCAACCACTGTGCCACCAGGGAAGCCCCTAGGATACCATCTTATACCGAGGGAATGCACAATAAATGTTTATTGATCTGAAAGAAATTTTCATTTAATTGAGAATATTTATAAAATAAAATGCTGATAACTTACGTGGATAATTTCAAATTTCTGGCATAAACAGAGTAATGAGGCAGTGTTGAGAAGGCCATAATAGGTATTCAGTCAATAGAAGTAATAATAGTTAATATTTAATAGTAGTTAATAATAGTAGTAATAATAATCATTATATTTCAGAGACTGTTGATTTTATTTCCAAGATCTGAAGCTTTCTGAAAATGGGACACCTATTTTTCTTTTGGTCCATGGATGCAGTGCAAGCTGCATGCCGCGGAGCGGCTGGGCCAGTGAGCCATGGCCGCTGAGCCTGCGCGTCCGGAGCCTGTGCTCCGCCATGGGAGAGGCCACAGCAGTGAGAGGCCTGCGTACCGCGTATAAATCCTATTTATGTTCAAACTGCAGGAGATTTATAGATGTATAGAGGGATCGGCATGGTATTAGTAATGTTCCTTAATCCAGGCATCCATGGCAGGCCCCTCTGGATTAAAAGTCATTAATTTCTATTATTGTCACAGTGCCTGACCAGGAGCCCCTAATCTGATTATCTCTCCTGCTATTCTAACCAGATCTATTCCAGCACTGTCTTATAACAAGTGCAAATTAATTCCTAATATAAAACAATAAAAGCTAATATAGAAAGTTCTTTGAATTTATTGTGCTATTAAATAAATTCTGAAGCGCTTCAGTTCTTGGTTAAGAAATCATGCTCTTCCCTTTCGTGATTTTCTTTGCCTGAATTCAAATTACAGTCTATTAGTCCACAATCAGTAGTATCAGGACAGAAAAGGTACAGTTAACACCACAACAACTCTTTAATTTGAAGGTTTCCCTCTGCACTGGAGATTTTATTTCCATCTCCTTATAACTATTTTCTAAGGAGGTCCCAAATTCAGAGCATCACTAAAAGTGATTTGTGATGAATCATAATACACTAGCTAAGTGCCAATACACTGAATGCTTTACTAAGCAGTTAATATATACAGAGTATTATATTATCTTTAAATTTAAAGATGAAGATGCATAATACAATCAATTCACAAGAGAGGTTCTACTATTTTCTAACTAGAGCAAAACCACTTCAGAAGTAGGTTTTAAGCTATGAAGAGAAAACAAGAAGAAAATCATGAATTGTCTTAAATAAGTAAAAAACTAGTTTGTTTCTTTGGGAGGGAAAAATTATCTTTTTTTGGAGATGAACATAAAAACAGATTGTGGATCATCTGCAACTAGAAAAAAAGCCTAGGGCAGTGATACTCTTTCTTTTTATGGCTGTGGAAAGAATAACAACCCTGCAAACTACCTAACCCTCCCCATTACTACCACAAAATAAATTAAGAAATAAAAATAAAACAATTCTATCAGATCTGAGGAAGAATGAACTTTTAAGGAGAAGTCAAGAAAAATGCAAGTTCACATTAAGCAATTTCTATGAGCTAGACGCTATACTAAATATTTTGTATACATTCTTCTATTTAATTCTTATATGTTAACTCTTTGAGTTAGATATTATTATTTCCATTTTATAGATGAGGAAACGAAGATTGAGTAACCTGTTGAAGGTTATGTCAGTAACACAGCTCAGATTTGAAATCCCCCCTTGTTTCAAGAATGTTTTCTTTTTTAGAAATATTAAAAAGCTTTCTGATTCAAGATGGTAGATCAAGGTCACCTGTTTATATTCATTCCTTCTCAAGGCTCTATTTCAAAGATACTAAAAGATTGGTAACATGTCCAAACCCACAACAATGGGGGGAATATGAAGGGGCCACAGCAGGTGAGAGATTTCAGCAATTTTCTGGAAGATGGAAATTGGGTAGTTAAGTTACGGAAGCGTGAGGCAGAGTAGAGGAAGCTGTCACCAAGCCACAGGCAGAGGTGGCCCTAGTGAAGCAGGGAGCTGGCTTTCCCTCCATTACCCCCAGAAAATGCCACACTGATGGAGGCTGGGGATGAAAAGTTGAGTTGAAAAAAGGGGTTTGGAAAGCCTGTATATGGAACAATCAAAACCCCCATTCCTTTCTACCACTCTCATCCATAAAATTCATAGTATTACAGCACCAACTTTCACTTCTTATACCCTCACTGAAAAAAAGGAAAGCTTACCTCTTGAAAAAAATTACGGTGAAAACTAATGCAAATAATATAGGTGTTGGTGCCTCAAAATACAGCCCTTCTCATTGTGGCATGGGGAGGTCCCCAGCATAAGAGCCAGCTCCTGTTCCAAGTACGGATCTGTATCACCAGGTCAGCACTGGCCTCTGCTGACAGCAAGCTGGGCACTCAGCAGTGGTCCAGCCAGACCAGACTTGCTAAGTCCATACCGTTTAAGCCCCAGTACAACCTTCCTTTTTGTAGGTATTGGTTTCCTGTGGCTGCTGTAACAAATGACCACAATACTCTTGACTTAAAACAACAGAAATTTATTTTCTCACAGTTTGGGGGGACAGAAGTCTGAAATCAAGGCGTCAACAGGGCCATATTCCTTCTGGAGGCTCTAGAGGAGAATACGTTCCTTGCCTCTTCCAGCTTCTTGTGGCGTCCAGCATTCCTGACCAGCATCACTATCGCTCCAATCTCTGCTTGCATCTTCACATCACCTTCTCCTCTTTTGTGTGTCGCATCTCCCTGTTATCAGAACACCTGTGATGGCATTTAAGGCCCACATAGATAATGCAGGGTTATCTCCTCATCTTCAGATCCTCAACTTAACCAGATCTACATGGACTCTTTTATCAAACAGGGTAACATTTACGTGTTCCAGGAATTAGGCCCTGATATCTTCGGGGGCCACTATTTAGCCCATTACATTCCACCTTGCTCGTTTTGTTTACGAGCCCAGTGAGCAAATATAGGGTGGCTAGGAAAAGAGGCTAATATCCATAGAACATCCAGGTCACCCTGTCCCTCTGTTTCTTGAGAACCTCTTCTACAGTGGGTGCCTTTGGTAAGCATTTACAGAGAACACAAATGATGTCACACTCAGAGCTTCTCAGCACTTCTTGTCATCATTCCTCAATTTTACTCCTTACAAGTTACTGAACACCTGGCCAAACCTTTATCAACTACCCAAAAGCCAATGTAAATTCATAACTTTGGTAATTTCTAGGAACAGTGGACAACCAGATGTACTGCCCAAAGTCCTTTCATGGGGAGGATTTTCCTTCCACACATCTTTCAGGGCCAGTCCTAAATGAAGCTGTAACACTGCCACTGTGCACTTGCAGCTTGTTTGCATATATTATGTGCTATAGTTTGTAACCAGGCTCAGTTATTCTCTTTTTCAGTTTCTCAATCAGGGTTCCAGCATAAATTAAAACTTATCCCAGATGGTTTAAATGAAGAGCCTTTAATAAAGAGATTGTTTATAGAGGTGTAGGCAAGGTTAAAGGAACAAAGGATGGTGGGGTACCCAGACACTAGCAAGGGTATGATGTTACTATCACCCCTAGACGTGAAGAAACAAGAGAAGAAAACAGTGCTCCTGGAGCTCCGTGAGAATTAAAACTATGGCAAGAGACTTGCCAGCAGTAGCTGTGGCTGTGGAGAGAGTAGCTAGGGCCAGAGATGTAACACCCAAGCAGGGAGGAAGCATGGAACAAATGTTCTACCCACTCCATCCATCCATCCACCCACCCACGTATTGATCTCCTATTGATTGGAACCAACTGGAAGCCAGCTGACAAGGGAGACAAAGTGATGCAGTGTCCATATGGGTCAGTATCCTAGGACACAAAACAAGGCAGAAGGGATCAGAGGTGTGCAAACACAATCGACCTATACTTCAAAGGAACTTTCAAGAGGTCAAACGTGTGGGTTGACGGAAAAGTGACAGTGCAGCAGGAATGATGCAGTGGTAGTCTGAGGCACTGCCTATGCCACTTACCTGTGGCTTCATAACCTTCCACGTGATGAAAGGATGCTTCTGTGCATGCCTTAATGACATGGTGAATCAGATAATACCCAGTCCATGACAGGCAGCTCTGCTTACATGATCATGTGATAGTCTGTGATCAGATACACAAATTTCTGCCATGGTCCAAAAGTGGTCCAGGATCTGTTTCTTCAAAGAGGAGTTATTTGGAGACTAGGTTGTGGCTTTGCTCTAAAACCCAAGAGGACTGCACTGTAATTCTAAATCAAGGCTGACTAGAGGCCCCTATAGGACTGCCTTCTGTCAGATTTTTCAAGAACCATTTGATCTGTTGGATCTTCAGGCTGAAACAGCAGAGTAACTTGCACTGCAGTCCATAGTAGGAACAAAGCCGTCTCTTCCTCTGGATCCATTCAGAACTGGCAGCCTGATGGGTTGCTTGATGAGTAGGTCAGAGCAGCTCCCTCAAATGTATGTATGTTGTTTCAAAGGTCCAGTGAAATTTACCAATCAAAGAAATTCACCTCTTTAACAGTGATGGGTAACAAAGTATAGCAATTGTCTTTCACTGAGGAGGAAAACTCTCAACCTGCTACAGACCACTGGCCTGCCCCAAACTATTGATGTCATGGCCGTTGAACTTACATGCCTCCCTCCCCCACCACCCTTGGGCACACCTGTTCCTCACCAAGGAATCATGGTACTCTCTACCTCCTACTCACCATATCTAATAGTATGATGGACCAAAGCAATATCTTATGGCATGATGAGACAAACAGGGTTCCTAGATTCCTACAGGATACTGGATAATTGACACTCTCCTGCAGTAAGATCACAAAGGAATAAAGGGGAAAGAAACTACTTTTGTTATCTCTGTATTGGAAAGGAGAAGAAAAACATTTAAGAGATTAAGAGCTAAATATCACATGCCAAAATTATACTGATTTGCTTCAGTTAACTGACTACGTCTAGAACAGCCATTGAACTCTGACTTACGTGATGTAGTTGAAGATAATCCACTGTCATTCTCCAAGACTCTCCGATTTCTGGTCAGGTCAAAGAGGAGAGTTAAATGGGTGTATGATAAAAATCATCACTCCTGAACCTCCATGCCTGTGATGCTGGCATGCACCTCTAACATTCACCTAGAAACGTGGCACTGCTTTTGGTCCACTGTTTCAAGAAGGAGGGGATATTTTAGGGGCTTTGACTTGGGCCTTTAATACGTATTAGCCCTCATTCCATGAGACGGGGAACCAACGTCGAGATTCAGCCAAAGACTGAGAATGACTAATCCGCTATACGTTCAGGAACCAGAGAGGATAGGTTTGGGGATCCTCAGGGCCACTGGTGAGATGGACTCAGGCCAAAGTTACACTTATCACCCGGCCTCCTTACGCCCCTGTTTGGACTGACGGTCACAGTAGCAATTTGGCTGCCCAGTGATCAGCATCTACTCAGTGCCCCAGTAATTCGCCCAAAGTCTGCTTATTACCCTTCCCTTTTGGCAAAAGCTAGTAGAATTTACAGTGCATACTTGTGACAACGTCACAGGGAATTTTCTCAAGGGGATCCAACATTCCCTTCATTTAGGAAGCTCGGGGTCTATGAACTGACTCAGGAACGCAAATTGGTGAGGGGACTCTATTGTGGTGACTCAAGCCATGCCTGTGTTCACTAACTTCAGAGTGCAGAATAGAAATCAAGTAGGTTGCCTATCTATTTCAGTCCTAGGGACATCATAATACATTAGCTGCCACCATAGATACTCAGGGATAAAGCCATTTTAATAACCACTGAGGGGAATTCCCTGGAGGTCCAGGGGTTAAGACTCTGCGCTTCCACTGCAGGGGGGCACAGGTTTGATCCCTGGTCGGGGAACTAAGATCCAGAAAGCCACATGGTGGGGCCGATAATAATAGTAAGCGCTCAGACTCAGCTGCCCATTACCGTAACCATGTCCACTTTGTTTCTGGCATTTAAGTACTGGCATTTGGCCTTTGGCAATCTGCAATACCATCATTCCTACTGAAGTCAGGGAATGCATTTCAGGGACAGCACCTTCCCTCCTTCATCATCCTGAGGGGGATCAGAATACGTCACCCCAAAATACGCCACTTTGACATAAAGATTATTTTGAGCTGAAGGCAACTGAGCAAAAGCAGACACAGGGGAGAGCTCTCTGCCCTCCCTCTGACTGCCTAACAGCAGGGCATCAATTCCCCTTGTGAAGCTGCCCCCTCCTCTCCTGTATCAGGAAAAGGAGAACAACTCTTATCCCTGAAAACAGAGAAGGCACAGAGATGAGTCTGCGTAAGAAAACCTTATGAAATAACCCTTATCCACCACGAGTTTCCCCCGTATGTCTCCTAGTTACGTTCCCACAATGTATCAGCCCTAGAAGCCCAGACTCCCTTTCCTTTGTCTAGTCACTTCTCCACAATTTATTTCCTTTTGTTAACATGGTATATAACCCTCAAGTATAACCACTTCTTTGGGTTTTTCACTTCTTCACCTGTGCATGTAAAATTTAAAATATTAACAACAGAAGCTATAAACCTTTTCTCCTGCTAATCTGTCTTTTATCAGTTTAATTCACAGGTCTCAGCCACCAACCTAAGAGGGTAAAGTTTCCCTCCTTACAATACACAGCCTACAGAACATAGCCACTACAGCAGCTTTCAAGGACAGATCACCAATGCGCATTTACCAATGTATTTCTCACATACAGCGAGAGAGTTATCAAGTGGGCTGCACATGATAAATAATCTCCAGCATTCCTAATGCCCTAAGCCTTTGGTTTCTCTCCTCCATTATTGCAATGAATTTCTAACATATGTCTCACTTTGATGTAGGCCATCAATGATTCCAGGTTTTCCTGATTCCATGTTAAACAGTTGACAGATCATTAAAGCTACTCCTCACTGTTGAGCTATGTCCTCAAATTAAGAATTTCTGGTAAGTGAAACTATATTAATAATTTCAGTCCCTAAACAATTTTTAAAAAATAATTTCAGTCCAACCCAAAGATATGTTTCTTTCTGCTTGCTTTGCACTCATAGAATCAATTCTTACACATTTCTGCAGGGGAAAATTAGCCAAATCCTATAATTCTAAGCTATCTCTTCCCAGGATGGATTCTGTATTTTTCCCCCTGGGGCACGCCGTGATCTAATTCCCCTTATAGATCTGATGACACTGAAAGACCAGAAAGCAGACACAAGGAAGATCAGCGTTGCTTTGGAAGGTAACTACCTTGGTTGAAGTCCTTACAGGATCTCAAGCAGCAAAGGACTAATATCTGACAAGGAAGAAAGTGCCGCTTCTCTTGGCCAGAAATATTCAGTGGGATTTAGAGATTCAGGTTCTCGGATTCATCCAAATCCATCCAAATGTCCCCATTCCAATTCTTTGGGTCCCACTCTTTCCCAGTTAATACCACAGCTTTCACTTATTGCGGCTGTGAACTTCAGTGGTAACTCTGCAACCCACTTTGGATCACACTTTGGATCTCATTTTAAGATGTTTCAGATCTGTCGCTGCAAGATACGAGAGGGCCTCTTAGGGCAGCAAAGAATGAGCTACTTTTCTTTCTGTAAGCTCTGCAGGACGATCAGAAGTAGCCGTCTCACTCAAGTCTTTATGTTCCTCATTTCCATCATAATAGTTCAATGCTGCAGCTACTCAGTCTGCCTAAGACCTTGCTTTCAATAGTTATCTCGTTCTAGGTGACCGTAGGTGAAAAAGTCAGCTATTTGCTTCATGGAAGACAGTATCTTGTTTCCCGCTGGTCATGAAGTTGTCACTGCCTGTAAACTCAGCTAGGTCAGATAACCAATTCCATATTCTTACCTTAGGCAGTCCATTTCCTGATTACATTCTGGTGCTGAATACTTAATTAGGTAAGGTTCACTGCATGAAATTGATACCACTCAAGGTATTTCAAGCAGAAAGAGCTTTAATTCAAAGGATTAGATGCTTATACGATTACTGGTAACTTGGAGGAATAAAAGTCAGGAGGCCACTCCCTGAGTCTTTGACCTCAAATTCATATGACCACATCTGCCATGATTGCTATCACCATTACCACGTCCTGCCTTCACAAAGTTGGTGCCAAGATAGTAGAACACGTAGTTCAGCTGTTGCCAACACTTATTTATGTCTATAAGGAGTCTATTTATATGATTGCATTATTACAGAAGGATGGCATCCACCTCCAAATTCTGCCTTCCAAAAATGTCATGAGTGCCTCACACTGACAAAACCTAAATTTGTGAGTCTGAGAAATGTAATTTGTAGTCCTCCAGACTGTAACACCAGGAGAGGGAAGGAGGAAGAACATTTCAAAGGGTTAGGAATGGATTCAGAGAGCCAGTAAACATCTAGCTCACTAACCTAAAGATGGGGCTGGATTTCTGAAGTAGTCAGTATGTAGGGAAGACTCTAGGATGTAAACTCCAAATCTCACCTCTAAGTTAGAAATTTGTTCCCCCAAGTCACCTGGCTGCACTTTTGCCTCACAAGCTCCCATACTCCCTTTTTTTTTCCTGGCAAAAAAGACCAGATACCACTTTTACAAGGGCTGGCAGTAATAATTCAAGCCCAATGAGTACATGTAAATGTTGTTGAATAAATATAGCTTTGATGTGACCATGTAACATCTTTATGAAATTTTCACTATGAGAACTGAACTCGGAAAATATTTGAAATCCAACCTTATGTGTACAGTTGATAAACCCTCTCTCTCTCTCTCCCCATATGTATGTGTGTGTGTGTGTTATAATCTGCTTAGAAAAAATTTAAAGTTGTAATTGATTCCCAGATTTATTAGTGAAATTAGAACACAAGTCATAGTCAAAGGTGAGGTGTGAATGTCACGAACATAATACTGTGCAAGACTCATACGCTGCCCACCCTCTCATTACCAAACAGCTTGGTAATCATCATTCTTGACAGACTGGTTCTTAGGATAGCTTCCTCACAGGGAGGAGAAACTCAGTTTAAACTTGATGCATCAGGGATGACAAAGAAGGAATCTCAACTGGATGCTTGCCTTTCACCTTGTGGCAAATTCAAAGAAAAAAAACTTAAACTGAGGAAAGGAACCACCTAACCGGCTTCTCTAAAATTGCAGAAAAGGGATTCAGGGATACGTGGAGCCTGACAGCACACACGGAACACTCCTGTGGGCTGACAGACACTCTTTACAGCCCACGGTCTTCTATTTATAGTGGGATATCCAAGAATTTCAAGACACTATCTTTTTAGAGATGTCTGTATTATTTAAAACTTCCAAGAGTTTTTAGTCTTACAGTGGCTTTTAACTGGGACATATCCTTTGTGCAGATGTTCAATTACAACATGACCTTCTGATAGCTGCATTAGATTATTATAATTAGGTAGACAGATATCAAGTGATTTGTTTCAGCATGCATTTATTCTTAAAGGAGATAACTGCTTTAACGTCACTTTCGCTGGGAAAACCTCACCTATGAGAATGGGGAAAATAAAAAAATTCTAGTTGAATTTTCAATTTAAGACCAGGCATAAAGGTGGGGAGGAAAATTTGTTCACATGTGGACATGTAAACATGTCTTTATGTGGTAAAATGAAAAAGACAAAGAAAAAAGGAGACCTAACTTCTGGGCTTTTTTTTTTTAACAGGTAGAAAAATGTTTAATTTCTCAAAGGATTCAGCAAAACTTAGACCTGTAAGTCTAAAAGAACACCAAGAGATAATTCAGATCACCCCTTGCCCACCTAAAATTCCTGGTAATTAATCACCATTTAAACACAGCTATTACCATCTCTTAATATGTCACAGTGCTCTTTTAGTGACATATTCCAAAACCTCAGTCTTCATCTGGTATTTGTTCTGTATATCAATTATAACCTTTAATTTAGACCTCTGAGTCACCTTCAGGAATATAGTTGTTACCTCCTCCTATTTTAAAAACTTAAAAAAAAAAAGCTGTGCCTTTCAATTCACGGCCGTGCCTTCCCTCTGTAATTTATATCAGGAAAACCGACTTGAAAAATACTCGTGTGACTTGTAGTGTTTTGAAACAAGAGAAATGTTTCTACAGCTCTCCCTTTTCACAATGATTCTTCTGGTTCAGCGGTCCTCTGTCTAAAATACCTAAGATTAAGGATGGATTCTAAAATACACTATTAAGGACTTGCTTTCCAAGGTTACCTGTCAAAATTGCGTACATGCTGAGTGGCAGGTGACCAATCTCATTAAGCAGGTTTTGCGTTTACTGCTCAGATGCTGGGCGCCTGTGCAGCTAGCTCAGCATCTCGGTGCCCCTCAGCGCTCTGACCCTATTTACCATCCAGCAGGATCCCAAGTCTGAGTCACCCAGTACTGTACGGAGCATGCCACTTCCATCCTGTACATCTGTAGTCATCTTTTTCTCAGTAAGGACAGTGCTACGAATAGGGCTGGCTGAAATTAAGGCTATAACAAGAAAAGCTGAGAGGCTGTGAACAGCTCAGCGTGCTGTCACATTCTTATGAAGGTGAGATTCAAAAGCAATGCCCCAACGGTCAATATATAATGCTTGAATTATATTATCAAATGGATACAACAGCAAAAAGTCACCTCCATCTCTAGGTTCTCTTTCTTATTTACAGTGTATCCCTATATGGAGCAAGTCTGTAAATTAAAATATTCCTGCTAAATAACAAAGCATTGCTAGATTCCATGTTCTGAAATGTGACTATAATAATCCATACGGAAAAAATTCTGAATGCCTCAGAGTGTGTGTGGAAAGAGAGAAAAAGAATGACTAAATTAATAATGCTAAAACTGAAACTAGTCACCAGGCAGCATCCAACAGCAAAATGGAGCCAAGAGTAACACAGAAGAGGGAAAAAGGCAGAGCCACAGTTGTTGATGCTATTGGAAAACGCGCTGCTAACGTGCCTCAGCTATTTCTAGTCGATGCGAGTATTTCATAAATTCCCTATTTTCTACAATAGGAAAACGTTTCTTTAGTTAGTGACAAAGTTTTACCAAAAAGAGGATGCAATCCTCCTTCACTGATTTTTACATATGAGGCATGCATATTTAGTGGGGTGATAGAGAAATTATGAAGGCTACCAGAAAAGGCTACATTTATCACATCTTAAAATCATCTTTGGTAAAGAAACTTGAAGTATAGTAAGGATTGAAGGGTTTAAATATCAGAACAGGAGGGCTCCCCAATTTAGTTTTGGAACAAAAAAAAGCACAGCACCAAAAATGTTAACATGTACACACTGCTATATTTTAAATGGACAACCGACAAAGACCTACTGTACAGCACAGGGAACTCTGCTCAATATTATGTAACAACCTAAATGGGAAAAGAATCTGAAAAAGAATAGATACACGTATTACGTATCACTGAATCACTGTGCCGTACACCTGAAACTAACACATTGTTAATCAACTCTACTCCGATATAAAATAAAAAGTTAAAAAAAAAAAGTTTAAAGTGACAAATGTACGAATTCAGAAGAAAATGATATGTTTCATGTCTGGAGCCAAAAGTTCTTCCAAAGACAGCTAAGTTTTAAAGTAAAAATACGCTACCATAAAGGAATAAGCTTTTTACCAGAAATTGTTGACACCCAAGTTCTAGTTTCATTTCTTTTCATTAGAAATTGGCAACAGGGGAGAATTTAGAATATTAACAACTGAATCAAATAAATAAATATCTAGCAGGTAATTTACATTATAATCAACTGATTAACCAAAAAAAAAAATCATTTTTCCCACAGCAGTAGTATATTTATTGTGCTGAAATCAGGTAGCAGGGAAGGAATAGCTCTGGGGAACCAGTACAGAAAGCTCACAAAGATTTACACATCTCTAGTCATTACACACTGAGCAGCAAAAACAAAAGTGTTGAATCCTCTTAGACCAAACTATTATATACGCGGCAAATTGTCTGTAATTCTCATGTCTGCATGCCTTGGGGGGAAAGAGTGTAATTTTAATGCACAATAAATATTTTCTGGTTTACAAAATATTCTGAAATACTCTGCACAAACAGCATTACATCCTGCACATGCAGTTTTGACATGTTAAAGATACTTATACTTAGAAATATTCATGCCTTTTTTTTTTTCTTTTTGGTCACATTTTCTCGAACGATCCCTCTGCGATACCCACTAGCAATTTAACCTATGTAATAAGACAGGGTGCAAGTTCTTTCCTAGTGAATTTCCAGTTGTTTTTTTATATTACATGAAACACTTCCTTTGTAAACAGCAAATTTCATTTTCTGATTCTGGCTACTCTCACTTTCGTGTTCATCTTATGTCTTAGCAATTAACACTTTGTAACCATCAAGCACTGAATTTAATGATCTTTAGCACCAAGGAGTCAAGAATATTGCACCAAAATGGGTTTACACTTCATATCTAGTTACAGATAAGATCTTGCAACTTTGTCACAAGAAAAGTATCACTCCAAAATTAAACACGTTAAAAGAGAAGGATAGTTTCACAGAGAAGCTTGCTGGACACTACTTGTAAAAAAACACAAAACAGTGTTAGTGAATTTGAAAGTTAATATTAAAATCTACATTAGAGGACTCCTTGATTTTTTAATTAAAATTTATTTAATTTTAACTGTTCTTTCCAACAGAAGAGGTAGGTATATTTCCACATATGAAAAATCGGTAACAGCCACAAATCAAAACAAGGAAAGCCTGATAAAAATCAACATACTGTCTTCTAACAGCACATAAATGTAACTATGATGTTACTAATAGAGACATGAGTTGTTTCATGTTCCAATCAGACAATAACCTTAATGTTTATCATATATATCTGGTAGTAACAGGAGTATTGAAAGGCTGCCTTTTCATCACAAAAATTGTTTCCCACAGTGATCTGTGCTGCAGGTCACGGTGACCTTTGAGTCGCCGGGCAGGATTTTACTGTAATTCTTATTTTCCCCAACACCATCATCATCAAGCCTCTAAGAGTCTACAGAGATCATCAGATTTTTAAAATTTAATTCCAACCAAGAGGGTATCTTCAGACTAGAGGTGGAGAGATTTGACCACTCCAGTCAGCAAATGAATTCAAACGTGCACGTTTTAAAGTAGCTGCGTTTCCAGTTTGGGACCAGAAGAGGGAAGGTAACTGATTTTCATCAGTAGGTAAGTAGCAATTTAGCCAAAAAAAAAGGCATAAAGACCATGTTTCTGTGATTATCAGTCTGAAGAATGAAGAGACATGAAAACTCTCATACATTGTACACATGAATATGAACAGGGAGAGGGGCCTCCAAAGTCACGTGATGATTGCTTTGGTCTGACAACATCAAGGCTAATAAAAAAAATGTTTAAAATAAAAACTTCATAAATAAAACATCTGGGTGTTGTATTTAACACTTTACTCAATCTAAAGGTCACTAATACATAGAGCACGTTTGTCTTTTTCTCCCTATCCCCAAACCCTCATTTGCTTCTGGTTTCCCTGAAATCGTATGTGAAGTGGGAGCTTCCTCGCTGTCGACACCAGGTAAGGCCCAGTTCACTTTACTCTCCTTTTGCCTTTCCATTTTTCTGCTTTCTTCCATCTTCTACCACTAGGTGGTTTTCTGATTTGTTCACACCGTTTGCTGAAATACCATTCGCAGCTGTTCTTCCAGTTTTGGCTTTCTTAGGCTCTTTGTACGTCCGAACATAGAAGTTTAGGAAGAGACATATGAAGCTGACTGCATAGGCAATGAGAGCCCAGTGCATCCATTTGGGGAAGGGGCAATCGGTGTAAAGGGACAGCGCTGTGTGCCCAATGGTCACGTGGAACTGAATCTGAAAAACAAAACAGCGCAGGTACGTTTACTGTGGGCAGCAAGCAGCTCGTCACGACCTCAGCATCTTCTGTGCGGCTGAGCCAGGCCCATGCCGTCGCCCCACGGTCCAAGGCTTAAGAGTTCTCTGGTTCCTCCTTACTCAGGCTGCTGCTCAAATGACATGTCCTCAGCTAGGGCTTCCTGCTAAGACTCAAGTACCTCCACCCAGAGGGTACCTCCATCCCTTTAACCGAAGGGTTCTGTTTTGTGTGGGTTTTTTCGTTTCATAGGAATTGTGTCTTTTGCATCTGCTGACTTCTGGACTGTCCACCTCTCCACCCGGGTACAACTGAGGGCGGGGCTCTGCGTTGGTCTCCATGATTCCCGAGCCCTTGGCCTGGTGTCTGGGCTCGAGGAATTATTTTTTGCATAATGTTGAATAATTTTACCTCATGAGAGGGAATATCAGTGGCCTAAGAGAGTAAAGTAGTGGTACTATATAGGCTCTTCAATTTTTGTTTTCCTCCCATTTTTTTTTTTTTTTTTTTTTTTTTGCGGTACGCGGGCCTCTCACTGTTGTGGCGTCTCCCGTTGCGGAGCACAGGCTCCGGACGCGCAGGCCCAGCGGCCATGGCGCACGGGCCCAGCCGCTCCGCGGCATGTGGGATCTTCCCCGACCGGGGCACGAACCCGTGTCCCCTGCATCGGCAGGCGGACTCTCAACCACTGCGCCACCAGGGAAGCCCTCCTCCCATATTTTTGACTGATTTCTTTCCACAAAGTTGTCAGCAAGCCGGTACATATACTTCTAAAAATGAGCTTATCAAAGTGGTTCAGTACTTGTTTCTTACAGAATAGCAGACAGGTAAATATGCATTTGAAGGGACACAAGTCTTTAAAGACTAAGATTTTTTGGTAAAATTTTGTAGATATTTGAAAATAAGTGTAAAAAGAGTGAATGGTTCTCAAGAGTTATGAATTCCATGGTATTAACAAGGGTTAGCTTTTTACAAGATTAACATACATGATTAACTGTTGTGAGAACTTCTCGCTTGGAAATACACTACCTTTCATGAAATTAACATCCTGTTTGGAAAGGGCAATTGTGGTTTCTCTTTAAAGGACAGCATTATTAATATTAATTACTATATTAAATATTAGTTTTAAAATTTATCCCATGTTAAGCCCCAAATTTCTATCAGACTAAAAAACTTTAAAAGTTTTCCATGGCAAAATCCAGATTTTAAGAACTTGATTTCACAATGGTTTTTAGGACGTGCATCACAGAAGAAGGGTGAGTGTGAGGGGCGGAATCGCTAAAGGACAGTCAGGTGCGGGCTCCAGCAAAGCAGAGATGGAGAGTTCACGTGAGTTTTGTCACCTCCTCATTTTCTTGGGACCATCTAATAATTACTGAGAGAAACGAATTACACAAACTATATAAATGGCTTACACAAAAACTGGAGGAAGCTTCCTGTAGCACTTTACTTACAGATGAATCCTGCACACCCAGCATTTCCCAAAGGTTGTGCTTCCTGTTTGGTTAGCCTATTGTTTAGAAACTTAAAGCAGAGATGAATAATCTTTCCAAATGTGATTCCACTGTACACTGATAGAACTGTGTACGTGCTATGATTAAAGCAAATTATAATAAATGCCAAGGCTTAAGAACAGCTACCAGGTTGGTTTTGGATTTCCAGTTTGGCTACTGGGCTAGTGCTTGGCTTGGAAGGTTGCACTGATGCACCCAGATGCTACAAGAAGTCCTACTGGGGGTAGGTGCTGAGAACTGCCTGCTCTGAAGACTAGCATTTGAGAATACCGAGCTCTGCTCGCTAATGAGTGTGTGTCGGGGAATTAAGAGTTCTCTGGTCCTTGGTCCCTTCCTTTTCTTAAATTTAATTAATTTTTAATTTTTTGGCCGTGCCATGAGGCATGCAGTATCTTAGTTCCCCAACCAGGGATGGAACTCATGTCCCCTGTGGTGGAAGCTGCTGGACCGCCAGGGAAGTCCCCCTTCGTCCCCTCCTTTACCCCACCCCTTCCTTGGCTCTGTGCCTTTCCTACAACTTTCATATTCTAAACGTACGGGATCTGTTCACAAGGATGGAAAAATGGAATAGACAACAGAAAATTTACATAAGGGCAGGATGAAGAGAGGCAGTAGTAACATTTTAAGTGGAAAAAAAAAAAAGCCTAAGAAAGAAGTTAGATTATTTTTCTAATCATAAATGAGTCTGTGTACTTTGTGGTGTGCTTAGGTCTTTACTCATCCATTTCACAAATATGTTTAAAGGATATTTCTCTTAGACAAGAGCTGAGTCTGGTCTTTTAAGGACATTTAAAAAACGAGTGGCCATGACCACTAGGTCTATGAACAGGTAGCTCAGAACCAAACAGCCTCAACTCCTATAGCTGGAGCACAGAGAAAGTCGGCTTGGTAACAGAAAATTGCTGAAAACGACTCAGTACTTTAGAATTAATTAGACTCAAACATTCTCAGTGTTTCACCAGAAAAAACTTTAGAAGCATTTAACTCACCAGCTGCAGCATGGTCAGGTACCGTTTCCACCAAAGATACTTCTGAATCCATGGGCCAAAGGCGGTTAACCCGTAGTATAAGTACATAATCACATGGATGAAGGAATTCATCTGGGCTCCGAAAAATGCTTTAGAAAAACAGAGGTAATTAATTACAAGATACGGAAACCTGTATTAGGTGATAAACCATTTAGACATAAAATAAATGAATCTACATTATTTTCCAACATTTAATCTTGAGTACAGATGAGGAATAAAAGTTGTAAAATAGTTCTAATGGAAAAGCCTTCTCTTCAGATCATGCCAAGTATTTTTAAAGTTTAGACTCAGGCTTTCACCATATAAATAAAAAAGGGTGTCCTTCAAATGCAAAGGACTTTCAAAGTGGCAAGTTTTCAAATGAGGGTACTCCAGTGGTTAAGTAGGCCCCAATACAGAACTACTGCCAGTATTACTTTGCATTCTATTACTCTTGGGGAGAAAAAGTCATGGTACATATAATTGTTTAAGCAGATTTGTAAATGTTTCATTATTGCCTTTACATGTGCTGATATACATAGCTACAACAAAATAGTACTTATTTCTTAGTTTCCTAAATAGTTTTAAATGGAAGGTAGCAAGGTGAACTGTACTATTATATACTGACTTGTACCCTGAGGTACAAGTCAGTATATAATACTATAAACAGAGGAATGGTCTGTTTACAGCTCAATGATGTGAATCATCTCCAATGTACAGGCATCTGAAAAGCTGGAGGCAGACCTTGGCCAAACCGTGAATTCAGATTCTCTGCAACACTGAGAAGGCTACACACAATTTCCTTTGAGTAAGAACCAACAGGTGCACTTGGGCCTGTCTGACAGCAGGAGTGGGCTTTGGGCTTGGAGAGGAGACAAAGCCTTCAGACTGAGAAGCTGTATCTTGGTATCCTCTGGATCAGAACCACTAGAACTGTTCCCTATCAAAATATAACTTGCTATGTTTGGGATTCGTTTATGCTTATCTCTGGGGTAAATCTGTAGGTGTGAAAGTAGTCACAGATAAAAAGCTAAAGCTTTGCTGTCTTCAAATTTCTTTAAAGTGAAATTAACACAGAAATAATTAACCATGAAAGTAAATTAAATTATAGACCAAGTCAAATTCTCACTACTTTCCATCTTCCACATTTACATAATTTACTACCTGGGGATATGTTCCTGAAAATGCTCACCCTGTCCCCCTGCGACCCACTTAATTCCAATCCACCACAATGTAAACATTGTACAGTGATGATATACGTGAAGGAAGGAGACTTGGTTGTTTTTCTTCCTCAGGATAAAAAACACTGTGTCCAAATACTCAATTCCTTTAGAAATAAAGTACCACCACAGAGCAGCAGCTATCTGTAGAAAGAAAGGGAAAAAAGCATTTTACAAACACCAGAATGACACTATCACATGGTTTTCTACACATTCTAAGTCCTAAACAATCTTCACTGCACAAAATGTAGGAGGCACAGAATCATTTTTGTCTAAGTGGGTGTGAAACCTAGGCATCTATTCACAGGGAAAATAATGGGAAAGAAAGAGTCCAAATCTATATCTACACAGTGCCAACAGTTCAGAGAAAATTTTCAGTCTGTTCCATAGCTGGATGTCACCAGTACCCAACTGCTGAATGCAGAGCTGTAAACACTTTCACATTGCTGTGATTTTCAACATGGTAGAGAAACTGAGATATTTACTTGGTAAAGGTATTTCACTTGTTCATGCCTAGCCTATATACCTCAGAGATGCTTGCAAGTGTGCTCGGGTATCAACTGGGCTCTGTGAGTGTCTTGTCTCTCTCTCTCTCACATATGTTAATATGCAACAGAATACTTAATCACAGTTTTTATTAGGCAGTAACATCTTTAAAATGATAAATTGCAACAAACACACACACACAACAAATATTTCTTAGGTCATAAATATAATCCTGCTTACATAAATAAGTCTTTTCTTTTCCTGGGCTCTAATTAAGACACCAGATGGTGCAGAAAGATTACATTACATGCTGAGATTCAAGATCCTAGGATCCAGTGAGAGGTGACCTCTGTATGTATGTTTTAAAATATTTTCCAAGGATCCTACTAAAATAGTAACCTCAATTCATCTTTTTTATGTCAAGTATTTTCTATGACGTGTCCTATGTACAAATACCAAAGGCAGCGGTACGTAACTGAAATCTGTTCGTACACCTCTGCGGGTCAGGGGTTTGGCAGATGCACTCACAGCCAGGCTTAGGTGTTTCACAGCTGATAGAGACCTTCCTCATTTTATGCCTGCACCTGTTGGATGCCATGGGTTTTTGTCTGTCTGGGTTTGGCTTTTTGCTTTTGAAAAACAAAATGACAATTTTAAAGTGTAGGCAAAGAAGAAAGAGAAAGGTCAAAGGAAAATTAGTATTGTATTTACAAACTGAGAATTATTTACTGAATTTGCTTGAGTAATAATATTGTTGAAAATGATAAAGTTGTTTGAAAATAGGCTTGAAATAGGGAATTTCTCATGGCAACACTATAGTATTCACTATTATGTTAGTACTTTAAAGTATAACATTTTGGTGCAGCAAACTTTATCTAGAAGGGAAGAGATAATGTCTTATTTCTCCCCCCACCTGGGCCTCTAAATTAGCCACAACTCATGAATAGTAATAAATAATCCTTCTCTTTAGTTTGTAAACTGAATAGCTACATCAAAGTGAAGAGATCCTTCTTGGCTACATAACAATGGATACAAAAATGAGTCTTTGGGTAAAACACTTATTCTGCCACATCTCATATTAGGAGGAGAGAGCCAGGAAATTTTCAAATGCAATCTGCTGCCGCTCTGGTTCTTTCTCCTACTTGATTTCAGTTCTCACAATAGCTCAATTTTTTTTTTTAACATCTTTATTGGAGTATAATTGCTTTACAATGGTGTGCTAGTTTCTGCTTTATAACAAAGTGAATCAGTTATACATATACATATGTCCCCATATCTCTTCCCTCTTGCGTCTCCCTCCCTCCCATCCTCCCTATCCCACCCCTCCAGGCGGTCACAAAGCACTGAGCTGATCTCCCTGTGCTATGCGGCTGCTTCCCACTAGCTATCTACCTTACGTTTGGTAGTGTATAGATGTCCATGCCTCTCTCTTGCTTTGTCCCAGCTTCCCCTTCCCCCTCCCCATATCCTCAAGTCCATTCTCAATTTTTAAAGAACTGACGATTTATGAATGCCAGGATGGTAGGCTCACAATGACCAGAGTGGTATTTTTAAAACTTTATCCCCAAAATGTTAGCATGTTGTTTCGTCCAAGGGGTTTACCTAGGTTCACTCCTCAGAGAAAGCAAGCCCAGCGCTTTTCCCTTTCCTTCCCCTGGCCTGAGCAAGACCAGAGTCAGCGCTCCACCCAGGGAGAGGCTCTCTAGCGAGGTTACCTTAGCCAACAAATCTGTATAAAGGGGCTCCTC
Organism: Tursiops truncatus; assembly: GCF_011762595.2. Taxonomy (NCBI): domain Eukaryota; kingdom Metazoa; phylum Chordata; class Mammalia; order Artiodactyla; family Delphinidae; genus Tursiops; species Tursiops truncatus. The sequence goes on from NC_047045.1 coordinate 15,159,152, forward strand.
TCATTCCCTCTCAGTTGCATCACGGGTCTTAGGTTCTTGTTAACCATTTGTTTACATGACTAGTGTCTGCCTCTCCCACCTTTGCTAGAATGTCAGCTCCACAAAGGCAGGGATCCTATCTGCCTTTCCACCTGGGTCCCCAGGGCCCCCTCACACTATCTGCATACAGCACATGTTCAATACACATTTGTTCAATGAATAAAACCAACATGACAACCAAGAGGGGTGATTTTTCTTTCATCGGCGCATTATATCTCCCAATAGAGAAATGAAGACAGAGACATAAAATGGTAACTACATGAAAGCAATCTGGTGCTGGGTCTTGATGAATACTGCTATTTATATTGTCCAACCCCAATGCTAAAGAGCTACTTTTTTCCAAGGGCAGCTACTACAAATTATATTAATACATATATTACATGTAACATAAAACACACACATACATATAACATGTTATATATGCTATATAAATGTTTTATGTATATGTAATGTTTAATATGAACCATAGCACACAAGAGGAGTTCAATAAATAGTTAATAAAGTAAGATAATTTACTGATGCAGGTGACTGCAAAGTACAATATGATAACACTATATCACTAGTCTACTTTTCTGCAAAGATGATAAAAACTGAGTTTATACCTATACAAGTTGTGCTGTGCTTAATTTACTAAACAGTACATAGTTTATAAGATGTTCGTTTTCCTCAGGCTTTCTTAACAAATGAATTCAGCTTTCTTTAAGAGTTTCTATTCTTGACCGAAAAACAAAAATCTAAAACATCATCTTTATACTATACATGGAACTTCTTTTTTTATTTTTTTGAGTACTGCGTTTTAGTAATCCAACACACCTTCACTCTCACATCACCAAACGAGAGAAGATACTGGAGGGATGAAAACAGATTTTCAATTATGTACTTAAAAAAAAAAAGCATTAAAAAAAAAAAAAAAAGCATAGCTTTGTTGACTCGAAACAATCCAGTACACTTTTACCACTATACTGAGGAATGTTTTTCACAGACTAGGGACTACAATATTAAACCAACTTCTACTGATTAACAGTGTTTTTAAGGTACTTACCCTGACTTCGTGAACATTATCCGAATAATCCACACTCTGGCAAATATAGCTATATCCTGCGTTATATGATCCCATGAATAGCTGGAAAAAGGCAAGAATATTTCGAGTAAAGTTTCAGTAGATACAGCATGTATAAGCACTACCTACAATATGCAAACTTGCAAAATATTTTTAAAAGCAATAGGGTCTTAAAATTTTTCAATGCATTAAACATTTAATATGTTGGAATTTCTAAAATTTACTATCTGTCAATTTATTTTAAAATTGAAATCTAAATTTAAAATGACATGTGACATTTGGACTGAGACAGAGACTCTCTATCTCGTAATATTGAGAAACTGTGATTCATCATATGCAGCAAGAGTTGCACGGATTTCTAGTCTTGAACCAGAGTGGGTTGCATCTAACAAATTGGGTAAGGTATCCAAAGAAGTTAAAGTTTTTTATGAAGTTGAGCTTCTGTAGGCTAAGTTGTCAATTAAAGAAAGGTTTTTTAAAAGGAGCATACTTGGGCTTCCCTGGTGGCGCAGGTTGAGAGTCCGCCTGCCGATGCAGGGGACACGGGTTCGTGCCCCGGTCCGGGAGGATCCCGCATGCCGCGGAGCGGCTGGGCCCGTGAGCCATGGCCGCTGGGACTGCGCGTCCGGAGCCTGTGCTCCGCAACGGGAGAGGCCACAACAGTGACAGGCCCGCGTACCGCAAAAAAAAAAAAAGGAGCATACTGTTCTTTTCCCTAGCATCACCAGTCCAGTACTCTGGGTTCATACAGAACATTAATGAGGAGTCTCGTGGAAAACAAATTCCTTTCACTCTTACAACTTAAGAAATGGCTGTGCCAATCCAGCCTTTAGGATTTTCTTTCAAAATGCCATGAAGGATTTGCTGCTGCCCAGAAAGGTGGGCAGTGGTTAGTAGCAACAGCTGTATAACAGTTAACTCACTTCAGTTCCAACATAAAATACAATTACACTACGTAATAGGATTTAAACTTGAGATTGGTATTCTACATCTGCATATTTTCATCAGTTACCAAACCTGAAACTGCTGAATAAGAATTATAAACATATAGCTACAACTATTTACTGAGCGCTTAATATGTTCCAAACACTATGTAAAAATTATCTCACTTATCTCTGATACCCTAGAAGTTAGGTATTATGCCCATCTTACAGATGGGGAAAATGAATCTCAAAAAAGTTAAATAACTTCCAGTGTCAGAAAAGCTAGTAAGGGTTATTTTAGAATCCAGTCTGTCTGCTTCAAAATCCCACTTGTTAACAACTGTCTTACACTTTACATATGTTTCATATTTTTGTTATCCAAAAATGAAAACTGTCAATAACATAAAATTTACTCTTAGAGTAGCTAACATTTATCTTAGGGCACAACATTACAATGATAGTTTTACACATTCTCCTTTTTTAATTTGCAATAGACTTGGGGAATTATAAAGTGAACTTTAGTAAACCTACCTCTCTAAAGATAAAAAGGTTAAGCAAAACCATCCCGAAATTATAGATAATGAGCGCTAAACGCATCTGGAAAGGTTCTCGGTCCTTCATCCATTTTGGACCCAGCCACACGAACAGGAGGTAAAGGGTACTTATACAAAGCGTAGGCAACGGGGACTGCATCAGAGGCCAATTTTCCACGCGTTTATCTACAGAGAGAACATAAAATTTCTTATACAATAAATGTTCTATAAAATGAACTTATTAGGAAGCATAATGTTTCAACTTAGTTTTCCTAATTTGACCAAATACAGATTCTTAGAGGCCCAACAAAAATACATGACGTAAAAACCAAAGAAACGACCAATTCCTGGGAGTACCTTTTGAAAATGAAGTTTCATTACATAAGGCACACGTTATATGTTTTACAGAGAACCTTGAGAACAGAGAGAAGAAACAAAGCTCATTGAAAATTCAGAAGAGGCTTGGGATGAAAAGTTAATCAAAGGTTTCATAGAAAATAAATACTTTAAGGAGAAATCTGACTTTCATATTAAACATCTGAAATTTACTAGCACAGTTTGGAAGCTGCTCCATCCTATGCCGAAAGCAGGAAAAACTTAGTAAAATGAAGAGGTCTGGAGCATGCATGGAAGCTGTTCCCCGGAATATTTCTGGATATCGAAGACAAGTACAGTTATATGTGTATTAAGTTGAGGATTAAGTTAGAGATCGTTACATTTCTATAACTTAAACAGCAACCACATATTCATTTTTTTTTCCTTGAGAACATGAGTCTGCCTTTTTTCCCATGAATATAACCAACTTAAGTACTTTTCTCTAAAGCTATAAATCATTTACCTTGCATATGTGTGTGTGTGTATATATATATATATATAATGTAACATATTATTTCATTTAAAATGAATCAACTGTTTTTAAATTCAAATATGCAAACCTGCATCAAATTTATAATTGAATCTTGCCACAAATAAAACATTTCTAAGAGAAGCATGATGATGAAATATGAGGTTGACAAAAATTTACATTACAAAAGGACACTGAAGTTAATTTTTATATTTCTAAAAGCTAAACAGCATTTTAAAGGTTGTGAATCTAATGTCTAGCTTATTCTTGGTAATGCAAAACACTTCTATGTTCTATTTTGAGGAAAATAATATTTTTTTTTAAGTAAAAAAAAAAAAATTTATCTTTCAGCCAGTTCGTAAAACCTAGACTAAATGAATTTAACTTAATTGCTCATTACAATGTCCCCCTATTTAAACTGTCAGTTTTACTAAAACTATATATGCAAAATAGCTCTGGGTAAGTTAACTGTCTTTCAAAATACTTTACCTAAAAATAAATTAGTCTGTTTCTATATGCTGTCAACAGAAAATAAGATACAAGACATGAAACACAAATACAAAAATATTTAATCACATAGCTTCTGAAGTTGGGGCGTGACACAATAACCATGGTTTCTATAAAATAAGAGTTGTTAGAAGGGTGGGATAGTGACTTGAAAGAAAACAACAACAACAACCAAAAAAACCCAGAAAAACTGATTTTACTGTATCGTTTACAGAGAAGGCCTACTCTCTGTCTATTCATGGAAATTATGGTTCTGTCATTCAAATCAAAACATATTCTAGAATTAAAAATAAACTAAAGTACTTAAAAGACAGGAGAGAGAGTAATCCTCTTACAAGGAGGGGGTGACTTAAAAGATGGGGGGCTGATTTTGTTGAAGGCACTGTGCCGCTATGGTCTTACCAGTGATTGTTCCCTTTTCTTTACTGTTGTCATATTATTCTTCTGTGACCATATCTTTCTACGCCAAAAGCCAACCTAAAACATGGGGTATTCATCGACTTAGATCTTTATTTTTCTATATTATAGAAAAAAAAAAACGAATACAAACCCCCTAAATCCTAAAGCTTGGCTGTACTTCAGGTGACTAGTGAAGGAGCTGCCAGGGAGCTCCACCTCCATCCACAAACTAGAGAGAGGGCAGATGCTACTTTTCCCATGGATACAAAGAGCAAAAGGACTCTGTTATGAGAGAATCTATGTAACAGAGACAGGAAGATAAATCCACCTGTAAGGAGACTATAATTTCTGACATCACGGATTATGTCTTACTCTTTTTATTATTACTATTTTTTTTTGCGGTACGCGGGCCCCTCACTGCTGTGGCCTCTCCCGTTGCGGAGCACAGGCTCCGGACGCGCAGGCTCAGCGGCCACGGCTCACAGGCCCAGCCGCTCCGCGGCATGTGGGATCTTCCCGGACCGGGGCACGAACCCGTGTCCCCTGCATCGGCAGGCGGACTCTCAACCACTGCGCCACCAGGGAAGCCCTGTCTTACTCTTATACACACAGAATTCCTCTTGACTTCAAAGGCAGTTCTGAGCAGCAAGCAGGAAAAAACTAGGGAAATGGGGCCAAACTTTCCCCTAAATCAAGAATAAATAAATAAGCTTCTTCTTTCAGATGCACAGTATGAGTAACTCACTCAACAGAGGTATTTTTTTTTAATATTCTCAATATGTTTTTCTTTTTTTTTTAACATCTTTATTGGGGTATAATTGCTTTACAATGGTGTGTTAGTTTCTGCTTTATAACAAAGTGAATCAGCTATACATATACATATATCCCCATATCTCTTCCCTCTTGCGTCTCCCTCCCTCCCACCCTCCCTATCCCACCCCTCCAGGCGGTCACAAAGCACCGAGCTGATCTCCCTGTGCTACGCGGCTGCTTCCCACTAGCTATCTACCTTACGTTTTCAACAGAGGTATTTAAAGAGACACAAGTAAGAAGCTGAAGGTCTGATGAGATGAAGCACTGACAGAGGCCAAGAGAAGGGTACAGAGGTGGACGGCAGCAGACAAGGAGCAGCAGACGTATCCGAAAAGGCACAGGAGGCTCCATCAGTAAACAGCCGGGCTGAGTTTCAACGCCAGCTCCGCAGCTGTGGGTAGGACCTTAAGGGCATAATCGGTCCTCATCTCCTGACGGAGAGATGAAGGGGAACTAGATTAGTGCTTCTCCAACTTTAATGAGGAGAAGAATTACCTGGCGGCACAGTTACAGTGCAGGTTCTGACTCAGCAGCTCAGGGTACAGCCCATTTTTAGGAAGATTTTGCATTTTCTAGGAAGTTCCAACTGACTCTACGCCAAGAGCGTCATGGACCGTCCTTGAGAATCAGAAAACTAGGGGATCCATTGGGATTTTTTTTTAAAACTTTTGAAAATTGTTACTTTTTAAAATAACAATTAGGAGGAAGAATGGAATTGAAGGTAAGGAAAACTGGATCAAGAAAATAGGCAGTTTCCGCTGGCCAGGGGACCCACCTCTCACGGCCAGAGTCCCTGCACGCGTGTTCCCTTACAGGGCATCACATGGTCCTGTAAACTTCCTTAAAATGCCATCTCCCTCAAGGCAGGGCTGGGTATCTCGCTCTTGTATTACCAGGCCTGCTGAGGCGCCTGAACATTTATTTGATGAATAAATGAGGAGTAGATCTTTTTTTTTTTCATATTACTCCCTTATTGTCTATCCCTTCAGTGAAACCCAACAGTACAGTTACTGATAGTCGAGGTTTCTTCAGAGCCCAGCAGCCCTTTCCCACAGCTCTTCCCAAACCTCCTCCACGCCAGCTCACAGCTTTAACCTGGAGTCAGTCAACACCACCCCCTCCCAGTACTGAGAGCATGTGTGCTCCACGGGGCTCAATGTCTTTACCACATTGCCTTCTCCAGAGAAAAAACACAACACCCAACAGTGCAGGTCATGCCTTCACTTGACAAACACTTAACAGAGCCCTATGTCCAGCCTATAAAAGGCGACATTTCACACCATATCCACCTCACATTAGCCCTCCAGTTCACAAGGGTCAGAGAACTCTCAAAACTTCTACCCCCAATGATTATCACAGAAGTTGTAGTCATCGTCAGCAACGTGAGTCACAGTACAATAGCAACCTCCACTCTGTGATAACATTTGCATGAAATTTCTCCATGTCTTTGCAGTTATCTGTCTTTCTGAATTTGTGTGCATTAATATTTCTATCTGACAAGATAGCCTACACTTCTTTTACGTGTTCCCTTTTCCACGAAAAAGAAGGACTGAGTAGGTCACAATAGTATCAAACGATGATATGAAAATTCACCATTACTAAACAGTCCCCCAAGCCTCGAACCAAAAACAAGTGATGGCAGATTAGGACAGTAAAGAAAAACCACGAGTACCGAAGCTTTACCTATTTTATATTAATAATGAACTATTTTATATAAAATAATGAATTATCCAGCTTCTCATTAACACCAATGTTTAAATGACATTTTTTATACGTTGCCTTTCTTCTAAGAAAGATGTGTGCACTTGCTTACTTTTTTCTTTTGGCTTTTTTCCAGTTTTATTGAGAAACAACTGACATACCTCACTGTATAAGCTTAAGGCATAGAGCCTGCTGGTTTGATTCACATAGACTGTGACATGATGACCACAAGAGGTTCAGCTGACATCCGTCTTCTCACATAGAGAAAATAAAAAGAAAAGAAAGAAGAGAAAAAGGAAAACATTTTTCCTCCTCGTGATGAGAACTCTTGGATTTACTCTTAACAACTTTCCTATACACCACGCGGTCGTGTTAGCTACAGTCCTCACGTCGTACACCGAACCCCTAGTGCTTATCTCATAACCAGAAGTCTATCCCTTTTGACCACCCTTCCTCCAATGCCCCGTCCCATCACCTTCCACCTCTGGTAACCATAAGTCTGACCTCTCCTCCTGAGTTTGGTGTTTATTTTTTTTAATAACCTTTTGAAGGTAAATTAAATCCTCTATTCATTTGAGTTACACGGAATCCAAATGTAGATTAGGCATATTAGAGTAAAAGAAGATATATTTCTGGTACACTGTCAATACCCTAATCCTACACAGTTATGGGTGGGATTCCATACCATGAATTTATTAGGAAAAAAAAAAAAAGAAAACTTCTGTTGAAACCCTATCCCTCCCGCCACCACCGAAGTCAAATTCTGTCATCAAGGAATACCGAGATTCAAATGGGTTTCACGTAACACTCTTGGGAATTCTCTCTTTGAAAAACTCTTCTTTTTGGTGGGGGTGTGGGGGAATCAATATGGTAGAAATACAAATTGGACTCCAGTCGATCTGTTTGCCAAACTGTCTTCTCTCTATATTTCATATTATTAATATGTTTATCAACAGGTCTGTGCCTTCATATCTTGATGATTTTGCTCTTATTTTTGAGCCTATTTAGTAACAATTTTAAGCCTTTCATGTTGCACGGAAGCCTTGATCTAAATCAGATGTGTAGAATTTTAGATTTAGAAATGATCCCTTTGTCTCAAAAATGAGATGCAGAGAGGCCAAGAGACTTGCTGGAGAAGGTGGAGCAAAAAGCCTCCTGTGGCCCAACAGCTCCTCCAGGACCACTCAGTCACCATGCCCACTCATTCTAAGGGAGAAATGCTCCCATCAATTTCTTCCTAAATTACAGGTTTAAAGAAAATTTTCCAATAGAATTGTGCCTGTCAGTCATGTTCCTTCAGGAGAAAGAAAACAAGAGGGACCTACAAAAGTCCTCTTAGCGGAAAGAAGGACAAGAGATAAGCAAACCAAGGCGCACGTTTTCACGGGTGGTGCATCTGGCAGACCTGGTCCAGGATCGTGATGCTTTGGGAGACGTGACACTAAATGCTGGGGAAGGACCGAGGATGCCTGGCCTGAACCAAGGAGGCCTCATCAAATACTAAAGAGCTATCAGACTTGTGCTCTATTGCCAGAGGGCCAGTGAGAAGAGCTTTAGGGAAATAAATTACGCCTAAGTTCAGAAAATTTCTAACCATGGGGTCTCTTCTTCTGTAAGTAGGAAAGCTGTCTCCCTTGGTAATGAGTTCCCTCTCTGAGTTTTAAAGTTAAGCAACCCTAAAGCTAAATATTATAGCAAATCAAGTTTAGGAACAAGAAACTTTATTTCAATAATAAGAATTACTAAGACACATTACCTTAACCTTCCAGACCCTTAAGAGTTAACTTCTTTCTCAGGAAAGAGTTTCCACTTAGAACATTTTGACTGTTTCATAAAGCTCACGCCCAGTGGGACTGATTTATTTACAAACATTAGCCTGGATAGCAATCACACAATTTTATCCATGTTAAAAGGCCATGGAATGGTTACACAGCCGTATGCGTTTGTCAGAACTCACGAACTGATCCTCGGAAAGAGTTCATTTTATCATGTATAAATTTACACCTTTATTTTAAAAATGGGAGGAAAAATGGTCCATCTGAAGTGGGGCTTCCCTTGAACACCCTCCACCAAGAGTCTTTTATTCCTTACCTGATTTATATCTTAAAATCATCCAGCATGGTATACAGAACAGCTTTTCAAGTCAGACCCTCCATCCTTTTTGAGCTAAGTGATTTGCAACAGGTTATTTGGCCCCTGACCTCTCAGAATTCGCCAGCTATTGAGACAGACCTCTCAGAATTCGCCAGCTATTGAGACAGACATGAAAAATCAATTGCTTTGCAGGACGATGACAGCAATGTCAGAGGCCAGTCTGAGAACAGTGGCAGAGCAGGAGAGAGGCGACGAGGGCAACTTCCAGAGCTGACATCTGAACTGCTCCTTGAAGAAAAGAGGAGGGGCTTGCCAAGCAGACAGGGAGGGCGGAAGGCTTTCTTGCAGAGAGAACCGTATGTATAAAGAGCCCCAAATGAAGAGATAAGGCACTTATTTTGTAAACTAAGCAGGCCTGAGGTACAGCATATGTACAAGCAAAGATGGCAGGAAATGACTAGAGATTTACAGGTCAGATCAGACCTGGGAGAGTCTCACAAACTATGCTGAAGACGCTGGAACTTATCCTGTAGATAAAGGGGAGATGCTTCATTGGTTAGAAACAGGAGACCACATTCGGCTTTTAGCAGATCATCACGGAGGCAGTGGGAGATGGACTGAAGGGGAAAGGCAGGGAAACCAGCTGGATCAGTGGTTCTCAGGTATCTGTCTGTTGCTAGGCTGCCCGCAGAAGGATCATCTGCTTGTTAAAAATACAGATTCCTAGGCTCCACCCCAGTATCTACTGTTCCCCTGGTGATGCTGACGGGCAGCCAGCCTTGGAGACCACTATAATGCAAGAAATGAGGGAAACCTGGATTCGGGGGCTGCACTGGTGATGGAAAAGATAGGCAGATATTAAAGTCACGGGGGCACAATCTACAGACGTGGTGGCTGACATGGACGTGAGAGGTGAGAGTGAAAGAAAAGTTCAGGATTACCCCCAGATTTCTGACCTGCCTGGTGGCACAGATGGTAAAGTCATGGATCCAGGACAGAGCATAAAGGAAGAGGAACAGATCTGGAAGGAGATGATAAGGTGCATTTTTTAAAATTTATTTATTTAATTTGGGCTGCACTGGGTTTTCGTTGCTGCACGCGGGCTTTTCTCTAGTTGCAGCGAGTGGGGGCTACTCTTCATTGCGGTGCACGGACTTCTCATTTCTCATTGCAGTGGCTTCTCTTGTTGTGAAGCACGGGCTCTAGGCGTGTGGGCTTCAGTAGTTGTGACATGCGGGCTCAGTAGTTGTGGCTCACGGGCTGTAGAGCGCAGGCTCGGTAGTTGCGGCGCATGGGTTTAGTTGCTCCGCGGCATGTGGGATCTTCCCGGACCAGGGCTCGAACCCATGTCCCCTGCATTGGCAGGCGGATTCTTAACCACTGCACCACCAGGGAAGTCCGATCAGGTGCATTTTTAAACAGCTTGTGTTTGAAGCACTCATGGGACACCTAGGTGGAGGCATCCAGTAGGCTCTGGAACTGCAGATGACTGCCAGGGCTGCAGACGCACAAGAGAGTCACCGGCAGTGAGAACCCCAGCAGAAGTTCAGGTCACAAGGGAAAGAGCGCATAGAATGAGAGAATAAAAGGAACAAAGATTGAACCCTGGGGGACACTTAAGGGAAGAGTGGGATCCGTGGCTGCGAAGCAACCAGAGAGGAAGGAAAAGAGAAAATGATGTTGTGAGGACCAAGAAAGTAAGGTGTTTTGAAAGCGATGGGGTGGGCGACAGACGCTATGGATGGAGAGTCAACTGTTCTCCCCTCTTCTTTTTAATGAGGAAATAATAACCATCTCACAGGGTTGATGGGCGATGGTTAAATGGGAGAGTTCCCAGCACACGTGGACACCGCAAAGCCCTCCTTCCGCTGCATCCCGTTCCCTCTGCACCCATGCCTCCACACAGGTGTGTCCTACGTCAGGGATCATCTGAGCCCCTCCTGCTAAGAGTCAAGCCCTTCGATGTCTTCCAGGCCTTTTCTTCCTGACCTAGAGGAGTTCCCTAGGTTCTGGATATGGGCATTCAAGTCAGACTAGCAACCTGACAACCCCAGCTTCCTCATTTAGCAGCTGAATAAGCCTCAGCAAGTTACCTAGTCTCTCTGGCCTTACGGGTGATGACAGGGTTGTTGGGAGGAATAAGACACTGCGTGTATAGTGTCTGACACAGAATAAGAGCTCAATACGTGTCAGCACTGTCATTATTACTGACAATAATCAAACCACTAAATCCTCCTCTGTCCCAAGAGAAGAGTTAAACCAAATTAAAGAAAAATTACCATCAGTAATTTTTATGTTCTATAGAAAAAAAATATAAAGATTAAGTTTAGACTATCTAAGCCATTGTTTTAGGAGTTATTACAAGGATTCAATAAAATGGCCTTAAGAGAACATGTAGTCTCAAACCTTCTAATTGTACAGGTAGAAATATGAGCCCCAAAGAATCAGGAATAATTTGCCCAAGACCATGTAAAAATGTAATAATTTGCCCTTGGCCATGCCCAAGACCATGAAACCACCTGCAGAATAATAAACTTATTCTCTAATGTTACTGTTATTATTTTTGACAAAATAGTTAACTCTGGGTTGTTCAAGGAATGTGTGTATCATTAAATGGGTACAGAATTATAGCAACAAGCACAGTGCTCTGTCAAAACAGGTGCTTAAATATCCGTATCCCTTTGTTTTTCTATTCCTTTAACTATTTCCTATGGAGCAGATAAGAGACAGTGAAAAGGACTAAATAGTTTTTGTTTTTGTTTTGTTGTTTTCGGTACGCGGGCCTCTCACCGTTGTGGCCTCTCCCGTTGCAGAGCACAGGCTCCAGACGCGCAGGCTCAGCGGCCATGGCTCACGGGCCCAGCCGCTCCGCGGCACGTGGGATCTTCCTGGACCGGGGCACGAACCCGTGTCCCCGGCATCGGCAGGCGGACTCTCAACCACTGCGCCACCACGGAAGCCCAAAAGAGGACTAAATGTGAATCTGTTATTTTCACTACTTGGGCAGCACCAGTAACAGTCTTGCTGGGAAAGATTGGCATTGTTGCACAGAATGTGGTTTTTCAATTACTTATCAATATATGTTTGTTTGAAATTGCTTTACCTATTTAAAGAATTTTTTAAACTTCCATCTATATGCAGAATTTAAGAGCCGGATGAGACCTTAGAGATTACCTAATTCAACTCAATTAAGAGATGAAAAAAGTTGAGTTGGAAAAGCAAAGGGACAGCCCCAAACTCTCACGGCTAATTAGCGGCAGATCTGGGGCTAAAGCCTCGGTCATCTAAACACAAGTCCAGGATCTTTTCCATCCCCTACACCAGGCTGCCCTCCTCACTCCCACACACATCACAAGGCTTCCGCACAGACTATGAAGAGAGAGGAAGAATTACATCTGATTTTATATCTCTTGAAAGTATTTCGTGCTAAGTGATTTAATGGTTTGATTCCTTCATTAAATTTAGTCAACATCAACTGAATTTATGACTACCTTTAAAAATGATAAAGATCATTTTTAAAACTCTCTGTAATTTAGTGTAGCCCAAAACCTTATTAGTATTTAGCAACCAGAATATATCACTATTTGAAATTATACTGGATTAAGAGGGTTGTATCAAATCAACAAATGTATGGGCACTTCCTAGTGTTGGGGAGAAAAATACAAAGTGAAAAGATAAATAATAATGAAGGTTAAAACAGTACAAGACAACAGAGTCCCAGAAGGAACAGCACAAGGATGTACATGAGCAATTGTTTAGGATGATGGGATCAGATGCAGCAATGAGCTGCTCCGGGTACCACGACGGAGAAAGGCTCCGTGTGGGAGGGAGACTGAGCCGGGAGGGTCTTGGTGACGGGCACGTGTGGCAGGAGCCAGGGGAAAGGGCAGTAAAGGCAAGGGCAGTGTGATAAGGGACGTCAAGCAGACGTGCACACGTTTTACTCACGGGTGAGTTATCCAAGTTGGCTAGAGCTGCACGTCTGTGGGCAGGGAAGTGCTGACTGACCAAGTTAGAACGGCGAGCTGGAAACTGGTTTTGAAAGGCCATGTATTTCTTCCTCCCTTCTCTTTTCTAAAAGTCAAAACCCATATGATTTTTTAAATATATATTCTAATACAGTCTCATTCTAAGGTAAAATAAAACAACAGCACCTTAATTGAAAAACGTCCTAATAATGAAAAAGAAAAAAGAGCCATGTAGCACGAGAAAAGACAGATGCTTCTGTTACCCAACTCTTCTGTATGTGCTAATATATGTCTAATTCAAAATAATAAGTGACTCAATAAATGTAAAATAATACTTATGTTAATAATATTAAATCATTCACTAATGACATTATCATAGGACAAAAAAAATAAAACATCGAATTTTAAAAGGATGATCAACTTCTTTGTGGCACTTAAGATCACAAAAGCACTGCCTGATATAACTATCTACGTAATTCTTAAAACCTTGTTTCCCTAACCCAAAGAATCTAACTGTATAAAACTGTGTCCTGGGGGCTTCCCTGGTGGCGCAGTGGTTGAGAGTCCGCCTGCCGATGCAGGGGACACGGGTTCGTACCCCGGTCCGGGAGGATCCCACATGCCGCGGAGCAGCTGGGCCCGTGAGCCATGGCCGCTGAGCCTGCGCGTCTGGAGCCTGTGCTCCACAATGGGAGAGGCCACAACAGTGAGAGGCCCGTGTACCGCTAAAAAAAAAAAAAAAACTGTGTCCTGACACTAGTTTTAGAATTTGCACTGTTTTCCCCTTCTGGAATTCCATCTGTGATTGGATGCTTTGCTACATGCTGCTGGGGAATGGACAAGAGCATCAGACATTAGAATCCAGGAGTCTGCCACCAAAAACCACTGGTGAGGGAAAAAGTAACAAGAATCAAACAAACAAACAACCCTAAAATGGCAGGGACCTCCTAGAGGCTTCAGGGAGGTTATGAAGGAAGGATAAGACCAGGACCCCATTGAAAATGCTGCCTAAGGGAGATCCCACATTAGAAGATGGACACGTTCCACATATTTGTCTTTAATTAACTGCCTAGAACTTAGAATGTCTTTTCTCAAAGAAACATTGAGAATGGTAAGTGAGTTTCCAGGCTAGGCCAAACAAAAAATCTGTTTTAGATAATAGCGTAGATAAAAAAACTCTAACTGTGACAAATAACAAAACCAACGTAACTATAATAGATGATATTAAAGACCCGTGCTCCTCTGGGGCCCGGCAATCTGTGGGACAGACCCTACCTATCTGAGCTGAGTTAAACATCCCCTCGCAAGCCAGGCTGACTCACTGGCCCTTAAACTCATTCCCAGTTTCCATGGGTTTTTAGTTTTGACACCCCTTTCCTTAGTCGACCTTTCAAATACTCTCCCCAACAGTACCCACATGAACTTCACGTGGTGAAACAGCTAAAATAATCTAAAGGCAGAGCCCGTACATTCCTCTCACGACTCAAGACTGCAGTACAAGTAGAAGTGGAGATGAGGAGGGTAGAGAAGCAATCTCCTGACCTTCCCTAGGCCCCAACTAGGCCTGACTCTGACTCTGATCACACTGCCTTCAGACCATGATGCCAAGGAAGGTGGAATGGCCGTAAGCTGCATGGGGCGGTGACCGAGTGTCCTCATTCTCTCCCCGGAGCCCAGAACTGTGCCTGCACAGTGGCAGGTGATGAGGTAAGAAGGAAAGATTATACAAGCCTAGCTTCTGAATTTCATCATCATCCCACAGGAGTCCTCCCTCCTCCTGAACCACTCATCCCCTTCTCCCTTCTGCCGCTCCAAAGTGAGGGTAAGGCCAGCTAGACTGGCCTTTCATGCTCTAACTTCAACTCCCAAGTAGACACTCATTTTTCACCCAAGTCTAGGGGGCCATATGTGTGAACAGAGAGCAGTGTCAAAGTCCCCCACCAAACACACATGCATGTACAAACATACTCCAAGAACAATGGCTGTTTAAAAACATGTGGTCAATGTACACAGTGCTGTATTTAAAATAGATAACCAACAACGACCTACTGTATAGCACAGGGAACTCTGCTCAGCGTTATGTAACCTAAATGGGAAAATAATTGGAAAAAGAATAAATACATGTATATGTATAACTGAATCACTTTGCTGTACACCTGAAACTATCACAACGTTGTTAATCAACTATACTCCAACATAAAATAAAAAGTTTAAAATAATTTAAAAAAAAAACATGTGGTCAAAAAGAAATATGGTAGTTCAAGAGACATCTGGCCTTATTGTGGGCATGCTGGCTACTAACTTTCTAGGATGTTTCTATGTTAATGTCAGTTACACAAAATGGTACTAATAAGTATTTATTAAAATAATAAATGCAACGGAAAATATAAGGTACAATTCGGGTACAAGTGGGTATTAATAAGTTGGGGGTATTAAGACTCATTGGTTTTCAAATTTTACATACAATTCTTCTTGAATGGATGTACACTTTGAGCCTAGGACCCCAGTCCTAATAATTTTAATGTACTCATAAAGTGAAAAAATAGAAGAAAAAAACACAATGACATCAGAGTACCTACTCTCATGCCACCAACGGGTATAAAAATGTCCTATACCAGTCTATAGTTTCCTATATATTATAAAGCAAGACTCACTTGCTTGTTCAAAATATCTAAAAATATAATATAGAGAAGGGAAAATTTATTTTTGCTGTTTTTCTAAAAGTACAGCTCTTTCAAAGTTTTGACTCCAATGTATTAATGATGTAGTAAAAGTAATACTTTGTGTTTATACACTGTGGGACATAGTCTGTATTTGCTAGATATGTGTCTCTGAAAAGCCCAATTTTTTTTTTTTTTTTTGCGGTACGTGGGCCTCTCACTGTTGTGGCCTCTCCCGTTGCAGAGCACAGGCTCCAGACGCGCAGGCTCAGCGGCCACGGCTCACGGGCCCAGCCGCTCCGTGACATGTGGGATCTTCCCGGACCGGGGCACAAACCCGTGTCGCCTGCATCGGCAGGTGGACTCTCAACCACTGCGCCACCAGGGAAGCCCAAGCCCAATTTTTATACATTGCTTTGGACATGTTTTATTAAATAACCACCATTTGGGAGACTTCCCTGGTGCTGCAGTGGTAAAGAATCCACCTGTCAATGCAGGGGACATGGGTTTGAGCCCTGGTCCAGGAAGATCCCACATGCCGCGGAGCAACTGAGTCTGTGTGCCACAACTACTGAGCCTGCGCTCTAGAGCCTGTGAGCCACAACTACTGAGCCCATGTGCCACAACTACTGAAGCCCGCGAGCCTAGAGCCCATGACCAGCAACAAGAGAAGCCACCAGCCCCCATTTACCACAACTAGAGAAAGCCTGTGTGCAGCAACGAAGACCCAATGCAGCCAAAAATAAAAAAAGAAAAGATAAATAAATAAATTTATTTAAAAAAAACCACCATTTGATATAACAGCGCAAAATGGTATTTTTGCAGAAACTGCCCTAGGGCAAAAACCTTTGGGCTCATCAAATGTACTCTACAAATGTGTAACTATTCCTGTTCTGAAAGTCCAAAGTAGATAAGAGTTAGGCAGAAAACTTTACACTTAACTTTACACTTAGGCAGAAACCTCAGTGGAGAGAAGTATTTAATGAACTGAAAAAACAGAAACAAAGAAGCACACAACTACAGTGTGAGGATGAAAGCACTCAAGGGCACAGAGCCTTGCTCATTTCTTTCTCTCCCTGAATGATCTGCATTCTTTAACCATACTCACAGCTATTTCTCAACACCATCTTTCTCTCTGCCCACTTTTATCTTCCCCTCTGACTCATCGACTTCTTCTTCAGCCTCATCTCATAAGCTACTTTTCTACTTTGAAACTCCTTCACCCAGATTTTCATGAAACTATAGCAAGGAGATCCTCCTGGAATCAGAGTAGTGCAAATGAATCAAAGACCGGAGAGTGGGGCAGACCTATTCTGCCTGAGTCTGAAATAGCCCTCTTACACAGCAGCAAGGTAGAACCCACTAAGCCTCTAAGTTGGCTAAGAAATACCATCTACCTACACTAGGTAGCTCATTACAGGAAGCAAGGAAGCAGTCTCAGGTTTCGTAAGTGGATAGCCAGAGCATGGGTGAATACCTTCCCTCTGATCTGCTAGTGAGAGGTCACTTCGTTCTAGTGGCTACTCTCACTACTCCGGCTTGGCCCTCAATATTATATTATTTGCCCTTCACAGGCTCGTGGACAGCTTTCACATGAGGCAAGTGCACAAAGCTTCCCGTTTCATTTGTGATTTTTTTTATACAAGCATCATTAGGAAGGAATTAACCATCACAGAAAGGCATATTCTACCTTTGCTGTCAGTTGCTCTGCGACTCCAGAGGTGGGAAAGCTCTGAGGTAGGAAGGGAAGACAGACAGGAATGAGAACTCCTGGGTGTGGCTGGCTATATGGAGATCTGAGGACCTTGACGAGGCCTCAACTCTGAAGCATGCAAAGTGCAATTATCTGCCAAAGAGCTTGCCTGACGTTCAGCTCTGTACAATTGTGTCGTGGGAAACCCTGATACAATGTTTAAATAACCAAAATCACAGAGATGAAGGGAAGGATACATCTTTCCCAGTTTTTGTAGGTATAGCAGCATAACCTCAGCATACACTACATAGAAGAGAGACTTAAAAAGGAACGACTCCATTAAAAAGTGCTTTTTAACCATTTGCAAGTGCAACAGCTAAATAAGTAGCTTATTTCTCAAGGTCAAACTTGAGATCTTCTGAAAAAGAATACACTTTGCTAAAGAAGTTAAAGCCATATCAATGCCAAAGAATCATTTTGTCTCACACATAAATAATTCCAGCACACCTTTTTTTCCACGACATATATCCCATGTATTGTACTGTGTTCATGCTGTAACCACTGTCCCATTGACTCTAACAACGAACACCAAACTATAGGAATATATTTCCATTCCTTGGGAAGGGAGGCACAGTCCTAACATGTAAGGTTAACCTCCTCCGCCGCTGGGATGCAGGGCAATACTGCAAAAGGACTGGAAATGGCAAAACATAAGATCATTTCTAAAATCCTGTTAGCTTAACTGTTTATTTCAAAAACTTGTAAATGCTTTAAACCCAAAAGTAACTTAAGTAAATGAAGAAAACAAATGGTAAAATATAAAAATAACATATTAGCACAACTCTTCCCCTTAGAAAAGCTGCCTAGCTCAGCCAACTAACCATCCCTGTCAAACTGCAACACTGAAAGGGAAAAGTTTGCCAATTTAAGACAACTGTATACGTGTAGGCTTCTGGGACCACCTCTAGGTGCTGCTGTAGAGACCCCTTTCCTAAAGATTCCCTACTTCTTTCCCGGTGTTTTAACCTTCTCCCTCCCCCTGACCGCACTGCACTGCGCAAAGCCATCACAGACAATCACTTCAAGCCTATCTGTTGTTGAAAAAGCCTCGGAAACTAACCTCCTCCAAGGTTCAAGGAGCCGAACAATGGCTTTTGACTTTTCATTCCAAATTATATTCTAGATGGACGAGCTAGACAAGAAACTATTAGCAGATGTGTCAAAGCAACCAGGAGGCCAAAAAAAGCAAAAGGACAGCGACCACTGGGCCCTCTGCCCTCCCGAGCCATCTCACCGACGGAATATTGCTAAATGTTAAAAATGATCCCTGTGCAAAAGAGAAGTGTCAGAGCTCGGAAGATGTAGGACCACAGGGTGGGGCGGGCCTGCGCCGAGCTCTCAGCAGCACAGACTCCATCTGAAATGCCAGCTCCTGCATCCGAGAACCTGACGAGAGATGGTGGAAGCTCAGAGGAAAACCGGGCAAGCGTCGAGGGGAGGGGGAAGAATTAACGTTCGGATCAGATTAACCAGTGCCCTAGCGCGGTCTCCGCGCCCGGCACCTCCTCGGATCCGCAGCATCCCAACAGCCACAGGGGGCGGGGGCGCTGCCGGGCCGGGCGCTCCGAGGCCGGGGGCTGGTGTCTTCCGCGGGGCCAGGCGAGGATGGAGAGCTTTACCTGTGATGGACAAGGTCCAGCGGTAGAGCTCCACGGTGTCGTTGAGCGCCGTGGACACCACGTTCAGGACGCTGCCCGGCTCCGAGTCCAGGAGCCCCATCGCGGCGGTGAGCGGGCGCTGGCGTTGGGAGGAGGAAGCGGAGACCCCGCGGGAGGATCGACCTCCGAGGCGACGGCGGACCGAGCGAGCGGCAGCCGGCGCCCCCTCTAACGGCGGCGGCCCAGCTGCGTCTTCTCCCCTTCGTCGGGGCGCCGCGGCGGCGACGAGCCGGGCGAAGGAGAAGGTACCGTCAAAGCTCCCGGGGGGAGGAGGAGGTGGTGGAAGTCCTGCCGTGAGTGCCCGGTGCTGCACCCGTCTGCCGCCACGCGCCGCCGCCGCTCCAATCTCCTCGGCCGGCGTCACGTGGCCGCGTGCGGGGAGGAGGGGCCGGCGCGCCCCTCCTCCCGCCCGCGCGCGGGGACTTTGCGCAGGGATACTGCGGCGGGGAGGGGCCTGCGGGAGCCGGGGCCGCGCAGGCGCTGGCCGTCGCGCATCACTCGTCCTCGCCCTCTACGCATGGTCTGGGTTGCGGGGCACCGCGGCCTCCCCTTGCCACCTCCCCCCGCGGGTCTCCCTGCTCCCCTTCCCCGCCTCCCTCTCCCATCGGGCCCCTGCGGAGGAGTATGACGCCTTCCCACGCGTGACCTCGCATCCACCCTGGATGCGCCTTAGGAAACTGGACAGGGAAGAATGGGCGTTTTGTGGGGAAGGCTGAGGTAGGCGACGTGCTTTGGTCCTTACCTGTCATTCACTTCGATTTCCCTTGGGTTCTGTTTCCTTCACCTCCACCTGCACAGACTTGTCACCATGACAAGGGAGATACAGAAGTTATGCCTCTAAATTAGTAAAGGGATGTTTGTCTTCCCAGCTACAGTGATGGAGAATGGACTTTGGGGTCTAATCGTTAGCAAGTTAACAAATAATTTGAATGAATGCTTGTATGTGTTCCGTAGGCCCTTTTAATATACAGAGGTTAGTCAAAGCAATTTAATTGTTAAATAAGGTTCTAATAATTAAATGAGATCCTGAGGAAAAGAGAGAGGGCCGAGAGAGGCCTTACAATTAGAAAAGTCCGCTTAGACCTGACGGAGTTGTGGCGAGTCTAAAAGCGTAATTGCTCAGGAGACAAAAGACAATCTAGGTGAAAGAGGGAAAAGTATTTTTTTAAGTTGTTTAGATAATAAGAAGATGATGGGAGGTAACAAGATAATCTTACCCCTGAAAAGGAGCAAAACTACATACAGTTCGTAATTTGATAGTTTCTGACAATGAACAAGACCTTTGAGAATAGTCCAATAACCTTTTCACCTACTTGGTATTTAAGCATGTCACCTGCTTTTTGTGTAACCTTTTCTCCAGTTGATTTAGGATGCTATATTTAAAGGCCATTGAATGCAGTGTTAATTGCTTCTGCTCTTTGACACTGTTAAAATAATCTGAATACTATCTTTTATCATAGTTATTTGATTTATTTCTTTTCCAATTGACCCGTTATATGTTCTTTGATTTTATTTTATATTGGAAGCATCCTAGAGTATAAGAATTATTTGGGGTTCCTTTTTGAGGATCCAACCCAGTGCTATAAATAATATTAATAAGTATTTATGATGATGTCAAAATGATAACATATTTTTTCAGAACATAACAAGGACTATAAGTGGCAGACACTTTAGGGAAAGAAGAAATAACTAAAAGTAACTGATTTATTGTATCGCTCAAGCAACCATAGCCTTCATTAAATGCTCTATTTTTGAAATTAACAAAATAAAATGTAATTTATCAAATATATTTATCAGATTAAAGTTTTTTGGATTGAAATTATGGCTCCTCAAGTCTCAACTGCAATTTATGCGTGTCAGTCTGATCCTAGAAGCTATTAGCTATATTTTAAAAAAAAAAACCCCAGTCAAGTCTCTATATTTGGAGAGTAATAATGTTCAACAATCTACTTATGTACTTTGGTGGTCTAGCAAGGTTCAGATTAGTTTGAACTTCATCTAGAAAATTGATGACTACTTCTGTATTGTGAGATCCTGAATGCTTTCTATGGAGAACAGATCCCCATCCTCTCTCCCATTCACATGCACGAAATCGCAACATCTCGTTTAATACAGTGTGAAATTCTTAAAACCATTTCAGAGAGTATTTCTCCAGTCTCCCTTTTATAGTGAGGCCAACTTAAGTCCCTCTATTCACTAGGGGGCGCCTGTCACGTATAAGAAAATCCTAGACAAGTGAAGACAAATATGTCAGGAGTGGCACTTCTGACTCCTTCATGCTCTACTTGGTGCAGTAGCATGCTTGTTTGCATTTATGAGCTGTCCAAACATACACCAAGAACCAGAGCCCTAGAACTTACCTGCTCTGGAGCCCTATCACCCAGCACTGAGACTGACAGGCCAGTCCTCAATTCACAAGTGGTTTACAAACACCACTGGCTGACCAAACCCAAAGCCTACCTAATGGGATTGTGCAAAGGGAAGGAGACCTGCTGTCCACTCAGCTAGAGTGACAGCCATCTAACAAAGATCTTGGTGGCATTGTGACAGAACAAAATCAAATACAAGCATCCATGTTATCTGCAAAATTTTAAGAACAGAGTTCTTTGTTGAGGACTGAATAAAAATGCAGTACAGTTACCTACAAAAGCTAAAGAAGAGGATATGATTATAATAAAATGATTTTACATAAAACAGCAAAAAAAATTGTGTGTGTGTGTGTAACTCTAAAGGTTTTTTCCTTGTCTTCACCATGAGGCTCACATGAAATAGGTTAAAATTATAACACCCTATTTTACACTGATAACTTCAACTAAATTTCTTTTTTTTTGAATTTATTTTATTTTATTTTTTTGTATAGCAGGTTCTTATTACTTACCTATTTTACACATATTAGTGTATATATGTAAATCCCAATCTCCCAATTCATCCCACCACCACCACCTCCCTCCCTGCTTTCCTCCTTTGGTGTCCATACGTTTGTTCTCTACATCTGTGTCTATTTAGCCTTAAAAACTGGTTCTTCTGTACCATTTTTCTAGATTCCACATATATGCATTAATATATGATATTTGTTTTTCTCTTTCTGACTTACTGCACTTTGTATGATAGTTTCTAGGTTCATCCACGTCTCTACAAAATGACCCAATTTCATTCCTTTTTATGGATGAGTAATATTCCACTGTATATATGTACCACATCTTCTTTATCTTTATTGCTTCCATGACCTGGCTATTGTAAATAGTGCTGCAGTGAACACTGGGGTGCATGTGTCTTTTTGAATTATGGTTTTCTCTGGTATATGCCCAGTAGTGGGATTGCTGGGTCATATGGTAATTCTATTTTTAGTTTTTTAAGGAACCTCCATACTGTTCTCCATACTGGCTGTATCAATTTACATTCCCACCAACAGTGCAAGAGGGTTCCCTTTTCTCCACACCCTCTCCAGCATTGGTTTTTTGTAGATTTTCTGGTGATGCCCATTCTAACTGGTGTGAGGTGATACCTCATGGTAGTTTTGATTTGTATTTCTCTAATAATTAGTGATGTTGAGCAGCTTTTCATGTGCCTCTTGGCCATCTGTATCTCTTCTCTGGAGAAATGTCTATTTAGGGCTTCTCCCCATTTTTGGATTGGGTTGTTTGTTTTTTTAATATTGAGCTGCATGAGCTGTTTATATATTTTGGAGATTAATCCTTTGTCCGTTGATTTGTTTGCAAATATTTTCTCCCATTCTGAGGGTTGTCTTTTCATCTTGTTTATAGTTTCCTTTGCTGTGCAAAAGCTTTTCTTCATTAGGTCCCATTTGTTTATTTTTGTTTTTATTTCCATTACCCTAGGAAGTGAGTCAGAGAAGACCTTGCTGTGATTTATGTCAAACAGTGTTATTCCTATGTTTTCCTCTAAGAATTCTATGGTGTCAAGTCTTACATTTAGGTCTTTAATCCATTTTGAGTTAGTTTTGTGTATGGTGTTAGAGAGTGTTCTAATTTCATTCTTTTACGTGTAGCTGTCCAGTTTTCACAGCACCACTTATTGAAGAGACTGTCTTTTCTCCATTGTATATCCTTGCCTCCTTTGTCATAGATTAGTTGACCATAGGTGCATAGGTTTATCTCTGGGCTTTCTATCCTGTTCCATTAATCTATATTTCTGGTTTTGTTCCCATACCATATTGTCTTGATGACTGTAGCTTTGTAGTATAGTCTGAAGTCAGGGAGTCTAATTCCTCCAGCTCTGTTTTTTTTCCCTCAAGATTGCTTTGGCTATTTGGGGTCTTTTGTGTCTCCATACAAATTTTAAGATTTTTTGTTCTAGTTCTGTAAAAAAATGCCATTGGTAATTTGATAGGGATTGCATTGAGTCTGTAGATTGCTTTGGGTAGTATAGTCATTTTCACAATATTGATTCTTCCAATCCAAGAACATGGTAAATCTCTCCATCTCTTTGTGTCATCTTTAATTCCTTTCATCAATGTCTTATAGTTTTCTGAGTACAGGTCTTTTACCTCCTTAGGTAGGTTTTTTATTTTATTTTATTCTTTTTGTTGCAGTGGTGAATGGGATTGTTTCCTTAATTTCTCTTTTTGATCTTTCGTTATCAGTGTATAGGAATGCAAGACATTTCTGTGCATTCATTTTGTATCCTGCTACTTTACCAAATTCATTGATTGCCTCTAGTAGTTTTCTGGTGGCATCTCTAGGATTCTCTATGTATAGTATCCTGTCATCTGTAAACAGTGACAGTTTTACTTCTTCTTTTCCAATTTGTATTCCTTTTATTTCTTTTTCTTCTCTGATTGCCATGGCTAGGACTTCCAAAACTATGTTGAATAATAGTGGCGAGAGTGGACATCCTTGTCTTGTTCCTGATCTTAGAGGAAATGCTTTCAGTTTTTCACCATTGAGAATGATGTTTGTTGTGGGTTTGTCATATATGGCCTTTATTATGTTGAGGTAGGTTCCCTCTTTGCCCACTTTCTGGAGAGTTTTTATCATAAATGGGTGTTGACTTTTGTCAAAAGCTTTTTCTGCATCTATTGAGATGATCATATGGTTATTTATTCTTCAATTTGTTAATATGGTGTATCACCTTGATTGATTTGCATATATGGGTGAATCCTTGCATTCCTGCGATAAATCCCACCTGACATGGTGTATGATCCTTTTAATGTGTTGTTGGATTCTGTTTGCTATTATTTTGTTGAGGATTTTTGCATCTATATTCATCAGTGATATTGGTCGGTAATTTTCCTTTTTTGTAGTATCTTTGTCTGGTTTGGGTATCAGGGTGATGGTGGCGTCGTAGAATGAATTTGGTAGTGTTCCTCCCTCTGCAATTTTTTGGAAGAGTTTGAGAGGAATGGGTGTTAGCTCTTCTCTAAATGTTTGGTAGAATTCACCTGTGAAACAATCTGGTCCTGGACTTTGGTTTGTTGGAAGATTTTTAATCACAATTTCAATTGCATTACTTATGATTGGTCTGCTCATATTTTCTATTTCTTCCTCGTTCAGTCTTGGAAGGTTATACCTTTCTAAGAATTTGTCCATTTCTTCCAGGTTGTCCATTTTATTGGCACAGAGTTGCTTCTAGTAGTCTCTTACAATGCTTTGTATTTCTGCAGTGTCTGTTGTCACTTCTCCTTTTTCATTTCTAATTTTATTCGAGTCCTCTCCCTCTTTTTCTTGATGAGTCTGGCTAAAGGTTTATCAATTTTGTTTACCTTCGCAAAGAACCAGCTTTTAGTTTTATTGACCTTTGCTATTGTTTTCTTTGTTTCTATTTCATTTATTTCTGCTCTGATCTTTATAATTTCTTTTCTTCTACTAACTTTGGGTTTTGTTTGTTCTTCTTTCTCCAGTTCCTTTAGGCATAAGGTTAGATTATTTATTTGAGATTTTTCTTCTTTCTTGAGGTAGGATTGTATTGCTATAAACTTCCCTCTTAGAACCCCTTTTGCTGCATTCCATAGGTTTTGGATCATCGTGTTTTCATTGTCATTTGTCTCTAGGTAGTTTTTTTTTTAAATAAATTTATTTTATTTATTTATTTTTGGCGGCATTGGATCTTCGTTGCTGTGGGCAGGCTTTCTCTAGTTGCAGCGAGTGGGGGCTACTCTTCGTTGTGGTGCGCTAGCTTCTTATTGCAGTGGCTTCTCTTGTTGTGGAGCATGGGCTGTAGGCGCGCAGGCTTCAGTAGTTGTGGCTCGCGGACTCTAGAGCACAGGCTCAGTGGTTGTGGCGCCTGGGCTTAGCTGCTGCACGGCATGTGGAATCTTCCTGATCCAGGGCTCGAACCCGTGTCCCCTGCCTTGGCAGGCAAATTCTTAACCACTGTGCCACCAGGGAAATCCCTCTAGGTAGTTTTTTATTTCCTCTTGATTTCTTCAGTGATCTCTTGGTTATTCAGTAATGTATTGTTTAGCCTCCATCTTTTTGTGTTTTATAAGTTTTTTTCCCTGTAATTGATTTCTAATCTCATGGTATTGTGGTCAGAAAAGATGCTTGATATGATTTCAGTTTTCTTAAATTTACTGAGGCTTGATTTGTGACCCAAGATGTAATCTATCCTGGAGAATGTTCCATGTGCACTTCAGAAGAAAGTGTAATCTGCTCTTTTCAGATGGAATGTCCTATAAATATCAATTAAATCTATCTGGTCTATTGTGTCATTTAAAGCTTGTGTTTCCTTATTAATTTTCCGTCTGGATGATCTGTCCATTGGTATAAGTGAGGTGTTAAAATCCCCCAGTATTATCATGTTACTGTCAATTTCCTCTTTTAGAGCTGTTAGCATTTGCCTTATGTATTGAAATGCTCCTATGTTGGGTGCATATATATTTATAATTGTTATACCTTCTTCTTGGATTGATCCCTTGGTCATTATGTAGTGTCCTTCCTTGTCTCTTGTAACATTCTTTACTTTAAAGTCTATTTATCTGATATGAGTATTGCTACTCCAGCTTTCTTTTGATTTCCAGTTGCATGGAATATCTTTTTCCATCCCCTCACTTTCAGTCTGTATGTGTCCCTAGGTCTGAAGTGGATCTCTTGTAGGCAGCATATATACCGGTCTTGTTTTTGTACCCATTCAGCAAGCCTGTGTCTTTTGGTTGGAGCATTTAATCCATTCACATTTAAGGTAATTATCGATACGTATGTTCCTATTACCATTTTCTTAATTGTTTTGGGTTGTTTTTGTAGGTCCTTTTCTTCTTTTGTGTTTCCCATTTAGAGAAGTTCCTTTAGCATTTGCTATAGAGCTGGTTTGGTGGTGCTGAATTCTCTTAGATTTTGCTTGTCTGTAAAGCTTTTGATTTCTCCATCAAATCTGAATGAGATCCTTGCCAGGTAGAGTAATCTTGGTTGTAGGTTCTTCCCTTTCATCACTTTAAATATATTGTGCCACTCCCTTCTGGTTTGTAGAGTTTCCACTGAGAAATCAGCTGTTAACCTTATGGGAGTTCCCTTGTATGTTTTTTATCATTTTTCCCTTGTTGCTTTTAATAATTTTTCTTTGTCTTTAATTTCTCTCTATTCAATTACTATGTTTCTTGGCATTTTTATCCTTGGATTTATCCTGCCTTGGACTCTCTGTGCTTCCTGGACTTGGGTGGGTATTTCCTTTCCCATATTAGGAAAGTTTTAGACTATTATCTCTTCAATCATTTTCTCGGGTCATTTCTCTCTCTCTTCTCTCCTTATGGGACCCTACAATGCGAATGTTTGTGCATTTAATGTTGTCCCAGAGGTCTCTTAAGCTGTCTTCATTTCTTTTCATTCTTTTTTCTTTATTCTGTCCTGCGACAGTGATTTCTACCATTCTGTCTTCCAGGTCACTTATCCGTTCTTCTGCCTCAGTTATTCTGCTATTGATTTCCTCTAGTGTATCTTTCATTTCAGTTATTGTATTGCATCTCTGTTTGTACTTTAATTCTTCTAGGTCTTTGTTGAACATTTGTTGTGTCTTCTCGATATTTGCCAACATTCTTTTTCTGAGGTCCTTTATCAACTTTACTATCATTAGTCTGAATGCTTTATCTGGAAGGTTCCTATCTCCACTTCATTTCATTGTTTTTCTGGGGTTTTATCTTGTTCCTTCATCTGGTACATAGACCTCTGCCTTTTCATCTTGTCTTTCTGTGAATGTGGTTTTTGTTCCACAGGCTGCAGGATTGTAGGTCTTGCTTCTGCCGTCTGCCCTCTGGTGGATGAGGCTAAGAGGCTTGTGCAAGTTTCCTGATGGGAGGGACTGGTGGTGGGTAGAGCTGGGTGTTGCTCTGGTGGGCAGAGCTCAGTAAAACTTTAATCTGCTTGTCTGATGCTGTGTGGGGCTGAGTTCCCTCCCTGTTGGTTGTTTGGCCTGAGATGACCCAACACTGGAGCCTACCCAGGCTCTTTGATGGGGCTAATGGTGGAATCTGGGAGGGCTCACGCCAAGGAGTACATCCCAGTACTTCTGCTGCCAGTGTCCTTGTCCCTGTGGTGAGCCACAGCCACCCCCCGCCTCTGCAGGAGACCCTCCAACACTAGCAGTAGGTCTGGTTCAGTCTCCTATGGGGTCACTGCTCCTTCCCCTGGGTCCTGATGCACACACTACTTTGTGTGTGCCCTCCAAGAGTAGAGCCTCTGTTTCCCCCAGTCCTGTCGAAGTCCTGCAATCAAATCCTACTAGCCTTCAAAGTCTGATTCTCTGGGAATTCCTCCTCCCTTTGCTGGACCCCCAGGTTGGGAAGCCTGACGTGGGGCTCAGAACCTTCATGCCCGTGGGTGGTCTTTTGTGGTATAATTGTTCTCCAGTTTGTGAGTCACCCACCCAGCAGTTACGGGATTTGATTTTATTGTGATTGCGCCCCTCCTACCATCTCACTATGGCTTCCCCTTTATCTTTGGATGTGGGGTATCCTTTTTGGTGAGTTCCAGTATCTTCCTGTTGATGATTGTTCAGCAGTTAGTTGTGATTCCTGTGCTCTCACAAGAGGGAGTGAGCGCACATCCTTCTATTCTGCCATCTTGCAAATGTCTTACAGCCCATACAGAGTTAACAACATAAATCAAGCTATCAATTTTTTTCCTAGTGTTTCAACCTTTCCATGTTGTCAATATCATCAGCTACCTGTGCTTTCAAGGTGAACCTAGGAATCTGTTGAATCAGAAGTGAAAGGGAGGGCTTCCCTGGTGGCACAGTGATTAAGAATCTGCCTGCCAATGCAGGGGACACAGTTTCGAGACCTAGTCCAGGAAGATCCCGCATGCCGCGGAGAAGCTAAACCTGTGCGGCACAGCTACTGAGCCTGTGCCCTAGAGCCCATGAGCCACAACTACTGAGCCCGCGTGCTACAACTACTGAAGCCCACGCACCTAGAGCCTGTGCTCAGCAGCAAGAGAAGCCACCACTATGAGAAGCCTGCACACTACAACGAAGAGTAGCCCCCATTTGCCACAAGTAGAGAAGGCTTGTGCAGAGCAATGAAGACCCAATGCAGCCAAAAATAAATATTTATGTATTTATTAAAAAAAATAGGTACAAGGAAGTAGTCTGATAAAGAAGAGCTATAGAGAGACCTTAAATCTTACAGAAGTAAATTTTGGCAAGTGGATAATACTTACAGAAAATGCAGAAAATCAATGGTAATAGTAATTGCTGTCTATTAGTTCCAGTCTTCTGTTTAATTCCACTCACCATTTTGCCCTTACTCCAAAAAGGTTAAAAAATATGTAGTACCCATGACATAATACAGGTTCTTAACTAGTTTGGAAGTACAATCTTTGCCTTAATGCATATTTCATTTAAAAATTTTAAGATATTTACTTTTTTGTTATCTCATATACAATTATTTTTATTATATTAAGTGGATATAGATTCTCCTGATAATTCATGAGTATTGAAAAAGTAACAAATAATACAGTGAAGTGAAAATCCCCCATAACCTCATCTCACTTAATTTTTCCAGATTTTTATATGCCAGTATAAGCTCTCTTTGCTTTACACAAATGTTTATTTATTTTAATGTTATTCTATAATCTCCTTTCTAAAAACTTAACAATACATCAGGAGCACTTTTCTATGTAAAAATACTGATTACTTAATATTCCATTATATGGATATTCCATAATTTATTTAGCCACTACAATTTAGCTTGTTTCCAATTTAAGCTATTATATCAATTTAACTATTAGTGCCCCGGTATACACAATTTTGTGAATTTGTCTAATTAAATTCTTAGCATAAATTTCTACAAGGGAAATTTCTGGGTCAGGAAGCTTTAACTTAAAATTTTTGGTACATGATTGGTTACATCATCCAGAAATACATCAATTCACAATTCCAACAAAATCTATGAAAGTGTGCTCATTTCTTTACACCCCATTCTTCTTACTGAATTTAATTATGCTTTATAATCATTACGGATCAGATAGGCAGATAACGATATTTATTTTTGCTTAACAGTTTATCATGTTTTTTGGCATTTTAGCTTCTTTCTTTTGAGAATTGCCTGCCTGTATTCGTTGCACACATTCTATTAGTTGTATCTATTTTTCTTACAGATTCATAAGGGATTTTACATAATAAAGTTATTAACAGTTTGCTATATATGTTACAAATGTATTTTTCCAGTTTATTTGTGTTTTACTGGATTTATGATAATAATTTTTAACTGGGCATATTGGAGGCTGGGGTTAGGTTAGCCTCACTCATCACCATCTCTGCCAGAATTATGTGTCAGAATGGTCTTTTTCAAACTCTGTAACCTCTGGCAGTTCTGATCTACACTTCTAGGAGCATATGCTATCCATTCCCAAGAATCTCAACTACAAATATCTTGCATTGGGTATTCATTATTTTGAGGTCCCCAGTATGTACACCCAGTCTAGACTCTTTCTGTTTTATAGATCCATGCCATTGGTCCAACCTCTCTTCACATAGCCATACTTCAAGGCCAAGTTGTGCATTCAATGGCGTAGCGATGAGTGCCAAACCATGGTATCACTCCCAGTTCTTCCTGGCTTGGTTACACGCAAAAAAGTTCTATCACGCTCAGTTGAGTATTTCTGGGTTTCCAGTTCCTTCATGTACTACATCCTATAATATCTCCATCTTCACCAGTGATATCAACCTTGACCAAGAAATCTGATAATAAATGGAAAGTGTTAAGGAGAACAACTCTTCACCCTGCTCTTATCCTCCCGTTACTGAAGGTCACTCTAATTTCATGTCATTGTCATCATAGAAGACAAAAGGGACCCCTGAGAGAAAACTAATTCACGTGACAAAGAAAGAAACTGGCTGTATTTCAAGGACTTAGTAAAAAGCCTGACTCCTGGTTCCAGGCCAGCATTTAGCTGACTCCAAGAGCCGTCTTTCACCAGCCATCCTGATATTCTGGGGATGCCTTCAGGGAAATGGCCATTTGTAATTAAATTTAGAGAAAGTTGCTAGTAATGAACTGCAGTGTTTGGGGCCCAGCAGCTGTGAGTGGGACACTCACGTGAGATGCACAACTACACAAAAATGAATGACCTCCCTCAGATCTTGGAGAAACAGCCTTGACCCTGAAGAATCCATGGATGAAACTAAAAGGAAATAACTTAAGCGAAGTCTTGGCTTCTATACCATCATTTATATCTGGTCCCCTTTCTCATTCTTCTTCGCCAGCTCCTCTTATTTCTGACCCTTGAATGTCAGAATTCTTTCTGGTTGCTTTCTAGTCTTTTTCTTATATTATACGTCTTGCTTGAATTATGTGATCCATCCTCATGCCATTGGTTGCCATCTATTTGTAACTCCCAAGTGTGTATCTCCAGCTTACATCCTTCTTTCAAGCTCGTATATCTCACAGCTTGTGTGGTATTTTGTCTTTGATGGGACTCAGGCATCTGAATCTGAGATCTTAGAACATATTCTCCCCACAATTGTTCTTCCTTCATATTCTTCCATTACTACATGTGCCCCAAGCCATCACTGACACTTTATCCTCCCTTACCACCCACATCCAATCCATGACCAACTCCTATCAATTCTCCTGCAAAACATATCTTGGGGGTTTCCCTGGTAGCACAGTGGTGAAGAATCTGCCTACCAATGCAGGAGACATGGGTTCAAGCCCTGGTCCAGGAAGATCCCACGTGCTGGGGAGGAAGTAAGCCCGTGTGCCACAACTACTGAGCCTGCGCTCTAGAGCCTGTGAACCACAACTACTGAGCCCATGAGCCACAACTACTGAAGTCCACATGCCTAGAGGTCGAAACAAGAGAAGCGACCGTAGTGAGAGGCCCGTGCACCGCAACGAAGAGTAGCCCCCGCTCGCCGCAACTAGAGAAAGCCCGCAGGCAGCAATGAAGACCCAACGCAGCCAAAAATAAATACATAAATAAATTTATTTTAAAAAATATATCTTGACGCCTTCCACTTCTCTCAGCTCCACTGCATACACTTTAACTTAAGCCTGCATCACCTTCTCACCGTAATCACCTCAACCACCCCTTAACTGGTCTCTCTGCACCCATTTCTTTCCTCCACACACAGCTTAAGTACTCTTTTAAAACTGCCCATCAGGTCATGGCAAATGATATATCTGATAAGGAGTTGGTAAGCAAAATATACAAAGAACTCACTCAGTATCAAAAAAAAAAAAAACACCAACCTGACTAAGAAATGAGCAGAGGACCTGAATAGACATTTTTTCCAAAGAAGACATACCAATGGCTAACAAACACATGAAAAGATGCTCAACATACTATCATCAGGGAAATGCAAATGAAAACCACAATGAGATATCACCTTACACCTGTGAGAATGGCTATTATAAAAAAGACAAGAAATAACAAGTGTTGGTGAGGATGTGAAGAAAAGGGAACATTTGTGCACTGTTGATGGGAATGTAAATTGGTGCGACCACTGTGGAAAACAGAATGGAGGTTCTTCAAAAAATTCAAAATAGAACTGCCATGTGACCCAGCAGTCCCACTTCTGGGTATTTTTCTGAAGAAAATAAAACACTAGTTTTATTGCAGCATTATTTACAATAGCCAAGATATTGAAGCAACCTAAATACCATCAATAGATGAATGGATAAAGAAGATGTGGTGTATATATATGTGTATATATATATATACACATATATATATGGATTTATTACTCAGCCATAAAAAAGAATGAAATCTTGATATTTGTGACAACATGGATGGACCTAGAGTGTATTATGCTAAGTGAAATAAGTCAGATGGAGAAAGACAAATTCCATATGATTTCACTTATATGTGGAATATAAAAAACAAAACAAATGAACAAACATAATAAAACAGAAACAAAGTCATACATACAGAGAACAAACAGGTGGTTGCCAGAAGGGAGAGGCATGGGGGGATGAGTGAAACAGGTGAGGGAGATAAATTTCTGGTTACAAAAAAAATGAGTCACAGGATGAAATATACAGCATAGGGAATACAGTCATTAATATTGTAACAGCTTCGTATGGTGACAGATGGTAACTAGACATCCTGGTGATCATTTTGTAATGTATAGATGTATTGAATCACTATGTTGTGCAGCATAATTGTAGGTCAATTATACTTCAATTTTTTAAAAAGACCTAGAATAGTTAACACAATACTGAAAAAGAACTAAATTGGGGAACTTACACTGCTTGATTTCAGGACTTGCTGTAAAGCTACAGTAATCAGGACAGTGTGATGTTGCGGAAAGGATGAACACACAGTAAAATAGAAAAATTATAGAGCCCAGAAATAGACCCACACATATATAGTCAACTGATCTTTGACAAAGGTACACAGGCAATTCAATGGAAAAGGGGTAGTCTTTTCAACAAATTGTTCTGGAAAAAATTGTATGTCCATATACAAAACAAAACAAAAACCTAGACAGAGACCATGTATCTTTCACCATGATTAACTCAAATTGGATCACAGGCCTAAATGTAAAATGCAAAATAATAGAACTTCTAGATGAAAACATAGGATAAAATCTAGGTGATCTTGGTTTTGGTGATGAGTTCTTAGATACAACACCAAAGTCACGATTCATGAAAAAAGAATTGATAAGTCATTAAAATTAAAAACTTCTGCTCTGTTAAAGACTGTTTAGAAAATAAAAAAACAAGCCACAGACTTAGAAAAAATATTTGCAAAACATTTTTCTGATAAAGACTTGTATCTAAAATATACAAAGAAGTCTTAGGATTCAACAATGATAAAAAAAAAAACTCAGTTTAAAAATAAACAAGAGATCTGGACACCTCACCAAAGAAAATATACAGATGGCAAATAAACAGAAACAGACTCACAGACTTAAAGAATGAACTTATGGTTACACAGGGGTGGGGGAAAGGTGAGGGAAAGGGGTAGTTAGGGAGTTTGGGATTGATATCTACACATTGCTATATGTAAAACGGATAACCGACAAGGACCTACTGTATAGCACAGGAAACTCTGATCAATATTATGTAACAACCTAAATGGGAAAATAATATGAAAAAGAATAGATACATGTATATGTATAAATGAATCACTTTGCTGTACACCTGAAGCTATCACAACACTGTTGATCAACTATACTCCAATATAAAATAAAAAGTTAAAAAAAATAAAAAATAAACATGCAAGAGGTTCAATGTCATGTATCATTAGAGAACAACAAATTAAAACAACAAGATACCACTACATGCCTATTAGAATGGCTAAACTAAAAATAAAAACAAATTTTAAAAACCTTGACAATACCAGTTGCTGGTGAAGTTACAGGTCAGCAGGAACTCTCATTTACTGATAGCAGAAATGCAAAATGGTACAGCCACTTTGGAAAGCAGTTCAGCAGTTTCTGACAATGCTAAACATAGCCTTACCATACAACCCAGAAATTGTACTCATGGATATTTGCTCAACAAATCTGAAAACTTATGTCTACACAAAAAGCTGCACATGGATATGTATAGCAGCTTTTTCATAATCACCAAACATTGAAAGCAACCAATCTGCTCTTCAATAGATGAATGGATACAGAAATTGTGGTGATCCATACAATGGAATATTATTCAGCAATACAAAGAAATAAGCTAGCAAGCCATGAAAGACATGAATGAAACTGAAATGTATATTGCTAAGTGAAAGAAACTAGTGTGAAAGGCTACATACTATATGATTCCAATTATTTGATATTTCTGAAAAGCTAAAGCTATAGAGATAGTAAAAAGATCTGTGGTTTCCAGGGGCTTAGGGAGATGGGAAGAGGTTGCATATGTCTAGTACGGGAAATTTTGCAGGGTGATGTAACTATTCTGTATGACAGTTGTAATAGTAGATAAACAGCACTAAGCATTTTTCACAATCCATAGACCTTTTCTGCAAAGAGTGAGCCTTAACATATGAAATTTTTTTATCCATTTAGGAGGTTGGGGAATACCAGGATGGAATACAGACTGTGACAAAAGAATCCAATTGTATTATAAAATGTATTTAAGAAGGTCAGGGTGAAATTTGCTGACCTAGTAGATTTGGAAATGAGTAGAGTCTGTAAGACTAAAGGCAAAAGGGACCGCACATGGGCAATGTACTCTAGTTTATAAGGTTGTTTCCCACAGGCGTACAAGTCAACAATTCTGATATTGTTCTATGAATCTGCTGGAACTGAACAATTAAGTAACTGGATGGTTGGCAAATGGTATGAACCAGGTTTCTCACTGTTGAAGTGAAAGTTTATAGGTAAGCAACAAAAGGAGGCTAGAGTAATCCATGTGGCAATAGATCAGAGTTGGAGACACAAGTATAATGTCATGTTTAGGTTAATTTAGATACAGATGGTTCCGTATAGATATGTGTATATACACAGGTTAGTATATGCACACATATGTCTTCGATCTGTCAGCTGAGAGGGTTTAGAAGCATAGACACCCTACTGGCAACAAGCACACTTAGTACCCAGATTTTGGTTTCTAACACTATTCTCCAACCAAAGTAAACAAGGGATCCTTGGAAAAATGACTGATTCTAGGACTGGGGCAGGAAAGTATAAGAGGATCCCAGAACATCTTTTAGTACCAAGAAGTAAAAAAGTGCTCAAAGAAAAAACCTGCAAATTGGTGTAGGTTATGGAGAAGGGACACAGGAAACAACTGGAAAAGCTCCAGTGCCCAGAGCTGGAACACTTTGAGCAAAAAAATAAAGTGGTATCGAACTGTAACCCGAAGTGTAAAATAATACCCATGAGTCCATATGGATAGAAATAAGTGATTGAATGAATGAATACATGGGGAAGAAGAGATAAGTATCTCTTGCAGAAGAATTCTAAATAATTAGGTAGCTACTCCACGCTCAAGGGGGTGGGGCATAACAGCCTGCTCCCTAAGTAAGGGCTGCATGTAGTGACTTCTTTCCAAAGAGTACAATGTGGAATGGGAAGGAAAACAGTAACTTTAGGGTGGATAAATCTGACAAACACTACCTCAGCCAGGTGATCAAGGTCAACAGCAATGGTGATAAGAAATATTGATAATATGTACCCTTGCTCTGATGTGATAAAGGTGGTATTTTACCTCCGTGGTCTTTCTCCCCCAGACCCATAACCCCAGCCTAATCATGTGAAAAACATTAGATGGTTTCCAATTGAGGAATATTCTACAAAATATCTAAGTAGTTCTCCGCAAAACTAAGTTCATCAAAAGCAAGGAAAGTCTGATAAACTGTCATAACCAAGAGGAGCCTGAAGACACATGAAAACTGAAAGTAATGTAGTATCCTGGATGGGGTCCTGGAATGGAAAAAAACACTAGGTAAAAACTAAGGAAGTCTGAATAAACTGCTGACTCAATATTGGTTTAATAATTATGACAAATGTGCCATATGAATGTAAGATATTCATAATAAGGGAAAATGTGTGGAATACATGGGAACCCTGTATTTTGCAATTTTCATTTAAATTCAAACTGTTCTAAAGAATAAAGATTATTTTTAAAATCATAAATAAATAAAATGTGAAAAATAATTATAGACTTTTGCAATAATTTCAATCATATGGTATATCTTTTTTTTTTTTTTTTTTTCAGTATGCGGACCTCTCACTGTTGTGGCGTCTCCCGTTGCGGAGCACAGGCTCCGGACATGCACGCTCAGCGGCCATGGCTCACGGGCCCAGCCGCTCCATGGCATGTGGGATCTTTCCAGACCGGGGCACGAACCCGTGTCCCCTGCATCGGCAGGTGGACTCTCAACCACTGCGCCACCCAGGGAAGCCCCATATGGTATATCTTAAAGAAATAACTACCAAATGTATCTTATGGTAAAATAGGTTGAATAGTACCTAAGCATAAGCATGTTGTGAAATTTAAATGAGGTCAACCATGTAAAGTAGTATGACTACTCAGTGAATGTTGTTTGCTACTGTTCTTGTTATTACGGAAGCTGACTCTGACTCAGGTTCAATCCTCAAAGAATCAGCAGTGCAGTAGAGAGACAAGTAAGAAGATGAGTGTAATAAAGGGTAATAAGTGATGACAAATGAGTCTTCCTTTACTAACTATGTGACCTTGTAATCTGAGTTAATCTCCCTTACTAACTATGTGACCTTGTAATCTGAGTTAATCTCCCTTACTAACTATGTGACCTTGTAATCTGAGTTAATCTCAGTGCCTCAGCCTCTGGCACCCAATAAATATAGCAATAATAATGATACTAATCTCAACAATACCATTGATGACAAATTACAACAGAAGTATGATGGGGTGCCATGGAAACAGTAGTATCTCCTAACCTAGACTGGGGATGTCAGTGGCTTACTAGAAAAGGTAATAGCTAAGATATATGTCATGAATACATGTTAACTAATTCATGTATTCATTCAACAAACATTCAATGAGTTTCTACTTTGTTTATCAGGCACTCCCCCATCATTTTTTGAGAAACACATCAAGAGTGATTTCCCCATCACATTTCAGCCTTCTAATAATTTTTATTTTTCTTTTAAATAATTGACATTAGTCAATTTCATATCTGGAGCTAACAGGCATTCTTTAAAGAAAAATGTCTTTGTAAATTGGACACTGTTGTCCAGAACATATATAGAATTAAATTGCAGGGGGTTGGCAGTAAATAGGGCCTAAACGGTCATAAAAGTAACCCAAGTTTTAAAGTCAAGCTAGAAAGTGAAAGGAATATTATGCTCTCATGCCCTACTGAGAAGATCATTTTACCAAGAAACTAAATCAAGTCTGTAAGTAATAAGGTCTATCTGGTAGAGCTGGTCTGCAAACTCACAAATTTTAATTGTCAAAGATGAATTAGATTCAGCAACATTTTTTAAAAATAGATTCAGCAACATTTTTTAAAAATTTTATTTATTTATTTTTGTCTGCACTGGGTCTTTGTTGCTGCGCACAGGCTTTCTCTAATTGTGGCAAGTGGGAGCTACTCTTCGTTGTGGTGCAGGGTCTTCTCATTGCGGTGGCTTCTCTTGTTGTGGAGCTTGGGCTCTAGGTGCACAGGCTTAGTAGTTGTGGCGCACGGACTTAGTTGTTCCGCAGCACATGGGATCTTCCTGGACCAGGATCGAACCCGTGGTCCCTGCATTGCCAGGCAGATTCCTAACCATTGTGCCAGCAGGGAAGCCCTCGGCAACGTTTCTTATATCACTAGTAAGATTTTGGTCCAGAATCATACAAAAGATGTGCAAATAAAGGATGATATATGAATTAGTGCTGGCACAAAATCCTCAAGACTGTGAAATAACTGGTTTCTTGGTAAATCTGTGGTGGTATGCATTCATTTGTTCTTTTTTGATCTAGAATAAGTAAGAATAAGACCAAAGGAAAACAACATAGTTTGAGCACATTTTATTAGATCCTAACTAGTAGGTTGCTTATTTTACTGATAGAATTTTCCTTTGGCACTTTGTCTGCAACAGATCATAGATTTTTATTTTAATTTAATTTAATTTAATTTTATTTTATTATTGTTTTTTTTGCGGTACGCGGGCTTCTCACTGTTGAGGCCTCTCCCGTTGCGGAGCACAGGCTCCGGACGCGCAGGCTCAGCGGCCATGGGTCACGGGCCCAGCCGCTCCGCGGCATGTGGCATCTTCCTGGACTGGGGCATGAACCCGTGTCCCCTACATCAGCAGGCGGACTCTCAACCACTGCGCCACCAGGGAAGCCCCAGATCATAGATTTTAAGAGCAACTAAGGAGATAAATACTATGTTATAATGGAAAACATCCTGGTCCAGGAATCAGGAAACCTCAGTTCTATTTTTATTTCTGGCCCTCACATGTGTGGGCATGGGCAAATCACTGGTCTCTTTAAGGTTCTCCTTACCTGATAAATGAAGATAATGCATTCCCTATCTTCTTCATATAATTGTCGTGTGGGTCAAATGAGATAATGACTATTAAAGTATAGTTAAAGCATGGCATTTTTATTTTTTGGCCAGTGAAAATAGTATAACACCATAATGATGGATATATGCCATTATGCATGTCTAAACCCATAGAATGTATAATACCAAGAATGAACCCTAAGGTGTCTATGGACTTTGGGTGATTATGATGTGTTAACATGGGTTCATCAGTTGTAACAAGCGTACCACTCTAGTGGGAGAAGTTGATAATAGAGAAATCTATACATATGTGGGCCCAGGGGGTATATGGGAAATCTCTTTAACCCAAAACTGTTCTAAAACAAAATGAAGTCTTAAAAAAGGGAAAAAAAAAAAAAAAGGAAGGAGGGAGGGAGGGAAGGAAGGAAGAGAGGGAGGGAGGAAAATTTGTACTTAATTCCAAAGTCCAGGAGGATGGAGTCAGTATTAGATTTAACTTTATTTAGAAAAATATTTTTACATGCCCAAATGTTATGTAATAATTCATGTTGATTATATGTTTTTGCCACTGAAAGAAGAGTAAAACTGAGTGTCTTGTCTTGGCCAAAAAACAAAAAGCATGGCATTTTAACCACTGAGGTTGTTACCCATAATTTTACTGTAAAGAGAGTAAGTTCTTTAGTGGATATTGAAAAGATTTTTTAAAAACTTTGTGGGGCTTTCCTGGTGACGCAGCGGTTAAGAATCCTCCTGCCAATGCAGGGGACATGGGTTCGAGCCCTGGTCTGGGAAGATCCCACATGCCGCAGAACAACTAAGGCCGTGAGCCACAGCTACTGAGCCTGCGCTCTAGAGCCCGCGTGCCACAACTACTGAAGCCCGCACGCCTAGAGCCCATGCTCTGCAACAAGAGAAGCCACCTCAACGAGAAGCCCGTGCACCACAATGAAGAGTAGCCCCTGCTCGCCGCAACTAGAGAAAGCCCACATGCAGCAACGAAGACCCAACACTGCCAAAAATAAATAAATACATAAAATTTATTTTAAAAAAAGCTATTGTGATATATCTTTTCATTAATAATTGAATTAAGTAACCATATATAATGTTCTGAATTTTACTTTGTAAGTACAAAAAGGAAATAACCATCGCTATTTCTTCCCATGGGGAAAAATATGGATATTCTATAGTGTATTCTCATGTTGAAAAAACCACCCCCAATACCAAGGTAATTTAAAAGAATTATATAGATTTGGCCACCACAAGTGTAATTTAGATAACTTAGCATTGTTAATTGTTTTTATTGTTCTTAAAAAGAATAACATGAACTATATTCTCTAATCTTTGATTAGATATTTGTTAACATTTTCTCTCTCACAGAGGGCTATACTGGGAAAAGACAATATAAGTTTTCTTTAGAATTTTTATCTGTCCCCCCACAACAAATCCTTTTCTCCCGAACCTCTATGAGAAAAGGAAGTTTTACAGTGGAAAACTGACAGATAGCACCTTAACAAAATGATCATGTTACTATGACCAGTAATGGGACAGACTGATGCCATATGCCTTCTGAAGTGAGGCACTGAAAAGGCCACTGCATATGTAATACTACATGGCAGTGTGTCTCTAGAAGGGCGAGTGGTTCCATGGCTCCTTTTCACTAGGCTCTCAGGGGAACTATTAGGTTGAGTCATAAAATGAAGTGTGGGTGAAAGTTTTAGGAGTGGGTATGAGCAAAATGTACTGACAGCAAGTATTTCTGGGAGACTGTGTGTCCCCTCAGAAAACCAGCATTCATATAGAAACAGTTCTCAGCTGCTGGAGAAGCGGTAGTACGCTACACCGACATTTTTGCACAGGGCGCATAGCAAAATGTCCATGGGGCTCTGGAGCCAATTCAAATATTTCTGTCTCAGGATGGCCCAGAGCCAGGGCCCTGCCCCAAGTGATCATGCTTCTCATCTCCCAACAAAAGCTCACTGATGAGGTCCGTCCTGGTGGTTTTGAACAAGACACCACTTAATCAAGAAATGTATCCCAGGCCAGTGCCTCTCAAACTTTAAGGCATACACAGGCCCCTGGGGATCTTGTTAAATTGCAGATTCCAATTCAGTATGTTGGGCGTGGCACCCAAGATTTTGCATTTCTAAGGAGTTCCTAGGTAATGCTGATGTTGGTCTGCAGACCACACTTTTGAGGGTCCTACACATCCCATTTCTGTCCCCACAAACGAAGTGATGACCAGTGATTACTGGTAAAACAGGCCTAATTTAGCCAACTTTTATCAATTGGCATGAAATTAAAATTGTTCTGGCTGAAAAACTTGCATTCAAGTTTTCTTGAATAGCATTTTAACTATAAATTAAACTGATTTTATGCTTATCACTAATGAATATATATAAAACTCTGTAACAGTCTGCTGTATGGCAGATCTTTTCTCCAAATTAGATTGAGGATTTCATTCTGAAAATGGCAGATGGTGGAAAACATTAACATTCTAAATTCTCTTAAGACCTATCTGGACCACATAGCATGGAGCAAAAATTGGGCTTGTTGGGGCTTCCCTGGTGGCGCAGTGGTTGAGAGTCCGCCTGCCGATGCAGGGGACACGGATTCGTGCCCCGGTCCGGGGAAATACCACATGCCGCGGAGCGGCTGGGCCCGTGAGCCATGGCCACTGAGCCTGCGCGTTGCTCCGCAACGGGAGAGGCCACAACAGTGAGAGGCCCGCGTACCGCAAAAAAAAAAAAAAAAAAAAAAAGGGCTTGTTATGCTAAAATATTAATTTTATCATTTACTTTTAGTTTGAGCAGGGTTTGCAAACTGATAGCTCTTGGGCCCAAGTCGATCTATAGATGTGTTTTTTGTGGCATATGTAGTTCTTGTTTGTTGTTGTTGTTTATTTGTCATAGTATTTTACAGTTGGAACCTCATCCATAAAAATACTTTAGAAATATTAACCTTCTTTTGATCTGTTGACATGCTAAACTTTCTTTACTAAAGAAAAAATTTAAAAACACGAAAACATTTGACTCTCCATATAATTGTTATGACTATATTGTTAATTGATTACATTCAATGAAATCCAGAGCAGAATAATGTGAGAAAAGAAATAGCAATGCTGTTTAAAAAAAAAAATCTATGAATTCAATGAAACACAAAATGATATTGATAATAAAACGAAATAGTTAAAGGAGATAATTAAATTCAAATACTAAATATGGAAAATGAAATCCATGCACTGAGGTTGATATCTTTAATTGACAAAATATGCTCCCACTTTAATAATTAAGAAAATTATACATTACAATTTTCAATGATCTTGTGGTGATTGCCACATTAATGCCCCATGAATCATTCTTCCCAGTACCTGTGCCCTTGTGGATCCCCTTCCGAATCGACTCTGGATTTGGCCATGTGTCCGCATTGGCCCATGGGGACATCAGCAGACATGATACAAACAGATGCTTGGTAAGTGTTTGTATGTTGAGGCTTTAGATCACCAAATAGTACAATTTACTTGAAATGTCACAGATATCTCTAACTGCCAAGTCAGAATCATAATAATAATCACTAAGAGACTCTGCATCTAGATATTTGGCTACTTAAGGAAAATTAGAAGGTTAGCAAAACCTAATGGATTATGTTCATTCCTAGTCACCGTGGTAGGCCAACCATACCCAGGCATTCATGCTCTTAGACCTGGGCTTGCCACTCAGCATTCTTAGAATGATACTATGGTCACATGAAAGGGCCCATTTAGCTTCTTTTAAGATGAAAGACCGCATGTAAAGAGAAGCTAGTCATCTCGGCCTCCAAGTGAGCCCTGCCACAAGCCTGTGGACTTGCAGACTATAGCTGCATGTATAAATGCAGAGACCAAAAGATTTCTTCTGCCTCCTTCTCTCTCACTTGTAGGTTAATTAAGTTACTTACGTGGAACAAACCTGTAAATTAAAATATTCTTAATAAACTTATACAAACCTGTAAATTAAAATATTTGTAATAAACAAAACGTTGCTGTATTCTGTATTCTAAAATATGAACATAATTATATGTATTAAAATTGTTTGAATGCCCAGGGAGTGTGGAGAGTGAGGATAAATAAATGAGTAAAGTTAAAGCCAAAGTGTAGTCTATCACATCCAAGATTTTTTTTAAAAGGGGCTAAAAA
The DNA here is from genome assembly GCF_011762595.2 of Tursiops truncatus. Classification (NCBI taxonomy): domain Eukaryota; kingdom Metazoa; phylum Chordata; class Mammalia; order Artiodactyla; family Delphinidae; genus Tursiops; species Tursiops truncatus. The sequence continues at coordinate 15,201,594 of NC_047045.1, forward strand.
ATGATGACTCATGATAAAAGCAATTTTTATTTTTTGTTATTTTTTGAGTTATTTATTTATTTATTTATTGTATCTTTATTGGAGTATAATTGCCTTACAATGTTGTGTTAGTTTCTGTTGTACAACAAAGTGAATCAGCTATAAGTATACATATATCCCCATATCCCCTCCCTCTTCAGCCTCCCTCCCACCCTCCCTATCCCACCCGTCTAGGTCATCACAAAGCACTGAGCTGGTCTCCCTGTGCTATGCAGCAGCTTCCCACTAGCCATCCATTTTACATTTGGTAGTGTATATATGTCAATGCTACTCTCTCACTTCGTCCCGGCTTCTCTTTCCCCTCCTGTGTCCTCAAGTCCATTTTCTACATCTGCGTCTTTATTCCTGCCATGCCACTAGGTTCATCAGTACCGTTTTTTTAGATTCCGTATATATGTGTTAGCATACGGTATTTGTTCTTCTCTTTCTGACTTACTTCACTCTGTATGACAGACTCTGGGTCCATCCACTTCACTACAAATAACTCAATTTCGTTCCTTTTTATGGCTGAGTAATATTCTGTTGTATATATGTGCCACATCTTCTTTATCCATTCATCTGTCGATGGACACTTAGGTTGCTTCCACGTCCTGGCAATTGTAAATAGTGCTGCAACGAACATTGTGGTACACATATCCTTTTTTTTTTTAAACATCTTTATTGGAGTATATTTGCTTTACAATGGTGTGTTAGTTTCTGCTTTATAACAAAGTGAATCAGTTATACATATACATATGTTCCCATATCTCTTCCCTCTTGCGTTTCCCTCCCTCCCACCCTCCCTATCCCACCCCTCTAGGTGGTCACAAAGCACCGAGCTGATCTCCCTGTGCTATGCGGCTGCTTCCCACTAGCTATCTATTTTACGTTTGGTAGTGTATATATGTCCATGCCATTCTCTTACTTTGTCCCAGCTTACCCTTCCCCCTCCCCATATCCTCAAGTCCATTCTCTAGTAGGTCTGTGTCTTTATTCCCGTCTTACCCCTAGGTTCTTCATGACCTTTTTTTTTCTTCTTAGATTCCATATATATGTGTTAGCATACGGTATTTGTTTTTCTCTTTCTGACTTACTTCACTGTGTATGACAGTCTCTAGGTCCATCCACCTCACTACAAATAACTCAATTTCGTTTCTTTTTATAGCTGAGTAATATTCCATTGTATATATGTATCACCAGTTTTGAGCAATTTAATTATGTGCCTACATGTAATTTTTGTAAAGTTTCTTGTGCTTGGGGTTCATTAAGATTCTTCAATCTGTTGGCTTATAGCTTTTACCATATTTGGACAATTTTTGGCCATATTTCCTTCAAATACATTCTTTAGTTCTCCTACCTTTCCTTTGAAAATTCCAAATTTTAAGAAATTTTTTATTTTGGAGTAATTTTTAAATACACAAGTGCTGCAAAAGTGCAGGGAGTTGATGTGCACTCTTCTCTCAACTTCCCTATTATTAAGATCATATGTACTGTGGTACCTTTGTCAAAATTGAGAAACTAACGCTGGTACATCACTATTAACTAAACCTCTATTACTTGGATTTCATCAGTTTTTCCATTAACGTTCACTTTTTGTTCCAGGATCCAATCCATGATACTACCTTGCTTTTATTTGTCAAGTCGTAGTCTCTTCTGGTCTGTGACTGGGGATATTAATTTTAATAATATATTTTAACACAATATATTATATGATAATAATATATCAAAACATCATTTAAAACTGATCAATATTTTAAAAATTATCAATAATGTATTTTACATTATTTTTCATACTAAATCTTCAAAATCTAGTGTGTATACTTACAACACAAATTAAACTCAGACACTTTCATTGGAAGTACTTCATCTGCATTTAGAGCTCACAAAATTTACAGTTGAAAAAGTAGATTCACATTCTCCAGTTGTTCCAATATACTTAAAATTCTTCCAATAATTGCACTATCAGTTTTTAAATTTAAATTAACTAATTAAGAAATTCAGTTCTTCAGTTGCAGTAGCCACAGTTCAAGTGCACGATTGCCCTATGTGGCTAACAGCTACCATATTAAACAGTGCAGTTCTAGACCACTGTAAGGACTTTTGCTTTTATTCTGAGCTCTGAAGGGTTTTGAGCAAAGGAGTGACATGATCTCATTGAAGATTACTCAGCTGTGCTGGAGAACAAATTGAGGTGAGGGCAGAAGCAAAGAGACCAGCCAGGAGGCTACTGCAATAACCCAGGTGAGTGAGGCAGGTGCTCAGTACTAGGGCAGTAGCAGTAGAGGTGGAGAAAGGTGGTAGGATTCCAGGACTACCTTGTTGGACCTGACACAATCTGCTTACAGATTAGATGTGGGGTCAGGAATGACACCAAGATGTGGGGCTTAAAAATGGAACAAGGAATGTCTTTTACAGAGAAGACTTTGTAGGAAGTATGTTGGGAGTGGGGAGATCAGGGGCTGTTTTGAACATTTTGAGTTTAAAATACCTATGAGACAGTTAAGTGGAGACGTTAAGTAGACAGTGGATATTTGAGTCTGGGGTTCAGGAGAGAGAGTTCTGCTGGGGTTATACATTTGGGAATCATTAACACATAGATAGTATTTTATTTTATAAAATATTTATTTATTTTTGGCTGCGTCAGGTGTTGGTCTTGGTTGCGGCACGTGGGACCTTTCGTTGGGGTCCCCCAGCTCTCCAGCTGTAGCGCACTTGTGGCACACAGGCTTAGTTGCCCCGCAGCCTGTGGGATCTTAGTTCTTGACCAGGGATTGAACCCACATCCCCTGCATTGGAAGGCAGATTCTTAACCTCTGGACCACCAGGGAAGTCTCCAACGGTGGTATTTTAAAAGGTAAGATTTGAGGACTTCCCTCGTGGTCTAGTGGTTAAGACTCCCCTGCTTCCAATGCAGGGGGCACAGGTTCGATCTCTGGTGAGGGAAGTTCCGCATGCCACAGAGTGCGGCCCCCCCCCCCGCAAAAAAAGAATAAAGTAAGATTGGAGGAGCTTACCAAAGGAGTGAGTGTACAGAAAGAAGAGTTAGTAGCAGAATTTTCAGGAAAATGCAATTTTCAAAATGCATTTCAAAATGCAAGTTTTGAGATCAGACCCCAAAGAGATCAACAAGAATTGGTGGAATAGTATATTCCTCCAATTAAAAGCAGTGTTAGGCTCAATGATGCAAAGGTAGTGATTAGCCAACCAGGTATAGCAAATCATTTTGCTGTGCTGAAGCAAAAATACAGAGCCAGAAGATATGGAAAGATGTATTCGGTGAGGAAGGGCTTTCAGGCTGGCCGGGTGGCTAGTCAGAGCTGGGAATGCGAGGGTTCTAAGGACAGCTTTGGAGTTAACAAGTGACAGCTGCAGTTAGTTTCCTACACGTACACAAAACTAACCAACCTGTCCTGCCACAGAGCATATGTCATAATGCCGGTACAACAGGCATCTCGTTTCGCAAATGAAGAGAAGCACTGCCTTGGACCACAAAGCCACTTAGCCGCAGAGCCTCGCCCTCGCGTAATTACCAGGGAGGTGCCCTTCCCCCGAGGGCACTTGACCTCTAAAGTGGGACAGGCCCGGAGGGAGGGGGGCTAACAAGGCGAGTTCAGAAATAGCAACAGTGATGGGCATGTGAGTTTTGCGCAGAATTCTGACAAACGGGAGGGCCTTGGCTTGAAGACGAGGCATACAGTCATTTAAGTATAGTGGAAGAACTAAGGCTAGTGGAAGCTCAAGGACAAAAAGCACTGAGATTCTTGAGTTGGCGCTGTGAACGATCCTTCCTGGCCGCATCCTCCCTAAGTCGGGCAGTGAGGAGCCTGAAGAACCGAGGAGTGAGGGGGCGGTGGCGGGCAAGGGCCGACTGACACGGCCCCTTTTAGGTCCTGATGCTGGGAGCAGCGTCCGCACTCCTATTTTCCTTTCACCGGGTCACTCTGCCCGGGAGTGGCTACCTCTCGGGCAAAACTATGGCCTGGTTAAACGGGAAGGTGCAGGAAAGCCAGTCTACCGGCGCCCCGGGGACACCCCCCGACAGCCAGCATCCCTTTGACTCCCGGCGCCGAGGGGTCAGAGTCAGACCGGAAGACCCCGCGGGGCTGGGCTCGTGGGCCGCAGTAGAAGGGGCGGTGCCAGGGCACACGAACCAATCACGGCAGACGTGTTCACGTAGCTAGCACTGGCCAATAGGCGGCCGCAGCGGCCGCGGCGGGGAAATTCAAACGTGTTTGCGGAGCGGGACTGGGATTCCATCTTTTGTTCTCAACTCAGTTTTCCGGCGGAGAGTCCGACCTTGCCGGCGCACGGAGGGACGGCGGCGGCCGGTGTGTGGGCTCCTTAGCCGCGCCGCGCGGGCCGGTGAGCGGTGGGGGCGAGGCGGGGAGGGCTCACAGCCTGGGAGAAGACGTAGGGTGCGGCTCAACGGGCTGGAGGGGGAGGGGCGGGCTCTCTGCCCCTCCAATCCTCCCGGTAGTGCCGGAGATTTTTTTTGTTGAGAACCCGGGAAACGAGAGGTAGATGTGGACTTGGCTGGAGAGAGGGCCTGGCAGGGCATCTGGGGAGACTCCCTCTCTTGTCTGGTGTTTTAGAACAGGGAGAGGAGATGGTGGCCGTGATTCTGACAGTTACCTTTGGAACCTGGCTTCAAGGGGTGATACCTAGCTGCCCGCTTTATCCCCCTTTTTCATTGTTACGCTCGAGGTTGGGGCGCCATTGATATCAGTGGCCCTGGGTTACTGGATTGATGGGTTTGAGAATCACAAAGATGAGATTGACAGGAAGAAAGACTGCGGACACTTTGCGGACTAAACATCAACACCATGCAGATGAGCAAGTGCTCAGTACTGTACTAATACAGTAGATTCTTGGTATTAGAATGATTAAGGTAGCACATCATGTTTCTGCCAGATATGCACAAGAACAAGCTGCTGATACCCCATTTATCAGTAAAGGACAGTGATGTTGTATGTATCATGCTTTGAAAGCACTTGCAATGTGCAGGTTTACTGACATAAAGCAGATAAATAAATGAATGGTTATTCTCACTACCAAAAGGGTTTTTTTATGCCTATATGTCACTACCAGAATCCAAGCAAACATACCATCACATTTTTTTAAACGACTGAATTTGCAGATGGCCCAGAGAAAATAATTCTGGAAAAAGAGTGAAAGGAAGGCAGAGAAGAAAAATGGAAAGTTTGAAAGGGGGCAGCAACTTCTGTGTTGTGCAATGGCTTCATTGATGTTCTGGTGGAAAGAAGAGGTGGACTTACGTGTTGGAATCCTTGCTGGGTAGATTACAAAGACATGCTGTTGTTTTTGTGCACATAGCTTCATAAATACTACCTTGATAATATCTGTGTTGAGATATTCATATTTATAATGCTTTAGTCTCCTGGGTTCTAAACAGCTAGTTGCAACATTTTTTTCTTTAATGCTAGTAAAAATAGGAATTCTGAATAGTTCGATTTTTTTTTTTCCTTAGAAATGGAGGCTGAGGATTTAAGTGGCAGAGAATTGACAATTGATTCCATAATGAACAAAGTAAGAGATATTAAAAATAAATTTAAAAACGAAGACCTTACTGATGAGCTAAGCTTGAATAAAGCCTCTGCTGATACTACAGGTGAGTTCCCTTGTTTTGAATACCTCTGCGGTAAAGGAAGGAAATGTTAACCACTGGGTGTTCACATGGTGTACTTTTCTCAGTAATTGACGCTCACCAGTTAGAGCACAAACATTTTATGTTTTAACCCTTTTGTGTGGAAATATTCCCACAATTTTCCACTTTCTTAAGAAAGGATACTTAACATCACATATTACAGTGTGCTCAGAGGTAATTTTCATAACTCTTCCATTATTGGCAGCTCTCATTTCTGCTGATATGCCTGCTATCAATAGGTATGCCATTTTTTTTCCATTCCTTTTTTTGCTGCAAACTGAGAAAACCTCACCAATCTCAATAAAAGGATGTACAGGTTTAAGGTTAAACACTCAGTATTTGATTTGAAGAATCTTCCTCTTACTTTCCTGGGCTTTCCTATTCTCCCTTGCTCACAGCAACTTCCTTGCTATGCCTCCTGTGTGCTGGACCAGCTCCTATCCCAGTGCCTTCGTCCTTGCTCTCTGCCTGGAACACCGCTCCCCAGCTACCTGCCCACTCTTACCTCCTTCAAGTCTTTGTTCAAATGTCATCTCATCGAGGCCTTCCCTAACCCACCTATTTAAAATAGCAACCTGTGGGGTTGGGTGTGTGTCCCCTGTTTCCTTTCCCTGTATTATTTTTCTCTATAGCACTAATCACTTTATATCTCATTTACTCATGTGTTTATTGTCTCTCTCCTCCACTAGAAAGTGAGCTGTCTGAGGGTGTGGCTTTTATCTGTTGTGTTGTGTCTGCAGAACTAAGAATGGTGCCTAGCAAGTAGTAGGTACTTAAATGTTTATTGAATAATGAATGAATGAAAGTGCCCAAAGTTTAATGCCCTAGTTTTATGAAAAGTATTAGTTCAGAAGCCGAATTCTTTACTATATTTTAGATTGTTGAGATTTTTGAAAAGTGACCTTTGGATAAGTTTGTTGTATCTGTACTAACCATTAAGTGGATGAGGGATTGAAAGCAAATGGAAGAACCTGTAACTAGTCATGATGGCAGGTCATATTCACTTGAAACCACTTAGAAACTGATCATTTTGGTGTTAAGCAAATTCTTAATATGGTGATATTCTATCACCACACTTTGTGTATTTAAACAGTGGTAACAAAGCTTGTACGCCAAGGTAGATAAGTCCTTATTTAAAATCTTTAGTTGCTCAAAACTGTGAATACTTAACATATATTGATAATTGGGATGTAAGACATGATACTGAGGAAGATTAAAACCGTGGTTTCTAGATGAGAAGAATTTAGTATCTACTATGCTGCATTGTAACATATGTTTGACATCGAATGAATACTAACACAATAAGACAGGATGCTTTAAGGTTTTAACAGAGGGAGAATGGGGTATGAGAAATACATCTTCAAAGACCTTTTTTTAGACACCTTGAAGCCTAACTTGTTAGGAAGGCGATGGGAGGTAAAACTGAAAATGAAGTTAAGATCAGACCAGATTAAATTTAAGGGTAAAAACAAAGTTATGAATCTGTTTTTTTGGTTTTTGGTTTTTTTTTTTTAGTAAAAAGCAGAAACAGTAATTTTGTTTGTAAAAGCAAATATTTAACCCTTGTTGAAGGTAACTGAAACTAATAGAAGGAACGATAGTTTCTCTGAGAAATCTAAATTTAATAATGTTTAATAATGACTAAAATATCCTGAACAGGACAACTAGTAACACTAAAGAAGGTTAAAAATAGATTAACAACATGAAAATTTTGGAGAAATGTGGGTAAACTGGAGGGAGAGGAAAATGACCATACTAGCTGCTTATCTTTTGTAAATTGGTTTTGTTTGATCGGTTTAAAACTAAGTTTGAGGAATATGGATATAATGTTGGATCAATAAGGTTGTAAAGGTTATGTTAGGACTAGGGCAGTAAGTTTCTAAATTTTGAATGAATAAGCATGAAGAATTTTCCAAGAAAGTTGGTACTGGTGGTGGTGAGAGAGGCTCAGGTTTTCTTTGCATCGTTAGGACGCTAAGATAGAATTATGCTGCTGCAGCATACAATATTCTTAGACTGCGTATGGTTTTCTAAAGCTCCTCATAAACATTTATTTCCAAGGTTTTTTTCCTTCAAAATATATAGCTTTTTGTAGTACAGTATACCATCATAAAAATATATATACAGTAAATAAGTTTGCTTATATTTACATGAGTTGTTAAAGTTTTAAAAAAGTATTTTAGGGAGTTTGTGTATGTTCATACTGAGAGTATCAGTGATTAACTGTAATTTGAAAGAAAAGTGCAATTTGGCATTTGTTTTATGTCTTTCCTCTGTTGTGGTATGTTTTGTCCCCTGTTCAGATAACTCGGGAACTGTTAACCAAATTATGATGATGGCAAACAACCCAGAGGACTGGTTGAACTTGTTGCTCAAACTAGAGAAAAACAGTGTCCCTTTAAATGATGCCCTTTTAAATAAATTGATTGGTCGTTACAATCAAGCAATTGAAGCACTTCCTCCAGATAAATATGGCCAAAATGAGAGTTTTGCTAGAATTCAAGTGAGATTTGCTGAATTAAAAGCGTAAGTATTACCATTTTAACTGCATTTAGCTAACTACATTACATAACACATAACTACATCACCAAAAGGTAAAATGAAAACATGTTGTCAGAATTACTTGTAAGAAATTTAATATTTTTTGACGAAATTCTTTTGTTTATAATTAACAAGTGAGTAATGTAAACCTTCTTTATCTTTACTATGTACATATTTCCACAAAGTTACATACTCTAGACTCTGCCTAAAAAGATTGTAAAAATTAACTTATTTAATTTTACATACAGAAAAAAGAACAATATCCTGTGTCCTCTGGAAAATAGAATGAGGAGTTATCAAACTTAGGCAAATGTGTCTTTTTTCTTAAAGCTTGACTCTGAAATCTTTATTTCAGTATTCAAGAGCCAGATGACGCACGCGACTACTTTCAGATGGCCAGAGCAAACTGCAAGAAATTTGCTTTCGTGCATATATCTTTTGCACAATTTGAACTATCACAAGGTAATCTGAAAATGTCAAGTCCGAATTTTAAGTAGGAGATAACTTCCTACTGTAACGTACATTCGAATATTAAATCATGTGTATGAAATAGAAGTATGAGGCAAAACGTCAGGTGAGAATATGGGGGAAGAATGCTACCTAAGTGTACATGTGGAGAATATTTGTCATACTGGCCCTTCCACTTGTGAGGAGTAACCCAGGAAGATAAGCATGAACATCACGTGTGTGCTATTAGATTCAGGAAACATCTAAAGGAAAGTGGCTTCTTTACTGAGTATTTCTGGGATGAGGATATAAGATATTTAAAGCAGAGCTTAGATAAGTTTATCTTGTGCGATGGTGTCATAGCACCAAAATATATATCAGAATATAATTGTAGCATTAATTGGTAGTTCAATTAAAAAAAAGTAAACTGCTGTAGAAGCTTTTATTTCTTGCTCACTTGGTTCTCCCTAGTCTGGACATTTTAGATAGAACAAGGGCAGTCTCTTCCTCAGACACTTTTAGCCTGGCCATTAGCCTTTACTCCTTTCATTTTCTGGGGCCTTTGGATCTATCCTGCTGGCCCTCTGGCCATGTTTTCCTGTTTTTCCATTTGCCTTGTTGCCGCTCCAACCCTGATCCCATTTCCCACCAGTAATACACATATTATTACCATTTTTTCTTTTTGGCTCAGCCGGAATCCTTGTAGTCGTGTCCAAAGCAGGGCTAACTCCTTAGAGAGTGTTCGCCAAGACCGAGGTTGGAGAAAAGCACTGTATAAACTCAAATCCTGAACTTCTACTTATGCAGATGATTTCTGAGTCCTAGTTATCTGAATCATCTTCTCTGGTCTATCCTGTGCACTATCAGGTGACATAAAAAAAAAAAAAAAATCATCCCTTTCCTGCCTAGGAGAACTGACTCACTGCTCGTTAGAGTATGGCCAGGCCTTTAAGATCATCTATCTCTCCTTCATTCTACTTTTTAAAATTTTTGAGGTGTTATGGCCTATCCACAGCAGCTATAAACTTATATCTTTAGAATACAAATTTTGAAAATCTCAAATTATATTATCTGTAAATAAGAAATAAACCTCATTGGTACCACTGGGATGTAGTAGTAACCTCAAGGTCCAAATTGTGATTATTTTGAACAAGGTTGATGAATAGGGTTTCAGGAAAAATGCAAAATCCCCAAAGTCCTATGTGCTTTTGGTGTGTATGTGTATTTTTGTAGGAGTGGAGGACATTCCATAGTTTTTATCAGATTCTCAAAGGGGTCTATGACCTTAGTAAGCTCCCTAATTACTAGTTCCTGTCCAAGCCTTTCTTTCTTCTTTTGCTATCCTGAAATGCTCAATATATGAAATCTCAGTACTCTGAATAAATGTAGTCTTAGTCTCTATCAAATATGTTTATGTTCTTAAAATTTGTAAACTGTGAGAAACTAGAGGCTGACTCTTAACCATTTTTACACCCAAGTGCCAAGTGCATAGCATAGCCTAGTGGCTCCCAAAAATGCTAACACATTTCATAACATACATGACGTATACATTTAATATTTATAAATGAAATTCTAAACTAAATGTATTGGGTAAGTTTGCAGTTGAAAGAAAATTTGTTTGGTAATTTATCTGTAGTCAAAAGGTGATTTTGGTAGTTTCTCAGTTATTTTGCATTTTGGGGGTGGTGTAGCTAAGTCTGGTTGCTGAAGATTAACCTTTATTGTTACATTTTTTCACATGAATCCTTTTGATGGGAATTCCCTTTAGCAAAAGGTGTCAACCTTAATGACTAAATGTTATTATAAATGATAATTATTATGCTGTGTTGTAACAGATTGATGCTCTTGAGACTGTTGCAACATCTAAGGCTTAGTTTTCCCTTTTACTAAATTCTCTCAAGTTTCTGTTTGAGTTGACCTTTGCTGCCCCCATTTTGTAACTGCTTTGCTAACATTTCTTTTACTTGTGAAAACGGACCGTGGCAATAAACCAATACATAATCACATCAGTTACATCTTACACAAGTAAACTGTTTGACATGACTTGTTATCAGAAGTGAGAAATTGCTTATTTTTTTATGAATAACGTGCGTGAGCCTTGGAGTAAACATTTTTGCCTAAGACTTTTCAATTTTTTTCCTAGGTCCTGATGAATACGCCTCTGGGGAGTAAAGGTTGCTGCATTAAAATGACGATTATTTTTTACTTTGTTAGGTAATTTCAAAAAAAGTAAGCAACTTCTTCATAAAGCTGTGGAATGTGGAGCAGTACCCCTAGAAATGCTGGAAATTGCCATTCGGAATTTAAACCTTCAAAAAAAGCAGCTGCTTTCAGAGGAAGAAAAGAAGAGTTTATCAGGTAAATACGTTAGTGTGTGCTAATACTTTTCTGTGGTGTTTTGTCCTGCAAAAAAGGATTCAGGATAATATTTTATAGAAAAATATCATTTATTTAGAATGATCAAAATCTAAGATTACGTTTTAGATGTAAAGGAGGTAAGACTTTTAGAAGTAACAAAGTCATTACTTTCTTGTTGGAATTTTTTTTTCCGTAATCAAACTCTAATTGGTAACACATTAAAAACAGCTTGATCTAAAACAATAAGGTCCCACTGTATAGTACAGGGAACTGTATTCAATATCCTGTAATAAACAATAATGGAAAGGAATATGAAAAAGAACATATATATATAAATTACTTTGCTGTACACCAGAAACTATTACAGCATTGTAAATCAACTATACTTCAGTTAAAAACAAACAAACAAAAACTTGATCTAGGCGAGAGAATGACTTTTTGCTATTAGAAATAAGGAATGTGTCTACTCTTGAGAAAACAGTTATATAATTATGGAATAGTTTTGAAGTATAGGTAGAGAATTATCTTCATAACATCTTCATGTCTGCATATCTTATTTGGGGACAAATATTTACTATGAATTGACTTTTAAAACATTCTTATTTATGAGATTACTTTTTTGTGTATTTCTTATGTCCTTATAAATTTAATTACAATTTCAAATGTTTACAGCATCTACAGTATCAAATGTGCAAGAACCGTTCCCCAGTACACTTGGACATTTACCGAATAGGAACATCAGTTGTGATTCCAGAGCACAGACTAAAGCCAGGTTTTTGTATGGGTAAGGAAACTGAATCCATTTTTTAAATGCTCGTCCTACATTTATATTATTTATACATCTGCATATATATTTTCATGTTACAATAACAGTGTTTAACAGTTGATGAAAATGCATGTGTCAGTATTATTCTTTTAAAAATCAGGACTATTTTCTTTCTGTTTAGGGAGAACATACCCCCTCAAGATGCAGAGATAGGCCATCGAAATCCTTTGAAACAAACAAACAAAGCTAAACGAGTAAGTTATTTTTAACTCTGATTAAAATGGTAGTGGTGAGGTCTATACTTATTTCCTAGTTAGTTACTTAATCTTTCAAAACATTTTTAGTCATGCCCGTTCGGAAGAGTCCCAGTTAACCTTCTAAGTAGCCCGGATTACCATGAGAAAACAGATGCTTCAGTTGCACCACCTTTTACTAAAAGGTATGTTTGAGTTTTAATTTTTTAATTTGGTTTCAAAACTTGAAGATTGATGGCAGAATGATCTTAAAGTCTTTTACTATGTGAAAGTAATTATGATTACATTTTTATTTAGTATGAGTGGGAGATATGACTTTATTTTGCTTTTGCACTCATTAAAATATTCATTAAAAGAACTATTAAAGAATTAGGAAACACAGAGGAAAAAAGATTAAGTCAACACGAAGCTTAAAAAGACTATGCAAACAGCCCTGGGGTAAAAACTCCTGATGTTTGAACATTTCTCCCTTATGGTAGCCTCTCTGGTAAGACTCTTTTGAGTGGGTATGGAAGTCTCCATAGGGGTGAAGGGAGGTCTGGGAACAATTTCTTTTGCAGCTAGTTCAAGGAAAGGCGCAGCTATCAGTGGGAGAGATGATTAATTCACTCACTTGCTCCTTCTTTTTTTACATGTGCACCTCACTTTACAGTCAGCATAGCCCTTCTACTTCTTTTTTTTTTTTTTAATTTATTTATTTTGGCTGCGCTGGGTCTTCGTTGCGGTATGCAGGCTTCCCTAGTTGGCAGTGCATGGGCTCAGTAGTTGTGGCATGCAGGCTTAGTTACAGTACGTGGGATCTTAGTTCCCTGACCAGGGATTGAACCCTTGCATTGGGAGGGAGTCTTAACCGCTGGCCCACCAGGGAAGTCCCCACTCATTTGCTTCTGAGCCTAGGGCTTCAAGAAGTGGGGCAGGGTAGGTAGAGATGAAGTATTGTTCACTACATCTAATGTGTTCTCCTTCCTTCAACTTGAAAACTGAGAATCTCGTATTCCAGCTTAGCTAGGGGACCTCATTTTTCTACTCTCTTTTTAACTATAACCACTATTCATTACATTATTTCTAATGGGAAAGGCTCCTTGGATGCTAGAAAATCATTTTACAAGTAAACTTTAGAAATATAACCGTTTGTCTTTAGCTGGTGTCTTCTATACTTAAATTCTTATTATACTTAGGGCTTGACTGAACATTGATATTAAAGAGCATTTTGGATGTCAAGGTTAAGCTCCAAAATCTTATGACTATTTTCTTGTCATCTCCATTTCAAGTGCTAGCTTAGGAGATTTTCTCCCACTCAAAAAAATAAACAAGCCAGCCATTTTCTTGGTGCTTGTTTTGATAGATTGTGAGCTAGGCAGTCTCCCATAGGAGGGCCTACACCCTAGTTCTTATCCTTAAGCTATTTGCAACCTGAAGTGTAGTTTGATCTACATACTGCTGTTCCCTTGTCCTTTTCCACAGTCATACCTTGACTCCAGCTGTTACTTATTACATAACAGGGTAGGCAATCACCTACTTACTACTCATCTCTCTCACTTTTATCACTGCCCAGCACTTCAGTCACGTTTATACTGGAATCTTGTTATTTTTAAAAATATCTTTCCAGGGGACTTCCCTGATGGCGCAGTGGTTAAGAATCCTCCCGCCAGTGCAGGGGACACGGGTTTGAGCCCTGGTCCGGGAAGATCCCACATGCCGCGGAGCAACTAAGCCCGTGTGCCACAGCTACTGAGCCCGTGTGCCACAACTACTGAAGACTGCATGCCTAGAGCCCGTGCTCTGCAACAAAGAGAAGCCACCGCAATGAGAAGCCCAAGCACCACAGTGAAGGGTAGCCCCCGCTCGCCGCAACTAGAGAAAGTCTGCACGCAGCAACGAAGACCCAACACAGCCAAAAATACATACATACATACATACATACATTTATTTAAAAAAATCTTTCCAAGTGATTTTTCCAATTAAAAGGTGTACATATTGTTAAAAAGTCAACTTTAAAATTGAAAAAATAATTCGTTGAAATGATTGATTTCAGGTTAAACATTACAATTGTTTTGTTTCATGGGTAACAGACAGATCTCTGGATCAGAATGCCGAGATACAGTCGTTTCTGGATCTAAATCAAGTGGAAATGATTCCAGTGACTTGAGACATTTAACGGTATGTCCATTTTTAAATCTTTCCATGAAGCAAGGTTCCTGACCCAGGGTCCATGGAGCTTTTTCCGGGAAAGGAGTCCATGATTTATGTATCTCCAGCAGTGCTCCTGAAACCCCAAGATATGCCGGACCACTGACGGGAAGTGGCACATAAGTCCTAAACTGTTTCTCCTCAGTTGAGGTGGTAGGGCAATGATCAGCGATCTTCTGGGGTAACTCTGAATTAGCAATTATTATATAATGTTTTAGCAGGTTAGTTGGCCTGGATTTGGGAATAGCCGGGCGAGCCATGCCCCCCAGCTTTTGTTTCTTGGTGTGTTTAATCATATGACCTCGCAGGGCATCTTAGACAAAAATGAGGGAGTGGCTTTGTGATGGGGCAGAGGTGAGGGCTTAGATAATCCTGGCGTCCTGATATGGCAGATGTGTGAACTTCAAAGACAGGAGACAGCTTTAATCCCTGGTGCACTGATTTTTAGGGGTTATACTATTGTTCCTATAGTTGAGTTAAACCCCTGGCATCACAATGTAGGTCTTTTTGATTTTCGATTCCTTGTAATTTGTCTCTCTCTTTCATGGTCTTTGCTTTTAAATAATAAGTTTAACTAGTTTACAGCTATCTTAGAGAATAGTGCATAGTTGTGTCAAAAGTTTATTTTCTGGATTTAGAATAATACTGTCTTAGACTTATGCAAATCTTAATTTTGACCAGTGCTGTTATTTTTGGTGATAAAATATGATCACAGTAACAAAATAATGAAGTGTGTTTTATGTTAGATTCAAATTTTCCAACCTCTCGTTTTAAGTGACTAAATTTTACCATTTGATTAATATGTCTATTGAAAGTAAATTGGCCAGTTTTATGGTTGTGGCCATTCCCGTTGCTCTACTCAGTAATTCAAGAAGTTATCTTCCTTGCACGTGAGTCCACGTGCAAGTATAATAGATAATCTTCCTAGCAGTCTTTTCATATAGGCGAGACTTTAGTATACTGAACACTGAGACAGATTAGTACTACTTCCGTTGATGAGACTTTATATAAAATCCAATCAAATCTTATTCTTTTTATGTAGTCTGTTAAAAATATTCGTTCCAAGGAACCTCAGATGTCAGATGAGAAGAGTTCTGAACTTATTACTGATTCAGTAACCCTGAAGAATAAAAGTGAATCAAGCCTTCTAACAAAATTAGAAGGTAAGAGTGACAAAACAGACTACTTCTTTAATTAAGAGAATCACTTTGTACTTGTGAAAGTTGACCGGCCACCTAACAATTGCCATGTAAGACTATGACTGTGTCCCTTTATCTTGTATTTCAGTTAAATTTTATAGATTGTATGAAAAGTATTCAATTCTATAGCAAAGAAAGTTTATTTGCCTAAAAGGTGCATTAAAGGAAGGTTGGAGGGAAAATACCGTGGCACGGAGTTACTGTTCTCAGTTGGCCTGATAAATACTTTCTGGAAAGGACGCAGAGGCTGTATTTCTATGATAATTCTCCCTTTCCTCTTTTGTCAAACATTTGCTTTTCCAATATATGAGTACTGTGGTGCATGTTCTAAGGATATATACATGAATGAGACAGGGTCCCAAGGAGATTGCCCAGCAGTGTGGGACATCTGCTGATAAATATAATGCTGGGTAGAATATAGAGTATCATGAGAACCACATCAATAAAGTGCTATGAGGATTCAGTGCAAGGAGAAATCTGAGGAACTAATTTGGTTTAGGGGAAATAAGGAAATAGTTTGTGGAGGAGAAGAAACGTGAAGCATTGATAGCATTTAAATAGGAAGAAATGGCAGTGATAGAGTATTTCAGATGGAGGGAGTAACATAAGCAAAAGAATAAAATATTCTAGGAACAAAGATGGTCAATTATGCTGAAAACTGTAACACAGGTAGTATAGAAGTGGGAGATAAGACTAGTTAGACTTAGAATGTCGGGCTTAAATTTTTTATTTGTTTAGATGTCAGAGCACCATCAGAGGTTTTTGAATGGGATCATGAATTGGATGACCATTGTCCAGACAAAGTTTGCCAGATTGGGTGTAATGTTTTCTTTTGATTGGACTGAAGAGGAACACTGGGACTTTTCTGGTTTTAGCCCGGAAAGTCCCATGTCACAGGAAAGCCCTCCATCCCTGCAAACTGGGCAGCCATTATTTTGATTGGGAACATCAGCGTCCCTTCGGATCAGCAGGGCATTGTTTCCAGGATCCCCCTCGGCTGCCCAAATCCGCAGTTGCTCAAGTCCCTTCTGTAAATTGATGTGGTATAGTCAGCCCTGTGGAAGCTGCGGGTATGGAGGGCCAACTGTAGATTCCTCTTGCTAGTAATTGGGGGAAACTCATATTCTGTATTTTCATGGCACCTATTACAAACGGATATGATTGAAAAATCATCTTTACCAAAAATTCTTGTTTATAGTACTGACCTGGCACCTAATTTAATGCTTTCATTTCTTTCACACACATTTCCGTCAAGTGTATTCCGAGTGGGGCTGTGGGGTCACAGGATGTTGTATATATACGTCTCGTCGATAGTGCTGGACGGTTTTCCAAAGTGTTGTGTTTCACCAGCACTTATGTTACTCTTGCTCCACATTTTTCCCAATAGTTTTTATTGTTGGTTTTTAATGTTAAACATTCTGATTCTGCTAAGTGATATCTCGCTGTGGTTTTAATGCGCATTTCCCTGATGTCTAACGATGCTGAAGGCCTTTTTGTGTTCATCGGCCATATGGGTATCCTCTTGTGAAGTACTTGTTCAAGCCTCCCCAGTTTTTCCATTGGGTTTCCTTTCTTTCTCGCATTGATGTTAGGAGACATTAATATGATCTAGATACAGCTCCTTTGTTGGGTATATATTTTACAAGTAACTTCTCCTATTATGTGGTGAAGACTTGATGAAATTGTTAATTATCATGCATTTTAATTTATCAGTCTTTTCCTTTGTGGTGAGTGTATTCTGTGACTTTAAACAAATCTTTTCCCCCTTCAAGATCATAAAAATATTTTCATATATTTTATTTAATTTATTTTTTTATAAATTTATTTATTTATTTTTGGCTGCGTTGTGTCTTCGTTGCTGCGGGCGGGCTTTCTCTAGTTGCGGCGAGTGGGGGCTGCTCTCCGTTGCAGTGCGCGGGCTTCTCATTGCGGTGGCTTCTCTTGTTGCAGAGTTTGGGCTCTAGGCGTGCGGGCTTTAGTATTGTGGCGCACGGGCTCCATAGTTGTGGCTCGTGGGCTCTAGAGCACAGGCTCAGTAGTTGAGGCACACGGGCTTAGTTGCTCCGTGGCATGTGTGATCTTCCCGGACCAGGGCTCGAGCCCATGTCCCCTGCGTTGAGCAGGCGGATTCCTAACCACTGAGCCACCAGGGAAGAAGCCCTTTCCATATATTGCAGAAGACATCATTTTTTTTTGTTTGTTTGTTTTTGTTTTTTGCGGTACGCGGGCCTCTAACTGTTGTGGCCTCTCCCGCTGCGGAGCACAGGCTCCGGACGTGCAGGCTCAGCGGCCATGGCTCACGAGCCCAGCCGCTCCGCGGCACGTGGGATCTTCCCGGACCGGGGCACGAACCCGTGTCCCCTGCATCGGCAGGCGGACTCTCAACCACTGCGCCACCAGGGAAGCCCAGAAGACATCATTTTACGTTTCACATTTAGAGTTATATTCTACTTGAATTTAATGTTTGTGTATAGCTAAGATCAAGTGTCTGGATTCATTTTTTTCTTCCCATGTGGATATCCAGTAGATCCAGCAGCATTTATTGAAAAGACCCTTTTTCCCCTCAGTGATTTGTTATAAATTAGGTGAGTCTGTGTTTGATGTCTGGTCTTGAATTCTTCTCTGTTCCATAGTCCTTTGTGTCCTTGTGCTAATACTGACATAATTACTGCAGTTAAGTCTTCATATCTGTCAGCGTAAATTCCACCTTTGTTCTTTGTCAAAGCTATTTTAGTTATTCTAAGCCTTTTGGATTTCCATATAAATATTAGAATCTGTCAGATTTCCTTTTTTTTTTTTTTCCTGTACGCGGGCCTCTCACTGTTGTGGCCTCTCCCGCTGCGGAGCACAGGCTCCGGACGCGCAGGCTCAGCGGCCGTGGCTCACGGGCCCAGCCGCTCCGCGGCACGTGGGATCTTCCCGGACCGGGGCACGAACCCGCGTCCCCTGCATCGGCAGGCGGACTCTCGACCACTGCACCACCAGGGAAGCCCCATTTTTTTTTTTTTTTAAATGGGATTTTGATTGAGATCTAGTGGGACAGGTTGACATCTTAACAGATGAATTTTCTAGTCCACTAACCTGGCATATCCCTTCATTCGTTTAAGTAATCTTTTAAAGATTTTTGAAGAAATACTTTTCTGTGTAGAGATTTTGCTTATCTTTTGCTAGACATGTACTTAGAGATCTGATTTTTTTTTGATATGATAATGAATGGGATCTTTTTTAAAAAAAATACTTATCCTCTACTTTGTTGCTGATATGTAAAAATACAACTGATTTTTAGCTATTTATCATATTTACAGTTACATTGCTAAAGTCACTGAATAATTCTAATATTTTCCTATAAATTCTTTCATGTTGTTTGAAAATAATATAACATTTTTTGCCTTCTAGTCCTTTAACTTTCTTTTCTTTGCTGTATTGCACTTATAACCTCTAGCATAATGGTGAATAGAAGGAATGATAGGTGGCGTTTTTGTTCACTCCTTATTTTAGAGAGCCACTTTCATTATTTTACCCTCACATGATAATTGCCTTAGAGTCTTACAGCTATTCTTTATCAAATATCAAAACAGAGTGAGTTTTGCTTTATATCTAGACGAAAAGTTTTTTTGTGACTGGGTATTGAATTTTATGAAATGCCTTTTCCGCATTTTTGGAGTTGACCACAGACTATTCTCCTCTATTATTATGGCAATTATATTATTGAATTAACTTTCAAGTGTTAAGCAACTTTGCATTTAGGAATAAACACAACTTGGTCATAATTTATTATATATTTTGTATATCAGTTGCAAATATTTTGTTTAGAATTTTTGCATCTGTTATGATAAGGACAGAATATTGACATTCATAAAATAGTCAATGTTATTGTTGAGGCTCTTTTGTTCAGACGCTTAAGAAAGTAAATTACAGGCTAGTTTAAGGTAAAAATTTTGTTAAAAAGCTAGAGGTCTATGAAAAGTGGTGAACTAGCTTCTCTTTATTAGTAAGACATACATGTTTTTAAATTTTTACTTATTTATTTCCTTGTTTTCTGGTAAAGACCAGAAGCATTTAAATTCAGAATGGTCTTTGGTAAAGCTCTAGGTAACAACCTAGGAAGATGGCTGTTTCAGCTTTGAAAAATTAACTTGCTAAAAGCAAATTGTCAGCAGCTGGCTTAAAGTTTTTAGTTTCTTTGTTTTTTAAGAGAAAAATGCTAATGCAGTTTTTTAACATGTTCTATCATTTAGGTTTATTTTGTTATTATCAAATATTCTTGCCTTTTAATGACAATAGCAACAAATACAATTTCAGAAACTAAAGAACATCAAGAACCAAAGGTTCCAGAAAGTAACCAGAAACAATGGCCATCTAAGAGAAAGTCAGAATGTGTAAACCAGAATCCTGCTGCATCTTCAAATCAGTGGCAAATTTCAGAGGTAATCTCAAAAGTTGATACAGAGGTAACTTTCCTTTTCAAGTGTAGCATTGCTATTGTTCATAATGTGATGATCATTTTAAATGTTTTCTTCTTTTATTAAATTCTTGTGTACCATATTTAGTGGAGCAGTTTGCTCAAGTGTGTGTTTTTTTGTTTTTTTGCTTTTAATTCACAAAACAATGATCAGTAATAAAGGTTTAGTTTAGTAAGAATATATGTCAAGCTGAATTCTTTTCTGTTTTCAATAGTATTTTTGGATGCTGGTAGACTGGGGCAGGGGTCAGCAAACTACAGCCTAGGAGCCAAATCTAGTTCCCAGCCTGTCTGTAAACAACATTTTATTGAAACACAGCCATACCCGTTTATTTACTTACAGTCTGTGCTTGCTTTTGAACTGTAACAAACAGCAGAGCTGAGTAACTGCAGCAGAGACCACCTGGCCTGCAAAGCTGAAAATGTTTACTATCTTACCTTTTACAGAAAACAGTATGCAGATGGCTAAACCAGTGCAATGCTGTACCAAGCATTTGACAATTTCCTATTGTCGTCCTCATGGATAAAATAGAAAAATATAGACTAGATAATGTGAATTCATAATAGGTTGAATGATCATTCCCACTGGCTGGGCTCCATTTCAGAAGCAAGGATCTGGTAGAGAGCCATACCTGTATGTAGTCCATGGCCATACTCTTGTCATTATTACTTTTCGGTTGTATTCTAACTCAGCAGTTCTCAAATATTTTGGTCTTGGTGCCTTCTTTTATACTCTTAATCATCGAGGTTCCTAAAGAGCTTTGCGGGAATTCCCTGGCAGTCCAGTTGTTAGGAGTCCGTACTTTCACTGCCAAGGGCCCAGGTTCAATCCCTGGTCGGGGAACTAAGATCCCACAAGCTGCACGACGTGGCCAAAAATGGGGGAAAAAAGAGCTTTGGTTTACGTAGGCTATGTTTATCTGTATTTGCTATATTAGAAAGTAAAGCCAATACATTTTTTAAATATTTACTAATTTATTAAAAATAACAAGAATAAATTTTTTACATGTGAATGTAGATACACTTAAAAATAAGTATTTTGTTTTATTGAGATATAATTGATATACAACATTATATTAGTTTTAGGTGTACAACATAATGATTCGATATTTGTATATTTGTATATACAGTTGACCCTTGTACAACATGGGTTAGAACTGTGTGGGTCCACTTATGCATGGATTTTTTTCAATAAATACGTACTATAGTACTACATGATATTTGGTTGGTTGATTCCGAGAATGTGGAACTGTGGATACATAGCGCCAACTGTAAACTTATATGTGGATTTTTGACTTCATGGGAGGTTGGTGCCCCTAATCTCCCAGTTGTTCAAAGATCAACTCTATTGCAAAATGATCACTACAATAAGTCTAGTTAATATTCTTTACCATACATAGCTACAAATTTTTTTTCTTGTGATGAGAATTTTTAAGGTCTACTCACTTAGCAACTTTCAAATATGCCATTCAGTATTATTAACTATTGTCACCACGTTTTTCATTACATCCCCATGATTTATTTATCTTGTAACTAGAAGTTTGTACCTTTTGATCCTCTTCACCCAGCCCCGCTCCCACCCACCCATCCCCACCCCCAGCAAGCACCAAACTATCTGTGAGCTTGGTGTTTTGTTGTTGTTGGGTTTTTTTTTCCCCATGTAAGATTTTACATGTAAGTGATACTATGCAGTATTCGTTTTTCTCTAGCTATTTCACTTAGTATAATGCCCTCAGGGTCCATTGGTGTTGTCACAAATGGCAAGATTTCATACCTTTTTATGGCTGAATAATATTCCGTTGTGTTTATGTATTGCATTTTCTTTATCCATTCGGCCATCAATGGATATTTAGGTTGTTTCCATTTCTTGGCTATTGTAAATAATGATGCTATGAACATGAGGGTACAGATATCTTTCCAAGTTAGTGTTTTCCTTTTCTTTGGATAAATACCCAGAAGTAGAATTGCTAGGTCATATGGTAGTTCTATTTACATTTTCGCCAACACTGCACAAGACTTCCATTTTCTCCACATCCTTGTCAACACTTCTTATTTCTTCTCTTTTTGATAATAGGCACTCTGACAGGTGTGAGGTGATATCTCATTGTGATTTTGATTTGCATTTCCCTAATGATTAGTGATGTTGAGCATCTTTTCATATATCTGTTGGCTATTTATCTGTATGTCTTCTATGGAAAAATATCTAATCACCTCCACTGTCCATTTATAAGTTGGTTATTTGATTTTTGGTATTGAGTTGTAATGAGTTCCCTGTGGTTTTTTTTTTTTTGGCTGTGTTGGGTCTTTGTTGCTGTGCACAGGCTTTTCTCTAGTTTGCGGCGAGCAGGGGCTACTCTTTGTTGCTGTGTGTGGGCTTCTTATTGCGGTGGCTTCTCTTGTCGCGGAGCACGGGCTCTAGGCGCATGGGCCTCAGTAGTTGTAGCACACAGGCTCTAGAGTGCGGCTCAGTAGTTGTGACGCATGGGCTTAGCTGTTCCATGGCATGTGGGATCTTCCTGGGCCAGGGGTCGAACCCATGTGCCCTGCATTGGCAGGTGGATTCTTAACCACTGTGCTACCAGGGAAGCCCCTCCTTGTGTATTTTGGATATTAACCTCTTATTGGATATGTGGTTTGCAAATATTTTTTCCCATTCCATGGATTGTCTTTTCATTCTGTTGATGGTTTCCTTTGCTGTGCAGAAGCTTTTTAGTTTGATGTAGTCCTACTTATTTATTTTTGCTTTTGTCTTTACCTTAGGTGTCAGATCTAAAAATTCATTGCCAAGACCTGTGTTAAGGAGCTTACCACCTATGTTTTCTTCTAGAATTTTTTTTTTTTTTTTTTTTTGTGGTACGCGGGCCTCTCACTGTTGCGGCCTCTCCCGTTGCGGAGCACAGGCTCCGGACGCGCAGGCTCAGCGGCCATGCCTCACGGGCCCAGCCGCTCCGCGGCATGTGGGATCTTCCCAGACCGGGGCACGAACCCGTGTCCCCTGCATCGGCAGGCGGTCTCTCAACTACTGCGCCACCAGGGAAGCCCTCTTCTAGAATTTTTATATTTTAAGGTCTTATATTCAGGTCTTTAATTCATTTTGAGTTAATTTTTGTGTATGGTATGAGAAAGTAGTCCAGTTTCATTCTTTTGCATGTGGCTGTCCAGTTTTCCCAACACCATTGATCTGTGTGTCTGTTTTTATGACAGTGTCATACTGTCTTGAATACTATAGCTTTGTGATGTGGTTTGAAATCAGAGAGCGTGATACCTCCAGCTTTGTTCTTCTTTCTCAAGGCTGCTTTGTCTATTCATGATCTTTTGCGGTTCCATATGAATTTTAGGGTTGTTCTATTGCTGTGAGAAATGCTATTGGAATTTTGATAGGGATTGCATTGAATCTGTAGATTGCTTTGGGTAGTTATGGTCATTTTAACAATATTCTTCCAATCCATGAACACGGAATATCTTTCCATTTATTTGTGTCTTCAGTTTCTTTCATTGGTGTCTTATAGTTTTCAGTATACAAGTGTTTCACTTACTTGGTTAAATTTGTTCCTAGGTATTTTATTGTTTTTAATGGGATTGTTTCTAACAGGTGTTTTTGGTGGAGTCTTTAGGGCTTTCTGTATATAATATCATGTCTGAAAATAGTAACAGTTTTACCTCTTCCTTTTCAATTTGGATACCTTTTATTTCTGTTTCTTGTCTAATTCCTGTGGCTAGGACTTCCAATACCATGTTAAGTAACAGTGTGAAGAGTGGGCATCCTTGTCTTGTTCCTGATTTTAGAGGAAAGCTTTCACCGTTGAGTATGATGTCTGCTCTGGGCTTGTCATACATGGATTTATTATGTTGAGCTATGTTCCTTCTGAAAAATAAGTATTTTTCAAAACAAAATAATTACAGTGAAGAGAGTGATATTGTTTTACAATTTTTACAATTTCTATAATGGTTGGCTTAACAGAAGACTGGATTTCTTGTATCTACTTTTGCATTCAATCTATTTCACTATAACGTGCCTTCTAGCCTTGGGAAAACTCTAGTTTACATTCATGAAAGAATGAAAGTGAAAAAGGCAAATAATGTCCTAGTATGATTATGAAAATAGTTTTAACCTCTCAGACTCCAGGAAAAGATCTTGGGAACCCCTCTCTTTCTGCTATTTCTAGATCACTCTTTGAGAACTGTTGATCTAAGTAATGGAGTAGGTAACAAATGTTAGATGAGAAGAATCCTGACAGGTTGAACCTTGGACAAACAGCATTTTCTCTTTTTTTCTTTTTAAAACTTGTAAACCGGTAGAATGGTAAAGGGACTTAAAACTATTTATCTGTCATTAGGGAAATGCAAATCAAAACTGCAATGAGACACCATTTCATACACACCAAGGTGGCTATAATTAAAAAGAGACAGTAATAAGTGTTGATGAAGATGTGGATAAATGAACCCTCATACACTGCTGGTGAGAATGTAGAATGGTGCAGTCACTTGAAATGGTATGGTATAGCAGTATAACTTACCTCCACTGCTTCTTCTTGGGTCAAGGCAGAAGAGGACCATTCTGAGACCTAAATAAATGGTGACCACCTTACCAGAGTTATTATGAGGTGCTAGTTGAGAAAATTTACACTTAAGAAAAAAATCTAAATGTGCCTTCTTAAAAGAGATTTCCTACTAGTAATTTTCTGCCTTTTACTCCTGGTTGCACGTGAGGTCTAGTTTTCCTCTGCCTGCTAGTTGCCCTCCAGGTTTGTATCTATATGCTGCTTCATCAACCACCAACTTGCGTTGTTCCGCTATTCATAAAAATTGCTTTGTACGCTTAGTTATTTTATGTTTATTCATGCATTTTTTTATGATCGTATCAATTATAGTGCTCATTATAACATTTAATTCCTAAGAATTTTGGGGGGAAGATATTAAAAAGTAAAACACCTATCATAATTACTAATTGTGCTTAATTTGAAATTAGAATGTCCTGAATTTAAAAAAAAAAATGGTATGGTAGTTCCTCAAAAAGTTACATACAGTTACCATGTGATCCAGCAATTCTACTGCTAGGTATATACTCAAGGGAATTGAAAATATATATCCACACAAAAACTTGTACATGAATGTTCATGGCAACATTATTCATAATTGTAAAAAAGTAGAAATAACACAAATATCTATCACCTGGTGAGTCAATAAGCAAATGTGTTACTCTGATTTTATTATTTCATTTTTTTATTCAATAATAAAAGTAATGAAGTACTGATAAATGCTATAGCATGGATGAACCTTGAAAACATGCTAAATGATGGAAGCCTGTCACAAAAGGCCATATATTTTGTGATCCCTTTTATAAGAAATGTCTAGAATAGGCAAATCCATAGAGACAGAAAGTAAATTAGTGGTTGCCAGAGCCCAGGAGGAGTGGGGAATGAGAGTGACTGCTAATACAGAGCTGCTTCTTAGGATGATGAAAACGTTCTGTAATTAAATAGTGGTGATGATTGCCTACTCTTGTGAATATATTAAAAACCACTGAATAGTACACTTAGGTAAAGAAGAAAAAACTAGGCAGTTTCTTGAGGTTGCTACTTCTGCAGCAGCCCTCAAGTGGAGGCTGTTTTTGTCTCCCATCTCACTTACCTACAAGCTCCCCGAAGCTATGTCCAGACCATTTCTTCTCTTGCCAAAACCCTGTCCTTTTGAGGCGCCTGCCTTCTGGACATGCTCTCCTGTCTTGCTCGTTGCCATCATCTCTGAACATCCTAGTGACTCCCCATCATTCTTTGAAAACATTAGGCTCTGGACCACTTCTTTCAGCTTCAACCCAACATCTATCATCACGTTTTGTTAGCTTCTCACCCCTGTGTATCGCTAGTCCTACACCTGGCCTCCAGATTCATAACTTCTTCCTCCCTCATGCCCATTTTCTTAATGTCACCTTAGCTACCCATTCCTATATTCTCAATTCTGATCTCCAAAATCTCAAATGCAAACATCCCAGTCTATGAGTACAACCATTCCACTTACCTTGCTTAATAATCTTACTATCACAGATTCTTAATACCATCCTGACCACTAATCCAGATATATATATGAGGAAGTCTTAAAGGAAGTGGAAAATTTACCCAGGAAAAGAGATACAGTGGCCATGCTAGCTATCTTCAAAAACTCAAAGGATTGAAATGCAGAAAATAGTATAGATTTATCCACTGTGGATCTCCAGAGCATAATGTGGACCCAGTGGGTTGAAATTATAATATAGAAGCTGATTTAACCTAAATATCTGTGAATACTTGCTAACAGCTAAAGCTGTCCCCAAATTGAAGTAGAGGTAGTGAGCGCTCACTAATAGCGTTCAAGCAAAATGTGGTTTGCAGGAGTTGGCAAGCTTTTTCTGCAAAAGCCTAGTAAGCTTTGCAGGCCAGATGGTCACTGCTGCAACTCTTGAACTCTGTCATTATCTCATGAAAACAGCCACAGACAAGATGTAGGCAAATAGACATTGCTGTGTTCCAATAAAAGTTTATTTACAAAAATAAGCAGCAGGCCAGATTCAGCCAATCTCTACTCTAGAGGATGTTCATTATTGCTTTGGGATTTGTATGAGATAAATTCTACAAGCTCTATGTCTTTTACAAGGGAGAAAGAAGAACACTAGATAGGTATTTGCCATTTCAAATTTTGCTAAATAATTAGTATTTGGTCATTTTCCCTCCAAACATAAAAGTAGGGAATGATTTTACTGATTAAAGAAAGACTAGTTTTCTGAAGCACAGAGTACTTACTTAGATTATAAAAGTTCAATGCTAGTGATAGTAGCCCTAATGGGAGAGGATATTAGATCCTGTTTTGTTAAACAATGCTGTGTACCTTCCCTCTACTTGTAGTCCCTTTGAGGAAAATATAACAGGCTTCAAAATTTAGAGTAAAAGAGCTGTACTAAAAAGTTAGTGAAAGTCTGGAACACATACGTCTACCTATTTGAGCATGCTTTTGTATTTCATATGTTAATTTTCTTTTAGAAGTTATGTTTGTGAAACTGTTGAACAGGTGACTAATTTAAAAACCCAAAATCGTGGTGTTTTTTATTTTGGTCTAGCAGAAACAAACCAGTTTTGAGCAACCTGCCCTTTTGGTTTCAAAGCAGTCGCCACTGATATCAACACCTAAATGGATTGACCCAAAATCTATTTGTAAGACACCCAGCAACAGTGTCTTGGATGATTATATGAGCTGGTAACTACTTTTCTTTGCTTGGTACAATAGAAATACTATGGGCTTCGGGGCCAAATGGATCTGGAGGTGGATCCCGCTCTTTTACTTTAAAGACTTTCCAAATTCATATTATTTTTCTCAGCATCAGTTTTTTTATCTGTAAAAGGGGAGGGGAAGGTGGCTACGATATATTTTTAAGGATTGTAATGAAAGTCTCTGTCATATTGTAATCTGTACCTACTATATATACTCTATACTTTTTATACTTACCTATAGGCAGTACCTTTAAATACTCTCAGTATGCAAAACTTCTTGATAATCATGCATCGCCACACGGATAACTCTCTGTAATTGAGAGAGAGATTTTAAAGGTTAGCATTCTTAGAGCGGGTAAAGTGTGGATACATTACACGGCAAAGGAGGTGTTAACTGGAGCGTGCTGGTCTCTGCTGGTGGTGCAGCTCATATAGTTCTGGTGGTGTTCAAGACCGGAGTGGCGGGCAGTGAGGGATGAGTGAAGAAGTTGGTCGGTGTTGATTGACAGGAAACACAAGGGATATTGAAAAGCAAATCAATGGCATTTCTAAGAAAAGAAAGAAAGGGATGTGGCATATCCTATAACTAGGGGCTATATTTTTAATGTCTTAGAGCATAACGGAAATCCATGATGCCTTTTGCTTTTCATTTTCATAATGTAATCTTTGATCTTAATTAGAACTGGCCTTGGGGTTTTATAACCTAGTCTCTTTCCTACTTAATACAATTTTGCTATATATTACCTAATTTTATTATACTTAGAATATTTTAAAGAATGATAGCTAACTAAACAAGGTATATAGTTATTTCTTGCAAAACTATTTACTGTCAACAAATACTTGTAGAATTCCTTTGTGCCAAGCACCATTCTTGGTGTTGAGAATACAACAGTGGACAAGACAAGCAAAGCACGAACGGGAGCTGAGCTGCTTTATGCTCAAAGGCCAAACTCCTCTGATGTAATTGGCTTTCACATACTTCCAGGAGGCTGTGTAGAACGTTATCGTTAAGAGCACTCATAAAATCTGTGATCAGCCACAGGCTGAGATTTGCCTTGGCTAAATTTTATAAAATAACCCCAACTCTATATTTTAAATGACATCTTATTTATTTTAATAAGGATTTCTTGTCTGGGGACAAAAAATTACTTTCAGAAAGAACTCCCCCAAACTGAAATTTCTGGTGATGGTGTCTCAAGGATAAATAATTCAGATGTACTAGGAAAACTCATTTGGATTCTGTTTGATGTAACACATGTAAATGTATATCCACCATACAAAATCTGAGTCAGAATCTTGTTTTCAAAGCTTTAATGTTTTAAATTTTGAAAAATACCTTTCCCAGTTTCAGGACTCCAGTTGTAAAGAACGACTTTCTACCTGCTTGTCAGTTGTCAACACCATATAGCCACCTTCCCTATTTCCAGCAGCAACAGCAGCAAGTACCCGTTACTCCACTTCAAAATTTGCAGGTTTGATAAGCTTTATTTATAAATGGTACATGTTAAGGTATGATCAGTTTCAAAGGTTTTATTTTTGCAGGATCTAGTTTTTAAGAATGGTGTTAAAGACTTGTCCATTCTTAGTCCCATTAGGCAAAACTCTTTTCTGCTATTCTCGTAAAGGTGCCTTATGACTTTGAGAGGTTAGTTATTGAAGAAGCTAATGAAGCTTTTTTCACTAACTAGCCCGAAGTATCTAGTTTGAGTAGCTAGATAAAATTTCTTCTGTAATCTAGGCTATTTTTTTATTCTGTTCAACAATGTAAACCAGCTGTTAGTGAGCAGCTTCATTTCACTGGCTGTTTAATATACAAGTAAATTTTTAAGAATATCAGAATAGCAATATGAGATACTACTAGAATATATTATAAAGTAGTTATTATGAAGTATTGATAAGGTAAAAAATTTTTGGCTGGTAAGGTATTGCCATCTGGGAAAAAAATTATTTAGAGACTCTCTCGACATCAATACTAAAATTTGTTTCTAATAACTATCTGAAAAGCAGCTTAATATTGGTAGAAAGAATAGACTTTGAAGGGAGACTGCCTGTCCTTGACTCTCGGCCTCACTACTTACCAGCTATGTGACCTTTTACAAGTTAAATAAACTCTTGTGCTCATTTCATCATCTTTAAAATGGGGGTAATAAACCTATCTACCCCATAGGATGATTGTGAAGATTAAATTAGTTAATATATACGTAGTTCTTACAACAGAGCCTGGTGCTTAGTAAATAATAGAATTAGCAGCAATTGTTTAAATAAAACAGCAAAAAAAACCCCAAATAAACCACAAGTGATTAACTAAACAAATCAAGAGATTAAAAAACTAGATGACAGAAAGTAGAACAATGGGTACCAGGGGCTAGAGGGAGAGAGGAATGGGGAGTTACTGTTTGAGGGGTGCAGGGTTTTTTCAGTATGAGATGATGAGAAGTCCTGGAGGTAGATGGTGGTAATGGTTGTACAACAGTGTGAATGTACTCAACCCCACTGAAGAGTATACTTAAAAATGGTTAAGACGTTACATTTTGTGTTATGTAAATTTTACCATAATTTTAAAAATAATGGAATAAAAAATTTAGCCAACAGTAGAGTATACTCACTGTGGAAAGAGATAATAGTGCTTTGAGGATTGACTCAGCAGTATAATAACTATAAAGGAGACAGAGCAGGTTGACCAGGTTTGCCCACATGTTCATTCAAAAAGCATTCATTGAGCTACTAGTCATGTAGTAGTAACTCAGCCTGTTTGAGCTGAACTCTGATTGACTCAGCAGTATAATGACTATAAAGGAGACAGAGCAGGATGACCAGGTTTGCCCACACGTTCGTTCAAAAAGCATTCATTGAGCTACTAGTCATGTAGTAGTAGTTCAGCCTGTTTGAGCTGAACTCTGAAAGCCAAGAAGACATGACCGAGTGAAGGGTCGAGGAGCCTTCCAGAAGAGGCCAGTGTCGGGAGGAAACTAAAGGAGGCCAGAGTGTGGCTAGAGCTCCCCAAGGGGCAGGGGTGACCCTGAGGGTTCTGCTGGGCCCTTTAAGTTTTGCCCCAAGAGGGATAGATAGGAAGCTGTGGCACAGGTTGGAGAAGGGAAGTGAAGTGACCTTAGACTAAGCGCCTTGCGGGATGTCCGGTGTAGGAGACTGAATGTCACATCGGCATTGAATCCGAAATAGGTCAGAATTACTTTATCTAATAACTTTCAGCAGCTAGGGGCAAAGACTATTGAAGGGCTTCCTTTCCTCTCAGAAATTTTCAGTTTAAGTAGGAGAGGAAGCTCCAAAAGCAAGAGAGGGGAGGGAGCAGTGAAGACTTGTGATGAAGTTACAACTCAATGACAAATAATGGGTACATGTTTCAAAGCCTAACACTTTCTTACAGAAAACATACTTCATGACTCAACGGTGTTGTTCAGCCCTAGATTAAAGAAATTAGAAACCGTATCTTTTTTTATTTTTTTTAACACCTTTATTGGAGTATAATTGCTTTACAATGTTGTATTAGTTTCCGCTGTATAACACAGTGAATCAGCTATATGTATATATACATCCCCATATCCCCTCCCTATTGTGTCTCTCTCCCACCCTCCCTATCCCACCCCTCTAAGTGGTCACAAAGCACTCCTTGTGCTCTGCGGCTGCTTCCCACTAGCTATCTATTTTACGTTCGGTAGTGTATATAAGTCCATGCCACTCTCTCACTTCGTCCCAGCTTACCCTTCCCCCTCCCCGTGTCCTCAGGTCCATTCTCTATGTCTGCGTCTTTATTCCTGTCCTAAAATCGTTCATCAGAACCTTTTTTTTTTTTTTTAGATTCCATATATATCTGTTAGCATATGGTATTTGTTTTTCTCTTTCTGACTTTCTTCACTCTGTATGACAGACTCTAGGACCATCCACCTCACTACAAATAACTCAATTTCATTTCTTTTTATGGCTGAGTAATATTCCATTGTATATATGTGCCACATCTTCTTTATCCATTCATCTGTCGATGGGCACTTAGGTTGCTTCCATGTCCTGGCTATTGTGAATAGTGCTGCAGTGAACATTGGGGTGCATACATGACTGTTTTTGAATTATGAGAAGGCTTATCTTTTATGTTATGTAGAAGGAGAGCATGTGAGAAAGATTCTACCATTTGGGCTGTAAAGCAGGACTTAGTTGAATTGAGGTTTATTCAGACCTTGTTTCAACTTGGTTAATCAGCTAATCAGGCACTCTCTGTGTCTCCAGCTTCCTTGTCAGCTCAGAGTAAGTCCTCACACACTCCATCTGTTCAGAGCGTTTATAGGTCCACAGATGGTCTAGCATCAGGGAAGAGAGGGGAGGCGTGTTGTATGTAGTACATCGGTTGAGAGTTTGCTGAGGAAGATGCTCAAGTTCAAAATAAGCAGCTTGTTGAATATCACCCAGCATAAAGGGGGCATCACTAAAATCTGCATTTGTCTGATTGACTCTGGAACTCTTAGCACCTTAGCATGCTGCTTCCTTTATAATGTAATGCTCCAGGAGAAAAAAATATATAGTTAAAGTTGTGTGTTTATATATGTACGTATGTAAGTAAAAAGGTTTGTGTAAGAAAAAAGAACAGGTAAGAAAGATGAAAAGCGATAGCTTGTGAGTTTGTGTGTTGGACATTAAGAGGGTTTTTTTCCCCCTTAAATTTTCTATTTATGTATTATGTTAAGAAGTAAAGGCAAGTTGGAAGGGGAGACTTTGGAACTTTGCCTATATATTAATTTAATAAGTTTATTTTTTTGACTAAAGTATGTAAATTGCTTCTTTAAAATATTGGAATATTGTGACATCTAATTAAGAGTTAAGATAATTTCAGAATTGGAAGCATTTCACTGTACTAAATGCAAGCTAGTTTCTCAGGCATGTTCTCTGAACATTTGAATCCTTATCTATTTTAATGATTTAGATTTCAGCATCCTCTTCAGCAAATGAATGCATTTCAGTTAACGGAAAAATGTATTCCATACTGAAGCAGCTAGGAAGTGGAGGTTCAAGTAAGGTAGGTATCCTGAATATTTAAGGAATGGATAAAAATATTTTAAACTTTCCTCTCTTTGTCTTTTTACCTTTTGAGGCCTTTTTTCTTAACTTCTAGGGGCCTGTATTTCCCTTGAGCCAAAAACTCCTTCTCATCCCCTTCTCCCATCCCTTCCCCCCATCCCCTCCCCTCAGCAAATGGCATATTTCTTTAGACCCACCTCTTAATTTCAGTTCCCTGCTCTTCCCTCCAATGTCCTATGATTCCATATTTCTTCTCTAAATAACATTAACATTGACTTGGGGGTGGCAAATGACAGCTTCGTATTATCACCAGAGTCTTTCTAAAAGTGAGTCAGACTGTGATGTGAATAACTGCTATGCCTAGGATGATTCAGCAAGGTATTTGATTAATGGGTTTTGTTTTGTTCTGAGTTTTTCTTTTCAGAAACAGAATTTAGCAACACATGAATTTCTAGATTTGGAATAGATCATTTCCTAAATTTATCTGGGTTCTAAATGTATATGGTTCTAATTCTCTGGCTGGAAGGGATCTCAAAAGAGTTGTCTAAACCTCCCATCTTCAATTCTTCTCATTTTGTTCACTTAAATCCACTTAAATCAGATTTTTACTTTTACCTTCATTATTCACCAAACAATTGTTATCAAAATCACTAATGACCTCCATGTTTTTGCCAAAACTAATTGTTAGCCTTGATTGTGGGTTACCTAGCAATTGGCACAGTTGATTTTTCTTTCCTCACTGAAGCTTTTTTTCCCACTCCGCCTCTTTCAGTGTTCCTCCTGGCCAGCGACCGTTCCTTCTCTGTCCTCCTCATATCCCTGATCTGAATGGTGCAGAGCCCCTGAGCTCAGTTCTTGGCTTTTCTTCTCTTTTCTTCTCTATCTAAACTCGCTCACTCCCTTGGCGTTCTCATCCAGTCTCGTGGTTTCATGTACCATGTACATGCTGACAATTCCCAAATCTGTATTTCCAGCTCAGACTTCTTCTTTGAATTCCGGGCTTACGTATCCAATTTGACTGCTCAGCGTCTCTTCTTGGGTGTCTATAGATACTTAAAACTTAATATGTCCCAAGCCTAACTGCTGCTTCATAGTCTTTCCCATTTCAGTAAATGGCAGCTTCATTCTTCCAGTTGCTGGGCCAAGCAGCCTGGGGTCGTCACTGACTGCACTTTCTCTCGACATTCACCCAGCCAATCATCAGTCTTACTGGTTCTACCTCAAAGTCTGTCCACAATCTGACTGTTCCTCACCACCTCCACTATTATCCCTTCGGCCAAAGTAGCTTCATCTTTTCACCTGAACTGTTACAGTCGCCCTCTAACTAGTCTCGCTGACTCAGTCCTTGCTCTCCTGGCCTATTTTAGCATAAGAGTCGATTTTCCTCGATACCCTCACATCTTTGCTCTAGTGTCTTCTCAATCAGTGCTTCCTTGACCATGCTCTACAACCCCAACTCCTACCTTCCAGTTGCCAGCAAGCTCCGTTCCCCTCTCCTGCTTTATTTTTCTCTGTAGCTCATCTGCTAATATGCTCTGTAATTGACTTATTTGGTTTTGTTGTTTGTGTCCCCTTGCACTTGAATGTGAGTTCCATCAGCGTAGGGGTGTTTGTCTGATTTGCTCACCAATGTTTGCTCCGTTATCTAGAACAGTGGCTGGAAAAATAGCAAACACTGAAGTGTTTGTTGAATGAAAAGCCCTCCTCAGCTCTTTTGCTACTCTTAAGTTGTTAAGGATGATACATGAAACACAGCCTGTTTGGTTCATTTTAAGTTTTATTATAATTTTTTAAGCCAGCTGACAATAACTAGACTTGCTTAAGATGTCTTGTTAACTTACTATAAATAAGGTGTATACATTACCATGTTTAGCAGTTGTTCAATAATATTAATTTCTGTGTACATTTCCTTTGTTCTCTTCCTTGCCTTACATTTTAGGCATGGGAATAAAAGGATGATGGAATTGATTTTTACCAACATATTTATTTATTTAGTAGCATGCTTTCAGAAGATGTACAATAATCTTAACAGTGTTTTAAACATTTTTTCCTTGGAGGATAATGAAAATGTAAGCTTACTTAAGTCAAGGGCCAAGTGATAAGGCTATGACTGACCCATATTTTCTTAGTGCGATTGAATTATTATTTAATTATTATGACGGCGTTGACAAAATCATCACGCCTCAGGGAAAAGAGGGTAACATGCTTGATGAAACTAACATTGTTTATGCTGTCTATGCTAGAGTATAGACAGTGACCAACTTACACCCTATTAAGAGAATTTAGAAAATTCATAGGGCTAGTGGGAATGTTCAAAACACTAACCTTTCTAGTTCTTTCATTAACTTTCCATGAAACTGACAGATTCTAACTCTGACACTATAAGACTGTTTACCTCACACAAAATGGCTTTCTGCTGTTTTAAAATTTTCTTCCTTGCTACTTTCTGCCGCTTCTTGCCCTATCACTGTTTTATGCCCCTCCTCCTCTAATTTGCTTTCTGTGCAAGTAAAACTAGTAATACTTTGTTAGAGTTTTGTATTTAAAATGCAGGTAACTCAGCTGTACCTGACAGACTCTGCTTAACAGTGCACTTGAAATGCATGAACCTCATCTACACTTTGGCTCTTTTCTCACTTCTTGCCAGCATCTGCTGGATAGTCATGGTTAATGGCTTTTAAATAAATGATGTTTTACTTCAGTGGGTGCAAGGAGATAAATGAATGTAATTTTTCTTGCTTACACTAGCATTTTGTATCTGAATTCTTGCATTTTAGAAGCCCCATCCCTGTTGCACGTTTGCTGAAAGTTAGACACATTAGCAGTGTTTTCGAAATGTACTATCTGCCTTATCAATATTGCTTAGAAGTTGACTGTCATTATAGCCAGAGCAATTTGACCTGGACCTCAATATGCTGACAGGAACATCTTGTTCCTGTCAACTTGATTTTGAAAATTGGACCTGATCTACTTTTTACAGCCGAGTATACTGATAGCTTACAATTAGTACCTATTTTAAAATATTCTCGACCACATGAATGAAATTGTCAACTCCAGGCACAGTGGAATAAACACCATCTGTGCCATGAATTATCTTTATTACAGCCCTTAGTCTTCCTTAGCATTTTTTAATGTCTTTTTCTGGTTGCAACATCTAACAGAGTGTTATGAATGTATATGAAATTTAAATTACCTTTCTTATACGTAGATAGGGCAACTACCTATGCCCATTGTCATAGGTAGTTGAGAATGTACTGTTACTCTCCTAACATGCTTTTTTTCCTTCTATACTCAAAATAAACCCAGACATTTTAAATTATTCACATCAATAATCCTTAATCTAAGATTTTATCTATTAATGTAGAAATATTGTGGCAGTATGTAAATAGTGTATTCTAACCTTTTTCATTTGTTCTACTCTATAGGTATTTCAGGTGTTGAATGGAAAGAAACAGATACATGCTATAAAGTATGTGAACTTAGAAGAAGCAGATAGCCAAACAATTGATAGTTACCGGAATGAAATTGCTTATCTGAATAAACTACAACAACACAGTGATAAAATCATCCGACTTTATGATTAGTAAGAATTTTTTTTTAACTTAAAAAGGAGACTTTTTTTTCTCTAATTCTTAAGATAAATACTTTGTAAATCTTAGTAGTATAACCTAACCATTTATTGTTTTGTTGTTTTTGTTTGTTTTTAATGCCAGTGAAATCACAGATCAGTACATCTACATGGTAATGGAATGTGGAAATATTGATCTTAATACTTGGCTTAAAAAGAAAAAATCCATCAATCCATGGGAACGCAAGAGTTACTGGAAAAATATGTTGGAGGCAGTTCACACGATTCATCAACATGGTATTTTAAAATCTCTTCGTATGTAAAATTAAAATATTCATTAGTAGTGCTATCTTAGAGAAATACACCTATAATTTTAAGGTATTGGTTATTGGCACCTTTAGGCTAGATAAACTAAATATTTGGAAGTTTAATAAAGATGAAGGGACAAAACCATTTCTTTAAAATGCTCTTAACAGGGACTTCCCTTGGGGCGCAGTGGTTGAGAATCGCCTGCCAATGCAGGGGACATGGGTTCCATCCCTGGTCCGGGAAGATCCCACATGCTACGGAACAACTGAGCCCGTGTGCCACAACTACTGAGTCCACACGCCGCAACTACTAAAACCCGTGCGCTCTAGGGCCCGTGCTCCGCAACAAGAGAAGCCACCGCAATGAGAAGCCCGCGCACCTCAACAAAGAGTAGCCCCCTCTCGCGGCAACTAGAGAAAGCCCGCGCGTAGCAACGAAGACCCAACACAGCCAAAAATAAATAAATTAATTAAAAAAAAATGCTGTTAACGAGAGGATATAGTGCATGAACTCAAATCCCCACATCCATAGAGCATGCATAATACGAAATGTATCTTTGTCAGTATTAACATAGTCCATAATCCTGGGTCTCCAAATACTTGGATTATAGCAGATATGAGACTGGGGTTCAGGTATCCTAAAAATCTGAGATTTTTTTTCACTTATTCTCCTAGTTGTTTTGTATTGTGTACCTTGTATGGGAGTTGGTTTTACTTTTTTTTTTTTAACTGTTAGCCCTACATTCTGGGTTGGCTTTCACCTTACTTGGCCTTGGTTCTTTTTATGGCTTCTTTGCCTTTACCTTTTCCTTATTTTAAATAACTGATAATGTAGGTAATTGTAAATCGTCTCCTTGTGTCTCCCGTCCCATAAGTTAAAAGATAATTCACCAGTGATGAAGATCAGGCTGTAGGGAAGGATATGTCAGGAGCATTAGGGTCCTACCACCTGGCAGTGTAATTTACAGTGCTCTCTCGTGGGCAGTGAATCACAGTGGTTGTTAAGAGCATAAACTCTGAAGCCAGACTGCCTGGGTTCAACTCATGACACTGTTACTTAGGCTGTGTGACCTTGAACAGATTGCTTAAACTCTGCCTTAGTTTCCTCAGCTAAAAGTGGGGATAATAATAGTACTTAACCTCAGCATTGGTATGAGGGTTCAATGATTCAATACAAGCGACAAACTTCAAATAGTGCCTGGCACGTAGCAAGTGCTGTATGTTTGTAGTGTACATTAAAAGTGAATATTTAATTTGATTGACTAATTAAAGGAATCAACTCAGCAGATTGTGAAATTTTTTTGTACTTAGGATGTTTATCATGGTCTAATATTATAATGGATTTTTATTTTGAAGGTATTGTTCACAGTGATCTGAAACCTGCTAACTTTCTGATAGTTGATGGAATGCTAAAGCTAATTGATTTTGGAATTGCAAACCAAATGCAACCAGATACAACAAGTATTGTTAAAGACTCTCAGGTAATGAATGGCTGGTTACCACACAGTAGAGTTCAATTCCTTTTCACCTTTGAAGTATTATTTTGCTAATGAGGATTTTATTTTTCCCTACTTCATTTTTCAAAGGATTTGAAGCCTTTTTACAAGAACAGATATTATAACTATAAAAAACAAATTAATCACATGATTAAGACAATTTTAGTATAGAAAGTCAAGATCCGGTAGAAATATATCCAGCAATTTTGAATGATTTTCCTATAGCTGAGGTAGAGAAGCAGTAATATCTGCCTTGGAAATCATCTTGGTCATTATCTAAAATTCACCTGAAACTTTGTCTCAGTTTCCTGGTAGCAACCAAAGAGAGAATTGCAGTTTCATGTTTTTCATTGTCCATAAGGTAAAATTATTTCATTCTTCCAGAGAAGTAAAGCTTTCCCTATCACTTACATTTGAAAAAAAATTCTTAATTGGGCCTTCCTATTGGAAACACCATAATAAATATACTCAGCTGCATTTTTATAATAGGATATGCAATAGCAATCTTAATAAATGTGTCCCCCTAAAAACTGAGGTGATGACAACCAAAGAATGACTAAAAATAATCCTGCTTGGAGCCAAGACAGTGTGTTTCATGTATACAGATTGCTGACGTGGATCTTCCTTAATCCTAGCAGTAAAACTGGATTCTTTCAGGAGTAGATGGGCAGCATGCCCTTCAAACAATTCTATTTGACAATCACTTCTTTCTAGATCAAAAATATGGCTGAACATTTAGTTGTAAATCAGCTTGACGATATCGTCTATGGTAAGGCTCTAAAGTATAGGTATTCTGTGTTTGAAAGCAGAATCATTTTAGAATAAAATGAATGCAGTGTAAGGTTGGCATACTCCTGCTGTGGAAAATCTTGCATAATGCAGACACCCATCTCATCTCTATTTGGACGTGGGCCCAGGGAGACAAAGCTAGATTTTTGGTTGTTGTTTGGTTTATTTAAAAATGTGTTCTGGGGCTTCCCTGGTGGCGCAGTGGTTGAGAGTCCGGCTGCCAATGCAGGGGACGCAGGTTCGTGCCCCGGTCCGGGAAGATCCCACATGCCGCGGAGCGGCTGGGCCCGTGAGCCATGGCCGCCGAGCCTGCGCGTCCGGAGCCTGTGCTCCGCAACAGGAGAGGCCACAACAGTGAGAGGCCCGCTTACGGCAAAAATAAATAAATAAATAAAAATAAAAAAAATAAAAAAGTGTTCTGGGTCTATTCCAGCACAGAAATGAGCGATTGATCAATTCCTTCAAAGTTTATGGCCATTAATATAATTTTATCCTGGAAAGATTTATGGTTGCTGCCCACCATAAGAAATAGCTCAGCATTCTGTAAGGAGTCAATTATTTTTATTATGAATCTAATTTATTTTGCTGGAATTGTGAAGAAATTTATGTCTTAATATTTTTCTCAGTTATTAGAGTTTCTCAAATATATTAACTGAAACCTGTAACTCTCCAAGTTGCCAAAAATCTGGCATTCGTGTTTTAAAAAATCTAAAGCAGAATGAAGTATTTTCATTGATTTCTGTGTTTTCTGTGATTTGGCAAGTAGGTTGGTACAGTTAATTATATGCCACCAGAAGCAATCAAAGATATGTCTTCCTCAAGAGAAAATGGGAAATCCAAATCGAAGGTACCGTAAGGTTATTTACATACCATTTCTCTGGCACAAATAGGGAATGGGCTAGTCTCTGAATGAACTTAACAGATAACTGAAAATTTATTTCTTTAAGTTCTAAAACTTTTTAGGCCATTACAGAGACCTTGCTTTATTAAGCAAACTGTCATGGGATTCAGTTTCACTTTTCTTTATTGATTTGAGATTGTTCTTTTAATATTGCGCTTTTAATATGGTGATGCCTCACAATGTGCTCCTGTAAGAAATGCACACAGGATGTGTTTTGAGTTTTAAAAATAAAGAAAAAAAATAAGACTAAATTAGCTCTGATACGGGCACCTTAAATTAAATAACAGTGAACTGATAACCTTTGTTTCCTTTCTGATTCTTAA
Source organism: Tursiops truncatus (assembly GCF_011762595.2). NCBI lineage: Eukaryota > Metazoa > Chordata > Mammalia > Artiodactyla > Delphinidae > Tursiops > Tursiops truncatus. The sequence goes on from NC_047045.1 coordinate 15,241,145, forward strand.
ATTTTATTTACCGTTTCTTCATTTGTTAATTTTCTGTTTCCAAGAACAACTCTAGTAGGTAATATTCCCAGGTGCCTTCCCACTTTTCTTATTTCACCACCTCTGTGAGCTTTTGTGTTAGCCTCGTTGGTGCCCCTTGCTGGGTCCATTCCGCCTGCCATGGTGCCTCTGGCTCCCAAGCTAATCCTTCTTTCTCTATACCAGTGTCCTCAAATGGATGCAAGCACAGACCACTGTGCAGTACCTGCGTTCAAGTCATAGATCTGCCTCTTTATCAACTGTCTTTGTGACTGAACTTGCCTAGTTTCTTCATCTGCAAGTTAGGCTTGCACACAGTACCTATTTTAAAAGTAATTGAGGATTAAATGAGAAAGAATACAGAGCACTTAGTACATTGTCCAGCTTGAAACAATTGCTTAATAAATGTGCTTTCATTTACTAAATTATATTTTCCTTCCTAGGAAATTGTGGCTTCTAAATATCTTTTCAAATAGCTGGCATAAAATTATGCCAAATAGTCTCTCTTATAAAAATTCTTTTTATACCTCTTTAGCTTCTCCTTTTCTTTTAATACTTAGATTTGTCTTTCTCTTTTTCTTGATTAGACTTGCCAGGGTTTTGTTAATTTTAAAGATCCAGGTCTTCATTTCATTTATTAATTCTGTTTTCATTTGTCTTCTAATTAGTTTCTGCTTTTATCTTTGTTATTTATATTCCCTTTAGGTTTCTCCCCCCAGCTTCTGCATTTAAATAATTGCTAATTTAATTTTAGTATTCTTCCTTATAATTAAAACATTAAAACTGAATTTTACTTTGAGTTTTACTTTAGCTGCTACTTCTAGGTTTTATGGTAGTGTTTCTTATTTTCATTAATTTCCAAAATTTCTAATTTCAGTTTTAAAATTGTTTCATTCTTTGTTACTTTAAAATAAAATTTACTTTGAACTGCATGTAGTGTTCAGATTCTTTTCAGTTATCAACTCAGTACTTAAATAGGTCGTATTGGTCAATCTCAACTAGTGATTCTGAATAGAAGATAAATTTTTATCCCAACATGGGAGGTAATCCTTGTTATGGAAGAGCTCAAAGCCCCTCCCAGTCTCCCTCTGTTCTTGAACTGCTTTCCGGTGAATAGGCTTGGCCATCTGGGGCTCCTGTTCTGAGGTCTGTTGGGCCCATTCATTACTCCTCTCTCCTCTCTGCTTCAAATGCCTCTACCACGCACGACCTGTGGCTGTGGGTAGTTTGTCTCCATTCACGTTCCGCTTTTATTGTAAATATTTTCCATATGTTTATGGTTTTGCTACCAGGCTGCTCTGTCTGTCTTATCTCGGGCTTTGGAGAGTTTGAAAACCACACGGCCACAGCCATTTTTCCAGTTTTAATTCATGATTTAGTATTTAGAAATGGACTTATATTTCCAAGTGGTTAAATTGGAGGAAGAGCAGGTTATTTTTTTATTAATTTTCAGTTTTCTTTGTGTTCAGATAACGGGATCTATTCTATCATGTTCTGAAAGGCATGTTTAAATCTGCCCTCCTTCAAAGAATTTAATACAATTTTTGCTTTATATAGTTCTATTAAATGTGGTTTCAGTGCATAGAAGTTCATAACTGTCATCTCTTCTTCGTTGATTGTACCTTTTATCACTGTAAAATGGCTTTCTCTCTTCTGTTAGAAGCATTTTGCCATGTTCTCTTTTTCTAATATTAATATTGCTGTCTCTGCTTTCATTTCCTTTTTTTTTTTCTTTCTTGCATTTGGTTATAGATGTCCATTTCTTTTTTCCTTGTACCTTTCTGTGTCATTTGGTTTAGATTAATCCTTTGTGTAGAGCATGTGGTTACATTTTGTTTTAATGCATATTGAGTATCTTTTAAAAGAGGAATTTAGCCATTCTCATTTATTATGCTCACTTCTGTGTTTGGTCTTAATCATGTTCTTTTAAAAGTCAAAAGCATAATTATGTTATAATATCACATTATTTCTAATGAGATTATTTAATACAAAGAACATTTAATAATAAGTAATATTTATTGAGTACTTACTGTACCAGAAACTATTCTCTATGCTTACCCATATCTCATGGTTACATCATTTAAGGCCCATGACAACGTACTTTTGTTATTTCTGTTTTAGAGATGAGGAAACAGAGACATGTAGAATTACTAGCTAGTGATAAGACCAGGATTCAAGCCCAGCGCAGCCCAGTCTGGCTCTATAGTTTGTGTTCTTAAGTTTAGGATAGCTCAACTTAAATAACCTTTTTAAAATCCATACATACTTATGAATTTATATAAAAACTTATTTTAATTCAGTAATTTTGGGGAAAACATGTAAATTTAAAATGTGCACTTAGGGTTTTTAGTTTTGTGTTTTCACAGGCTGACAAGAATGTCATATTTTGTTTCAGTTGAAATATTTTGATTATGAGTTTGTTGAAAGATTTAAACTGAAGTTCATTTCTTTTGATAAAATAACCAAGTGTAATCAAAACGAGAAGAGGATGTTTTGTCATGAACATAGTCTAATAGTTGGACATTTATTGAGATTTAGTTATGATTTTAAATATTAGGGGGGGTGTGTGTGTGTATAATATTTTAATTTTATGTTAAAATAACAGTAACTTTTTTTTTTTTTTTAACTTAGATAAGCCCCAAAAGTGATGTTTGGTCCTTAGGTTGCATTTTGTACTATATGACTTACGGGAAAACACCGTTTCAGCATATCATTAATCAGATTTCTAAATTACATGCCATAATTGACCCTAATCATGAAATTGAATTTCCTGATATTCCAGAGAAAGATCTTCAAGATGTGTTAAAGGTAACATTAATAGTATATACATATAGAAGAGCTATATTTCATGTAGTACTTAATTGTTTACTTAAAGAAATAGCTGAGGGAGTTCTCTGGCTGTCCAGTGGTTAGGACTCAGCACTTTCACTGCCATGGCCCGGATTCAATCCCTGGTCAGGGAACTAAGATCCCACAAGCCGCATGGCACACCCAGAAAAGAAAAAAGAAAGAAAAAGAAATAGTTGAAATGATTGGAATTATGTAACTGGCTTAGATATAACTGAGAGGTCTATTGAGAGGAATTGCTTACTGAGTTAGTTTTTAAAGATGTGTTAAGTTCACTTTGAAGGTTTTTAAAACTTATGAATACTTGGAGATTTTGCAAAAATGACGTGTAAAATAATTTTGTCATTTCTAAGTAGGTTCTCTAGAAAGCAACTTCTGTAATATGATGCAGTCTGGGAAAATACTGTATCAATATTGCATAAGAAAACTTGCTTCGTTTTTTTAAAAAATTTATCTTTATTTTTATAGTGTTGCTTAATAAGGGACCCTAAACAGAGGATCTCCATTCCTGAGCTCCTGGCACATCCATATGTTCAGATTCAAACTCATCCAGGTACTTCTTTAAAAATAAGTTTATTACCAGATTGCTAATATAAACAGCCTTCTGGCTGCTCTCCTCCTGCCTGCCTCCTTCCTTAAGGATATTCCTTAATGCTAAATACTAAAATAAATGAGATCACCTTTCTCTACCTGCTGTCATTCATTTTTACCTATCCTAGGTAAGGGGCTATGATCAGTGATAAGTTACAAGAATGCCAGTTATTGTGCTTTTAAACAGAATACATATTTATATATGAACTTATATTTTTCTTATTTGATACCAGTGTGCTATTGATTATATATATTATTTTACAGGGAACCAGATGGCTAAGGGAACCACTGAAGAAATGAAATATGTTCTGGGCCAACTTGTTGGCCTGAATTCTCCTAACTCCATTTTGAAAACTGCTAAAGTATGTCTATTCTTTGTCTACACTAATTTTAATCGTTTTGTATAATTTAGTGAGTTAGACACTTAAACAGGTAATGCAAAGGAAAGTTGGCCCAATCATCAGATCAGCTATGAAGTGTGTTTCTGTATTTAGATACTTAACATGTACTTTTTGACAAATATAGATTTATTTGATTTATATTCTTACTGTGCAGACAGCACAATTGAAAATGGATTGTCATACAGGGTGCATTGAAAAGACTGCTGTTGGGTCTCAACTGGAATAAATTCAATAAGGAAGCTTAAATCAACACCATTTTTAACACAGCTTTTGAATTCATTTTTTTCTAGCCAACTTTATTTTTAAACCATCGTAGAGAAATCACAGTACTTGTCACATGTAATGACTTCTGTGAGGCTGTATATAGCAGTCAGTACATTTCTCAAAGCAAATGTCTCAAATCTTTTAGTCTCCCAATGCCTCTTTATATCTATACCATAATTTTTTGGATCTCACTGACATCAAACACCTAGTCATTTCCAGAACACTAGGTATGCTTCTTGACTTTAGTTACTAGTTATATATATCAGTTATAACATTATTGTAAAATTATGGGAGCTTAAACTAAAATCACTGTTAGCTCTATGGATAGGGATAACACCAATCTAAGATGTTAAGAACTTGGATACAGTTTTGGAGGAATTTACTATATATTCACCATTATATTTGTATCCATATGATATAAGATAAATTTTTTCTTAAATTTTCTCAAGTTCTGATAGCTAAATCAATGGCTTTAGGAATTGAAATTGGACAAAATTTGTTTTGTAATTTTTCTCTATGTTTCATATCTCTATGTTTTAAATTTCTACCAGTGTATTGTTTAAAGTCTTTTATAAATAAAATTGAGGTGGGTTACCTTTATCACTAAGGTTATGTGTTCCTTGATGGCAAAGATACCTTTCATCTTCATAAATTAGATGTTGGCTTAGCCTTAAGTCCTTTACTAAATATGTAGATTTTAATATAGCTAATTATACTTATTTGTATAGCAGTTGTATTTTTTTTAAATGTCTTCCATTCTTTAGTTTAAATATCAGCTGAAAGTATATTTCCTGATGAGCGTATTTTACAGTATAGGAATTTATCTAAGACTGGCTTTATTTAAGAAAAAGTAAGGTATCTTGTAATAACCTATAATGAAAAAGCATATGAAAAACAATATATAGAGAGAGGGATAGATAGATACAGATATAGATATAATCTGAATCACTTAGCTGTACACCAGACACTAACACAATATTATAAATCAGCTGTACTTCAATTTTTAAAAAAAGTTTTGCTATGCAATATTGTACATCAACTATACTTCAATAAAAATAAACAATTTAAAAAGAGGTTTGTTGAAACAGAAAAGAAAAAGAAAAAGTAAGGGAGATTAAGAAGGCCTTGAGGATGCATATATATGCTTATAAATAGCTATGTTACATTTTTCTTACAGAAAGATTGATCTGCATTGCATGATCGCTGATTCTTAGGCCAAGCTAGCTGTTTAAAAATTTTTCATTATCTCCAATAGTGTATAAAATAATTTCCTAATTATAAGAACAAGGGAGAAATTTGTTACATATTAGAAGATGTGGAGTTAAACCATTGTTAATCTGATATGGTAATACATTGAATTTTAAAAGTTATAAATCAGATGTGTGTTTTTAATTTCAGACTTTATATGAGCACTATAGTGGTGGTGAGAGCCATGATTCCTGTTCATCATCCAAGACTTTGGAAAAAAAATGGGGAAAAAAATGATTTGCACCTACTCATAAACTGTCAGGTATCACCTGTAAAATATATTGGACTGTTATACTCTTGATTCTGTGTGGAAATCTACTCCTGAAGACAACTTCACTCTGAAATGTCATTGGCAGAAAAATTCAGTGGATTACCCTCAAAAGAAAACTGTAAAAAACCACTAATGACACTGTATGTACTAAATTGTAGAATTGTTTTCTCTTTTGTGCTTCCCTGTAAATCTAATCTATTTGATATCATTTTCACACTTGGAATAGTGGGTGAAAAGTGGAAATATTTTCTGAAGAACTATGTAAATAGGCTTTGTATAGTATAAAATGACACTAAAATGTCAAAGTTGTAGAACTGTTTTCTTCAAGCAAATATATTGTTGGTGAGGCAACAGAATTCTTAATAAAAATGGATTAAGGGGAAACATGAGAGTAGACCTTAGTAAATTAACTTTGGGGGAAAAAAAATTCCAGCGTGTTCAAATTCTAAAATAGATTTCCAGTTGTTTTATGGCACCGATAATACTCCAGCATTTTAGGGCTTCACTTGGCTTTCTTAATTCTCCGTTTCATTCTTCATAGTATCTATTGTTTTGGGTGTTCAGAGTATCATGCTGGATTCTAAGATGTAGTCTGTATAGGGCATGACCTCAATTGTACGACTTGCTTGGTAATGAGTAATTACAAATGTGGTCCCAGAATTTCTGAGTCTGAATCGAACAGATTACTTAAGGATATTACCATGTAGTATTCTTTTCCCCAAATTTTTCTTTAGCTTTTAAAACAGTTTTAGATTCTCAGCAAAATTGAGGGGAAGGTGCAGAGATTTCCCATTTAACCCCTGCCCCACACATGCACAGCCTCCCCCATTACCAACATCCCCACCAGAGTGGTACTTTTGTTACATTGAAGGAACCTATGTTGACGCCCTGTAATAATCACCCGAAGTCTATAGTATACATATACCTAGTTCACTCTTGGTGGTGCATGTTCTAGGGATTCGGACAAATGTATAATAGCATGCATCTATCATTATACTATTGTAAAAATATTTTCAGTGCCTGAAAAATTCACTGTGCTCCACCTATTCATCCCTCCCCTACCCCCAACCCCTGGGAACCACTGATCTTTTTGCTGTTTCCATAGTTTTGCCCTTTCTAGAATGTCATATAGCTGGAATTATACAGTACATAGCCCTTCAGATTAGCTTCTTCCACTTAGCAATGTGCACTTAGTAACATGCACCTCCATGTCTTTTCATGGCTTGAGAGCTCATTTCTTTTTAGTGCCTAGTAGTATTCCATTGTCTGGATGGACCACAGTTTATCCATTCACCTCCTGAAGGACGTCTTGGTTGCTTCCAGTTTTTGGCAATTATGAATAAAGCTGCTGTAAACATCTGTGTGCAGGGCTTTGTGTGGTGTTCAGCTTCAGAGGAGTTGACTACCAAGGAGCATGACTGATGGATTATATGGTAAGAGTATGTCTAGTTCTGTAACAAAGTGCCAAACGGTCTTGCACAGTGGCTGTGCCGTTGTGCATTGTCTCCCGCAGTGAGTGAGCGTTCCTGTTGCTCCACATCCTCGCCAGCATTTGGTGTTGTCAGTGTTCCAGATCTGGGTCACTCTAGTAGATGTGTTGTGGTATCTCATTGTTTTTTTTTTTTTGTTTTTTTTTGCAGTACATGGGCCTCTCACTGTTGTGGCCTCCTCCGTTGCGGAGCACAGGCTCCAGAGGTGCAGGCTCAGCGGCCATGGCTCACGGGCCCAGCCGCTCCGCGGCATGTGGGATCTTCCCGGACCAGGGCACGAACCCATGTCCCCTGCATCGGCAGGCGGACTCTCAACCACTGCGCCACCAGGGAAGCCCCCTCATTGTTGTTTTAATTTGCATTTCCCTGATGACAGCTGATGTGTGGAGCATTGTTTCATATACTTACGTGCCATCCACCTGATACCTTCTTTAGTGAGATCTTTGCTTCTTTGTCAAAGATCTATTAACTATATTTATGGGGTTCTATTTCTGGGCCGTCCATTCTGTTCCATTGATCAATTTAGCTTTTCCTTCACCAATACCACGCTGTCTTGATTACTGTCACTTTACAGTAAGTCTTGAAGTCAGGTGGTGTCAATCCTCCAACTTTGTTCTTCTCCTTCAGTAGTGTGTTGGCTGTTCTGGGGGGTTTTGCCATTTCACAAAGAGTTAAAATCTGTTTGTCAGTATCCCCAAGTAACTTGCTGGAATTTTGATTGGGATTATATTGAATCCCAATTGTAGATCAAATTGGGAAGAACTGACATCTTGACAGTATTGAGTCTTCCTGTCCAAGAACATGGACTATTTCTCCATTTATTTAGTTCTTCCTTGATTTCATTCTTCAGAGTTTTGTAGTTTTCCTCATATAGACCTTGTACATACATTGTTAGATTTGTACATGAATATTTCATTTTGGGGCCTGCTAATGTAAATGGCATTGTGTTTTTCATTTCAAATTCCAGTTCTTCTTTGCTGTTATATAGGAAAATGATGGACATTTATATATTAACCTTGTATCCTGCAGTGTTGCTATAGTTGCTTATTTGTTCCAGGAGTGGTTTTATGGATTCTTTTGCATTTTCTACGTACATGATAACGTCATCTGCAAACAGGACAGTTTTATTTCTTCCTTCCCAATCTGTATACCTTTTATTTCTTCTTATTGCAGTAGGTAATACTTCCAGTATGATGTTGGAAGGAGTGACGCCAAGTCTTTGCCTTGTTTTTGGTCTTAGGGGGAAAACCTCAAGTTTTTATTAAGTATGATGTTTGCTGTATGTTTTTTATAGATATTCTTTATCAAATTAAGAAAGTTCTCTGTTTCTAGCTTGCTGAAAGTTTTTATCGTGAATGGGTGTTAGATTTTGTCAAATGCTTTTTCCGCATCGATCAATAATGGTCATGTGATTTATCTTTTCTTAGCCTGTTGATGTGATGTGTTATTGTGTGTTATTATAACTGACACCATCTTGGGCCCTTCTAGTTTCTCCTGTCCTGCTGCTGACCCTGCGCAGGATTGCACTCTGTCTTGTTTCCAAGCACCTACCCCCCATACCCTAAGTTAACTATAAAATTGTCCCAGTGGCCCCTCGGCGTGCCGAGTGCAGCTGTGAATGCTTCCGGGTCATTATCTGTCCAATCCCAATCCCACCCAATGATTAAATTACCATAAAATAAACTGGTCCGCTGATTGTATGGATCAGTTTGTCCGTCTCAAGATGCCTTTCCAGCTCAGTGGGCACTTTTCATTTCTTCCGTCCTCTAGCAATTACATTAATTGATTTTTGAATGTTGAACCAGTCTTGCATATCTGGGATAAATCCCACTTGGTTGTGGTTTATCATTTTTTTATACATTCTCTCTTAAAATTACCCCTTGAAAGTGACACCCTTTACTTCCACTCACAATTCATTGGCTAAAGAATTTACATGGTTAAATGTAATAACCATGTGTTCAAAAGAAAAAGAAAAAAAGAGCTAGAAATATATGATGAACAGCACCAATTAAAATTTATCAGAAGATATAGCAATACTCTTTTATTTTGCTTCAATCAAGTGTTCCTACCCTGTAGTTCAGGGCCTCCCAGGACTACTGGGTATTGAGTGGCACAAAGAGAATAGAAGTATTCTATTTTCTTACGTCACTTTGGAGGGGTTTTATTTTATGCTACTTTCCCGAAGTAGTTACAAACAACTTGGGGATGCTCTCCATGAATCTTCTCCTTTCTCTTCCTTCTTTTCTTTCTTCCTTCCTTCCTCTCTCCTCTACTTCTCCACTTTTACCTTTGGAGAAAGTGTATTGTACCTAAGAGGAAAATGTATGAGTAATTACACTACTTAGTTGCTTAATAGTTAAAGTAAGAAATAACCTTTATTGGGTTACAATGTTTGTAGAGCTATAATAATGTAAAAATTATGTATAGAATACATATAATATATACATAATCTGTATGCTATGTTATTAGAAATATACAAAATTAGTGCATTTGAGAAAATAAGGTCAGAAAGGCCTCTATAGGCACAGATAGGGTAAGGAGGAGGTGATTGTGGATGGCCGTTCACATTCTGACACAGTTGGCACTCAAGCAAGTGAAGCACAGCGCCCAGCCCACACTCTGTTACAAAGTCTCCTTGGCACTGGAGCAAGTGAAGCAGAGGGCCCAGCCCAAACTCTGTTACAAAGTCTCCACTTAGTTTAAGGCTACTATATGTTATGTCCTTATAGGATATCTAATATGTCGGAGGTACAATATGCTTTTTTCAAAGCATGTGCCAGTGAAGAAAAATGATAACTAGTCACAGAGCAATGGTGGGCTAGCTAACTCTAGCCGGGAGAAAAGTCTAGTGGAGTCTGTGGTGATGGTGGGGCTGGGTGGGGGGTATTGAAAGCAGGGAGAGGAGTGAGATTCTTTGGAGAAGGGTTAGGAGCCATATCTGGGGAGGCTCGAGCATGCTGCCTCTCTTCTCTTCCATGGGACCGATCATCCCAAATAAACCTGGGACGTTGCCTCCTCCAGTTCATTTCTTTTGATAAATGGAAAGCAGTCATAGATGGAGGCTTTTCCTTGTGCATCTGTCATTTAGTGGGTTGGTTTTTCTTTTTAATTTTTATTTTATAGTGGAGTCTAGTTGATTTACAATGCTGTGTTAGTTTCAGGTGTACAGCACAGTGATTCAGTTATACATGTACATGCATCTATTCTTTTTCAGATTCCTTTCTCATATAGGTTATTATAGAGTATTGAGTAGAGTTCCCTGTGCTCTACAGTAGGTCCTTGTGGACTATCTAGTTTGTTCATTTAGTGTGTTTTTTTGTTTTGTTTTGTTTTTTTTGCGGTACGCGGGCCTCTCACTGTTGTGGCCTCTCCCGTTGCGGAGCACAGGCTCCGGACGCGCAGGCTCAGCGGCCATGGCTCACGGGCCCAGCCGCTCCACAGCATGTGGGATCTTCCCAGACCCGGGCACGAACCCGTGTCCCCTGCATCGGCAGGTGGACTCTCAACCACTGCGCCACCAGGGAAGCCCCATTTAGTGTGTTTTTTAATGTTATTATAAAAGGAAAAAGGTCTCTTTTTTTTGGGGGGGGGGTGTACCACAGTTTGTGGGATCTTAGTTCCCCGACCAGGGATTGAACCCAGGCCCTCAGCACTGAGGGCGTGGAGTCCTAACCACTGGACCGCCAGGGAATTCCTTTTTTTTTTTTTTTTCCTTGAAAATAGTCTCATCTTAATCCAGTTGAAAAGTAAGTAGAAAGAAGCATAAGTTACACCTAATCCCATCACCCTGAGTTAGTTACTGATAACATTTGGCATATCTGCACAATTGAGATAATATGTTAATAACTTTATACTCCTGTTTTTTCACCTACCTTTCTCATAGGCATTTTCCTAAGTCATTTAAACCTTTCATAAATATAATTTTAATTCCTATGAAATGTCCTATCACGTGAATATACAATCATATTTCCTTATTTTTTATTTTGTGTAAAATAATTCAGAATAAACCTTAACAAAGCTGTTTTGTTTTTAAAGAATGGAAGTTAATGTTTGTCCAAAAACATAACTAATAATATAAATCCACAAATAAATAAACATCGTGACACCATCTTTGTTCAAATGTCAGTTTGCTAATGAGACCCTCCTTAAACAGCATATTTAAAATCATAATCCCCCTGTTCCCTGTACTCCATAATCCCCTTACTTTCTTTATTACTTATAATAGTATTTATCCTTCTAACATTCTCTATAATTGATTTTTTACTGTTCATCTCCCTCCATTGTAATACCAGTCCCAGAATGCAAACCTTTTTATTGGTTTTGTTCACTCCTGTATCCCCAGCGCTGAACACAGTGTCTGGCCTGTAGTTGCCACTTGATACATCCTGGTTGGAAACATGAATAAAAGCTTTTCTTCCTGGAAAGGGAGAATTATAAGACATTTCTTACGGAGGATATACAATAGGAGCCGTTTTAGCAAACCGTGGCTAGCCCAGCAGACGGCTGTAATAACCCCTAGAGCACTAGACAAGATGAGATGTCCTTGATGGCGATCACCTGTTCAGCGTGACCTGGTTTGCGACACTGGTATTCAAGGAGCCAAGGATGTTCACAGGGGCAGACCCTTCTTCCAGGCGTGCCCTTGACTGATAGGATTGCACACAGAATCAGGATCTGCCTTTCCAGAGGCGTTACAGGACACGGTCCCAGATGCAGTATTTCTGTGTTCAAATAAATGAAGTACACTGAAGTATCTGCCCCTGGGTGCTTATTTCTGTGTTTCTCCTCTTCCTAAGATATGAAGGGAATTTTTTTTTTTTTTTTTTTGCTGTAGCCCAGATGTCCTGGCATTGACTTTCTAGTCTGCGCTGACGCCACAGGAGAGCAAACGCTTTGGAAGTTTGACAGGAACAACGGGCAAGCAGTGAGCCTGTGTGTGCCCACAGCTCTGGGAAGCAGGTGAGGGCGGGGACCATCGTTCCCCGACTCTGAGGGGCTCCCTGGCTCTCTCTCGCATGCAGACTCCCCAGAACTGACTGCTTGTCACCCCCAGATGCTCTCCCCACCCCAGGCTGAGGCTCGCTCTGCTCCACGCGCTTGGCTGGCTGGAGAGGGCCCCCTTGTGGTAGGAGCGGAGATGCCGCTCACCCCAGAAATTTGGAAGCCAGGCTTAGTGCGGCAAAGTTCACAGCCCCCAGGCCAGTGTGGCATAGCAGCGACAGCAGTTGTGGTTCTGGTCCTGGGCAAGAATTTCTGGTTTGTTGGGAGGGAGGGAGACGCAAGAGGGAAGAGATATGGGAACATATGTATATGTATAACTGATTCACTTTGTTATAAAGCAGAAACTAACACACCATTGTAAAGTAATTATACCCCAATAAAGATGTTAAAAAAAAAAAAAAAAAAAGAATTTCTGGTTTGGGTGTGAGTCTGCATAAATGACTCACTTGAAACAATGCTGTAGGGCTCAGCCAGGGACTGGCTTGCTAAGTGGGTCAGGTCAGGTTGAAAGACATTGGCAATCACAGGTTACCCAATCTGTCTGGGTCACTGCCCAGACCACTTTCCTTGCATTCTTGCAAATCTTTGTGTTTATTTTGTCCTCATCAGCTGGTCCGTGCTGCTTAATCTTCTATGACTGGGGGCAACGGAACAAGCAGGAAGGGATCAATTCAAGCAGCCACTGCTTATAACAAAGACTGATTTTGTATCTTCTGATAATCAGGACAGCTCTATGTCCAACATTCTCCTTTTTTGTTGTTTTTCCTTGCCATTTCAGTCCACAGATTGAAAGTCTAAACAGTTTTGTCTCCCTTTTTCCCTGCTTTTCCCATACCTATCCCAACCACGTGCCGATTTCTTTCCTGATTCCCTCCTATTTTTTCACTCCTCACTTTGTAAGCTGAGTGATTCTGGCATTCGTGAACCTCCAGGAGCCGGGGAATTGCTTCCTCCCTGAGTTCACCTTCTTAGAATGGTATCATTCGGGCCACTCTGTGTCACTCTGTAGATGAAGAAACTGAGCCCTGAAAGTTAACAACTTGCCCAGTGATGCACTGCTGTTTATTTTCACAGTGGAAACTAGAATCCAGATCTTCTGACTCGACCATCCTAGGCCTCTTATTTTTTCTTTAAATCTCTACAGCTTTAAAAAATAATAACTACTAATTTTTAAGAGTCTATATTATATGAATCTTTATTTTATCTAGGTGAGAATAATTAATACCTAACTTGATCCCAAATTTTCAGAAGTGAGACCTAATTCTAAAAAATGTTTAATAACTGAGATGAACTGAAATAATGATGTAAAAGCAATTGTCACACTGACTAGCATAGGCTTGGCCTTTAATGCCGGTCTGTTCTTCTGAACTTTGAAGTATAATTCAGATCCTCACCTGAAAGTTTCTCCATATCCTTTGTTTGCATCATTAAGGGCACTGGCTTTGAAGTTATTCAGATCTGAATTTGAACCCCAGCTGTGTCATGTACTGTGTAATTTTCCCCTAGCTGTTTAATCTCTGCAAGCCTTGGTTTTTCCACCTACGAAATGAAACTCATAAAACCGTGCGTGATTGAGCAGTAAATGTCATGATGCTTCAAAGCACTTAGCACAATGTCAGACATTTAACAAGTGCTTAATAAATGTGGGTTATTTTGGGCTTCCCTGGTGGCACAGTGGTTGAGAGTCCGCCTGCCGATGCGGGGGACACGGGTTCGTGCCCCGGTCCGGGAAGATCCCACATGCCGCGGAGCGGCTGGGCCCGTGAGCCATGGCCGCTGAGCCTGCACGTCTGGAGCCTGTGCTCCGCAGCGGGAGAGGCCACAACAGTGAGAGGCCTGCATATTGCAAAAAAAAAAAAAAAATTGTAGATACACAACTTTTCCATAATTTATTTGTGACTGCTGAAGAAGACAGCTCAGGCACAGAGGGCAGTCAGCAGTGGGCAGTGGAAGAAGTGGAGAACTAGATATTTATTTAGATATAATCTCACTGATATTCTCATTGTACAAATGAGGAAACGGGCCCAAAACTGTTCTAAGACTTACCGAAAGTCTTACTGCTCGTGGGTGCATTTCTTTTTTAATTGCTGTTTATTATTATTTTTTTTTTGCGGTACGCGGGCCCCTCACTGTTGTGGCCTCTCCCGTTGTGGAGCACAGGCTCCGGACGCTCAGCCTCAGCGGCCACGGCTCACAGGCCCAGCCGCTCCGTGGCATGTGGGATCCTCCTGGACCGGGGCACGAACCTGCGTTCCCTGCGTCGGCAGACGGACTCTCAACCACTGTGCCACCAGGGAAGCCCGTCATGGGTGCATTTTAATATACACAAATGAGCTTCTTGCCCCACATCATGTGATTCTGATGATTAGATAGTGCATCTATTCCTTGACTTTGCCCCTTCTTGTGAGACTAAACAAATATTCACAGAGAAGCATTCAAGGATGTTCATGACAGCACACTTATGGGCAAGGAATTGGAGGCAATCTGGGTGTCTGTCACAGGGGAAATGGAATCAAAGGGGTAAATGCCAGCAGCAATAGACTAGGTGTCCATGGGCCACCATGCACAGACCTTGAAAACAGTGCGAAGAAAGTGAGAAACAGAAAGAACTCTTGGGCACAAAAGCATTTAATTAAAATAAGGGCACACAGAACAATACATATTTTATAAGGAAATGTACAAATAAAATGATACATGTCAAAAATTAAAATAGGTGCATATTTGGGGAAAGGCAATGGTAGTGGAGAAAGGAAAAATACATCAACTTACACAAAAATCAAGAGAAGATATTTACACGTATTAGCGATGAGCCTGTGCCATAAATGGGACAAGAATATGAGTATGGATTAACTCTCTACACTGGAGGGTCCAAATAAATACATAAATAAATAGCAAAAGAGGGGATTATCTATAGTGGGAGGGTTGAGAGAGGTTTCTGAATGCCGTTTCCATAAAGAGGCAGACTTGCTATGTCCCAGATATTGGGACATCTAAAGCCAGGCTAATGACAGTCCTGTGGGATGCTAGAGTTTGATTTACTTGGTAAGATGATGTGACTGTCAACATGAGTATCCTACTGGCAGGGATGAGTGCTGAGAGCCATGGAATTTGCCCCATTGCCAATAGATCGCAATTTTCTCAGCGTTCTGTTAGACATAATAATACCTTACATTTGTATGGCATTTAATATTATTCAAAGCACTTCTGTGTTTACAGTTTCATTTGATTTTCCTAAGAGAGGCTAAGTGAATTATTATGCATTTCACAGATGAGGACTCTGAAACATGGAGTGTGTTCAGTTACTATTCCAAGGTCACAAAAGCCAGTAGAAAACCTGGTCTAGAAGCCATGTCTCCTGAGCAAATGGTGTGCTTCTGTTCCTTCTCCTGGTGAAAATAGAGAGCTGACTGGGGCATACCCTTTTTGCCTTCTGATATCCCCCCCATGAGCAGGACACAATATAATTTCTTTGGCATCCTTGCCCCAGAAAATGCATAACCTGAATTTAATCATGAACGAATGCCAATTAAACCCAAACTCTATGAATGATTATAGAAGCTACCCCAATCTGAGTTTCACTCTGAGTCACGAAAAAACTTACACTAATCCTCCAAATTACAGAATAGGCTTCAACCTATGTGTCAGAAGCGGATGTCAGCTTCTACCCAGATGGCCTCAAGGACAGCACTGGGAAGGATACTTACACTGAGAAGGGTGAAAGGAGGAAGAGGAACCTCTGAAGGAAGTAACAGTGGTAGGGGAAAGAGAAGTGGCAGACGAAAAGAGGGAAAATGGCTGGTGAGGAGTGTCCAATGTTTCCTATCAGTCTAGAGAGATGAGTGCTGGGAAGGGGCTAATGAATGTCACTCCTTTCTTCCTTTAAGATGACTGTTTCAGAGGCGGGTATGTCTAGGCAGAAGCCAAATAGGTATGAGGAAGAGTGTCATGGTGGATGGCCCCATTTGCTTGTTCTTATTGACCTGCTTCTTCTTTTTTTTTTTTTTTTTTTGCGGTACGCGGGCCTCTCCCGCTGCGGAGCACAGGCTCCGGACGCGCAGGCTCAGTGGCCATGGCTCACGGGCCCAGCTCTCCGCAGCATGTGGGGTCTTCCCGGACCGGGGCACGAACCCGTGTCCCCTGCATCAGCAGGCGGACTCTCAACCACTGCGCCACCAGGGAAGCCCCTGCCAACACTTTTATCTTGGACTTCTGGCCTCAGAACTGTGGCACAGAAAAATTCTGTACCGTGAGTGGTACTTTGTTACAGAAGCCTTAGGAAAATAATACATTCACTTTGTATTTTGGACTTTCTTTTCAGATTGATCCCAATAGGATCATTCCTTGTGGTAATCAGCAAAGCAAGAAAAATCATGGAGCTCTTCCATCTAAGCATGCCCAGTCCTGAGTTGAAACAAATTTCAAACAGTCTGTGAACTAACATACATGTTATGGAACACATGCTGTAGGGGGATGGATCCCCTAACCCACTTATGTTGGTGTACAAATGTATTTTTCTATGACTCGATTTTTAAGCAACAGCTTTGCTGAGATATAATTGAAAACTATCACTGTTATTTACTTTTAGAACATTTTCATCTCCCCCAAAAGAAACTCCATATTCAGTAGCAGCCCTTCCCCACTACTCCTTTACCCCAGTCCCTGGAACCACAACTTTCTCTTTCCATTGATTTGTCTATTCTCGACATTTCATACAAATGAAATTGTATAGTATGTGGTCTTCTGTGCCTGGCTTCTTTCACTGAGCATAATGTTTTCAAGGTTCATCCATGTAGCAGTACTTCATTTATTTTTATTGCCAAATAATATTCTGCCATCTAGGTATATGATACTTTGTTTACCCATATCAGTTGCTGGACACTTGGATTGTTTCCACTGTTTGGCTATTATGAACAATGATGCTATGAACATTTGTGTACAGGTTTTTGTGTGTACATATGTTTTCATTTCTCTTAGGAGTGGAATTGCTAGGTCATATAATAAAACCATGTTTAACATTTTGAGGGATGGTTAAGCTATTTTCCATAGCAGCTGAACCATTTTACACATTTTACATTCTCTCCATCAATGTAAAAGGGTTCCAGTTGCTCCGTATCCTAACCAATACTTGCTATAGATGTCTTATTTTAGCCATTCTAGTGGATGTGAAGTGAAACCTCATGGTTTTGTCTGCATTTCCCTAATGAATAATGATGTTGACCATCTTTTGATGTGTTTATTGGCCATCTGTAAATCTTCTTTGGAGAAATGTCTATTCAAAACCGTTGCCTCTTTTAAAAAAAATAGACTTTATTTTTAGAGCAGCTTAACTTCACAGCAATATTGAGTGGAAAGTACAGAGAGTTTCTATATACCCCTGGCCCTCACACAAACACAGATGCCCCCACTATCAACACTTCACACCAGAGTAGTGCTTTTGTTATGACTGATTAACCTACACACGTCATCATCACCCAAAGTCCATAGTTTGCATTAAGGTTCACTCTTGGTATGTACAATGGGTTTTGACAAATGTATAATGACATTTACCCCCATTATAGTATCACATAGAACAGTTTCACTGTCCTGAAAATCCTTTGTGCTCTGCCTATTCATCCCTCCGCCACTCCCAACCCCTGGCAACCACAGATCTTTTTATTGCCTCCATAGTTTTGCCTTTTCCAGAATGTCATATGGTTGGAATTATACAGTACGTAGCCTTTTCAGATTGGCTTCTTTCACTTAGTAATATGCATTTGAGTTTCCTCCATATCTTTTCATGACTTGATAGCTCATTTATTTGCTAAATAGTATTCCACTGTGTGGATGTACCAGAGTTTATTTATCCAATAAGCTACTGAAGGACATCTTGGTTGCATCCAAATTTTGGCAATTATGAATAAAGCTGCAATGAAAATTTGTGGACAGGTTTTTGTTGGGCATAATTTTCCAGTTCCTTTGGGAAAATACCAAAGAGTGTGATTACTGGATTATATGGTAAGAATATGTCTAGTTAAAAAAACCCCAAACTGCCCGATTGTCTTCCAAACCATTCTGCATTCCCACTGTCAATGAATGCGAATTCTTTGCCTATGTTTTAGCTGGGTAATTTATCAGTTTATTGTTAAGAGTTTTTAAAAAGTATATTCCGGATATAAGTTCCTTATCATTCTGACTGCTGGGCCTCTTCAAGTTCCCTAGACCATATCTGCATCCGGGTTGGCCATATAGAAGAAACATTCTGCTATTCCAAATGCCATGCCCTGGAGGGGTGTTTGAGGACCGTGTGATGCTCCTCCAGGCCCATCTACAGTTCTTCCGCGTTCTATGGCTCTACCTCCATGGAAGGTGGGAAAGACTGGCTCTTAAATTAGCAGGCTACTTATAATCTTTTGTTTAGGTCATAAATTTTGTTCCCTAAGTCATTCAGGTTCTTGAGGTTTAATACTGAGAAACCAGTCTTTAAAAACTCACACTCTTTTCTCAAATGATTATTTTGGCCATCAGCATTACAATCTATTTTAAAATTCTAAAGCGAGAGTTTGAGTCCTTGGCTACTTGCCTCCCTGATGCCTCTGGTTGAGTTTGAATGGGAGCAGGGGCCAGGATATAAGGCTGTATCACTATGAAATATTATGTTGCTATAAATGATGGGTGTCCAAAAGCACGCTGAGTTCAAACAGGTACAGGCTGCAAAGTAGTTCAGCTCAGGGACAGAAATTAAGTCAAGAGTCATTCTGAAGAACGGCCAGCAACTTTGAACTCTGGCTCCCCAGGGCTCTGTATGTGTCTAGGGAGGTTACGGTGTCAGAAATGCAACTGGAAGTAGCTTAAGCAAAGAGAAGAATCTATTTTGAGAATATCACGGCATCTCACAGAACTTCAGCACCAGAAAGTGTTTAGGCTTCAAGAACAAACAGAGTTAGGAACTCAAATACAGTCACATTCTTTACCTTTTCTGGTCCACGAGATTGCTGAAAACTGTCTTTGCATCTCCCAGTGGCATTGAAAGATAGCCTATCTTTCTTTCTCAAGTACTTTTCCAAAATTCCCAGAAAATAACAGTCAGTTTCCCAAATTAGTATCAATGAAATGTGGCCAGGGTGGGTCCCACTTTAATAACATAGACATTTCCATGGTTACTGGGTAGATAGTGTGGTGGAGGGTAGGAGAAATTCCACCCCCCACCCCCCAAAAAGTGATTTGCTGGCGGACACATCTGTTAGGTGCTCTCTTTGTTGTTCCTGACTGAATACAGCTGGAAATGCAAACTTCTTAGACCAGCATATGAAGACCTCCAAAATCTCCCTCTAATCTTTTTTCCCTACTTCTGTCAATTCCTGTATCTTTCCCTATACCCTGAGTCTGATAGTACCAAGTTGTTTTCTCTTCCTGGAAGGCACTATGTTTTCTTTGCCTGTTCACATTTTTTTCTTGGTTTGGAATGCCTTCTCCTCCCTAGTTTGCCTGGTAACTTCTACTCATCTTTTGGGTGCAGCTCAGTGTTACTTCTGGAAGCATTCTTGACTTAACAAAAGCAGAGTTTATTGCTCTTTGTATGTTTCATTTTATTTACATTGTCCTAGGGCCCCATCACATTGGATTATACTTGTCATGTAATCTGTCTCCTTTCTTTGCCACCTGGGACATTCTTAAAGGCAAGACTATATCTTGAACATATTTGTCTCAATGGCAGCTTGTTTCCAGCTGGTATACATAGCAGAGGTTCAATAAATTCTCACCAGTCCTTTTATTATTTTTCTTTTTTTCCCCCAGGCCTAAATCATCTCAATACCCCAGCTCCCCAGACTATCAGCAAACTGAGAAAATGCAGATTGATTGGTTTTTATCCTTGCTTTTTACCCTCTTTTTTTAAAAAATTAATTAATTTAATTAATTTATTTGTGGCTGTGTTGGGTCTTCGTTGCTGTGCACGGGCTTTCTCTAGTTGTGGCGAGCGGGGGCTACTCTTTGTTGAGGTGCACAGGCTTCTCATTGCAGTGGCTTCTCTTGTTGCGGAGCACAGGCTCTAGGCGCACAGGCTTCAGTAGCTGTGGTACGTGGGTTCAGTAGTTGTGGCTCCCGGGCTCTAGAGGTCAGGTTCAGTAGTTGTGGTGCACGGGCTTGGTTGCTCTGCAGCATGTGGGATCTTCCTGGACCAGGGCTTGAACCTGTGCCCCTGCATTGGCAGGTGGATTCTTAACCACTGCACCACCAGGGAAGCCCTTTATCCTCTTTTTTAAAAATTAAATTTTGACTATGTAAATGTAATTTAATTTTGTTACCCCCTCCTTCATTAAAATTAAATAAAAAATCCTTCACTCACATGAAAATAAAAGACATAATATAGCACGCATGCACACGCACGTGTACACATGCACACACATACACCATGAAACAGAAGAGGTGAACAAAACAAAAGACAAGATTAAAAATCCCCGCAATGTTAAATTTTGGGGCTTACATGGGAGTAGGAATAATGGTGACAGAATTCTGATTCTCCTTTGGGCAGTTTTAAATTCCTGTCTCTTAATTCCAATCAGAAAACAGGCAGCTGGTGCATCTCTTTGTCTCTCCTTTCACCCCATTTCTTCTCTCTTGTCCTTTGCGTCCTTGCAAAACCAAGTATGGATTGGGAGGCCAGGAAAAGCAGAAGGGAGACAATCTTTCCCCCTCTTCCTTCTTCATATTGCTTTGGGCCTGTATTTTCCTACCTTCATCTGATGGAAACACTTTCACTCTTGTTTCTATCATATTTTGCTATAATTTGTAAATTCATGGACAGAGTAGGTATCCTTTTAAACATCTGAATTTTTAAAAGGAAAATTTACAAAGTTGATTATTTTAAACGTGAATTAATGAATTCTCAAATTCTCCAGGTTTCTAAGCTAATCAGCTATTTTCACTGTACCTGGGCAAAACTGCATCCGAATTCGTATTAAGTGGATTTGCAGGATGAAATCTAAATTTACCTCTTTCACTCTCATTTAAATCCAGAAAAACAAAATCAATAAAAATCTATACAAAATTATTAAATACTCAGGGAGGGTTTGACTAAAGAGCGCAGGTTTAGAGCAGCGATTCCCGCAGTGTTCTGAAACTCAAAGCCAGTAACCAATGCCAATCGGTAACCCTTTCCATCCCTTACTTACATGATAATAAAGGTAAAGAGCAGAAGAGGATAAAAAAGGGTTACATTTCAAAAGAAAATATAAATCTTAAAATGGAAAAGCCATCGGAACCTCACAACGCAGATTACGTTGGAAAAGAACAAACCCAGGTAGAGCGTGGAACTTTGCAGAACCGCGTTCTGCTCCCGGACCCTGGCAGCTGACACTGGGAGGACTCCGCCTCCAGGAACAATCTCATTGGAGCGCACCTGCCCCTTTTCCGCATGCGCACAACGGGCAAACACTGCTGGCTCTTCTCGTCGCCTTTCCCACCCCCGAATTCCGAGCTCCGATTGGTTCGCTTCACGGGGCCGCCCCTTCGGTCCACCCAGTGTGGAAGCCGCCTCGGCGCTCCGCCCTCCCTGCCGGCAGCGGGCCGCGGCGCAGCCTGCAAACCCCGGCGGCGTGTGGGGATGGCGGCGACGGCGGTGACGGTTGGCAGGCTGCTGCGGCTCCGCGCGGCCGGGGCCGAGGGACACTGGCGTCGGCTGCGTGGCGCGGGGCTGCTGCGGGGCTTCCTGCAGCCCGCCTCGGCCGACGGGGATGCGGCCCAGAGGCGGCAGGTGGCTCACTTCACTTTCCAGCCTGACCCGGAGCCACTGGAGTACGGTGAGCTAGCGGCTGCCCTGTCCGCTCCCGCGCAACCCAGACTCCCAGGCCCGCGGGAGGTCATAACGGGTGCCGCCCTGCCTGTTCTGGGCGGGGTCCGTCGGGCTGACCTCCTTGCATCCTGGCATAATCCCTGCCCTGCCCTCCGGAGCCTTGTTCTACCTTAGGGTCTGACTGTGATTTCCTCCTTGCTACATTTTTGTGACTACTCAACCCTCGAGAGGCAGCCCCTCGGCACCCTCGAGATGGGTGACAAGGCACACCAGGTGTGCAAGGGCCTGGGGGTGGAGGGGTGGTGCCAGGGACAGCCTCCCTTTCTCCGTTCTCTATCCTTGCTTTCCCAAGTGCCCCCCGACCCCCAGAGTTGCCCCAGCTTGCCCATTGCTGGGCCACAAAGTACAGGCATCGGTATGTTAAAAAAATAAATAAATAAAGCGCCCCTCCCCTTTTTTTTGCTTTAGTAGGTAAGAGAAAACGGAGGGACTAAAGTAACTGAATTGATTTCCCCAAGGTCACAGAAAACATCCAGCTTCCTATCTGAGCCTAGTACTAAGCTTGTGCTGGGCTAGGCTGCCACTTAGCCAAGGAGGGGTAAGCGATGTAGGTGACGATGTAGGTGATGGGCAGAGGAAGCCTTCAAGTGCTTCCAACGGCAGCAGACACGTAGCACCTCTCACGCTTCACGGTATGACAGTTGCATAACATTTACGGTTTCTTCTGCGAGTTTTCTGTAATCTCCAACAGATCCAGTGTCTGTCATCAGAACATTGGAAACAATGAGAAAACAGCTACCTTTTCCTTGGCTAATAACTTCTCACATGCTAGAGTTGACATTTTGGGAAGTGTGCCAGTATTTGCTTGTGAGTAATAAAAATGAACATTTATTGAGCACTTACCACAGGCAGGCATGGGCTGAGAAGTTTACATTCATCCTCTCATTTGATGCTTAGGACAACCTTAAGAGGTAGGTAATGTTGTTATTCCCAGTTAAGTGAAATGAGGCCTTGAGATGGTTTGTCCTGGATTACACAGATAAGTTAGTGGTAGCATCAGCTTTGGAATCAAATTGTTCAGATTCCAGAGCTTCCATTCTAAACGATGTGCTAAACTGCATGTGGAAACTATTTACTAAGAGGTGTTCCGGTTCTGTGAAATAGTAGACACCATAAAGGCGAATAGCGACTTTTTCTATTCAACAAGATGGACCTCGAATTCTGTCTTCAAAGCAAAGAAACTTTAGCCCGATACTTGAGAAATAGAGCATCGGTCTTCTTAACCTCCTTCCATAATTACGAAATTACTAAAACTTGAGTAAAATGATAATAAAATGTTTGTTCTTATTATAACAATAATAAAAGCATATCACAGATATTTTGGATAATAGAAAAGAGCAAAAAAAGAAAGTAATCTCACCACCCACCACTGTAAATATTGCTAATATTTTGGGGTGTATCCTTTAAGTATTTCCTTTCAGTTTAGTGGAATTAATGTATTCCACTAATAAAATGAGTGGAATAAAAGTTTCCCCTAATTGTAGTTTTAATACAGATACAATTTGCATTATTTAATCAGAAGCATTTTCCCATATTGTTATATAGTTTTTATAACCTTCTTTGGAAGAAGACATGTTCTGGGAATTCCCTGGGCGGTCCAGTGGTTAGGACTCCGTGTTTTCACTGCCGAGTGCCCAGGTTCTATCCCTGGTTGGGAGACTAAGATCCCACAAGCCATGTGGCATGGCCAAAAAAAAAAAAAAAAGACGTGTTCCGTCGAGCAGAAACACTGTATAATTCAGTGGTTAAAATCTTGGCTCTAAAATCAGATTAGGTTAGGTTCCATCTTCACACTGTTACCTATAACTTTAAACTCATCACTTAGCCTCCATGAACCTCAATTTCTTTATAAGGAGTTAATAATATCTAATTTGGAAGGTTGTTATGAGGACTAAATAAGGATAACGTGCATAATGTACTTAACACAGTCTCTGACTACTAAGAAGCACTCGGTAAGTAAATGGAAACTTTTAATAATTACCTTTATGCTTTTGTTGTTACAGTTTTGCTGTGTTGTAAATAATGCAGATAGAAACATTTCAGGTATCTTTTACTGTATCTGAGATTATTTCTTTAGGATAAAGTCCCAGGGATGAGATTTCTGATTCGAAGATATGAACACTTTAATGGATTTTTAATGCATAGTTCAAATTACCAGTTCATACTTCTATTTGAGGTGTGAGAGTGTGAGTACTGGGTGTCATGCTAAAATCACAGGTGTACTGTGATACTGTGATTTGTAGTAAGAAATACATATTTGGTCTTTGTTCTGTTCCTGGCACAGAACTCTTGAAAATTCCCATGATGAGAGCAATAAAGGTGTCTTTAGTTATGTTACTGTTGACTTTTGGTAAAGCCCCTAAGTCACCTAAGGACGGGGGCTGGTGACCCATGTGCTTAGAGGTTTGGAACTTTCAGTCCCACCCTTCTGACCTCTGGGGAGGGTAGGGGGACCTCCAGGTCAGTGGATTGCCAATGGCCAATGATTTAATCAATCATGCCTAGGGAAGTCTCCCTAAAACTTCAAAGGACAGGGTTCAGATGGCTTCAGAGAGGGAAATCCCTGGTGGTCCCATGGCTAGGACTCTTGCTTTCACGGCCAGGGGCCTGGGTTTGATCCCTGGTTGGGGAACTAAGATCCCACAAGCCGCGCAGTGTGGCCAAAAACAATAAAAATTAAAAATTAACCCTCCCCCCTCCCCAAACAGCTTCTGAGAGAGTGGCATTCTCAGAGAGCAGGGAAGCGCCTCACCTTCTCCCACACACCTTGCTCTGTGCAGCTCTTCCATCTGGCTGCTCCTGAGTTATATATAGTTTATTATAGTTATGATAAACCAGCGATCTAGTAAGTAAAATGTTTCTGGGTTCTGTGCACTGCTCTAGCAAATTAATCAAACCCAAGGAGGAGCTGTGGGAACCTCCCATCTTAAGCTGGTCAGTCAGAAGCACAGGTGACAACCTCACTTGGTGTTGGCATCTGAATTGGGGGAGGGGCGGTCTTGTAGGGCTGAGCCCTTAATCTGTAGGAGTTGAGATGCATTATAGGACACCCAGCTGGTGTTGCAGACTTGCTTGGTGATGTGTTAAAAAGACACATGCCCTTTGGAATTGGTGTCAGAATCGTATGTGCTCATGCGTGTGAGTGTGTCTGCAGCGCGCGCTCACACACACACTTGGGTATTTTGTGTATTTTAAAAATTGTACACGGAGTTATTTCTTCTCTCAGTGCTAATACTGTCTGCCATTCTTGAGCAGCTGCTCTGTTCCAGGTGTTGTGGTAGACATCAGTCTGTAATTCTCACAGTAACCTTGTGAGCTGGAGAATATTATGCTCATTTTACAGATGAGAAAATTGAGGCGTAGAGATGTTGGTGGCCTGCCCGAGTCTGATAAGCAGCACAAGAATTTGAACCCAGATGTGTCTAATGCCAAAGTCTCCCACATGTACTGTTGTACCTACTAATGAAGATACCTATTCTCTCTCTGCCTTTCTATGTTACTGTCTCTCTGCCTTTCATGCGTGCTACAGATAACTTTTATTCTTTTATTTTGGTTATTTTGACATGTGAAAGGGACTCCTTAAATAGAGTGGTGGTCATGGTCACCTCTGAGAAGGTGACATTTAAGCTGCACAGTGAGGATTGATAAAGGAATCACCTCTGCAAGGACCAGAGTGGAAGCTTGTTTTCCAGGAAGAAACAAGGACAAGCAAGGGTGAAGGCCCTGAGGTGGGGTGAGATGTGCTGTAGGAGTCGAGAAGGCCACTGTGGTCGGGGATGTCCTGTGTAGGGGACAGTAGGCAGCTTTCAAAGATCAACGGCATAATGAAGAATCTTTGTACTATGGGATGACGGCCTTCTTGCCGGTATTAGAATTTTTAGGGTTGGGAACAGTGTGAGCAAAGAGAGGTTAGAAAGCATGGAGTTTATGTGAGGAACAGGAAGTAGTGAGTTTATTTGGAGGAGAACGAAAATGGGTGGGAAACAAGTTAGGAAAAGTAAATGGAGGCCTCTAAAGCTGGAATAAAGTTTGGGGAGAAGAAAAGGTTGAATATCTCTAACGTGCCTTTCACTGCGCCCGTGCATTACGTATAGATTCAAATGTGGTTCTGTGGGCGGTGGAGGGCCATTGAGTGTTTTTAGGCAAGAAGGTGACCTGAGATGTCCTTGTGTTATATCACTGGGCAAGTTTATAGAATGGATTGGTGAAGGGAAGGTAAAGAGGCAGAGAGATGCGTCAGAGAGATATTGTAATTGTCCACATGAGAAGCTTGAACTTGGTGAGTGTCAGTGGAAATGGTGGCATGTTTGGGAGGCTCTGGCACCGTTTTGCCTGCGGGGGCTCAGTCAGGGGAAGGTGTATCGAAGGTGACTTGACATTTTCAACCTGGGAGGCTGAAAGGATGGTCAAGTGGTGGTCGCACTGATAGAAATGAGGGATGGCAGAGGAGAAGCACGTTTTCAGAGAGGGAGAGGGTGACTTAAATTTTGGATGTGTTGAGATGTCTTAGTCCTTTTGGGCTGCTGTAACAAAAATGCCAATAGGGCTTCCCTGGTGGCGCAGTGGTTAAGAATCTGCCTGCCAATGCAGGGGACACGGGTTTGAGCCCTGGTCTGGGAAGGTCCCACATGCTGCGGAGCAACTAAGCCCGTGAGCCACAACTACTGAGCCTGCGCGTCTAGACCCTGTGCTCCACAACAATAGAAGCCACAACAATGAGAAGCCCGCGCACCGCGATGAAGAGTAGCCCCCGCTTGCCGCAACTAGAGAAAGCCTGTGCACAGAAACGAAGATCCAACACGGCCAAAAATAAATAAATAAATTTATTAAAAAAAAATGCCAATAGACTGGGTGGCTTATAAACAACAGAAATTTATTTCTTATAGTTCTGGAAGTCCAAGGTCACAGCACTGGCAGATGATTCAGTGTCTGGTGAGGGTCTGCTTCTTGGTTCTTAACCATCTTCTCACTGTGTCCTCACATAGTGGAAGGGGTGAGAGAGCTTTCTGGGGTCTCTTTTGTAAGTGCACTAATCCTATTCATGAGGGCTCCACCCTCATGACATACTCACCTCCCAAAGGCCCCACATCCAAATATCATCACATTGGGAATTAAGTTTCAACATCTGCCTTTGGGGGGACACAAACATTCAGTCTCTAGCATTGGCAGTGTTGACGGAATAGAACACTCTGAGTGAGGTAAGGTGGTGTGAGTTCTGATCTGGCACCAAAACAACTACGTCACAGGTAGAAACCCTTGGGGCCAGAGAATTCTCTCCAGGTCTCTTTTCCTCATCTTTTTTAGAATTGCCCTCAGTGAATGTCCTTCCTCTTTTCTCCTCTTACTCTGTGTTTCCTGTGCTGACTGACTTTATCATTGCTCATCCAAACCTCTCGTGGTACCCCACAGAATGAAGATAACGATGAGAGCGGACACTTGGATCCGTGCTCACCGTGTGCCAGGTGCTATTCTGGGTGCCTTGCGTGTATCGATTCATTTAATCCTCAAGTAACAGTGCTGTGATAGAGAATTTGAGCCGCACTTTACAACGTAGCATTGTGACATTGGCCATGTGTGTTAGTCTTCATAAGCTTTGTTTTCCTCATTTGCACTGCCTCAGAGGGTCGCTGGGGGCACTCAATAAGATAATCCATACAATTACTGGTGCCTGACACGCATTGTGCTGGAAAGGTCTCCCTAATTAGGGGAGAGGGAAGGTAACCGGTGCAGAGTAGATGCTCCCTAAATATTGGGACATTTGATAGTAGTTATCTCACTGAATTCTCACAATAGCCCAATGGAAGTAGGATTTAGGGGATTAGATACATAGAATGGATGAAAGGAGGACATTCAAGGATGCCTCCTTGGTTTCTGGCTTGGGCACCTGGGTGCCATCTAGTGCGGTTTTTAAAGTGGAAAGACTG
Source organism: Tursiops truncatus (assembly GCF_011762595.2). NCBI lineage: Eukaryota > Metazoa > Chordata > Mammalia > Artiodactyla > Delphinidae > Tursiops > Tursiops truncatus. The sequence continues at coordinate 15,269,029 of NC_047045.1, forward strand.
GTTTTGGGAGTGGACATCAAGAGTTCAGTTCTGTGCTGGTTGAGTTAGAAAAGCCCAAGACACCCAAGTGGAGAACTGACAGCTGTTGGATATAAAAGCCAAGAGCAAAAAAAAAAAAAAAAAAAAAAAAAAAAAAAGCCAAGAGCACAGAGGAGAGGTCTGGATTGGAGAGACCCATTTGTGAGTACCCAGCAATATAGATGGATTTAAGAATCATAGAGACTGGGTAGATTAGGGCCAGCAAAGGTAAGGGAAGCGCCGCAGGTTGTCCTACCATGGGCGTCATGCCTTGGCAGATGTTAGCATGAGCCCACCTCACCCCCAACTGTTAATTTCTTCCTTTTCGTGGATATGCAGTAACACGGGCACCTTCAAAAGGCATTTGCGTTTGGAGACCCTTCATTTACATTTCAATATAAAATGTTCTGTCCCTGTTACTTGGATTCTCCCCGAAACTTACTTTATGGGGTAGAGGTCGGGACACCCTTTAATAGGGGTTAGAATGGGGTAGAGGTATATACGTGGCTCCTAGCAAAAGATTCCTGGAGAGTAGGGTATCCGGAGGGGTGGAAGAGGTTTTGCTGGGGGAAAGCAGGTAGCTTCTTAGGCATCCTCCCATTTTACAGTGTGGTTCATGCCAGATTATGCCATGGAAATCACGCATGCGTCGTGCTTCAACAGGCATGTACTGCCTGTCATGTATGTGTCAGGCAGTGTGCTCAACGCGGGGGTTTCTAAGAGGCACACAACGAGGAGGGGCTGTGATACACAGGTCTCCACCAGGGACCAGGCAGCCCAGAGCAGAACCAGCGCTGGATGTGTTGGTGGAAGCTTCGTTTTCCGAAGTAGACCCCAATCCACGTCTTAGCTGTGTATTTATTTGTATTTGTTCGGGGTCTAAGTGTAGATACACTTACTGTCAGCATGGGCTGCTGTTGACCTGGGTTATTTCTGGACACTGCTCCTGGGGCACCCGTGTGACCCATTAAATCTCAGGTGCTCTAGCTCTGCTGATGGCCTTTCTCTCCCTTCAGTGCTACCCCATGCTGCATATGGAATGGTTACTCAGAATAACTGAGTACTACTCATCAGACTGGTACTGCAGTACTGCCTCTCCCCCACTCCCCTTGGCCTGGAATTTGTCTTTGAATTGTGACACTGGTAGATTTTTTCCTATCCCATTCCTTTGTTTTTAAGTGGTTGATGAACAATTTGCTTTGTCTGTTTTTTAATTTTTTTTTTTTTTTTTTTTTTCGGTACGCGGGCCTCTCACTGCTGTGGCCTCTCCCATTGCGGAGCACAGGCTCCGGACGCGCAGGCTCAGTGGCCATGGCTCACGGGCCCAGCCGCTCCGCGGCATGTGGGATCTTCCTGGACCGGGGCACGAACCCGTGTCCCCTGCATCGGCAGGCGGACTCTCAACCACTGCGCCACCAGGGAAGCCCTGTTTATTAATTTTTAAGAAACAGCCTCATAGGTTTATTTGTTCAGCTGTTCACTCAACAAATATTTATTGAGCACCTATTGCATGTCAGATACTGTTGTAAGGGCTGAGCACATAGCTCTGATCAAAGGCAGTTAAGAACCTCTGCCCCCTTATGTTCTATTGTGTCCCTTACATCCCAGCAACATGCCACTTTGTCTTTGCAGCAATGATGATGACCTGGTTTTTAAAATTAAAATTTATTCTTTTCCATTATGGTTTATTACAGGATATTGGATATTGTTCCCTATGCAATACAGTAGGACCTTGTTGTTTATCTATTCTATATATAGTAGTTTGTATCTGCTGTCTACTCCTAATTTATCCCCCCCTCCACTTTGGTAACCATAAGTTTGTTTTCTTTGTGAGTCTATTTCTGTTTTGTAAATAAGTTCATTTATAGCATATTTTAGATTCCACATATAACTGACAACATGTGATATTTGTCTTTCTCTTTCTGACTGAGTTCACTTAGTATGATAATCTCTAGGTCGATCCATGTTGCTGAAAATGGCATTATTTCATTCTTTTTTATGGCTGAGTACTATTCCATTGTATATATGTACCACATCTTCTTTATCCATTCCTCTGTTGATGGGCATTCAGGTTGCTTCCATGTCTTGGCTGTTGTAAATAGTGCTGCTATGAACATTGGGGTGCCTGTATCTTTTCAGATTAGAGTTTTCTCTGGATGTATGCCCAGGAGTGGGATTGTAGGATCACATGGTAGTTCTATTTTTAGTTTTTTTAAGGAACCACCATACTGTTCTCCATAGTGGCTGCACCAATTTACATTCCCACCAACAGTGTAGGAGGGTTTCCTTTTCTCCACACCCTCTCTAGCACTTATTATTTGTAGACTTTTTAATGATGGCCATTCTGACCGGTGTGAGGTGATACCACATTGTAGTTTTGATTTGCATTTCTCTAATAATTAGCGAAGTTGAGATCTTTTCATGTGCCTACTGGCCAGATGGTGACCCGGTTTTTCACAGTGTTCTACTTAGGACAGTTTTGAGTAAGCAGCTCAGTTCCAACCATAAAACCCCATTTTACCAATGGGTACCCTTTAGCTTGCATCCTTGGCTTGGGAAATTGCACGCTGTGTATATTTATGTTCATTTTGTTATAACTTTTTATCCTGGAAAAGAAGAGTCGTCAGTCTGGCTTTGAAATTTTGCAGCCAGTTATTGATACTGGTAATTGTGTGATTTGGCAACTGGGTTTAATAATTTTGTAGTGGTGTTCATAGGCCTTTTTCTTTTCTCCTTTTTAAGGTCTTACCAGTGGCACAGCTTTGGTTAGACATGCTCCAGGTGTGCTTATCTTATCATGAGGGAACTTTAGGCATACTTTATCAATAGTTTTTGGTGTAACCCCCAGGAAAATAAGTAATTCTAAGGAAAATAAATATTTAAATGATGTTACCTCTGAATAACTTGTGATTTCTTTCAGACCCATCCATAAATCACACTGCAGATTAAAAAAGAATCACAAGTAGATGTTGTTCTACTAAAAATTGTCACTTAAAGCTTTTAAAAGCATCTAGTAGAATAGCAGTTAATCCAAAACCCCAAAATTCTGACTTTGTTTGGGAAAAAAAAAGTATTCAGGAGGGAAAGATTATGTGTTCACGTGGAAATATAACATTTAGATACCCTTACTTGTAAATTATTTTCATACAAGATGAACAAATTCTTTGTGGTTATCAAGCAATACTTTTCAGATTCACTCTGTTTGATTTTTATTATTAAAGTCTTTGCTTTCTCCTTACTGGAAACTTGCCAAGCAGCAGTGAGATGAGATGTCTTAGAGGCGTTCAGTATTAATTCAAACGGTCAGCAGACTTGAAATAAGAACCAGTTTAGACGTTTCGGCAGTTTCATCCTCCCTAGAGTCTTAGCTATGAAAATCCTCATTAGATTTTCCTAGATAAAAATCTTACTTTAGGAAATGTATGAAAGAGGTGAAGGAGTGGGAATGTCACGGTGGTTGGGAAAATAGTTTACCCTAAACGATTATCATCTGATGCTGGGCACCAGTCAACCCTTCTAAGAGTTTTTATAGAATGGAGAAGGATTTAAGGAAAGTATCTATTAAATGGCTTAGCCTTTAAGAAAAATACATTATGAAGTAATTATGGACATGGGGTGTGATGGTGATATGACAGTGATTTCTTGAATAAATTCCTATTCTCTACACCAGAAATAAGAGTAGAACCAGGCTTTATTCTGGGCTCAGAGGGCATCAGGGCAGATCTGACTGGGTATCGCCGAGACCTGTAGCCTGGGTATTAAACAGTGTGGAAGGGATCAGAGACAGGTGGGAGCCCAGAGCTGGACAGAGAATCAGAAGGCGGGGAAGATGGAAGGTTGCAGGTGTCCTAGGTCAGAGCCTGCTGTGGAGCCAGGGCACTCCAGGGATGGGCCTCCAGGAAAAGGATGACTGATCAGTCAGTGTCTCTGGGCTGCAGGGTTGAAGGCAACAGCAGTCATGGTTGTGACCCACCCTGGGAATTAGACCTTGGCTTTTGGGATGCACAGGCCACTGGGGTTCACAGAGGTTAGATGGGCCAGTAGTCAGGGTAGGCAGCAGGTGTTGGAGGGATTTGATATCAGCATGGCTATGGGTTAAGGTGCATGGATCAGGCAGTAACATGAAGACGGGTCCTGTGTATCAGAGAAGGTTCAGGCAGAAGCCTTTTCTGCTCTGAGTAGTGCTTTTGTGGATGATCTGACCCTACAGTTCTGGGACGATTGTGGGCACTGGGCAGCACCGAGGCTTAAAGCAAAGCCCTAAAATCATGGTGTTTCTGAATTCCAACGTTTGGAACTTTATCACATAAAGCTTTATACCGCTCAGAATAATGCCAAGGTCCAGATGAAGGCCACATTCACAGACCAGAGTCTGACAATTAATGCTAATATTGATTCAACACTCACTGTCTCACGTACTGTTCTAAGTGCTTTACATGTGTTGTTCCATTTAATCCTCTCAGCAACCCATTTAGGGAGACAGAGACTGGCTCACAGAGATTCTGCTTGAGCAGTAAGAAATAGGAAGGGCCAAGCTGGTGTGCTTAGGCGTGGGGTTGTAGAGTTCCCCACACACCAGCAGCGCTGGGCGCCGCAGCTGTCTTAGCCTTCCTCACTGTTCTGTGGCCCATGACCATTTGTTCTTATTGGCACATTTAGCACATGACATTGGTCACGTGTATTTGTTATGGCTTATGTTCCTAAGATTCATCCAGGGCGTCTTCCCAGACCGCTGCCACTCTGGCTGCTTCCCTTTTCTGACTTTCCATAGCTTTTATTTATTGTCTACACACATTCGTTCAACTTTGTCATGTTCCTTCCTCCTTTTTTTTATACTCGTTTTAAAATTGTTTAATATGTTTAAATTTTGCCTCTTCAACAAGTGTCTTAAAGTTTGTATTGCTTTTGTATCCTCTACAGAGCCTGCATCATTGTAAATAATTCAGTAAATTTGCGTAATATATTCTATACCTTTCTTTCTACCTTGACTTTATTTTTTTTTAATTTTGTTAAATTAAATTAAGTTAAATTTAATTTTTTTGGCTGCACTGGGTCTCGCTGCGTGTGGGCTTTCTCTAGTTACGGCGAGCGGGGTCTACTCTTCGTTGCAGTGCGTGGGCTTCTCATTGCGGCGGCTTCTCTTGTTGGGCAGCATGGGCTCTAGGTGCGCGGGCTTCAGTAATTGCAGCATGCGGGCTCAGTAGTTGCGGCACGTGAGTCCCAGAGCGCGTGGGCTTCAGTAGTTGTGGCACATGGTCTCAGTAGTTGTGGCTCGAGGGCTCTTAGAGTGCAGGCTCAGTAGTTGTGGCACACGGGCTTAGTTGCTCCGCGGCAGGTGGGATCTTCCTGAACCAGGGCTTGAACCTGTGTCCCCTGCATTGGCAGGTGGATTCTTAACCACTGTGCCACTAGGGAAGTCCCATCTACCTTGACTTTAATTAAATTTTAATCAACAGTTAAGAAACTGGTTATTTTTTACATATGTTACAATGCATGAATTTTTTTTTTTTTTAATTTTCACAGGGCAAACTCAGAAAATGAATCTCTTCCAGGCAGTAACAAGTGCCTTAGATAACTCACTGGCCAAAGACCCTACTGCAGGTAAACTTCCTTTGTGCTTGACTGTGGTAGTTGTGTTAATTCAGAATTGAAGATTTGCTAGAAATATTTGTCTGGAGCTCAATGGGTAACATTATATCTACTTGAAATTTTTAAAAGACCTGAACAAATGCTTAAGGCTAAATAATCAAATTATGATATTTAAACACATTTTTTAATCCTCTTATTATGAATTAGTTCGCACTTATATCTGGCATCATTAAGTTAACTTTCTCCCACAGTATGTGCGCTCCTTATATTACATTAATACCTTCTGGGTTTTTTGAATAAGTACTGCTGTTTCTCTAGCATGTAGAAAAAAACGGAAAATACCACTTCGTTCAGCTATCTATTTATAAAATGAAGGTTTGATTCTGTGCTTTCCTCTGGGATACGTTGTCATTCAACTTGTAAGATTTTTTGGGAAATAACTGTACTATTTATAATTAACTTTATCTTATTAAATTAAATTATTGCTATAAAGCCAGTTGTCCCACTGTGTATTTTCTACATTTGACTGACTTGACTTCCTATGTATATTTAGTGTACCTTGGGTTTCTACTTGGGAATCTCTGGTTTTAAGGTCAAGTGAAAACAGGTTCATTTTTAGGAGGAAGTGAGAGCTGGACTAGTGGATGGTTAGACCTTCCTTTGTTTTGACCGAGAATGACTGATGTAGCCCCGTAGAGAAGGGTGAGTTATTTTCCTGAGGTCCACGAAGCCGATGAGGTGCCTTAATGGGACTGGAATTCAGCTTTGTGAATACCCGTTGTTTGGTTCTCTTTGCCTTACTACGAGGTGCCCCTCAGTTTTCACCTATACTATTCTTTGCCTCGTTCCTTACATCCGTCATACTTGCCTCCTTTCTCTTTCACGCAATCTGCCACTTTCCTATTTGTGACTGTTCTCTCAGCTTGAAATGCTGTTCCTTTAGCTCTTCGATTGCTGACTCTCATTGTATGTCGTGTATTTAAAACAACAACAACAACAACAACAAAAACAAAAACGCTGCTCTGGGACTCAGGAGCCTGGTGTGTGAGTCACAGGTCTGCCTCTTGCTTTCTGACTTGTTAAGTTACTTTACTACTTTTCTGGCCTCGTTTCCTTCATGGGTAAAACAAGATGAGATTCCAGATCTGTGTTTCTTTCTCAACTGGGGATTTTAATCCCCCCTCCTCCCCTCACAGTTAATAATGTCTGGAGACAGACTTGAGGCTGTTACAGCTCTGTGTGGGGTCACTGTCATCCACTGGATAGAGACCCGGGGTGCTGCTCTGTGTCTGCAATGCACAGGACAGGCCACTATGACACAAGAATTAACCAGTCCAAAGTGTCCCTGATGTCGAAATTGGGAAACCTTGATTTAGATCTGTGGTCCATTCCTGTTTTCTAATTGAAAATGTAAACATTTAAATTACTTATTTCTCATTGTTAGTATCATTTAGGGATTATTAAATACAATGTGTTTTTTAAACATTGTTTTTCAGTAATATTTGGTGAAGATGTTGCCTTTGGTGGAGTCTTTAGATGTACTGTTGGCTTGCGAGACAAGTATGGTAAGTTAGTATCTTTATATATGAACAGTATTCCTGTAGAACTTTTACTTAAAGATCTTGAAAATACCAAGTTTGCCTGTTGAAATGTTTGCCGTATCCTTATTGTACAGATGGGTTCCTTTCGTTTCCACGGCCACCCACAGACTCCTTTGGCTTAGATTTCTCCAAGCGTGTTCTAACTGTAGCTTCCCTCTGATCTAGTTCATTATACATATTATAGATTCCAAAATAGTCTTCATTAAATACACTGTTTGTCATGTCCTTCATGCTCTGGGAATCTTTGACCTCTTATTGCCGTCTACCTTAGCCGGTTTCTTTTGTTTTTTTAAAATTAACTAATTAATTAAATTTAGTTGGCTGCATCAGGTCTTAGTTGTGGCACATGGGATCTTTCATTGCAGCACGCGGGGTTCTCCCTAGTTGTGGCGTGGGCTCAGTAGTTGCGGCCCATGGGCTTAGTTGCCCCGCGGCATGTGGAATCTTAGTTACCCGATTGGGGATCAAACCCACGTCCCCTGCGTTGGAAAGCAGATTCTTAACCACTGGACCACCAGGAAAGCCCCAACCCCAAGAACATGGATTACTCTTTTTTGCTGTTTTTTGTTTTGGCCACGCTGTGGGGCATGGAGGACCTTAGTTCCTCGACCAGGGATTGAACCCACGCCCTCTGCAGTGGGAGCACAGAGTCTTAACCACTGGACCGCCAGGGAAGTCCCCTACCTTAGCCCATTTCAGTCCCATTGCGTCTAGTTCAAGGTTCTGCCCTATTGGTCTCTGTTAATAGATTTCATCTTCTATTATCTGCAATAGGATTCTCCAGAGAAATTGAACCATTAGGATATATCTATGTGTGTGTAGATATGTGTGTGTATATGTATTATATATCTGTATTATCTATATTTATACCTATACTTATATCTATATTGAGAGAGAGAAAGTGAGAGAGAAAGTGAGAAAGAGAGATTTATATTTTAAGGAGCTGGCTTACACCATTGTGGGGCTTGCAAATCTGAAATCTGCAGGGCAAGCCAGCAGACTGGAAAACGGGGCAGGCTTCAGGACAAATGTTTTCTTGTTTGGGAAACCTTAGTCTTTTCTTCTAAGGCCTTCAAGTGATTGGATGAAGCCCATGCACATTAAGAAGGATGATCTACTTTACTTAAAGTCTACTGATGTAAATGTTAATCACATCTAAAAATACCATCACAGCAATATCTTAGACTGGGATCTGACAGCCAGGCACCATCACCTTGCCAAGTGGACACCTGACATTAACCATCACATTATCCTTCCACATGTTTCATCCCCACCAATCTGTGCCTTTTGCCTGGCATTGATCCATTTCCGCCTATTGCTTTCACTCATTTCATTTGCCTCAGACTTAAAACCATCATAGAATGCATATTCCTCTGTAAGGAATGTGTTTCAACCTCTTTCTGTGACGGGTGACTTTGAGGTGCTTTGACCTTTCTTGTTTTTCCTCAGCTTTATCTACTGTGGAAATCAAAGCAGTTAAGTTTGGGGTGGAGTCGACATCTGCCTACTGTCTTACCTTTGCCGCTGTCCTGTAAATCTCCTGTGTGCAGTAAGGAGTGAGGGGCCTTAAGATTTTTTTTTTTCTAACTGTTGTTCCTTCTTGTTGCACTCTTCTCTGAGGTTATACTTGCATCCAGGAAACCATAGTTGAATCTGGGAAATCAAGTGTCCCATCCCACTTAGCAGGAACTCTCAGGTTGTTCTTTTCCCTTCCTTTACAGCAGTTTCATTTTTCTGGGTCCTGTCCCTCTGCTTTCTCCTAGCTGTCTATTTTAACAGCTCTTTAGAGTTTGAGATACTTGGACCAGTCTCAGCTATCTCAAACTGTCTCAGTTCTCTCCAGCTAATTCTGACTCCTAGAGATTTTAGATCGTAAAAAAGAAATTAAAAACCTTGGGCTTCCCTGGTGGCACAGTGGTTGAGAGTCTGCCTGCCGATGCAGGGGACGCGGGTTCGTTCCCTGGTCCGGGAGGATCCCACATGCTGCGAAGCGGCTGGGCCCGTGAGCCATGGCCGCTGAGCCTGTGCGTCCGGAGCCTGTGCTCCGCAACGGGAGACGCCACAACAGTGAGAGTCCTGCGCACCGCAAGAAAAAAACAAAACAAAACAAAAAAACCTTTATACATTCGATTTCAAAATGCATGTGCATCGTAGAAAATTTGGAAGATGTAGAAAAGTGTAAAGAAGAAAATAAAAATTGCCCAAACTACCAGAGATAACCTAGAGAAAACCACTGTATGTATCTTGGTATTGTTGTCACTTCTAGACATATTTGAATATATTTATATATATTAACTAGTATTTAAAACATAGAACTATGCTTTTTTTTTCTTAGGATTTTCATCTCTGTTTACATTGCCCATCTGTTCTTGCATGCTGTCTACTTTATCCATTAGAGACCTTAGCATATTAATCATTTAAATTCCCAGTCTGATAATTCCAGCATCCCTGCCACGTCTGGAACGATGCTTGCGCTATCTCTTCAAATGTGTCTTTTGCCTTTTGATGTGCCTTGTAATTTTTTTCTTGCTAGCCAGACGTGATGCACTGGGTAACTGCTGTAAATAGGCCTTCAGGGATGTGGTGGTGAGGTGTGGGGAGAGGGCAAGTGTTCTATAATCCTAGGATGAGGTTTGTCTTTAGTGAGCCTGTGCCCCTGGACTGTGAACTTCACAAACATTTCTCAGTTTTTTTCTCCCTGCCTCAGGTAGGACAGGGTTGCTAGAGTGAGCTGGAGCTGGGTATTTCCCTTCCCCCAGGTCAGTTAGGTTCTGATGATACCCAGTAGGTTGGGCTCTGGTTAACTAGTTTTATATGACTATTACTTAAGGAGGGAAGTGCTCTGGCATATTTCAGAATGGTTGCTTGTTCACTTCCCTTGCTGGAAGCACGAGGGGATTTTCTCCGACATTTACTGTGGAAACCTGATTGAGCTCCTGGAGGTAAGCCTCACAAAATTGTGGGGAGCCCCTGCAACTTGGTCCCTGGAGGTTTTAACTCTCAGGCTTGTCCACACAGAACCTCCAGCAATTCGTCAGTTACAGCCCAGGTTTCCTGCCCCAGCTCTGGAAAGTTGAGATTCCCTGTATTCACCCATCCGTCTCTCCAGTCTTGGGGGCAGTGGTTTGCCCTATGTCCTCACCTCTCTAAGGATCCAAGAAGAGCTGTCGATTTTAGTCTGTTGAGCTTTTTACTTGTTAGGATGGAGTGGCGACTGCCAAGCTCCTTACATGTGGGACTGGAAACCAAAAGTTGGATTACACTTTTTAAAAAATAATTAATTAATTGTGTCTGCGTTGGGTCTTCATTGCTGCGCACAGGCTTTCTCTACTTGCAGCGAGCGGGGGCTACTCTTCGTTGTGCGGGCTTCTCATTGCGGTGGCTTCTCTTGTTGTGGAACATGGGCTCTAGGTGCATGGGCCTGCTCAGTAGTTGTGGCTAGCCGGCTCTAGAGCACAAGCTCAGTAGTTGTGGCACACGGGCTTAGTTGCTGCACAGCATGTGGGATCTTCCCGGAGCAGGGCTTGAACCTGTGTCCCCTGCATTGGCAGGCGCAGTCTTAACCACTGAGCCACCAGGGAAGTCCCAGATTACACTTTTGTAACTAGTCTTATCTGTATCTACGCTGAGCAGTTTCTAGCCCTCACTGTTTTGCCCTGCCTGAGCCAGCGTGGTGGCATGCCACGTGCTTTACAAAGCTGGCAGGTCTTCTGTTGGCTTCTGCCCAGGTTCTCATCCAGGACATTTCATTCCTGTCACCTGTGCTCACACACTAGCGACTTCCGAGTTTCTATCTCTGGTCTAGACCTCTGCCCTGAGCTTCATCTCTGTGGATTCAGTCCCCCACCCCTCCACAATCTTCTCCTCGGTGTTCGAGTCCTTTCAGACTCAGTGTTTCCAAACTTTTCAAACTCAGCTGAATTTATTATATCCTCCAGCAAATCCATGCCTCCTACTACATTTCCTATCTTGGTGAGTATACCACCATGCACTTCTCTTTTTCTCATTCTCCATGTCCAGTCAGGTCCTACAATTTTATCTTCAGAGTTTGTCTTTTTTTCTTTTTCAATTTAGAATGTTACTTTTACATTTAAAAAAAATGAATTTATTTATTTATTATTTGGCTGTGTTGGGTCTTCATTGCTATGTGCGGGCTTTCTCTAGTTGCGGTGAGCAGAGGCTACTCTTAGTTGCGGTGCGTGGGCTTCTCATTGTGGTCGTTTCTCATTGTTGCAGAGCACAGGCCCTAGAGTGCAGGCTCAGTAGTTGTGGTGCACAGCTTAGTTGCTCTGAGGCATGGGGGGTCTTCCTGGACCAGGGCTTGAACCCGTGTCCCCTGCATTGGCAGGTGGATTCTTAACCACTGCACTACCAGCAAAGTTCCTAGAGTGTTACTTTTAAAAATTTATTTTTTACTTTATTATTTTTTTATTGAAGTATAGTTGGCTTACAATGTTGTGTTAGTTTCAGGTGTACAGCAAACTGATTCAGTTACACATATATATATGTGTAAAAAATATATATATTCTTTTCAGATTCTTTTCCCTTACAAGTTATTATAAAATATTGAGTATAGCTCCCTGTGCAGAGTTTGTCTTTAATATGGCCTCTCCTTTCCGTTCTCACTGCCCTGGAGTTTCGTTTCAGATCCCTAATCATCCCTGCTCGGACAGTTTCACTGCTTTCCTTAGTAATCGCCCTCCCTTCAGTCACTGCCTGTTGCCAGTGTGATCATGCTGAAATGCACATTTCTTGGCAGAATATGCAAAAGACTTTGAGATCTGCTCCCTCCCTACATACCTGGCCTCATTCACTTTATTCATTAATATTGAATTATGGGACGTTTTCCCTAAGCCCTTGTGTTTTTCATCTCTCTTCCTTTGCACATGCTATTTGGATCTCTCTTCCCCATCTGATTCCCTGGGAAACTCCTATTTCACCTTCAGTCACTACTTTATCACTGTCCAGATTTTACATCTTTTACATATTGCAAATTATTGTAATTGTCTTCCCACGAGATCTCTGTACCAGACAACTTCTCAAAGGAAATAGACATTTAAATCGTGGGTTCATCCCTAGCTCCTAATATAGCATCATGCAGTACTTATTGAGTGAATGTTGTTGAGTGTATTTACCCCTCACTCTGTCACCAAGACAGTGGCTGCTGCCTCTGAAAGGGGGTTTCCTTATCTTCCTTTAGTGATTTTTAGTCGGTCTGATTTTCTTTAAAAAGAGCTTAAAACAGGGAGAAACTAGCTCTCACTAGGAAAAAGTCCACTGCTCATAGAAGGTGCTGGAAGATTTATGTCTGCATGACAAAGGGTTGGGCTAATTAACAGCTAAATTAATTCTTAGCTTTATTGTCAGCAGCTGTTGTGAATTTTTACACTAGCTTTAGGACTATGAATTCAAATTTTGAATAATTCCAGGTTGATCAATACGAACAATGAAATCACCACCACTTTCTCTAAGAGGAAATGAGCTTCCGTTTTCAGGAGTGAAGAACAAAGGAAATGGTGAAGAGAAATCTATCCAAACAGAACTTTTTGTATATTTAAGAAATAGCACATCTTTTAAAAATAATGCTCTGCTCTTTTGAGTATAGGCTGAGAATTTTAAGCTATACACAAGCATGCTTGTCTTGGTAGTCTCTCTCTCTCTCTTTTTTTTTTTGTGGTACGCGGGCCTCTCACCGTTGTGGCCTCTCCCGTTGCGGAGCACAGGCTCCGGACGCGCAGCCCCAGCGGCCATGGCTCACGGGCCCAGCCGCTCTGCAGCATGTGGGATCCTCCCGGACCGGGGCACGAACCTGCGTCCCCTGCATCAGCAGGCGGACTCTCAACCACTGCGCCACCAGGGAAGCCCGGTAGTCTCTTTTTGAAGTTAAAAAAATTTGTATTTACTTAACTTAAAAAATTTTTGAAGTATAGCTGATTTACAATATTGTGTTAGTTTCAGGTGTACAGCAGAGTGGTTCTGTTGTACATATTTATATGTACAAATCTATATTTTTTTAATTCTTTTTCGTTATAGTTTATTACAAGATATTCAGTATAGTTCCCTGTGCTGTACAGTAAATCCTTGTTGTTTAAAGACTTTGTATTGAAAAGAATGAAAAAGATTATGCTGCTATAGTTGAATACATTGCATTGAATGACATAGCAAGCAAACCTCTTGTGAGGGATTGATTCACTTTCTAGAGAGAGCTGGATGTTGAGAAGCGCTCAGCCAGTAGGTGGCAGCCTACACTTTGAAATGAGACTGTCTCGGTTGGCCTTGTGTCAGTACTCTGGAACTGCAGAGAAGGGTTTTAAATTCCACCAGAAGGGAGAATTTGAAGGATTGCAGGTTACTGACATAATATTGTGACGCTGAATACTACTTAATATTAAAAAGAAGGAACTGACTCATTAGGGACAATGCTATTAAAAAAAAAGTAGGGGAGGTAGACCCCTTTTGTACCCCAGGTAATACAGATGAGTGTGAGTTTAGCGTCACCGAACTGCGTTTCTCCTTCCTTGTCCTTTGACAGAACAAAATAAAGAGAGTGCTCGGAAATTGAAAGTAGAAGAGCGTAACCGCATAAACACATGGCATTTTTAACCTTTTTAGGGGAGGGGATCCCTTGGGCAGGAGCAATGGTGGGGACTGGAGGTAGTTCTAGGGAAGCAGGGGATGGGGGAGGGCCATTAACGGCAGTTGATTTTGAGGGTAGGGTGTGATTTTATGTTGAATTCCACACATCCTTTCATTTATGTAAGTCACTGAGACGGAGTCTGCACGTCATGTACAAAATCTGCCCTCATTATTGTCATTCTCTGTATGAGGCAGTGTTTGTGTATGTTTTATTCACATAAGACTTTGGTGTGTCAGGTTCAGGGCACGTTTTTATTTAACACTATCCTGTACTGCAGTGAATGTGGCTGGACTGTGGTCCCCAAGGCGGTATTTTGTTCCATTTATTGGAGGAAACTCAGGTGAGAAAAGGAACAGCAGAGGCTTTGCTGAATTAATCTACAGGCCTAAACGTCTGCCTTTCCATGGGATTTGGTGTTTTTCCATTACTCTCTTCATTCCTGTCCACCACGACTGTGGCCTGTCGTAGCAGCTTGGGAAAACGAATATAACCACTTACTTGTTTTCTTATGTAAACATCAGAGAAATTGTAAAACCAGATACTTTAAGACACTGAATTCAGGAAGGAAAACTAGGACAAGCATGTGGAGAAGGCGGGTTTTTGTCTGTAATGTGCCAATATTTGGGAGTTGACTTTGGGCCCCAGTATCCTCATCAGTAAAGTGAAAGTACACGTTTAGGTATTCTTTATGCTTTTATCTTTTTAAAAAAGAGGAGCACATTTTCTTTATGCTTTAATTTCCTTTACATTTAGAGGTTTTATGAATATAACAATTGTTATGTCATCTTAGAACCATGGGCTACATTAGGCACTTAATTTTCTCTCTCTTTTTTTTTTTCAATTTTGTTGGAGTATAGTTGATTTACAATGTTGTGTTAGTTTCAGGTGTACAGTGATTCAGTTATACATATACATATATTCATTGTTTTTCAGATTCTTTTCCCATATAGGTTATTACAGAATATTGAGTAGAGTTTCCTGTGCTATACAATAGGTCCTTATTGGCTATCTATTTTAATATATAGTAGTGTGTTTCTTAATTTTCTCTTAAGAAATCCCTTTTCCAGTATGATAAGTTTTAAATGTGGAGGCTGAAGGCAAAATCTTTTGACAAGTCTCATACTTTCACCAGAATTAGGAAATGAACATCTTCAACAGAAAAAGTGACCTTGCATTATATGTTCCTCCAACAAAGAAAGGGTTACTTGAGTAATAATCACACTCTTGTATTTTCTGTCAGGTTCCACTGAATAATGGTAACCTGTGAGATGGGGTTTGGCCTCTGGGCAGTTGAAACTAATTTTAGTGGAAAAAAAAAACAACAAAAAAAACTTGGTAAACTAATGATAGTTCTTCAGGAATAGGTTTATTTCCCCTATGGAAGTATATACATTTATGACTTCAGGGCAAATTGAATACCAGATATAGATTGTAAGATACCTAACTCTTCCATAAATTTGGAGTAAAAACAGGAATTCATAAGATGGTGTAAACTTTTTTTCTAATATGCTTAAAAAATATTTTAAAAGGCTTGAGAGTAGCTGTGTTTTTCTTTCTTCTTAAAAGTCAGTCACTTTAAATTGCTCCTGTTATTATAAGGCCCCTTTGTTTACTGAAAGTACACACGTGGGAAAACTAGTTAAAGAACATGTTAAAATGCCTTTCTTTTCATCCAGTTGAAGGAGTTACCCTCAAAAATGGGATGGAGATATTATTGGCATATACTTTATATTAGTTTCCCTTATATGTTGCTTTAATGTCCTTTTGTGAATTTTCACTGCAAAAAAAAAAAAACTGTTTTAGAATCTGCTAAAATTAGAATTGGTACAGACAGTCACTGTATTTCAATTTCTTTAAAAATCAAACTGAGTATCCTCACAGTAGGCATGTTGACCAGTGGCTTAACAAATTACATTTAAGAGAGTAAGGTATTTATTTTGTAGGTTGTCAGGGCTGGAGAGAAATTGAGTATATATCTAGTCCAGCAATTCTCAACTGGGGGTGGTTTTGCTCTTCTGGGGGCATTTGGCCACGTCTAGAGCCATTTCTGGTTGTCACAACGGGGGGGTTGCCACTGGTACGCAGTGGGTAGGGGTCAGAGATGCTGATAACTATCCTTTGGTACAGAGGGCAACCCTCCAAACAAAGAATGATCTGACCCCAAATGTCAATAGCTCTGAGGTTGAGAAACCTTGATCTAGTTCTTCTCCACATAATGTAGAAACTGAAGTTCTGAGAGGTTAGATGTTATCAAGTTGCCCAGCGGCAAGTAGGTGAGCCAGACCCAGAAGCCAGTTCTGAGCTTTTGGTACTACATTGTTTTTCCTTCTTATTTTATCAATGAGCAACTCATTGATATAAAAACATGAGAAATGTAAGGAATGTATAAGGAATTTTAATAAACAAAGCTCAGGGGTTTTGACTATTCATGAGGTAAGAAGCAGCTAGTCATCGATAACCCATATTAAAAAGTTTTTAACAATTCTTTTCGTGACTCTTGTGAACAAGGTTTTCGATTAGCGCATTAAGTTGTTCTGAGGTGGCAGCTGGTGCTTTGACTTTTTTTTTTTCTTAGTTGATTAAATAATAAATGTCAGAGCTGCCAGCAGGTGTTCTCTTTGACATTTTAAGCATCAGAGTGTAATGACCTTAAGCCTGTTTTTCTCAACCTTATTTGCAATGGCAGGCATTTAAAATGATCAGATGTGAGCACCAGCAGGGGCTTAGGAGGTGGGCTTGGGCTAAAGTAGACCAGGAGAAATGGGAATATAGACCATTCTTGTCAGAAAGTATAAAATTGATTCATGTATCTTTTTAAACATCATCATTAAGAATTTGAAAAATGAAACTATATCAAGAGCAACATAGATTAAGAGAGAGTAAAAGGTCTCTTATTTTATATTTTCACTGTCAAGTATGACATATCTCATCTGTCCATTTGATATTAGGGATGTTATCTCTATGTTAGCATCCAAAATCTGGTGCTGGGTCATAAAAAAATCCTCTTTTAAACCGGTACTTTTTTCTTTTTTAATTTTTTAAAAAAAATTTATGATTTATAAATTTATTTTGTTTATTTTTGGCTGTGTTGGGTCTTCGCTGCTGTGTGCGGGCTTTCTCTAGTTGTGGCAAGCAGGGGCTACTCTTTGTCGTGGTGCACGGGCTTCTCATTGCAGTGGCTTCTCTTGTTGCGGAGCACGGGCTCTAGGTACACAGCCTTCAGTAGTTGTGGCACGTGGGCTCAGTAGTTGTGGCTCGCGGACTCTAGAGCGCAGGCTCAGTAGTTGTGGCGCATGGGCTTAGTTGCTCCGTGGCATGTGGGATCTTCCCGGACCAGGGCTTGAACCCGTGTCCCCTGCGTCGGCAGGCAGACTCTCAACCACTGCGCCACCGGGGAAGCCCTAGACCGGTACTTTTAACAGAGGGAAAAACACAAACTTTTTTCTTCAGCATTTCCTGGATTTGGGTGCACTGGACATTTTTAATTGTTTTAGTTGGGACAGCTCACTTTCTAATATTTACATATTGAAGCAAGCGATTTTTTTTTTAAACTTTACTTTTCATGGGTTCAGAATTGTTGCTCATTTGATTCAAGTCTAATTTTTGAATTATAAGCCTTTTCTTTTTAGATCCCAGAAATGATCAGGGGCAGAAGCGGACCAGTATAACCATTTTCACATGGGCAGTTCAGATTGCCCAATATCTGGGAATCCCTGGATTCTCCCACTCTCTTTTGTTTATCTTAAGGAAACAGATCACAAACGCATTAAATTACAACTGAGAAAGAACTGCTCTTTCTTCTAAAAGTAGCATGGCTGGTGGCATGGCAGCTATATGGCAGCTTAACTTCTACAGGCTTGCATATCGAGCTGTTGTCGTCGCTTACCTGTCTCAGGAGGTTTGAGGCTACATGTGTAGGTTATTACATAGCTAGGCAGTCTGTGCTTCAATTCTAACTTGGAACTCCACTGGTTAGTGCCTTGCATGCAGTTATAAAGTCACAGAGTAATTAAATTCACGAGGAACAATGATTTTCTAGTCAAGTTGGGAGTAGCCAGTAAAAACAGCCCCGCGCGGAGGACAGCATTCATTGTCATTTGCGAGATCCTTGTGGAGCGAGGCCTCCTATGTCAAGCCATAGAGGTGGGAGCCCAGTGCTTTGTTTTCTGTTCCTGTTGAGTGGAGGGTTCTCAGTTGCTTAGATTGGCAGAGGGGATGGGGGATCAGTTAGGTAAATGTTGGTGAGTGTCACGTGCTAAGGAATCACTTGGGAAACCTGTTGGACAAAAAGTTTTTGGTTTCCGACTGAGCAGCTACACCCAAAGGCAGCTTCAGCAATGCAATGCCTGACCTTCTCTAGGGGCATCCTGTCAGCCCTCTCCCCCTGAGGGCCTCTGGCCACCAGCCAGAAGTGGTGGCATGGGGCCAGCCTTAAAATTAGCCAATAGATTCTTTTTCTGTAGTTTTGGCTTCTGGACACTTAAGCAAAGTTGGTAATAAGAGATTTCTCCTTATCTCTGTTTCTGGGCAGGCTGTTCCTTTTAATCCTCGTCTTTTTCTCTTCTGGTTGCTGCCAGCTTGGAGTCCAGCAGAAACAAAGAAACTTGTTTCTAAGCCAAAAGGGAACACACGCGAACACAGTATTACATTCTTCATTAATCGAGAATCTGTAGACTCCGAACTTGAGCATTTTGTTCTTTAAAAAGGGAAGGTTCCTCGAAACTCAAAAGGAACCTTTTATATTACTTTAGGAACGTGTTAGTTCATTAATCAGATGGAGAAAGGAACATATGAACTGGCATAAACCCGTTATATCACTTCAGATCTAAATTAAACACCGATAGACACTAAAAAGTTCCACAGCGTTCTGAACAGATTCCTAAGTCCAGCTGAGTCATTTGCCTGAAGAAGGCAACTTTTCCTTTGTTAAATATTCTACAGAGTTTCTGCCCAAGGACCTTCTAGCTTTTAATTATTCTGTACATATATATCAAGGTTACAACTCTGCTCGCAGTATTTAACCTTTATACAAAAAGAGGAAAAGTTAGATATTGTGGCATCCAATTATTGCACTAGTTGTGTTCTTTTAAATGGCTTCCTTTATCCCACAATCTGTTGATAGTGACTCAGGTGGGGAACCAGGAACCTCTAACCTACATAGTCTCTCCTGATCTCTCTCAGATACTTAGAAGCGGAATTTGAGCCATATAGACTCAGTGAAGCGTTGCACTCACTCAGTTCTTGCCAAATTACCTTTATTCACTTTCTTACCTAGTTCCTGCTATTTCTTTCTGCAGGCAGAAGGCGGCTCACCACTCAGCTTTAGCTCCCATTATACTTAAGGATTTCGGTCAAGTACAATTTCAGTGAAATGTGTTCCCAATGTTTCCAGGCTGGGCGATCCTTAGGTGATTCATTTTACTAAGGGAGCGATAGCCAAGTTACTGAAAACTCTTTCCTGGTTTAAATTTCCTAGTGGCCATGGAGTGCTACTGCTGTCACTTATTTCCACCCCACTTCCCTTTCTCTCAGAAAAATCTCTGTGGTCCAGGGAATTATAGGATCAGAGAATAGACATGGTTCTTTGGAAGAGCTGTAGATAGGTACTTGGCTTTCAGTGGGAGAAGAGTCTAACATACCAGGATCTCCTTGCCCAGTTTTATTGGTGCAGGTCCCTTTCTGGTATGATTTGTGTCTATTTGCGGACTCATGTTGGGAGGTCTTTGTTCAACAGCAGGACGCTTTCCTCCCTAATTTCTGCAGGACCGCTAAGGGATCAGGCCCAGCTGTTAGGCTTTGGTGTTATTTTCTTTTTTCCTCTTGTGGGTCCCTCTGGTGGAGGCTTTATTTAGCAGTTAGTAACTGTATTGCCTTGCCTGTCCTCTTCTCTGTGTGCAGCCATAAGTGGACTGGTGTCCAGCCTCTGGAGAACAGCCAAAGGAAGGAAATGAAGAGGTTCTGTTGATGGTGCAGTGACATGGATCTGTGGTCCCTGACTTTGCTAACATGGTGGTATCAGTGGTGCTTGAGGCAACTTTAACCTTTACCAATTCTCCCAACCACCTCATGCGTACATACAGTCTAAGTAAAAATGATGGGCTAGCTATGAGAGTGAAAGGTCAAGACGAGTCATCTGCCTTTAGTCTCTAACTAGAACGCTTCTCCTTTGCTCCCCCTATATAGATATTCTGGAGCCTCTGTTGCCTGGCAACTTCATCAGTTTCTTTGGGTCAGTTTTATGATTTCTGCAGAAAGGGAAGGTTGCCACTCAAAATAGCCCCGGGTCAGTTCAAGCATGTGGTGCGATTGCTAGGCCAGCCATTCGCAAGTAACGAATAACGAAGGCAGTGATGGGCTGAATCACAGTCAGTGGAGAAAGGCTGGCATTGACTGTTACCATTGCCACATTGACTAATGGACACAGGAAGCAGATGGTTAATATTAATGTGTCATCCGACAAGTAGAAAAAACATCCCCCAACTTTGTCTTAGGCTGAGGCATTTCTTTAGTATTTCCTCAGATTACTCAGGTTATTTTCCTGGGTTCAGAGACCAATGTATTAGGCCCCAGAGTTTGTTGAAGACGCCACCATAGGAGGGCCGGTGCCTTTCAGTTGTGTGTGTATGTATGTGGGGTAAATGTCTGACGTAGGTCTCCAGACACCAACACTATTCACTGCCCCGCACTGCTGCTCAGCCGTGCCTGTAGGTTACAATACTGATGCTTCCGTTTCACCCCAGAGATTCTGGGTTACTGGTCTGGGGTGTGGCCGGGGTGTTGGAGTTTTCAAAGGTCCCCAGGTGATTCAAATGTGCAGTCGAGTTTGAGAACTACTGTTCTAGAAGATAGTAAAAATTTTAACCTATAGTTCCTACCTTTAAGAACATCCAGTACACGTGGTGGACCAAAGCATCATCCCATGGGGAGTAAAGTAACAGTTTAAGAGTGAAACAAAAATGTGAACTGATGGAAGCCGTGCCCAGCAACTTTCTTCTATTTAGTCCAGAATGTAAATGACAGGGTGAATGAAACTGTGTGCTGAGAATTTTGGTGGAAAATGGTGGCTAAGACCTCTGGGAAAAGAGACAATTGGACGCAGGTAGCGATATTTGTTTCCTTTCGAACTCCCACTGAAAGGTCTATGGATCTTCTTTTGTAAAGGCCTAAATCCGTAAGGATGGGATTGGAGACGACAACATGAACAAAATGTTGGAAGCTGGAAGGTCAAGGGTGTAATAAGCTTGGAAAAACAGAATCTGGAATGGGCAGCGGGGCAGCTAAGAACCAGCCTCACTTACGTCACAGAGTTACGCAAAGGCTCGGGAATTGGCAACACCAACACCTCTGGGAATAGGAATGAAGGGAGGTGGTGCTCCAGAATAAGGAGAATTGGTTGAAAGTCTTTTAAAGAAGCCCTCAGATCTCCAGCATCCCTTCACCACCTGGCAGAATCCTGGAGGTTAATGATCCATGGAGAGGGTAGATGTTGACCAGCTAGATGTAGGGAGGCTGGGAAGTGTAGTCTTTAAAGTGTGTGGATATGTGCTTGGCTAAAACTCCGGGGTTCTGTTACTGTAGAAGAAAGAGAGAATGAATATTGGGGAATAACTTGTGGTCAGTACTATGCCTATACATACAGGTATTTGCTCCGTAAGTTTAATATTATTAGTAATGATAATGATGACGGTGATAACAGTAGCTACAAACTCTTAACCATGTTTTCTATGTGCCTAACCCTGTTCTAGGAACTTTACATATATTAGTTCACTTAGTCCTCACAATTCTGTGAAATTCGTTCTGCTATTATCCCATTTTGCAGATGTAGACACTGAGGCCCGCAGAGATTAAGTCACTTCTTCAAGGTTCCAGAACCTTGAAGAACCAGGCCTGAGACCTCATCTTCCTGTGAAGAAAGCTGACATTGTGATAAAGCTTCAGGAAAATTTGATTTCAAATTAATGTTGTTGAATGTACTGGTTTTGGGTTCTCTGTGAAAGAAATTATTCTAATATCTATGCTTGAGAAGTAGAAGGGATATTGCGTTTTATGAAACTTCCATGTGTATACAAATTCAACTAACATTAGAATGCAAATTTAAGTTAATATTTGAAGTTTATGTTTTGTTTAAAAAGGGTTCACATGTTTTGAATCCTGTCATAGAAGCCGGTAAATGACGTAATCAAATTGGTCATTTAGGACCTAACTGTGGCCACAGCCTTGGGGAGCTGGGAGACTAAGGGCAGGGAGACCAGGAGTGGGATGATTGTTGATTACAGAGGTTCTTAAATTTCAGTACACATCAGAGTCACTTGGAAGGCTTGCCCCATCACAGGTTACCCGGTGCTATCCCCAGAGTTTCTGATTCAGTAGTTCTCAGGTGGGGCCCAAGCAATTTCACTTCAGTGAGTTTCCTGCTGCTGCTGCTGCTGGTCCGAGGACCACAGTTTGAGAACCACGGCGTCTATCTGAGAGGTAATGAGAGTCTAAGCCGTGGCAGTGGAGGAGGGATGGAGTCAGGAAGGGGTCAGTGAAGAATTAACCAGGGACAGTTGATAGGACTTGTGGTTCTTTGCAGGTAGAGGCAGATGGAGAGTAAAGGATTTAGAGCAATTGTCAGGGGTTAAATATTGAAATATTGACTGCAAAGTTTCCATTGGGTATGCACCTAGAAGGCCATCGGCGACTTGTGACCTAAAAAAATAAAAGCGATTTTCATGGAAAAGTGAGGTAAGAAATAGCTTAGATGACTAAAGCTTTGAGGAGGTATGATTATCCGGTAAGAGCGTGTAGAATATAGATTTCCTTAATTCTGAGACATCGGATTGTACTCTGTCCCGTTGCTCGTTTTAGCTGGCCAGCTGGTTTGGACCAAACTAAAGGCTTCATCGTGTTACACATCGTGATACTTCCTGGCTTTCCCCTGACCTTTTGTTTAAAAATTGATCTGCCATTTACAAAGTATTAATCCTTCTCATCCTTCTGAATGTATGCACATTGGTTTTAAATCAGGGAGCAACTGTTTCCCTTTCATTTCATTACATTCGGTGACTTTCAAGCTGCCTCTTGGATCCTGCTGTGGGTTCTCGAAAGAAGCCAGATTGAAAACTTCAGAGCTATCGAGTTCTGATGGTTCTATCTTGGGGTTTCTCTCACTACTGTTTCTACTGTGATTGGCAGAGTTCACTCCCTCCTTATTTCTCTTTTAAAAAAAAAATTTTAAATTGAAGCATATTTGACTTATCATGTGCTAGTTTCTGGCGTACAACAAGGTGATTCAGTTATATAAAAATACACATTCTTTTTTATATTCTTTTCCATTATGGTTTATCACAGGATACTGAATGTAGTTCCCTGTGCTCTACAGTAGGGCCTCATTGTTTATCCATTCTCTATATAAAAGTTTGCATCTGCTCATCCCAAACTCCCAATCCATCCCTCCCCACCCCCCTCCCCCTGGGCAATCATAAATCTGTTCGCTATGTCTGTGAGTCTGTTTCTGTTTTGTAGATAAGTTCATTTGTGTCATATTTTAGATTCCACATGTAAGTGATATATGGTATTTGTCTTTCTCTGTCTGACTTACTTCACTTAGTATGATAATCTCTAGATCCATCCATGCTGCTGCAGATGGCATGATTTCCTTCTTTTTTATATGCCCTCCTTACTTCTGATCTGAGTGATTATAATCTTTGTCACAAGTCTGTTCTAACTCTCTTCCCTCCTCGAGTTCGTGTTATATACATCTGTGAGATTAGCTTTTCCAGAATACAGCTCTGATCACAATACTTTCTTGCTTAAAATCTTCCCCGTGTTGAATGGTAAAATCCAGTTTCCTTAGCTTGTGTTTAAGATCATAAATGGTCTGGCTTTGAATTTTCTTCCCAACTTTAGTTTTTCCCCCAATACTATTGGTTGCGTCCCACACTGCTCCCAACTGCCTCTCTGCCTATGTGATGCTGTTTCTGCCCCTCAGAAGCTCCTCCTCTGCTTCCCATCTGACCTGTGCCATCCTCCACAACGCCTCTTGCTCAGCCTTTACCACCTAGAAGTAATTTCTCTGTCTGTTTCCGTCTAGCACCACATCGGTAACTCATATACTTTGAGTTACTTTGTCCCATGTTTTACTTATATTTACAATTCATCTTCCTATCTCCCACGAGGCCCAGAATAATGCCAAGCATGGAAATTGGTCGAATGACTGGAGGAGTGGGCAGCCGGTTGTCTTAGTGCAGATAAAGTGATGATTCCCTTAACTGCCACAGCAAGAGTATTACATATCAGGAAAGACTTCTGATGGGATTCTTTTTGAAAGCTGCTGTGAGTGAGGGCTTAGGGAACCTCTTTAAGGATCGTCTGTCAACTTCGTCGGACCTCTTTTCAATCAGAAATCTTTTTTATTTAACTTAAGTCTTAGTTTTTGATTGTGTCCTAGATATTTCAGGGAGCCGGCCGCTACTCTGATTGCATGTGGGATCTCACTGTGGCAAGCTTATAAAGTATTGCCCGGATGACACGTGTGTACGTATATGTGTGGCACATATACATGAATGTCTGTCTTACCTGAGATTAATATGGGGAGCATCTGTGTTTTCCCTCACCGTGGTTATTAGATGGATTCATGGGCTCACGACGGTGCTTAATGATCTATACCAGTTATTTTCTACTTTTTGATAAATTCCACTGATGTTTACTGATTCTGCTTTATTATCGTTGAAGTATGAACTAGAAAAGTGCTGTACACAAGTACTTAGACTGTAGAAGTGATATGCGGGTTTTGTTCATAATCATTGATTTTAGGGGAAGAAATATCTAGAGCTAGCAAAAGAAATGATAACGCGATGGGTTATCAAAACTATTAAACATTGCAGATTTAGAAGAGAATGATATCATTGAATCTTCAAAACTAACTTCTTTTTGGCTGAACGTCAATCATCTGGGGCTTTTAAACTGGATTATTTTGGGGGCCATATTAAGGATTGTAATTATGGTATCTGTGTTTAGCTCTGCGTGTATGTGGACCTTGAATTATTTCTCTAGCCCTGTGACTCATGGATACTTTAAAAAGAGCGGATAGAGTTTGTGAATGTTGTTTATTTTCTGGTTAAAACTGGTCCTTCATTCTCTGGAGCTTTATTCTATTAATAGCTCTTCAGTTCGGACTTAGAATTGGTTTAATGTTGACTTTCTCCTATTTACAAAGGGGAAAGTTCATTTATTTTTTTGTGCTTCTTTGTCATGCTGTTCCCTTTGCTTCTGAGAAAAGGGCACCAGCCTATTTAGATAGGGACCTTTAGGCTATTTATAAAGCAAGGCAGGTTAATTGAAATTGAAAGCTTGGTAACGTCCTCCTCGGTGAATGACGCACATGGATGATGTCGCGTGCTGTGTGCCCTTCTAGGCAGGAATCAGCTGGAGGAACTTGTGTGCTTTGAGCTCTGGTGTTGACGTAGGTGCTGGGTACGGATATGTTTTAGGAAACATCTCATTTCCATATAAATGAAGGAAGATTAAAAAAAATTTTTTTAGATGGCTTGCCCTGAAATTCCAGCTGGTACCACAAAGATGATGAAAATATTTCTTTTGACGATCTGGAAAAACAGCTTTGGTTGTATTCAAGCACAGTGAAGTCATCACAGGTTTATTCCGAAATACTTATTGTATTCATTTATTGGAATCTGTTTATTCCAGCATCGGCTATGTGTATGTTTATTTGAAAAAATTAATACACTTTTTAGTGTGTATTTCTCTAAATAACGCTCGAGACTCTCAATAAATTTTAAGTAGCTTCACTTAATAAATTTGTATAGTTTCGTCAGTAAATGTATCGATTTGATTATAATAAAAGGTAGAACCAAATAGGTCATCTTCTTTCTTACGTGATGAAACTGTGGTTCTTCTTTTGAGACATAGTACAATATCAGTTTGACCGGAATGAGTTTTTGTGTTTTTCTTTCCAAGTGTCACTTAAAGGACAGTCTTACTTAAGCTTGGATGGTTGTATAGTACATATCCCCTAAAACCCAAGCATTCAGATTACATTTGTTTAGATTCAGTTTTGTATAAGACAAGGTGATTTTGTAAGTGGGAATTCTGCCTCCTTAACTCGCATTGATAATGCTCAGAAACAAAATTTCAGCTTACGCACGAGTGTTAAAATACCAGTGGTTGATACGTTACTAGTTATACTTGGTCTCCTGTGGGCCCGTAGCCCCCATCAGAGTCAGTGCTGGGCGATTCCTGCAGGTGCCCGGGGCCCTGCGGTGCTGAGTTGGTCCCGTTCTGCCAGGGTCATACGGTTACCTTTGTGGATCATTGTGTGTAAGGGTCTTACTCAGATGCCTGGTGAACAGCACATAGTTCAGGACCAGACATCGGTTTGCTCCCATCCCGCCCGTGGGGTGGCGTGGAGCCACGGCTTCCAAGTGGAGGTCTGCTTAAATAGCACTGCAGTGTGTTAGAATCAGCTGGCCCTCGTTCCCAAGCAGTGCGTTGGAAGGCTGTGGGCGTCTCGGGCTCAGTCCCTGCCCTGCACCATCTCCAGGCCTCTGCACATACACAGCTGCAGCCGTAGAGCATTTGTTCCTCAATCCAGGAGTTGCCCTTGATTGTCAGCCCTTCATTCTCACTCCTGGGATACCTTTTGTGTTGTTGCTGTTATTTTTTAATTGAAATGTAGTTGATATAATACGATATTACGTTAGTTTCAGTTGTACTACATAGCGGTTTGACATTTGCGTGCGTTATGCAACGATCACCACGACAGGCCTAGGGACCATCTGTACTCCTGGGCTGTCTCTGGCGGAAGGTTAGCAGTGGCTGGGCATGTGTAGCCCTCCTCCACCAGTGGTAAGCCTCAATCTTTGGATGAAGGTGTGTGCCAGCCTCCGGCTGTGCCTGTCCGTGGTCCTACTAATGGAGCAAGATTTTGGTTCATTGTTGAGAATTGCTTGTCACGACCCTGCCGCCATGACTGACCTTGCTTCCCTGTCCCCCGCCAGCCTTCACCCCGGGTGGAGAGAGTACTCGTTGTGGAGTGACTCAACCTGCCCTTGACATCTGCTAGCTGGGCTGCTGCGCTGAGTGGGCTCCTCCAGATGGTCGGGGGTCTTGAAGACTGCTTATGGGCCCCAGTACCTCTCAGTGCCAATCCTCAGGGCTTCTCAACTAACAACACTGAAATCCCTTTGATTCTGTAGTGTCGCTCAAACCCTTTCTTCATTTTATTTTCATTACCACTATCCTGATAATACTTTACATTCTTATAATACCTTATGATTTGCAAAGCACTTATATATGCCTTATCTTACTTGATCCTGGTTGGTAGGCAGGTTAGTTATTATTATTTTTTAAAATAATTTTATTTGCTCTTTTGGCTGCGTTGGGTCTTCGTTGTTGTCTGCGGGCTTTCTCTAGTTGCGGTGAGCAGGCGCTACTCTTCATTGCGGTGTGTGGGCTTCTCATTTTGGTGGCTTCTCCTGTTGCAGAGCATGGGCTCTAGGCGTGCGGGCTTCAGTAGTTGCAGCACACGGGCTCAGTAGTTGCGGCATGTGGGCCCTAGAGCACACGGGCTTCGGGAGTTGCGGCGCATGGGTTCAGTAGTTGCGGCGTGCGGTCTCTAGGATGCGTGGGCTTCAGTAGTTGTGGCACGCAGGCTCAGTCGTTGTGGCTTGCAGGCTCAGTAGTTGTGGCGCACGGGCTTAGTTGCTTTGTGGCATGTGGGATCTTCCCGGACCAGGGGTCGAACCCGGGTCCCCTGCATTGGCAGGTGGATTCTTCACCACTGCGCCACCAGGGAAGTCCAGGTTAGTTATTTTTATCCTAATTTTATGAATGAAGAAACTGAAGCCCAATCCAAGATCATACAGCTCGAAAGTGGTGGGACCACATCTGAACCCATGAGTTCTGACTTGGAGTCCACAGTTTTAACCATCATGCTAACTAGTGTATATACCCCAGACTTCCCATCTTTATCTCCCACTACTCTTTCTAATCCATTTGTACTTCAGCTGCCTTGATTCACTTCCCAACTCTGAATTTGTACTTTATTTCTTGCCTCTGTGCTTTTGGTCACACTATTCCTTCTTCTATCTGTGCCTATGGAAATTCTGCCCATTTTTTCAGGGTCCAGTTCCAGTGTGTTCTCCTTCATGAAACTTTGCGTGATTCCTCCAAGCCTGAAAGAATCTCTCCTTCCCCCTCCTCTAATAGCATTTTATTTTTACATTGCTTTCTTGTATCATAGTTATTTATATTTGACTTATCTCCTTATTACATTGTAAGTTGTTTGAATATTTAAAAGTGTAACATTGTTTAAATGGTATATTATCTCTGTCATTTGTAGCATCCAACTACAGTGCCTTGTATGTGGTCAGGTACATATTGGGTAAATATTTATTCCACTGGGTAAAAAAAATTATATCAAACAATATTTTTCACTGGGTCAGAGTTAAAGCTCTGATGGTGTCAAAAGGATGCAGGGCTTGATATTATTTCTTGCTACATCCATCTAATAAGCTTAGAGGGGTGAGAAAGGGAGGGTGGCAGGGAGGTGCAAGAGGGAGGAGATACGGGGATTTATGTATACGTATAGCTGATTCATTTTATTACACAGCAGAAACTAACACACCATTGTAGAGCAATTATACTCCAACAAAGATGTTAAGAAAAAAAAAAAAGAAAGGTATACTTGAGATATCTCACTCTCTTAATATATCCTCAGTTTATCCAACATGTTAGGATACAACTCATTTGTTAAAGATCTTATCTAAGTTGCAACAAATTGAGCACTTCATTCATCTTTAAAAAAATTTTTTTAATTGAAGTATAGTTGATTTACAATGTTGTGTTAATTACTGCTGTACAGCAAAGTGATTGTTACACACACACACACACACACACACACACACACACACACATATATATTCTTTTTTAAAATATTCTTTTCCATTATGGTTTATCTTAACATCTCATTCCAATGTTTCATATTTTCAGTAACCTTCAATCTGATAATTGCTAAGAGTAATTGCATTTCTTGGCAAACAAAAGAAGATCCAACTTCTAAGTCCCCAGATAATTTTATTTCACCCTTTAAGATTTCTTTATAATTCATTAAAAGTAAAAAAAAACTCTTTAAAATTTATGCCCAACTTCTAAGAGTGTAGCAAGCAGGAAATATTGAATTTTTTTGAATAACTATATCATAATTATGATCATGTGAACTGTGAAGGCTAGACAGTCATTTGGAGATACTCGGTTGAATCTGAACTGATGTGAGGACTTTACTTGAAATTTCCCTTATATCTAATAGCTTCCCTTTCTCTCCACCCCTTTTCCTATAAGATGGATGATGTAAAGACTCCTTGACACTTTACTATTAGTAACATCTTAGTTTTATGCACAAGTTTGGAGATTTTATACTGCCTTTTCAGGATAGAAACATGTATACATTTATGCAGAGTAATAGTACTATACTGCAATGGAATTAATTATTGAATCCAAGTTTGAAGCACTTCTTTTTTTTTTAAGATTTTTTTTTTGATGTGAACCATTTTTAAAGTCTTTATTGAATTAGTTACAATATCGCTTCTGTTTTATGTTTTGGTTTTTTGGCGGAGAGGCATGTGGGATCTTACCTCCCCGACCAGGGATCGAACCCTCGCCCCCTGCATTGGAAGGCTAAGTCTTAACCACTGGACTGCCAGGGAAGTCCCTGAAGCACCTCTTTTAAAAGTTCTTTTAAGGAAATTCTCAAGTGTTTTCTTGACCATTTTTAAAATCACTGTTTTAAAGATGCTTCTAATTTTACTTCGTTGTTGGTAAGTAGATTATATACTGTGAAGGCTTAAACCAACATCTTATTTGCTTTAGTTTTTGGAGAAATATCTGAGGGAATTTCAGGACACTGTTCATAAAGAATTTTTACATTCAGATTAAATGTTCAGAATTATTTTGCATCCGTGACTGTGTTGCCAGATAAGGTCTAATTAGATATATTTTAGCATTGATGAGTTGAGTAGTTTGCAGTAGCCAATTTAGGAAAGAAACTTCTCCAATAGAATGGAGCAAGTCTTGATAAAGGAAACAAGGCCACACTCAAATCAAAGCTCAGTTTCCTTATTTGAAGATGTGGGGCTGGTGGGAAGATCTTCAGTAGTACTAGGATTTTGTGCTTCTGTAATTTGTTTTTCTGCTTGCTGTCCTTTCATACCCAACCATAATTGTTACATGATCCTTAAGTTATTTCACAGATTCTCTACCTGGTTTTCCCTTTTGATTTAAAGAACATATTTTCCCCCTGTGGAATCCCTTATAGGTATAACTTTGAACTTTTTTCTTCCAGTAGATAATAGGAGTGTTCCGATATGCCCTTCCATTTAAATGAAGATTTCTAAATTAAAGATTAATTTACCCCATGATAAGTTGTTTTCTAATGATAGTGCTTTTAAACAATTGCCGTACTCTCCTTGGTTAATTTATTTTTAAAACCATTGTTTTTTTCAATGTATTCCTAAGTAGAATTTTTCTTCTAAAATTGAACAGTGGAATTATTTTATTTGATATATTCCTAAGATTTTTTTTAAAGAGTTTAAAATTATTTATTTATCTATTTTATTTTTATTTTTGGCTGCATCGGGTCTTAGTTGCGGCACATGGGGGATCTTCGCTGAGGCACGCAGGCTGTTCGTTGTGGTGTGCGGGCTTCTCTCTAGTTGCAGCATGTGGGTTTTCTCTCCCTAGTTGTGGTGCACTGGCTCCAGGGCACATGGCCTCTGCAGTTGTGGTGCGTGGGTTCCAGAGCGTGTAGTTTGCGGCAGGCGGGCTCTAGTTGAGGCGTGCAAACTCAGTAGTCGTGGCACATGGGCCCAGCCGCCCCACAGCATGTGGGATCTTAGTTCCCTGACCAGGGATTGAACCCGCGTCCCCTGCACTGTAAGGTAGATTCTTTACCACCGGACCACCAGGGAAGTCCCTTCCTAGGATATTTTTTCTCTAACTTGTGTGAGCTAACTATTCTGGGAGTTTTCACATTTTCAATGAGATTTAAAATTTGAGGGTTTTAATATCAGTGATAATCTTAAAAAAATAATATAAGCATATCATCTGGATCACTTGCCATGTAATCAAATATTGCCATGTGATAAATTGGTGTTTGTGCTGTGTGAAGGCCAGCTACTTCACAGTGTCTGAAGTCTATGAAGCATTCACTGAACTTCAGGTAACGAACTGTTCTAACAGCATCCCTGCATGCCATACCCAGAGGAACCAGCATTATAGCAACAACATGTTCCAGTTACAGACAGATGAATTTAATAGATTCCATTTAACTTTCAACCATTCATTCATAGTCAGTATATCCGTAAGTACACACTGAAGAATTTTCTATACCTGATTCCAGCGATAATTGAATAGATACGCATTTAATGAGGATTTCAACATGGTTGTGATACCAACTTTATCTGGAAGTAACTTCCTTAAAATTAGCATTCAAGGAATGCCGTGGGTATTTTTTTTAGTATGAGGTCTGATTATCCTCAACTGTCAAAGAAAGCCATGAGGTTACGTATACTATTTTGTGCAGTGAATTTAAGTGAAAAGGCATTTTTTTTCATTAGAATGATTAAGTAAAAAAAAAATCAGAAAGATTATAGATAGAATCCTGTCTGAAGCTACGTTGCTACAGCAGACAACCATTATTTGTTATACTCCATTTTTGCTGTTAACTTGAGTTGAATTGGTTATGCAGTATTCTTTTTCGTATTTAAAAGTTTGCTTTGCCTTTATCTTCTTATCAGGGTAATAAATGCTGTCTTTAATTTTGTATAAATTAAAATATATTAAAATTGATTTAAGTTGACATTAGGAATGCAGAGTATATTTTTCCTTTAAAAGTTGTCCATCTAATACTTGGTTTGAGAAGTCCTGGTCTATGATATTGAACATTATTGTATCATAATTATAGTGGCTAACCCCAACCAGATGTTTCCTATTTCAGTTTCTATTAGATGATTTTATAATTTCCCCTGATTTTGGCTATCATTTCTTATTTTAATGTTATTTTGGTCATTTGTTTTTTTCATTCATTCATCTGTTGAACAGATATTTTAAAAATGTTGTATGTCAAGGACTATTTAAGCCACTACAGATGATTGAAGATAATTCTCCTCTTTATGCCTGGGTGAGTCTGTGACCTCTCTTCACTGTCACATTTTCCCATTCTTTAAATGAAAAGTGTCATGTATGTATTACTACATTTTCAAGTAAACTACTATCTGCCTTGCTGTCATATCTATATGTTTTGAGCACTTGGTGGGACATTACTGCATCCTGACTGTCATAGACTAAGTGCCTTTTCAGCCCAAGCTTGATGGGCCTTTTAAGCCTGTTCATTCAGGTAAAACTATTGAATGACCACTAAATTCAAGACATTGTGCTAGGTACTATTGAGTGTTCAAAGATGAGTGAGATAATAATCTGTATTCTCAGTAGAGGAGCTCACAAATTCTAATCCGGTCATTGAGTCCTCGGAGCTGATTTGGGCTTTGCTGGATCTGGACATTGTTGGTTCTGCACCTAGAGTTGTAGGCTCATTGGTTAAAGTGGGACCTTCTGCATTTCATCTATCCATTCATTCAATAAACATTTACTAAGCACATTTTCTCCTGGTTGATTTTTATCCTCTTTAATTTTTCTGTCTTATCTATGTTAATAACCCAGATCTCTTTCCTGGGAGTATTCAGAATACTAAATGTAGAATCTATAGAACAAAACTCACAAACAGCACTTTCTAGCTATTGTTGCCTGGAGGCTACAGTTTGGAGAATGTTACTGTAAGATCATTGTAAGCAGAGGTAAACTTACTCAATCCGGAGGCCTTGGAACTGGCATCTTCTGGAACCATAAATATAGTGCTGCTTTCCAGGGAAAGCAGGGTTAATCAGAAGATAGGGGCTGATTATTAATCATCTATATTCCCATTTTACTGTTAATTTACAGGATTAATTAATCAGACTGTCCAGAGTGATGCAGGTCCAAGGATGGCCTTGGCCAGCCTGTGGGATGTCTGCAGTCATAATGACCCTTTTGAGTTGTCCATAGGTGGGCTGAAATGACCAGGCCTTTATACTCTCACGCTGACTAATCATTGGATGTTGGCCCCCAAGCATGACCTCGAGCTTGTAGGTCAGTGTAGTTGAGGCTGAGGGCACTCTCAGCAACTGGGGCTGCAAGTTCTTCATGGACCGGGGAGCTGGGCTGCATGCATCAGTGCCCACCCCAGGCAGTAGACCATGACCGCTACCTTGATGGTAGGAGTGCCTATTCAACTCACTTTTTCGTTTTTCTAGTTATGGGTCATGAGTAGCCAAATTTAGTATGCTAGTATATGGCAGATTAGTTATGGCCAAGGTGGTTTATATTTCCCCTATTACTTTATACACTTTATATACTTTCCACCTAAGTATTAATATTCCTTA
The DNA here is from genome assembly GCF_011762595.2 of Tursiops truncatus. Taxonomy (NCBI): domain Eukaryota; kingdom Metazoa; phylum Chordata; class Mammalia; order Artiodactyla; family Delphinidae; genus Tursiops; species Tursiops truncatus. The sequence continues at coordinate 15,302,346 of NC_047045.1, forward strand.
CCTCCAATAATAAGTCTTGGTTTACTGAGGACGATCCTGTTTTCCTGGGACTGCTCAGTTTAGGCCTGTTGATCAGCTAACATCTGTTAATTATTTTTGGTATCCCAATACTCCCAGACATATTTCAGTTTGGAACATAACTTGTATGCTCGTCTTACCTAGTATGTTTAGAAACATTTATTTGCATATTTATCTTCTAAATGTCTATCTGGCCTGTTTATCTAATGAATGCGATGTTCTGTTCTTTTCTACCTCTTATTTTAAGAATAGAAGTGATCTGGATTAACTTTGTATTTTTGCTTTATTTGACCCTCAAACAAATGCTTTTCATCTTTATTAAATTCTCCACCAGCAAACTTTATATCACAACATATTCCAGAAAGTGTGTGACTAAAATTACTGGGATATATTACCTGCCCTGTTAAAATTGTGTCTATAATGACATTTATTTCCCATGTTTTGTGTCTTAGTCACAAACGTTTATGTCCTTGTTTATCTTTCTGCTCAAGGAATCTGGGACTTGAGGGCTTTCTCTGATGGAGTTGATCTTTTTTCTGGAAGGATGTTCTGACCTATGCAGATTTGTGTCCTAAGGAAATCCTAGTTCCTTAGATAGAGATGGCCAGTTTTAGAGCTGCCTTTTCAGAATTTTTTATTGGGAAAAAATTAATTTTACCCTAGGTGGATTTAATAACTTACAGGACCACTTTATTCACAAGAAAAACTCTAATTTAAAACTAGCTATGCGTTCCAAACAATGTCTAGGCATTAAAGATACTGAGATCTTCAATTTTCTTAACCTACCAGGAGGTAATTGGTTGTCACCTTAAACCGTGCTGCTGCTTTTTCCTAAGTGTTGTTTCTTTGCACTCTTTTTACTGTTTCTGGTCCACAGTTGTGGCCTAGAGGTTGTCATAGGGAACGGGGTTCACTGGTGGATTCAGTTTGCCCATCTGTGATTCTTTGGCCAGAGAAGTCAACTGCTGGTGATGTTTGGCATCATTTAGTGGATGATGTCTTTAACAGATAGTACACTGCCAGTGGTGTCAAACTTCTTATCACGTTCCCTTTACAAAAGAAAAGCTGCTAGAAAGTGGTGGTATGACTTTATACTTAACCTTCAACAAATGAGAAGTTGGAGTCAGCTATTTAAATGATCAGCCATCTACACTTGTGCATTCTACACATATTTTTATTGACTCAGGGGATCATGGAGTTACACAAAGAGATTAGCCCAAAAGTTAAGGAGAGTTACCAAAATATAAGAAAGTGGCATCTTGTATGAATATCTTTTATTTTTATTATTAAAACTTTTTTATTTTTTAAATTGAAGTATAGTTGATTTACAAAGTTGTGTTGGTTTCTAGTGTAGGTCAAAGTGATTCAGTTACATGTATATATATATTCTTTTCCATTATGATTTATTACAGGATATTGAATATAGTTCCCTGTGCTATACAGTAGGACCTTGTTGCTTATCCATTCTCTACATAATAGTTTGTATCTGCTAACCCCAAATTCTGAATCCAACCCTCCCCCTCCCCCCACTTGGCAACCACAAGTCTGTTCTTTATGTCTGTGAGTCTGTTTCTGTTTTGTAGTTACGTTCATTTGTGTCTTAGTTTAGATTCCACATGTAAGTGATATCATACAGTATTTGTCTTTCTCTTTCTGACTTACCTCACTTAGTATGATAATCTCTAGGTCCATCCATGTTGCTGCAAATGAATATCTCCTATTCTTATTATCTGTATTATCAATAACCATAAGTTTATCTGAAATGTTAATCTTACTCAGTTGTCTTAAATTCAGAAAGAAGTAATTCAGGTATTATTTATTCTTTTCTGACCCAGTCAACGCTGTTGGTCATTGAAGAACTTTTAGTAACTGCAGTCCCACCATCATCTCAGTTGGAAGCCTCCCCAGCTCTGATGTCTACCTTGAACCTGCCCAGCTCACTGCCTCTAGTGCTTTGACTCCAACAGTCCTTTGACCTTATTGATTCTTAAAATCCACGAATCCCACCACCCTGTCACTGACTCTTACTCCCCCGACGACTTTTCTTCTCTTTACACCCAGTTTAAATTCCGTGCCATGATTTGCTTGGCAAAATCCAATGCCAGTTAAATCCATCTCTGTCTAAATCCTAAATCCTGGGCTGAATATTGCTGGAACAAAACATGTCATCTTGCCAACTGACCTCACTTTCCGTTCAAGACTAGTGATCTCCACAGCCCACTCCTGCTGCATGTTTCTGTTGCATTCACTCTTCCATTTTCCCAGATGACTATTTCATACACTCTTTTCTCAACACTGCCTCCCCTGTCCTTACTCTTAGCTAATAATCTAGTTTCACATTTTACTAAGACGATAGATGCAGTGAACATAGAACTTTGGCAGGCTCTTTCCACTGCATCTTTCTGTGTACCAGCATCAGTGCCCGCAAATGCTTTCCTCCTGCACTCTGAATGAACGTCAGGGTTCTTGTCACCTCTCCGTACCAGACCCCTGCCTCTGTCACCTTCGCAAACACATGGTTCCAATCGTTCTTCCTTCTCTCCATTTCATTAATCTTCTCAATCATCAGTGTCCCCTCTCTATTGATCATTTCTATCAGCCTTCAAATATCCTGTTATTTCTTCCATCTTAAAATAATCCCTCTATTGATTCCATATTCCTCTCCAGCTAGTTGTTGTTCCTTTTCTCTTCTTTCCTTTACAGCTGAATTTCTCCAAGTAATTGTCATTATTTCTTGTCTCCAATTTCTCTTCTCCCATCCCTCTTGAATTAGGCATTTGTTTTCTCCCTCCCTCCCACTTGGCAGACACTGTTATGTCTGGGTCACCAGTTAGAAAACCCTCAGCCCTCATCTCACTTTCAACTGGAACAGGTTGGTCTTAGCATCACTTGCTTCATTTGACTTCTAGGCCAGCATGTTCTACTATTTTTCCTCCAAACTCTGGCTTTTTTTTGTTCTCAACTTTGCTGATTATTTTTCATGTCTTTTTAACACTGGGTCTCTCCTTTCTCTAGGTACCCATTTAAATGTACTTGGGAATCTCATCCAATCACATGTTTTTTTAATGCAATCTTCATGCTGAAGACTTTCAACTCATATATCCAACAGTCTAATGAGCGGCTTTACCTTAATGTCTGAAGGCATCTCAAATGTAACATCTCCACAACTGGGCTCCTGGTTTCTCATCCCAACATGCTGCTTCCTAGTTTTCCCTTCCTTGGGCAGTGGTAACTCTCTCCTCAGGCTACTCAAGCCAAAAGCCACTGACTCATCTTTAGCGTTTCTCTGACTCATGCTCCACGTCCCTTTCCCTTTCCTTGGTAAATCCTTCTGACGCTATCTTTAGACTATATCTGGAGGCTCTTATCATCTCTTATTGGGATGATTGCAGCATCCTGTCATCAGTCTTGCTGTGTCCACATTTGCCTATTTACAGGCTGTTCACCAAATACCAGCCAGAGGGATCCTGCTGAAATGCAACTTGGAGGATGGCGTGACTTTGCTCCATGGCTTCCTGTCTCACTCACCTACTTACTGACTCACTCATTCTCACAGTCAAAGTCAGACTGTTTACAGTGCCCCCCTCCCCGCACCCCAGGCCCCATCCGACCTGTGCCACTGCCCCAGCCCATCCTTTTAACTCTTTAGCTTCATCTCTTACCACTATTTCTCTTACTCCATACCAGGCACTCTGGTCTTCGTACCTTTCCTCTGAAGTGCTAAACATATTTATACCCCAGGACTTTTGCACTTGCTGGTCCCTCTGTCCAGAACACTGATGCCCTGGGATGTACTCACGGTACATTTCCTCACTTCCTTCAACTCTTCCTTTAAATGTCATCTCTCAGTGGTGCCTCCCCTATCTCCCTGTTTAAAACCATAGGAGTTCCACTTCCTCTCCCCTGACCACTTACTCCCTGTGTTACTGTTCTCTGCAGCTCTTGTCATCATCTAATACACTATGTATTTTACTCATTTATTTTGTTTTTATTGTCTGTTTTCCCTGACCAGAATCTAAGTTCCATGAGGATAGGATTTTTTTTGGTTTTCTTTGCTGCTGTATCCTCTGCATCTAGAATAGCATCTAGACAATATTAGGTACTTTGTAAACATTTGAATACATGTATGAATTATTTTTGTCTTTTCAGTATCATGATTGGTCTGTTACAGATATGAAACTGAGCCATAGGGAGTTTAGTAACTTGTGGTGATAGCACTTAAACCCAGATCTGTCTTAACTCATGGTGTAATCCCTGTATGTATTAATCCACCCATTGGGATACTATGTGTATGAACTTTATGTTAGGTTAATTGCATTCTAAAGTAAAGGAAGTTATCAGTATTGTGCATTTTATTTGTACTCTTACCCTCAATCATGACCTGTTTGGGAGAAAATAGAAACAGATTTTTAAAAATTTTATACTTGCTTTTCATCTTTTAATTTTTTTTAAGAAACAGATTTTTATTATTTAGTTCATGTTGAAGCAGTTTCTGTTAGAGCATAGAAACTTGTTGGCGAGAGCTGTTAAACAGTTTCCTCAAACTGTTTTGGAGTAAGAGTTCTGAGAGACTCAACTTTTGCCTTCTAGCAGCAAAAAGGGTTATGTTTACTGAGATGAAAAATATCTGAATCCGGGCACTTGATGTAGCAAAGAATAGATAGGAACCCTGCTCATCTGGTTACGGTGCTTGCGGTATTCAGGGATGTGGATTCCACAGGTGGCAGCTGGAATCTGTGTTCATTTTCTACCAGTGAATTGTTCTTGGTCTAATGGAAGTGCAGATCTTCAGCAGTTATCAAGCTACTTGCAGTCAGATAGGAAACTGATGAGGGATGGGGGTCACAATTTCAGAAGGTAGTCCCAGATCATGATGACAAACTAAACACGAATCCTGATTGGTCCCCATACTTTTCATCCCCTGGCCAGACTGTGGCCACTGCTTGTGTCCATCCAGCTCCCTGAAATGAGAATTTTTCATGAAATACTGATACTGGTTGAGAGGTGATAAAATTTCAAGTGAGAATTGAGTTGTATGCTGATAACGTATCCTGCGGATTAATGGAAAACCTAAGGTGTTTATCAAGACGCTTTCATTGGAAGAGTGTCTAAAAGTCTTCAGTGGGTACGGCTGACATCTCTGATCAGCCCGGTGGGTCCCAGCTCTTGTCATCTGAGGCAGGCACGGGGTCAGCCGAGGGTTTGAGCAGAGTGCATGCACAGATTTTGGGGTGCCCCCATGGAGTGCCCTGTTTTGAGGGACTTAGTGTCTCAGGTTCCAGCCACTGGCAGCCCCAGACTCCATTCCCTGACACCTCAGGTCAACAGGACTGAGTCTGTGTGTCTGAGTTCTAGCTGTCTCATGTCAGCCTGGGGAGTCCCCCACTGGGAACAAGCCTGATAAAGGTGGGGCCCGTCCTGCATGTGCTTCCTTTCTTTCAAGGGTCAAGTCTCCTTCTGTTCAGACCTGCTTTTTGGTTCTCTGACACCTTTAAGTAGGTGTTATATTCTGTCCAGATTTGTAATCATTAGATGTGGGAGGGCTGGTGTGACGAAAGCTACTCTGCCATTACTGAAATGGGAACTTCAATGAGTTGTGACACGTAGTTTTTTCATTATCATTCAGTTCAAGATACTTTCTAATTTCCATTATAATTTCTTCTCTGAGACATGGGTTATTTAGACGTATATTTAAAGTTTTCTTTCCTAACGCAAGGCTTAAAACAATTTTTTTTGAGGCATAACTGACATATTAGTTTTAGGTGTACAACATAAGTGGGTATTTGTATACTTTGTGAGATGATCACCACCGTAAGTCTAGTCAACCTCTGTCACCTCACATAGTTAAAAAATTTTTTCTTGTGATGAGAACTTTTAAGATCTACTCTCTTAGAAACTTTCAACTATGCAATACAGTATTATTAACCATAGCCACCGTGCTGTACATTACATGACTTATTTGTTTTATAACTGGAAGTTTGTAGCTTTTGACCACCTTCACTCATTCCCCAACCCTCCTACCCACTTCTGGCAACCAGCAACCTGTTCTCTGTACCTATGAGCCTGGTGTTTTGGTTTTATTTCTTTCTTTTTTTTTTTTTTTTCAGATTATACATATGAGTAAAATCACACAGTATTTGTCTTTCTGTCTGACTTATTTCACTTAGCATAATACCCTTTAGGTCCATCCATGTTGTTGCAAATGGCAAGATTTCATTCTTTGTTATGGCTGAGTAATATTCCATTGTGTGTGTGTGTGTGTGTGTGTGTGTGTCGGTCTCTCTCTCTCTCTATCTATCCATCTATCTATCACATCTTCTTTATCCATTCATCCATTGATGGACACTCAAGTTGCTTCCTCCATATCTTGGCTGTTGTAAATAATGCTGCAGTGAACGTGGGGGTGCAGATTTTTTTTTAAAACTTTACTATTGATTTCTAGCTTAATTCCACCATGGTCTGAGAATATACTATGTAGGATTTTAATCCTTTGGAAGTTGTTGATTGGATGTATAGCCCACTCTGTGGTCAGTTAGTGTCAGTGTTCTCTGTTTACTTGAAAAGAATTTGTATTCTTAGTTCTCGGGTGTAGTATGCCAATTAGGTTATGTTTGTTAATCATGTTCAAATGTTCAATAGTTTTAAACTTTTTATTTATTTATTTATTTATTGCGGTACACGGGCCTCTCACTGCTGTGGCCTCTTCCGTTGTGGAGCACAGGCTCCGGATGTGCAGGCTTAGCGGCCCTGGCTCACGGGCCCAGCCGCTCTGCGGCACGTGGGATCCTCCCGGACCGGGGCACGAACCCGTGTCCCCTGCATCGGCAGGCAGACTCTCAACCACTGCGCCACCAGGGAAGCCCTTAACTTTTTATTTTGGTGTGCTTTTTCTGTCAGTGAGACTGGTACATGAAAATCTCCTACTATATTGGGAATTTTATCTATTTATCCTCTTAATTCTGTCAATTTTTTCTGTTTATTTGGAGCCTGTGTTATTAGATGACTATAAATTTGGAATTATGTCCTCCTTATGAATTGAACCCTTTAACAGTATGAATTTTCCCTCTTTATCTCTGGTAATGCCTTTTCCCTTAAAGTCTACTTTGTCTGCAATTAACGTAGTGACACCAACTTCTTTTGGTTAGGTTTTCCGTTGTGCGTTTTTTCCTTCCTTTTCTTTACATTTATCTTTATCGTTTGAGTGTTTTTTTTTCAGTAGTTAGGTTTTGGTTTCTTGTATCCCAGTGTTACAATCTTTCTTTTAATTAGGATATTTAGATTATTTAGAGTTCATATAATTACTATGTTTGCATTGAAACCAACCATCGTACTATTTCTTTTCTGTTTCATCCACATATTCTATGCTTTTTTCTTCTATCTCACCATTATTAACTCAGTGAATTTTCAGATGTATTGTGCATTACATTACTCCCTTTTGTCACATTAAGATGACTTTCATTTCTTTTGTAGGTAAAGATAGAGTTTTTAATACCCCATTGTGTGAACAAGGAATTGTTGGATTTGGAATTGGAATTGCAGTCACTGGTGCTACCGCCATTGCGGAAATTCAGTTTGCAGATTATATTTTCCCTGCTTTTGATCAGGTAAGAAGATTGCATTTTACCATAATCGAGCCTTTCTAAGGGAAGTCCATGAAGTATTAAAGAATTATCTCCACTCTCCCAACCCCTATCTTAGGAACTTTTTGTTACCTTTGAGCTATTTTGTTATGGACATATATTTAAAGATCAAATTAATGGCTTATGAAAATGGATGGGAAAAGGGACTCATTGTGACATGTTCCTTCTCTCTTTCCCCCTCAGATTGTTAATGAAGCCGCCAAGTATCGCTATCGCTCTGGGGATCTTTTTAATTGTGGAAGCCTCACCATCCGGTCCCCTTGGGGCTGTGTCGGCCATGGGGCTCTCTACCATTCCCAGAGTCCTGAAGCTTTTTTTGCCCACTGCCCAGGAATCAAGGTATTCTCACTTATGTACTTTATTTGCTCTCCATTTGATGTTTCTGTTTTGGTTCATTCGATTAATATTAACTAATATGGTTATCTAGAGAAAAGCAATCAGGATTTTTGGAATTTATGTGAACTTAATTGTTTTTAAGAAAGAGAGCTTTTATTTCATTTACATTAAGCAGCCAACATCCAGGTTTATAGAATATTTTCCTTGAAGCAGCACTGGCGTTACCCCGATGTGAATTTCATAGACTTCAAATAATAAAACCGAGAACATAGTTTATCTTCCATCTCTTTCAAAGCTCTCCTTCTTTCTTTCTTTTTGTTTTTTTTTGTGATAGAAATCATCTTTATTTATCAAAATAACATATATTACCAAGACATGAAAAATGAAACTGACAGTTATACATTCCTATCAATCAAGTTATACATTCCTACATTTGTCAAGTTATACATTCCTATCAGTCTCTGGCAAGTTTCACAGATTTGTTCAGCAAAAAGGCCTTACTTGCAAATTCCATTTGAGCAGAAAGCTTGGTTTCTTTCTAATGGGGCTTTCTCACTTAACAGTTGATTCTGGAGTAATTTTAATAAGTCTACTGCTTAGTGCATATTTACCTCAAAGTCACAGGAATAAAATTTTGCTTTTAGTCTATTTCTTACTTTTAAATAGACCGACAGAAGACTTGGTTACCTAGGTATGTTTTCCAGTCCAGGGTAACGTAATACTTGCTCAAGCAATTAATTTGGAAGCATCTACCTTTTACAGCCTTCCACAATAATCTTAGGTCTTCCACAACAGCTTGGGTCTTTTGTTTAAAAATATATATATTTTTTGCTTATTTTATGTCTTAATTTTTTACATTATCTTCTTTTCTATTTTCTGAAGAGCTTTCCAGGGAATCAGTATAAAAACTCATAGATATTTCTACCCAGAGCTTTATGTCTGGTTTTTGATAACATGAGTCATTTGTAAGTATGTCTATGTTTTATTGTTTTTTCTACCAGATCAAAGTTGTAAAATTTTGTAGTTAAGTAGGGGTTGCATAATTTTTCAATGTAAGCTAGAAATGGTAGGTTGGGACAAAAACCACATTTGAGGCAACAGTTATTTTTGTGCTTGAGCTGAAGATTGATTCACATTTAATGTTTATGATGTTACCCGGTATTTTTGAGAGCAGTTCTTTTCTCTCACCCCTACCTCTCTCCCCCCATGCTTTCTCTTTTATTTTATCCCAAATGAGAATATACATATAGTACAAAAGGCTAAAAATAAATACATGAAGAAAGCAGCTGAATAAAAACTAAAATAGGAACATAAGATAAAGACATTGTGTGCTATGATGAGCAATGTATTTAACAGTCTCTTTTCGGAAAATAGTGAGATTTGTGTTATTTTACTTTTTAAATAAAAATTCTTCAATAAAATGGTATAAAAATGATTTTGAAAGCCAAATATAGTTTGCTTCAAGGAATCTTATTTGAGTCTTTGTGATAAATTCAGGTTTATTTTAATGATAACTCTTCCTATGTAATAACATCTTTATGTAGTTATTTAACAATCATTAAACTGGACAAGAGTTTGTGATTTGAGGCAAAATGGTGTAGAAATTAAGAGCTTGGTCAGTCAGAACAGGCAAGAATCCTTGCTTTAGCAATCGAGGTAATCTTGGGCAGGCTACTTGTCTCTCTTTAGGCCTCAGTCTCTATTTCTAAATTGGGGAAAATAATAATTGCTACTTCATGGGGTTGCTATGAACATGAATTAATCCACATAGTGGATTAATCAACAGTTAACACGTATGCCACCTGCTGTTATTACCATCATCTTCCTCATTATCAGTCTCATTCTCAAGAAGGTCCTGAGCCCTTTCCCCAACTGGAAATGTGCAACGTCCACACTTTTCTTTTAGCTTTGCAGTAACTGCACATTATATTACCTGGATCATAAAGTTCAGTGGATTATTTTTCCACTTAGGAAATGAAGGCCAGATTTTTCATGGGAAAGGAGGAGATTTTGGCATCTTAAAATTGGAGAAGAGAGTTGCATGCCTTTGAAAAGTACCAGTTGGATATTAGTAGAAAAGATTTCTTTATAAGTAAATACAGGAAGATATTGACAAATTTACTTTTTTGTTTTGATGAGTGCTCTTTGTGGTTTCCTTTTATTTTTTATGTATATGCCAGTTTAACTCCTTGAGAGAATAGCAGTATCTTAATTACCAGAATATGGTGGGCATCTGATAAATATTTGTGGAACAAATGGGATCATTTTGGACAATATGTGAATTTTATGACAAATGGTAATTAGTCTAAAAATACAAGATTTCTATATTTAATTAGTAACAATTGGTTATTTAAATATCAACCCTTGTATGTGAGTTTACTGGGATTCATTTTCACTGAACTTGTCTTAAAAAAAAATCTGTTTTTGCAGGTGGTTATACCCAGAAGCCCTTTCCAGGCCAAGGGACTTCTTTTGTCATGCATAGAGGATAAAAATCCTTGTATATTTTTTGAACCTAAAATACTTTACAGGGCAGCAGGTAAATTTTTCCTTTATTTTATATTTATGAACATCTTTATACATTTTGTTTTGCATAGCTCAAAATTATAATTTTTCTTTCATAAGCTTGATTTATATTTCCCTGTAGAAAAAAAAATTCTGTTGTCTTCTATATTTAGTTTGTCCTCAGCTGTATATTTTAAGTTAACTTTAGAGAAAATCCATCTAGCTATTTAAATTTTAATTTTGGAAACAAGGAAGCAATGTGAAGTGGTAGCAAGAAAGTGGGGATTATGTTTGGCTACATAGTAGATGCTAAGTAGATGTGGGTTGAGTGGAAAAGGTTGAGTGGAAAAGGTAGCCAGAAAGTAGGGATTATGTTTGGCTACATAGTAGATGCTAAGTAGATGTGGGTTGAGTGGAAAAGGTACTAAATAATATCAAATGTCCTTTTAGCTAAAGTGTCCTTGTAGGTCTTCATCTAAATTAGGATTCCTTTGATAGTGAAGGGGGCACTATTAGTTTTGTAACATCAGGTCTACACTGGGATGAGTGTCTAAGGCAAACTGAAATGTTTGATCACCCTCTTTCTAGCTCAGAATCATAATTCTGTAAACACTCATCTATCATTGCTTCTTTATCAGCCATAATGGACTTTTAAACATCAAACTGTTTATTCTGCCTAAAGTGTATTTTATTTCAAATTCAGGGTGCTTTGGCAAACCACTCTTTTCCTCGAATAGTTAGGCTTAAAACATTTTGTTTTATTGTGATGTGAATTACGTACATTTAAATACATATGCAGAGATTGTAAGTGTTCAGTTGGATAGATTTGACAGTCCTCTACATCCATGTAACTACTATGTAAAACAAGACTGGAAAACTTACATTGCTCCAGGAAGCTCCTTCCTGCCTCTTCTCTGCCAATCCATTCTTCCTACCCCAAACTTTCTGATCGCCACTTTCTGATTGCTTTCAGCATGGATTAGTTGCGTATGCTTTGGGCCCTCATATAAGTCATACTGTGCTGTGTATATTCTTTTGTGTTTGCCTTCTTTTGCTCAGCCTAATGGTTTTGAGATTCATTCATGTTGTTGCTTGTATCAGTGGTTTATTCCTTTTTCATTGCTGAGTAGCATTTGCACTGTATGAATATATCACAGTTTATCCCTTCCCCTGTTGATGGACAAATGATCATTGTTTTCAGTTTTTGCCTATTTTGTACAAGGCTGCTAGAGACATTCTTACACGAGTGTTTTTGTGAACATACTGTTTCTTTCTTTTTGTTTTTGGCGATAAACATCCAGGAATAGAATTGATGTGTCAGAGCAGATTGAATGTTATAAGAATCTACTGAAGACTTTTTCTAAGTGGTTATGCCATTTTGCATTTCTGTGGGAAATTTATCAGAGTTCCAGTTGCTCTTCATTTAAGCATACTTTAAATTGAATCTCTACATTTTGGGGGAACTCTATAGTTATCTATATCCCATTATGCAATAAAAAATAACAAAAGAATTTATAAGCTTGAGGTGAAAAGGAAAACACCAATGTTATATACTGAGTAGCTATTTGATTTCTAATTACTATGAATACCCTATAAGTACTATATTTGTAAGGCCAACCAATTCAAGCTAATCAATTAATACAGGTTTTTTGTTTTTTTTTTCCCAGTTTTTAATAAATGGGGACTAAGTAACATTTGGAAAAGTACTATTCACTTTGCTCCGGATTTTGATATCAGGATTGGTGAGGGAAATGTTTAATGTTATAGAATTCCAGCTAAGAGAATGAGCTTGAGAAATTTGTTGTAGGTTTGGCCCTGGGAGAGATTATGAAAGACTCATAATGATGATGAGGATCGAGGCTCAAACGTTTTTCAGCTTTTTCCCTGTGATTGTTTATGTGTCATTTCAGGGATTCTTAACTGAATCTTTTCTTGTCCCAGTAAAGACTAAAAAAGAGTTTATTTCATAGCTAGAGAATTTCTCTGCCGAAGAAAGTAGGCTTGGAAAAGAGTTAGCCACTGAAATCCTTATAGGAGTGTTCTCCAGGTGGTTATCAAGCTTGATCCCTGTGCCAGCAGCAGGAGCACTGTGGGAGCTAATGAGAAATGCAGGCTGTCAGGCCTCAGTCAGTTCAAGACCTACTGAATCAGAACCCCTGGGGACGGCCCAGCTCATTCTGTCTTCACAGCCTTCCAGGTGCTTCTGACTCATACTAACTTTTGAGAACCAGTGCATAACGTCAGTTCTAAAGCAATAACTATCTCCATTTATTTTTTTTAATTCTTGGTTCTTATGTAGAATTCAGGATACTTTTTTTTTAATTGGAGTATAATTGCTTTACAATGGTGTGTTAGTTTCTGCTTTATAACAAAGTGAATCAGTTATACATATGTTCCCATATCTCTTCCCTCTTGCGTCTCCCTCCCTCCCACCCTCCCATCCCACCCCTCCAGGCGGTCACAAAGCACCGAGCTGATCTCCCTGTGCTATGCAGCTGCTTCCCACTAGCTATCTACCTTATGTTTGGTAGTGTATGTATGTCCATGCCACTCACTTTGTCACAGCTTACCCTTCCCCCTCCCCATATCCTCAAGTCCATTCTCTAGTACGTCTGAGTCTTTATTCCTGTCTTACCCCTAGGTTCTTCATGACGTTTTTTTTTTCTTAAATTCCATATATATGTGTTAGCATACGGTATTTGTCTTTCACTTTCTGACTTACTTCACTCTGTATGACAGACTCTAGGTCTATCCACCTCATTACAAATAGCTCAATTTCGTTTCTTTTTATGGCTGAGTAATATTCCATTATATATATGTGCCACATCTTCTTTTAACCCATAGTTTTCTTAGCCTTGGCCTCTGGTTCAAATCCGTATCTTGCAGCTGGCCATATTTTGGTTTCTGCTCTTTTGTGGGGACGGGGATGTGAACAGGGGCTCTGAACGTTCTCACGCTGATTCTGCAGTTGCTGCCTGCGTGCAGCCCCCTTTTCTCTAGCTCTGTCTGTTCATCTCTCAGATCTGCTTTGCACTGGTGGAGGAAACTCCAAAATTAAAGTTGTTTGGAATGATGTAAAACGGAATGGCGTATTTTGATTCAATAATCTGGATTATTGTGCTTTGTGGAAGACGTTTCTGTATTGACAGAGTCCAATAAATAAAAGAAAGTGCTTTAGATTCATTTAAAAGATCGGAGTAGCCTGATAATTTCTAAGTGGTAATAATAGGAAGACTTGTAGTATCCACAAACACTAACTTAACAGACTGACTTTATTATTTTTTTTAATTGGGGTATAGTTGTTTTACAATGTTGTGTTAGTTTCTATTGTACAGTGAAGTGGAGTTCCCTGTGCTACACAGCAGGTTCTCATTAGTTATCTATTTTATACATATTAGAGTATATATGTCAATCCCAATCTCCCAATTCATCCCATGCCCCCCTTCCCCCCTTGGTGTCCATATGTTTGTTCTCTACATCTGTGTCTCTATTTCTGCCTTGCAAACCGGTTCATCTGTATCATTTTTCTAGATTCCACATATATGCGTTAATGAACGTTATTTGCTTTTTCTCTTTGTGACTTACTTCACTCTGTGTAACAGTCTCTAGGTCCATCCACGTCTCTACAAATGACCCAATTTCGTTCCTTTTTATGGCTGAGTAATATTACATTGTGTATATGTACCACATTTTCTTTATCCATTCAGATAGACTGACTTTTTTTCTGACATTCATTCGTCTTGAATTTCTAGCATACATTTGGGAATAGTCAAAACAGAGGAGACTAAAGATGTGAACCTTTACATTTAAATTTGTTTTTAAAGTTCATGTTGGGAAAATTCACAGAGTAATAAATATAGATGTATATTCTTATATTACAAACACGATGCTGATAATTCCTTGTAAAAATGGGAGTTGTGTTTATTGCATAATAGCTCATTTAGGTTAATTATCCAGTAATCTTAACTAAATGCGACATGGTCAAGTATAAGGAAGGCCATAAAAGCTAACTTTTAAGTAGCCTAAGGCAATGTTTATAAAATCTATGCATTTAAGTCCTCATTTTATTTATGGAATAGTATCTTAAATACATAGAGAGATATAGTCATGAGTTATCCAATTTCAAAAAACTAGGCTAACAGTAAAACCCATTATAAGACCTTAAGTACAATGGAAATTTATCTTTCTCTCACATAAACATCCTGGTTGGCAGTGCAGTGGTGCCTTAGTCATCAAGGTACCAGGGACCTTCTGTCTGGTTTCTCTGTTGTCTTCAACATGGTCCCAGATGGATGCTCCACTCCCAACATCACATATACATTCCAGCCACCAGGAAGGGGAAAGGGAGTCATCTTCTCTTTAAAGAATGACTTGGAAGTTGCACATATTAAATCTACTTACATCCCATTGGCCAGAACTTAATTACAGGGCCACACCTCGCCACAAGGAAGGCTGAAAAAGTAGTTGGGGGCTTCCCTGGTGGCGCAGTGGTTGAGAATCTGCCTGCTAATGCAGGGGACATGGGTTTGAGCCCTGGTCTGGGAGGATCCCACATGCCGCGGAGCAACTAGGCCCGTGAGCCACAGCTACTGAGCCTGCGCGTCTGGAGCCTGTGCTTCGCAACAAGAGAGGCCGCGATGGTGAGAGGCCCGCACAACGCAATGAAGAGTGGCCCCCACTTGCCACAACTAGAGAAAGCCCTCGCACAGAAATGAAGACCCAACACAGCAAAAATAAATAATTAGTAAAACTCCTACCCCCAACATCTTAAAAAAAAAAAAAAGTAGTTGGGTACTAGGCTAAAGACTAAAAATTTTATTGTTACACAGTGATGGGAGACACATATTGACAACTACCAATCTCTGTCACAGTTGCTTGCGTGGTTTCCAAAAGAAGTTACACATTTTTAAATTTTTATATATTTTTTATTTTTTAAATTATTTTTATATTTTTTTTGAGGTACGCAGGCCTCTCACTGTTGTGGCCTCTCCCGTTGTGGAGCACAGGCTCCGGACGTGCAGGCCAGCAACCACGGCTCACAGGCCCAGCCGCTCCGCGGCATGTGGGATCTTCCCAGACCGGGGCACGAACCCGCGTCCTTTGCATCGGCAGGCGGACTCTCAACCACTGCGCCACCAGGGAAGCCCAGAAGTTACACATTTTAAGGAGGGGATAGAACTCTTAGGAGTAATATGGTTTGGCTCATAGTCTACTTTTAGGAATCTATTTCAGAGATACACTGATAAAAGTCTGAGAAAATGTTACTGTTCATTATAGCACCATTTTTAAGAACAAGGACTGGAAATAACCCATTCGTCCATCACTAGGGGATTTGGGCTTGGTTGAGTAAATTAAACTACATTCTTTTGATGGATTACGCTGCAGGTCTTTAAAGAAGTGAGACAGATCTCTGTATACTGCTCTATCAGTCAGGGTTTGATCAGAAGCAAAACACTAGAAGGTATTATATTTATATATAATATATGCAGTTGTAGAAGCTAAATAGTCCATGAAAGGTTGTTGTTTCTGTGTTTGGTGCTATATCTTGAAGTTTGCAGGACAGACTGTTGGGAAGGGAAGATGGACATGAAGCAAGGCAGAGCCAGGACAAACTAGAACCTGCTTGGATGGATAGAGCCCAGGGGGCAGTCTGGAACTTCCGTCCATCTCTCACCACCGCCAAGGCTTAGTGTGAGAAAAAGATTGCTTTGATAGGAGATGCTTTAAACAGCTAGGAGGCTGTTTGAACAGCCTGTCCAAGAAATGGTGGGGGCTTAATTAGCAGACAAAGATGGGTTAGAAATTTGTTAGATCGTATGAAATATTTGTGTTTAAGTAAATTTAAGAAGGGGAAAGAAGAGGGAGGGGTCAAGAGTAAGTGTAGAGTAAGATTTCTTTGTCTGGTAGTAATGGAGGAGTGGTAGATACCCTGCAATAAAAGGTGTGTACGTGTGTGTGTGTGTGTGTGTGTGTGTTTGTTTTTATTAATTTTTATTGGAGTATAGTTGCTTTACAATGTTGTGTTACTTTCTGCTGTACAGCAAAGTGAATCAGCTCTACGTATACATATATCCCCTCTTTTTCGTGTTTCCTTCCCATTTAGGTCACCACAGAGCATTGAGTAGAGTTCTCTGTGCTATACAGTAGGTTCTCATTAGTTATCTCTTTTATACATAGTAGTGTATATATGTCAATCCCCGTCTCCTAATTCATCCCACCCCTGTTTGTTTGTTTATTTTAAATGTGTACGGAGCTGGCTTGGAAGTTAGGACTCTGGAGTCTTGAAATAAGTGAACCTCAGAACCCTGGGATAGAAGCGAATGCCCAAATCTTCCAGAAGGTATTTGCCTGGTCCTGGAAACATTGAGCTTTTGCTCTGATGACTCCATGGAACAGTGGGGACAGGAGACAAAGTCCAGGACCTACTTTAGGTAGAGAATGTACCAGGAGCCCTTGCTTAAAGGTGGGACTCCACGTGCCACATCCACGGTGTGAAGTACAGAAGTGGCAGGAAGAAACATTACCTGGCTTGACTTTATGCTGGTGGAGAGAAAAGAAGAAATCTCTAAGAATTCCGATCACAATATGACCCTTACGCAGGATTACAATTTCAATATGTGCCCATAAGTGTGGTGTGAAAACTCTTAAGCAGGTAATTTAATTTAAGTGGTTCCAGGTTGTTGGAGCCCAAGAGAGCTGTCAGGAGGTAACAAAATCCTCTCTGGAGTCACTTCAAGTCAGGCCTCAGAATAGTCCTACAGGTAGAGTTCCACAAAGAAGATAGAGTCCCCTTGAGTAAGGACAAGGAAAGGAAGATACATACAGGCCCCTCAAGACTTCGGATATTAGAACCAGCATATAGACACTGCAGAAAAGTAGGCGTCACATCAAAAAAGGAGGCACTTGAGAATATAAGCAGTAGACTAGCAAATCTGAAGAACAGAATGGAGTGTTTAGTAAAGAAAAATAATAAATGAAAGAAAAAAAATCTCTGGTTTAACCAGAAATTATAAACAGAGAAAGGAAGAACTGGTAAACTAGAAGACAAGGTCAAAAAAATTTACCAGAATGTAGTCTAGAGAAACGAAGAGTAGGAAAATAGGAAAGATGTTGAGTATGAAGGGACAGTGAGAAAGTGTAAATATATCTAAGGAACAGAGTTGAGCGCGATTCCTAATAATGCTCATTAATAGAATTTTACTGACAGAAAAGTAATTCCCTAGCAGTTGCCACTCTTACTCTTTACAATCAGAACTAGATTGATGCAGTTGGAAATATTTCAGGGAAGCCTCAGCTATTACGTATTTTCCCCTCCAGCAACCTCATTAAGATGGTATTTTCCCAAGTCTGGAATTGTATTCTCTCCTTGATTCCTGCAGTAAAGTATTTAAAGGATACTAGGTAAGGAGTTCCTTAGGAAGCTAAAGTATTAGGCATCCAAAAAAAGGTAACTTGCTAACTCAAAGGTGAATTTTCTCCTAACGTATAATTTTTACCTATATCGTTTATATCACTAAATCCTGTTCAAGACTGGTTCCGTTATAGAGAGTCACAGTTACCCAAGGCTTTAGCTTGAGGTTGTGTGCACAGGTCTCTCCCAGTAGTTAATTTTTCAGCATCTATTATAAGTCCTTTATTTTCTTTGTGGGGCACAGTCCTCCCATGGGCACTGTTCTGGGTCCACTCCATTTGGTTCTGAAGGGGCTGCCAGCTGTCTTATCTGACCTCCATCATCTCGGGGAGTGGCTATGTGGCTCCAGCCCAGCTATTCTGACTTCTCTTCTGGGACTTTCTATGTGGAGACAAGGCTGCACTTTCTGCGGGCGGTTTGTCTGGGGTGACATGGGACTGCAGCCACGTCCCCTGCCACTTGGTAAACGATGGTCTCTAGTAGAAGAGAAGTAGCCCCCGCTAGCTGCAAGGTCAAGCATGCATGTTCGCTGTGGATGAGAGGAAGGGAGAGAAATAGACACCCAAAGTGGAAATCCTCGCCATTCCCATTCTTTAGGTTAGTTCCTAAGGTTCTCTGGGTTCCTTCTTTCTTTCTTTCTTTCTTTTTTTTAATTTCTTTTATTTATTTTCGGCTGCGTTGGCTCTTTGTTGTTGCGTGCGGGCTTTCTCTAGTTGCGGCCAGCAGGGGCTACTCTTCCTTGTGGTGCGCAGGCTTCTCATTGCGGTGGCTTCTCTTGTTGCGGAGCACAGGCTCTAGGCACGTGGGCTTCAGTAGTTGTGTCACGCAGGCTCAGTAGTTGTGGCGCATGGGCTTAGTTGCTCCGTGGCATGTGGGATCTTCCCGGACCAGGTCTCAAACCCGTGTCCCCTGCATTAGCAGGTGGATTCTTAACCACTGTGCCACCAGGGAAGCCCCGTTCCTTATTTCTTGAATCTTAATTTGACTAAGGAGTTTCCCCCAGGTCCTTCTCTTTAATCTCATTATAAGTTGAACCTCCTTTGTGTTTCAGTCTTCTGTCGATTTCGCTGATAAAACAGGTAACCTTGACGAATCTAATCTGTCATCTTGTCCCCCCCCCCCACCCCGTTGGATTAGCAAAATAAATGGCAGCCTTTCGTAGATTGATATAAATGCTACTTTTGTCCTAATGCTAAAGCAGGATGCCCATGTGTTTATAATAGTACTTATTACTTCATAAAGTTGAGAGGATTAAGTGAGATAATCCATGTGTGTATTTGCGTATTTGCCTAGTGTTTATGCACTTTTTTTTTTTTTTTTTTTTTTGCGGTAAGCTCGGGCCTCTCACTGTTGTGGCCTCTCCCGTTTCGGAGCATAGACTCTGGACGCGCAGGCTCAGCGGCCACGGCTCATGTGGGATCTTCCCGGACCGGGGCACGAACCCATGTCCCCTGCATTGGCAGGCGGACTCTCAACCACTGAGCCACCAGGGAAGCCCTGCACTTTTTTTTAACGCTTCTGTACTAGACACAGCACTATATTGTATAGGCTAATGGACTATTTCATTTAATGCAACAGCCTTGCCAGAAATTCTGTTACTATCACCATTTTATCCATGAGGAACCTGAGGATTAGAGAAGTTAAACAATTTGCCCAAATCCACACAAATAGGATTCAAACCCAGACAGTCTAGAGTCAGGTATTGGGTATGTATGGCACAGATGGTTCCATTTAATTGTCACAAAACCTCTGCCAGGTGGTATTATCCTGAAACTGAAGTTGAGAGAGTTTAAGAAACTTGTTCACAGAGGAATGAGTGATAGAGTTAGGTTTTAAACCAAGATGTTCTGACCCCAGAGGCAGCCTTCTTTCTAAGGTTACCCTATTTTACATCCTATTTAAACACTGTTGAGTGGAGGGCATCAATGAAACAATTTGCTCCAGTGTCTTAGTTTCATGCCAAGAAATATGCTACTTAAAAAAAAAAAATTCCTGCAGAATTAAAATGATCCATTTTGTGATTGAACGGAAATATATGCTATCAATAGCCATTCATTAAGGCGGTGAATCCCTCCTGTAGTATATAGTCCAAAGTTTGACCATGTACTGACTGCATTAACTTCTCCATTGGCATAGGATTAATTTTCTTCTTAGAAAGGTATAAAAACCACATGACACAGTACATTGTGGCCACAGGTGTGGTTTGGGAGCCTTTGCTCTGTGCTATCATTAAGGGACTTAGTCTTATGTCCCCAGCTAGAGGCAAGGGCAGCTGAGAAATGTAGTCTGTCTGCATTTCAGAGAGAGGGGATGAAATCATTTGTCCCTGTCACAGCTCTTCTCGACCTATCTGACCCCTCATTTTTGGACCTGGTCCCCATATACTGTTCTATGTTCAAATATCTGTGCTGTGGTCACTCTCCTCTATGTCTAGTCTACAACATTTAGAAAGGATTTCTTCAGTTCAGCCATTCACTTTACAAACTACAAAGATGAAAGTAAAAAGAGGTCAATCATCCATTCTTTACAGAGCAATTTTCTCAAATTTCGTTTCTGCTTACCTCAAATATACAATAGATATAAAACTTGTACCTTCTAAATTTAGAAAGAAAAAGTAACTAAATAGTACTTCTGGATCGCTTATTCTAATGATGACATTTAAATGCAATTAGGGACTTCCCTGGTGGCTCAGTGGTTGGGAATCCGCCTGCCAATGCAGAGGACACGGGTTCGAGCCCTGGTCCAGGAGGATCCCACATGCTGTGGAGCGACTGGGCCCGTGTGCCACAGCTGCTGAGCCTGCGCTCTGGAACCCGCGAGCCACAACTACCGAGCCCGCGTGCCACAACTACTGAGGCCCGCGCGCCTAGAGCCCGTGCTTCGCAACGGGAGAGGCCACCGCAGTGAGAGGCCTGCGCACAGCAGCGAAGTGTAGCCCCCGCTAGCTGCAACTAGAGAAAGCCCGCACAGCGGCGAAGACCCAATGCAGCCAAAAATGAATAAAATATAAAAATAAATAAATAAGTAAATGCAATTAAACTTTTAAAAAGTGGCAGAGGGATATTTAGAAAAGGTAGATAAGGAAGAACAATCTAGACAGTGTCAAAAATGTACAAACTAGCTATGATTCAAAAAGAATGAGTCAGTGACATTATCAGATGTAGGCGTCTTGTGGAGAAGCTGTTCCTGTATGTCTTTTGAACTTTTTGATTTTATAATTGAATGATTCAGGACATCAGTGATACTGAAGTAAATATGGCTTTCATCTGTGGTTCTTCTAGTGAGAAGTAAGACTAAAAGCCTGTGCTGCCTTATTTCCTGAATTTACTCTACTCTTTTAGGCAAAAATAGGTCATAAGGATATTGAGGGTTTTTTCATTCTGTTTTATTTTTTTTAGGAAATACATGAATTATATATGAATTCATACATTCTGAAGAGAAGAAAATTGCTTTAAGTAGTTTTTGAATGGTAGAAGACTTTAAAAATATTTTTGCCAAGTATCAGTGTACACAGAAAGCGAATTTGTATTTTCTATTTAAAATTTTTTTTGGTAGGCATCATTAACACATTATTTTTGTGCAAGCTAGAACGGCATGCTCACTGACAAGAATTAAGTTCCATCCAGCAAGGAGAGAAAATTCATTTGTTACATTTGCTAGCTTTGAAATTAAAATGATACACAGAACTTAAAAAAGCAAATAATGTAACCAAAAATAGTAGTTCCATACCTCAGCCTTTACCAAATCCATGCTTCTCTCCCCACAGGCAATCATTTCTAGTAGTTTCTTGTAATATATCATCATATTTATAACTAATTTGCTTACACTGCTTTTTACAATTTTAGGCATTATTATTTTAACTTCTTACTAGAATTTAGCTATTTTTAATTAAACTCCTTTCCCCCAGCATGTGCCATTCCTCCTCTTCACAATATCCAAACTTTAAAAAACATCTCTATAGAGTTATAGTGTAATTTTGGATCAGATCATTACTTAGCGGTTCCATTGCTATTACTATATTGGTGTGATGCACAACTGAGCCAAAAAAAATGCATTCTTTTATTTCCACTTTGGTATACAACTCTGTTTTCTCTGAAATGCTTTTTTCTCTTCCTTCTCTTTTCATTTGCTTGATTTCTCATGTTTCCGTTACTAATATAGTTCTTAATCTCCTCAACATAATCTCGTGTTTTCTTTATGTTCAGACACATTAGGTGGTCAGTCTGGTTTCTCTTTTTCCCAGACTGTCGATTCTTGGGGCCGTCAATTAAAGTGGTTAAGATTGTAGATTTTGGAACCAGCCTGACTGAGTTTGAAGTACTGACTCCACTACTTACTAGTTAGGTGACTTTTGGCAAGCTGCTTAACCTCTCTGTTTTAGTTTGCTCAGCTGTACAATGAGGAGAATGATAATACCTATCTTATCAAGTTGACTTAAAGATGAAATGAGTAGATGTAACGATACTGGCACAGTGAAAGTTCTCAGTCAGCGCTGCTGGTGGTGGATGTGCCTTCCAAGGATAACTTAGTTCTATCATTTCTTTAACATGTGATGAAAATATCTATTTTTATATCAGCTATTTAACTGTATATATGACGGCAGCATTAAGGTTTGCTAAATGCAACTTGGAACTCCTAAGGAATTTAATTACCCTGTTGAGGTACTTTAGTTTTCTTTTTTTTTTTCAATTAAAAAGATATACACCTATTGAAAAAAAGGAATTTAATTACCCTGTTGAGGTACTTTAGTTTTCTTCTTTTTTTTTTCAATTAAAAAGATATATACCTATTGAAAATAAGGTATTTTAATATTTCAGTGTAAACAACATTATAGTTAAGTGGTTAGCAATGCCTCACATTACTTTCTTAAAAAAGATTAATTTTTCTCATTATAAAGGTATTGCATGCTCTACTGGCAAGCTTTGATGCTTAACGAGCCACTTACTGGCTTAAATCAACTTTCTCTACAGCTCATGTACAGGCCAGTGATACA
Organism: Tursiops truncatus; assembly: GCF_011762595.2. Classification (NCBI taxonomy): domain Eukaryota; kingdom Metazoa; phylum Chordata; class Mammalia; order Artiodactyla; family Delphinidae; genus Tursiops; species Tursiops truncatus. The sequence continues at coordinate 15,325,249 of NC_047045.1, forward strand.
GGCTGAACTCACCTGGATAGTTCAGGTTTCACCTGGGCTCCATCATAGGTCTGCCATGAGTTGCAAATCAAGTGTGGGTTGGATTTGCTGATCTTAATTGGGCTATCTCATATATCTGGAGCTGTGGTGGGTGATCTTTGGTCTTCCTGTCTCTCATCCTCCAGCAGGTTAGCTTGGACTTGTTCACACGGTAGAAGCAGATGTCACAAGGGACCAAGCGCAAGCATGCAAGGCTCTCGAGTCATAGGCTAGGAGCTGGCACACAGTCTCTTCTGCTAGAGTGTGTTGGCTGAAGCAAGTCACAACACCAGCCCAAGTTCAGAAGGAGGGCAAAGAGATTCCATCTCTTCATGGGAACAACTGCAAAGTCACAGTGCAAAGGGTGTGGATACAGGTTAAAGGATTATGGCTATTTTTCAAGCTTTCATATGTGTTTGTTGAAACGCCTGAAAAGTACAAAAGCGATGATAGAAGGAGCTCATAAATCCATCCCCTGACTACTGTTGACTTTTTGTTGTACATACTGCTAGACTTTAATCTACAAGTTTAAACATTTTATTACTGTCAATTTATTTCAGTTTTCATGTATTATTTTACCTTTCATGTTTTTAAATTTCATATTTGTTTCTACTGTATGAATTGTTCACATAGACTTCAGTCTTAACCTTCTGGAGCAGCACTTATTGTAAATTTAAAATGAGCATGGAATGCAGTGAATAGATTATTATTCTATTTTGTGGTGAGAAGGCCTTGATCTAGTATTGAGTAGCAGGAAGAATCAGCAGGTTTGCAACTTGAAGTACAAGATTACCTTTGAATTTTTTTATATATCTTCTGTGATTGACCTGATAATTTGAAATATTCATGGAATAGAACCCTATGGAATTTTCTTATACTCTGGCACATTCTTTATATTGTTAATTCACTTCTTTTTAAAAATTTATTTATTTAATTTATTTATTTTTGTTTGTGTTGGGTCTTCGTTGCTGCGCATGGGCTTTGTCTAATTGCAGCAAGCGGGGGCTACTCTTCATTGAGGTGCACAGGCTTATCATTGCGGTAGCTTCTCTTGTTGCGGAGCACGGGCTCTAGGCACGTGGGCTTCAGTAGTTGTGGCACACGGGTTCAGTAGTTGTGGCTCACGGGCTCTAGAACACAGGCTCAGTAGTTGCGGCGCACGGGCTTAGTTGCTCCGTGGCATGTGGAATCTTCCTGGACCAGGGCTCGAACCTGTGTCCCCTGCATTGACAGGCAGATTCTTAACGACTGCGCCACTAGGGAAGCCCTGTTCATTCACTTTTCAGGATAATTTTGGACATTAAACAGATGTCTATTTTTCATCATTGGCTTAATCCAACTGGATATATTCTTAATGCCTGAGTTTATACTACATGATAAAGAGTGATGTATTTTTTTGGTTGTGTTTAATAAAATTTAATATCATGAATCATGCACTCTTTGTAAAAAGTTCAGTTATCACAAAGCTATAGAATGTGTATAGCATAAAAGGTGAAAGTTCCTTTTTCCCTACCCAACTACCCAGCTCCTACCCAACTCCCTTCCTCAGACCTTTTTCTATGCATTTATCTTTATATATATGTGAATGTATAGAACACACTTACATATAAACAGTTATGTAAGATCATACTATAAACATTGTTCTGCAACTTTGCAAATCTTTTTCCATGCATTTACATTTATACAAATATGTGAATATATCGAACATATATACACAAATAATAAAAATAAGCATGTTATAACCATTCTGTAACTTGCTTTTCTTACCAATTTATTTTGGATACATTTTCAGTGTCAGTTCACAAAAATTTAGCTGATTTTTACCTTATAAAGTTTCTTGGGGTGTACCATAATTTATTTTTTCTCCTGTTATGGATTGTCAAGTTGTCTCTAAATTTCTGCCCATTCTAAACAGCGTTGAGGTAAACATCCCTATATATATATATTTGGGCATGTGGAAGGAGAAAATTATAAGCCTCTGTTTTTTGTATTATAAACTTTAAAACCTATATTTCTTAATTTTATTCTTATTTTCTGTAAGCCTCTTATATTCTTTGATTAAGCTCCAAGTAATAAATAATTGATTAAGGCAGACACTGCAAGTCTCCAAATGGCAGCTAGTGAAAAATTAGAAGGATCACGTATTACTGACACAGATATTGTGGGCAGACAAGACTCAATAGGTAACTATTTATAGCCTGAAAGCTGAAATTTTTGTAAGACATTTAAGTTGGGGATACTAAGAATAAAACCCTTGCATTTTTATTCTCTTGTGTATCAGAATTTTGCCTATTCTTGTATTTTTCAAACTTTTTTTTCTGTATTCTGTTATAAAAAGTGTCTTATTAGTCTGTTTATTAGAAGTCCTCCTTGGAAGAACTGGATCTCAACAGTTTAATGTTACCTTTTGGTAAATGTCACAATTACATCTATACCCATAGGCTGGTTGTCATTGAGAGCAGCATTTATCCTATTATTTGGAAATATTTATGTTTGTTTCCAAAGATAAATTATTTGGAAAAATATACGTAGTTTAAAAAAATTTTTTTAATAAATTTATTTATTTTTGGCTGTGTTGGGTCTTCATTGCTGTGTGGGCTTTTTGTAGTTGTGGCGAGTGGGGACAACTCTTAGTTGTGGTGCACAGGCTTCTCATTGAGGTGGCTTCTCTTGTTGCAGAGAATGGGCTCTAGTGCTCTAGTGCACAGGCTCAGTAGTTGTGGCGCATGGGCTTAGCTGCTCTGCGGCATCTGGGATCTTCCCAGACCAGGGCTCGAACCCAGGTCCCCTGCATTGGTAGGCGGATCCCTAACCACTGTGCCACCAGGGAAGTCCCTAAAGTTTTTTTTTTTAAGTGGGCAGAAAACATTAGAACATTTTTTTCCCTATTCTTTACATCTTAACTCTAATGATTCTTCTTTTCCAAGAACATGGTTGTCTCCATTTATTCACACTTTTTATGTTCATGAATAAATTGTGTAGATATTTCCATTAGGTTTGGCACATTTTGTTGTTAGGGTTATTACTAGGTTTTTCATATATATATATATATATATATATATATATATATATATATATATATATTTTTTTTTTTTTTTTGCTATTACAGGTAGGATATTTTTCCATTACATATTTCTAATTGGTTATTACTGGTATATAGAAAGCTATTGATTTTGTATGTTAGTATTGGCATTTGGAGACCTTATTCAATTCTCTAATGATATTTCAGTTAGTTATCTTAGATGTTCTAGGCAGAAAATCTTATCCTCTATAGCTAATGATAGTTATAGTTCTTTTTTTTCCCAATAATTGATGAGACATTTCTTTTTTCTTTATTAGAACTGTCTCATCCTTTTAAAAAATTTTATTGAAGTATAGTTGATATACAATATTATATAAGTTACAGATGTACAGTATAGTGATTCACAGTCCAAAGTTATAAAATATTGACTATATTCCCTGTGCTGTGCAATATATCCTTGCAGCTTATTTTATACATAATAGTTTGTACTTCTTAAATGTCTCATCCTTTCTTAACTTGGAACCCATTCGGTACTCTTTATTTCTAAGTCACGGGCCCCTTCCTCCCATTTCTCACAAGGTGTTGAATTTTATCAAATTCTTTTTAGCTGTCTGATGAGAGGATTATGTGGTCTTTCTTCTTTCATGTTTTGATGATGTGAATTTCATTAACATATTTCCTAATGTTGAGTAATTCTTGTATTCCTGGGATAAATTCTACTTGATCATGATGCATTACTCTTTCAACTTATTGCTGGATTCAATTAGAAGATTTTAAAAAAGACCTTTATGTTCATAAATAAAGTTAGACCATAGTTTTCTTTCTTGTATGTGTGAACATGAATATATATTTATATGTAATATTGGTCTGTAGTTTATCCTTCCTTGTAGAATGAACTGGGCTGCTTTCTTTTTCTGTGCTTCAGACCGGATTGAATAACTAGGTATTATCTGTTCTATAAGGTTTAAGATAATTTACTTATAAAACTGTCTGTTTCTGGTGCGGGACATCTTTTACTTCCTTTTCAGTATCGTTTCTGTTGTTGGTCTACTATCTATTCTATTCTTGAGTAAATATTGGTCATCTATATCTTTTTGTAATATCATATATTCTCTCTGGATTTTCAAATTTAGTAGCATAAACTTTTCTTCACAGTATCATTTGATTAAATATTTTAAAACCTATAAAATATTTAGAATAATGCCTGACACATAACAAATGCTTAATAAATGATAGTAGCATATTAAAAGATGTTTCTATAGTTATTATTTACAAAGCTTCAGTAATTTATCTTAATATGAACACCATAAGCCTAAGCCTTTATTTAGAATGTTGAGCCATGAGCACACTCAGAAAGAGTGTTCTGATTCAGGAGAGAGAGCGGGGTATAGGATTTCTTAGAGATTTAGCAAGAGAGGGCAGCCAACGAGCAACCAGTTTCAGGAATAATTGGTCCAAAATGGTTTCCAGAAGGGAGAGGAATCATTCTTGTGATTTTTGTATCTGTTGGTTGGACAATTCAGATTTTATAAGAAGGTGAGAAGGAATAGTTGCTAGGTACATGGTAACATGAGGGCCACTGTGGAATGTTTTTAGCCTGTCAGGGATTCTTACGAAGATTATTTAGGATTTATAACATATCCCAGCATATTTGGATGCACATTGTATCATGTTAAACCAAGCCAGAGTCCTCTACTTCTTAATTACAGGTGGTTCCTAATGTGTTTCTCAAAATGTGAACCAAATCAGATGTCTGAAAGTCAAAGATGGACTTACATTTAATAGAGTTCTTTATCAAGAGAGGAAATATAAAAATTCCAGTTTGAACCTCACCTTTTAGATATAGTTGTCAGTGACATAGTTACCAGCATTATATATATGTCTCTTTCATTTTTTTTTTCTTTCTGAATTGAACAATTCAAGTGACTTAAATGCATCAAGCATCCAAGTGAGGTGAAAAATTTGTGTGCAGCGTACCAAACGATTTCTTTGTTGATCTCAGTTTTACAGTATTTTCTTTGGTGGCATAAGTGTGTTTGTTTTTCTGTTTTTTACTTACAAAATATTGAGGGCAAATATAATAGTAGTATAGAAACATTGCTATCCATTGTCATGATATTATTAATGATATTATTAACGTTGTCAAAACTGAACTATTGACTAACATATAGGGATGTTTTGAGCTGACGTTTTCATAGTTGACCTACAGAATTTCAAATTTGGAGTAAAAGGCACACAAAAAGCCCTTCTGGGTTTTTCTTTTTTTTTTTTTTTTTTTGGCCACGCCACGTGGCTTATGAGGTCTTAGTTCCCCGACCAGGGGATTGAACCCGGACCCTCGGCAGTGAAAGTACAGAGTCCTAACCACTGGACCACCTGGGAATTCCCAGGTTTTTCATTTTCAATATATATAAGTGTGTGTTGAGCAAAAGTTGAAGCTGTGTAAACTGAGGTCTGCCCATGCTAATAGGTTAGATAAGTAGGAAACGTTAAACTCTTAAGGCCACTAGGTTATTTAGGAATTTTTGTATATATTCACTTTTCACAGATAGAAATAGAGTTGTCAGGTTTGTAAAAGTTACAGTTGGGGAATTTTTCTCAATTTGAAACATCCATTAATATTTTCTTTATTCTTTCAGCATCTTTCAATGTTGTCCTTGAATTTATTGATTCTACCTAATTTATCTTTATGTCAAGCACTGAGTATGTCTTGGGGTATGAAATGATTATTAAATAAATGATATTTGTCTTTCTTAAATCGCTGGACTGCAGATTATAGTTTCCGCCCGTATAAGTATGCCCAGCATCCTTAGTAATTTGGTAGTTTTAATCCATGATTTGTTATAAAGGAATTTATGTAAAAGAAAAATATAGATTTCTAACAGAGAGGTGACATACAGTCATTCACAGAGGCAGGTACTGGGTTGATATGTATGTGGAGATTTTAAAGAATATTTGATTTATCGAATAAAAAGCCCAATTAGTGTATAAATTTGAGAAAATGGGAGTGATTTGCTGCAGGTGAGTGAGAGAATTCTAGATTTAATAGTTGATTGGTCTCAGGAAAAACAGCATTTATTTATTCTTAGGATTTCATTGTCAATTTTTAAAAAATTGACAAACATAACATCCTCGTTCTTAAAATATGTAGTTTTTGCTATGATTTTTGAGGCTTATGGTGAAGGTCAAGCTTGATACGTGTTCAAATTTAATATTTCTATGGAAATCCACTTTGGGCAGATTTCTGCACAGTGTAACATAGTGGCTGTCAGCTTGGATCCCAAAGTTACCACTTATTATTTTATAACTTTACCAAGTTGCTTAATATCTCTGTGCCTGAGTTTTCTTATCTGTAGAATTGGGATAAATCTAATATCAATCATGTTGATTGTGAGGATGAAAGGAGATGATACATTTAAGATGCTTGAAACAGGGACTTCCCTGGTCCAGTGGTTAAGACTCCGTGCTTCCACTGCAGGGGGCATGGTTCGATTCCGCATGTCGCATGTCGCAGCCAAAAAAAAAAAAAGCTGCTTGAAACAGTGTCTGGTTTGTAGAAAGGGCTTGATAAGTAGTAGCTTTTTTTGTTGTTATTACTATATTGTGGTTCCTTTATTTCTTATCAAAGGTGACTTTTTCTTCTCTTAATACTATTTATAAGGTAAGCCTGTTGCATATTTATCAGATGGCTCTCATCTCCATACTTGTCGTTCTCTGTTCTCCTCTGTAGTACTTGGAAAGGGGTTGGAAATTAGTAAACTGTATTTTCTTGACGTCCTGGCGATCTGAGTTTCAGCGAGAGTCTGTCAATGGACAGTACGTGCGCTTGTTTAGAAGGTGGGATGAAGGTGGAGAGGAAGGAGGCCATTGTAGTTTTGGAGGCGTCTCCAGTCGTGGCATTGACGAGACTCTGTTCTCGTTCTGCAGCCTTGATGTCGGCAGCCTTGACGGGCCTTTTGTGGGGACTGTCCTGCTCAGCAGCAGCACAGGGTGGTTCCAGCACAGTTAGTGGCTCTTGTGGGTGACTGGGTCCAGCCCAGAGGTGGTATCTGTTTCCTGATCTCTGAGTTGCATTATTTCACCATTCGCTACAGCAGCATTTCCAACATCTTCCTAACAGAGTCCCTGAATTAAATTCCTCTAGAGAAGTTTGTTTTCCTGATTGGATCGTAGTTCAAAGTCTGTAGCTACTCTTCAGTGTTACATACGCAAGGGTGAATCTTGCAGTCTGATAGATGTATCACATAGTTCCAATGTGTCTTTCTTATTCTTAGAAGTATTGTTTTTTGCTGGTGTGTTCCAGTGATTTTTTTTCTGTCCATTCTTTGCATTTAGGAAGTCAGTGGATAAGAGCTAATGTTTGGGAATCGTATTGATATTTATTTATTTATTTATTGACGTATTTACAATATCATGTTAGTTTCAGGTGTACAGCACAGTGATTTAGTTTTATATATTATATTATGTTATATTAAGTGTATATAAATATATATTCTTCAGATTTGCTTCCCTTATAGGTTATTACAAAATATTGAGTATAGTTTCCTGTGCTATACAGTAGGTCCTTGTTGGTTATTTTATATATAGTAGTGTGTACATGTTAATCCCAAACTCCTAATTTATCCCTCCCCCCACTCCGCTTTTCCCTTTGGTAACCATAAGTCTGTTTTCTATGTCTCTGAGTCTCTTTCTGTTTTGGAAATAAGTTTATTTGTATCTTTTTTTTTTTGGATTAGATTCCTCATATAAGCAATATCATATGATATTTATCTCTGTCTAGCTTACTTCACCTAGATAATCTCTAGGTCTATCCAAGCTGCTGCAAATGACATTATTTCATTCTTTTTTTGTGACTGAGTAATATTCCATTGTATATATATACCATAGTTTTTTTATCCATTCATCTGTTGATGGACATTTAGGTTGCTTCCATATCTTGGCTATTATAAATAGTGCTGCTGTGAATGAGCTAACTCAGTATTTAAAACAGCCTGTTTTTGATTCCTCCTTCTAAAAGATCACTGAACTATGATTCTCCACTTTCTCCACCCTTCTACCCAATCACAACCACTTGGAACCTAATTGTTAAAAGAGTAGTTCTCTGGCATCTCTGAAATTTTATTCTAAGCTGTGAATACCCATTCTGTAGGTACTGGTACTAGTTGACTATTTTGAGATTTGTGCATGAGTAGGTAATAGTGGCCACTGGATAAGATGATTGCAAGATGCTATTGATTTTTAAGCCACATTCCAGTTTCAGAGATGTTAAAATGTGAGGGGTAAAGGACGTATTAGAATCAATGAAATACAGTACCTTATATTGAGTCAATGACTTTAAAACATTAAAGTATTATTATAGATATTTTCTACATCACATTTTTGTATCTTTAGTCCCTCAGTTTCCATAAATACAGTATTACCCGTGAGGAGCTATTAAATCAATATCAAGGTAGCTTGAAAGCCCTTACCTATCTTTTAATTTCTTAATGGATTCATTTAAAAAGTGCTGCATCACCGATGTGCTTGGTGACACAGAAAATGATATTCTGTAGAGAACATGTACACTGACAATTTTAAGTCAAAAAGTGAGTGGGCAGAATTAGATTCTGAAAGTAAAAGAGTTTGAGGAATTGCTTAACTAATTTTGCTTACATTTTGTTATAATGTATATATAAAGGTGATATATAATATCCACATCTGATTAAATCTAATATTTTCCTTTCAATAAGAATGAAATAAAAATTCTAAATGTTCTGTCAGTTTAATTGGCAGTTTTTTCTTTCTCAGTGGTTCATAAAATAATGGTGATTTTACAATTGACTGTGAAAATTAATATGTTCTTTTTCTACTTACACATAATTGGTTTTGTTGGGTGATTCTTTTTTTCTCTTTTAAATTCTCGACATGCTGATGGAGAACGGCTTTAAAATAATGCCCCTTAACTAAGCATTCCATTATTTCTTTGCCATTTTGCCAGTTTATCTTGTTAGACTCTATATAAATGAAGTTCATTCGTGTCTCCTTGCCATATAGAAAATCTATTGGAAACTATTTACTAAAGGAATTCTAGTATCTTAAACATGAAAAGTGGACAATTGCTAGTGAAATGGTTGATAGGAGAACTTTTGCTAAGTTAGTCAATGCTGCACAGTAGAGAGTACATGAGGAAAAATAACCCTGAAGAGTAATTGCAGAGATTACACAAGGTATGTTACAAGTGTGGTTGAATTTTAGCATATACACTAAGTATACTGATGCACATTGTGAAATGATATCCATCTCCTAAAAGATTTTCTGTTACATTAAATGAGACAGGAAAATGTAATGAGGCTAACATCGAAATTGTGTAAGGCAGTGGTCCCCAACCTTTTTGGTACCAGGGACCAGTTTCGTGGAAGACAGTTTTTCCACGGACCGGGGGTGGGGGGCATGGGGGTGGAGGAGGATGGAGATGGTTCAGGAGGTAATGCGAACAATGCTTTGCTCACTTGCCTGCTGCTCACCTCCTGCTGTGCAGCCTGGTTCGTAACAGGCCGTGGACTGGTACTGATCCGTGGTTTTCAAGGACGTTTCTAATTTGGTGTACCTGCCCAACGTATCACGCTTTAATTTCCCCAAATCTATGTGAGGCTTGCTAAGGTGGGCCAGCTCTTGCTAAGGTTGGGGACCCCTGGTGTAAGGAATATGATGGTTGCCTTATCATGTCTTTGCTTTTGTGCTATATGTTTGCAAATGATTTTGAGAAGAAATCTAATTTGTCTCATTGTGCCTCATTGTGTCTCATTCCAAGTACTGGAAATGTGGGATTTTCAAAATAACTAATTATCAAAGAAAAAGAATTAGCATGCATTTGAGTTGCAATGGGTCCAGGAATTTTTGTGTCACCCTAGTATAGCTATTCAGTTAAAAATATTGGTTAAAATTTTTTTTTTTTTTTACTTTTCAGTGATAAGACAAAACGATCTGAAACAATTACACTTATAAAAACATTTGAAATCTTAAAATCATATCTTATCTGTAAAAGTTAGTGTGAGAAGTCTCCAGGACACATGTAAGATATTTGCTGATTCTAACTTGATGGTGTATTTATATTTAGACAGTTTGATGTGTTATTGGTTTTTGTTCAGTGGTTAAGAGTCTCTAGCAAAAAGCTGATGGGCATGCAAACACAGATACTAAATTTGTGTCTTCACATCTTCATGTCATTGGATAGTCAGAACTCGCTTCAATTCATCCAGATAGATCAGGAGGTCACAAAAACAACACCAAATGCAGCTGCACTTCTTCTATAGCTGGATAGCTTTATTAATATCCTCATTTTCTCTATTTGTACTAACATTTCCACACACACAGCTTGTTTTACAAGGCACTGCCAATCTACAGTGCCTCTATTATGGCTTGTATAAGCTCAGTTTCCCATAGTTGGTTTTCAAGGACGTTTCTAATTTGGTGTACCTGCCCAACGTATCACGCTTTAATTTCCCCAAATCTATGTGAGGCTTGCTAAGGTGGGCCACCTCCTTTTAAAAAATTTAATATTAAAAATTTCATTAAATGTTTCATTTTGAAATATGTACAAGTAGAAAGGTTGCAGAAATTGTACAAAGAATTCCTATGTACCCCTCTCTCAGCTTCCCTGGTTATTAACCTCATGCGTAACCACAGCAGTAATGATGAAAACTACGAAATTAGCAGATACAATACTGTTAACTCTGCTACACACATAATTCAAATTTCATTAATAGTCCCACTTACATTGGTTTTTTTTTTTTTTTTTTTTTTAATGGTCTGGTCGCACCACATGGCATGCGGGACCTTAGTTCTCCGACCAGGGATCGAACCCGCGCCCCCTGCAGTGGAAGCATAGAGTCTTAACCACTGGACCGCCAGGGAAGTCCCCACTTATGTTCTTTTATGGATCAGGGACCCATACAGAATCTCCACTTATTGTTACCTTTCCCTAGTCTCCTTTATTTTGGAACAGATACTTTCTCTTTTTTGTCTGTCATGATCTCTATATTTAGTTCACTCTCTTGAAGAGTGTCTTTCTTCATGATTAAATTCAGGTTATGCCGGTATTTTGTCAGGAATCCATACAAGTGATGCTGTGCCCTCTCAGTGCATCCTGTAGGATGACACATGGTGCTCTTTGCTTACTCGTATTGACTTTTCCATCAGTCATACGTGCTACACCACTGCTTAGAATGCCAACTTTTTGCCTCTGTGCATCTAATTATATTCATTTTTCAGGACCTACCTTTTCTTGTGGTTTTCTCTATTTGCTCCAGTTCATCTCCTTTCTCACTTTTCTGCAGTCCTTTTTGCCTTAAGGTCGAGGTTATCATCTGGCTGTGACCTTCAACCACTGTGGCTCCCAGGACACCTCTCTGATTACTCCCTTGTGGTATTGGGACTTATTATACCCATTTATGCTGTCCACACATGCTCCCAATAATAACCATGGCTTCAGTAATAGCAAAGTTTAGCACCTAATTTTATTTATGGAAAGTTAATTTTATCTTCTACTTAGATAGAAATATTCTATTAATATTATAACAAATATATTGACAAATATAGACAAATATTATAAACCAATATTATAATAGTATATTGACTTTCTAATGTAGACTGTTAATCTTTAGATCTTCAGTAATATGAGGGGCAGAGGTCCGGGGAAGGTTGGGTACAACAGTATTTAACGAGTAATTTTATTATTTTTTTAACATCTTTATTGGAGTATAATTGTTTTACAATGGTGTGTTAGTTTCTGCTTTATAACAAAGTGAATCAGTTATACATATACATATGTCCCCATATCTCTTCCCTCTTGCATATCCCTCCCTCCCATCCTCCCTATCCCACCCCTCTAGGTGGTCACAAAGCACCGAGCTGATCTCCTGTGCTATGCGGCTGCTTCCCACTAGCTATCTATTTTACGTTTGGTAGTGTATATATGTCCATGGCAATCTCTCACTTTGTCCCAGCTTACCCTTCCCCCTCCCTGTATCCTCAAGTCCATTCTCTAGTAGGTCTGCATCTTTATTCCCATCTTGCCCCTAGATTCTTCATGACCTTTTTTTTTTTTTTTTTAGATTCCATATATATGTGTTAGCATACGGTATTTGTTTTTCTCTTTCTGACTTACTTCACTCTGTATGACAGTCTCTAGGTCCATCTACCTCACTACAAATAACTCAGTTTCGTTCCTTTTTATGGCTGAGTAATATTCCATTGTATATATGCGCCACATCTTCTTTATCCGTTCATCTGTTGATGGACACTTTGGTTGCTTCCATGTCCTGGCTATTGTAAATAGAGCTGCAATAAGCATTTTGGTACATGACTCTTTTTGAATTATGGTTTTCTCAGGGTATATGCCCAGTAGTGGGATGGCTGGGTCGTATGGTATTTCTCTTTGTAGTTTTTTAAGGAACCTCCATACTGTTCTCCATAGTGGCTGTATCAATTTACATTCCCACCAACAGTGCAAGAGGGTTCCCGTTTCTCCACACCCTCTCCAGCATTTATTGTTTGTAGATTTTTTGATGATGGCCATTCTGACCGGTGTGAGATGATATCTTATTGTAGTTTTGATTTTCATTTCTCTAACGATAAATGATGTTGAGCATTCTTTCATGTGTCTGTTAGCAATCTGTATATCTTCTTTGGAGAAATGTTTATTTAGGTCTTCTGCCCATTTTTGGATTGGGTTGTTTGTTTTTTTAATGTTGAGCTGCATGAGCTGCTTGTAAATTTTGGAGATTAATCCTTTGTCAGTTGCTTCATTTGCAAATATTTTCTCCCATTCTGAGGGTTGTCTTTTTGCCTTGTTTATGGTTTCCTTTGCTGTGAAAAAGCTTTTAAGTTTCATTAGGTCCCATTTATTTATTTTTGTTTTTATTTCTGTTTCTCTAGGAGGTGGGTCAAAAAGGATCTTGCTGTGATTTATGTCATAGAGTGTTCTGCCTATGTTTTCCTCTAAGAGTTTGATGGTGTCTGCCCTTACATTTAGGTCTTTAATCCATTTTGAGTTTATTTTTGTGTATGGTGTTAGGGAGTGTTCTAATTTCATTCTTTTACATGTAGCTGTCCAGTTTTCCCAGCTCCACTTATTGAAGAGGCTGTCTTTTCTCCATTGTATATTCTTGCCTCCTTTATCAAAGATAAGGTGAGCATATGTGCATGGGTTTATCTCTGGGCTTTCTATCCTGTTCCATTGATCTATATTTCTGTTTCTGTGCCACTACCATACTGTCTTGATTATTGTGGCTTTGTAGTACAGTCTGAAGTCAGGGAGTCTGATTCCTCCAGCTTTGTTTTTCTTTCTCAAGATTGCTTTGGCTATTCTGGGTCTTTTGTGTTTCCATACAAATTGTGAAATTATTTGTTCTAGTTCTGTGAAAAATGCCATTGGTAGTTTGATAGGGATTGCATTGAATCTGTAGATTGCTTTGGGTAGTAGAGTCATTTTCACAATGTTGATTCTTCCAATCCAAGAACATGATATATCTCTCCATCTATTTGTATCATCTTTAATTTCTTTCATCAGTGTCTTATAGTTTTCTGCATACAGGTCTTTTGTCTCCTCAGGTAGGTTTATTCCTATATATTTTATTCTTTTTGTTGCAGTGGTAAATGGGAGTGTTTTCTTAATTTCACTTTCAGATTTTTCATCATTAGTGTATAGGAATGCAAGAGATTTCTGTGCATTAATTTTGTATCCTGCTACTTTACCAAATTCATTGATTACCTCTAGTAGTTTTCTGGTAGCATCTTTAGGATTCCCTATGTATAGTATCATGTCGTCTGCAAACAGTGACAGCTTTACTTCTTCTTTTCCAATTTGGATTCCTTTTATTTCTTTTTCTACTCTGATTGCTGTGGCTAAAACTTCCAAAACTATGTTGAATAATAGTGGTGAGAGTGGGCAACCTTGTCTTGTTTCTGATCTTAGTGGAAGTAGTTTCAGTTTTTCACCATTGAGGACGATGTTGGCTGTGGGTTTGTCATATATGGCCTTTATTATGTTGAGGAAAGTTCCCTCTATGCCTACTTTCTGCAGGTTTTTTTTTTTTTTTATCATAAATGGGTGTTGAATTTTGTCGAAAGCTTTCTCTGCATCTATTGAGATGATCATATGGTTTTTCTCCTTCAATTTGTTAATATGGTATATCGCGTTGATTGATTTGCGTATATTGAAGAATCCTTGCATTCCTGGGATAAATCCCACTTGATCATGGTGTATGATCCATTTAATGTGCTGTTGGATTCTGTTTGCTAGTATTTTGTTGAGGATTTTTGCGTCTATGTTCATCAGTGATATTGGCCTGTAGTTTTCCTTCTTTGTGACATCTTTGTCTGGTTTTGGTATCAGAGTGATGGTGGCCTTGCAGAATGAGTTTGGGAGTGTTCCTCCCTCTGCTATATTTTGGAAGAGTTTGAAAAGGATAGGTGTTAGCTCTTCTCTAAATGTTTGATAGAATTCTCCTGTGAAGCCATCTGGTCCTGGGCTTTTGTTTGTTGGAAGATTTTTAATCACACTTTCAATTTCAGTGCTTGTGATTGGTCTGTTCATATTTTCTACTTCTTCCTGGTTCAGTCACAGAAGGTTGTGCATTTCTAAGAATTTGTCCATTTCTTCCAGGTTGTCCATTTTATTGGCATACAGTTGCTTGTAGTAATCTCTCATGATCCTTTGTATTTCTGCAGTGTCAGTTGTTACTTTTCCTTTTTCATTTCTGTTTCTATTGATTTGAGTCTTCTCCCTTTTTTTTCTCGATAACTCTGGCTAATGGTGTATCAATTTTGTGTATCTTCTCAAAGAACCAGCTTTTAGTTTTATTGATCTTTGCTATCGTTTCCTTCATTTCTTTGTCATTTACTTCTGATCTGATCTTTATGATTTCTTTCCTTCTGTTAACTTTGGGGTTTTTTTGGTTCTTCTTTCTCTAATTGCTTTAGGTGTAAGGTTAGGTTGTTTATTTGAGATGTTTCTTGTTTCTTAAGGTAGGATTGTATTTCTATAAACTTCGCTCTTAGAACTGCTTTTGCTGCATCCCATAGGTTTTGGGTTGTCGTGTTTTCATTGTCATTTGTTTCTAGGTATTTTTTGATATCCTCTTTGATTTCCTCAGTGATCTCTTGGTTATTAAGTAGTGTGTTGTTTAGCCTCCATGTGTTTCTGTTTCTTACAGATTTTTTCCTGTAATTGATATCTAGTCTCATAGTGTTGTGGTCAGAAAAGATACTTGATACTTGATATGATTTCAATTTTCTTAAATTTACCAAGGCTTGATTTGTGACCCAAGATATGATCTATCCTGGAGAATGTTCCATGAGCACTTGAGAAGAATGTGTATTCTGTTCTTTTTGGATGGAATGTCCTATAAATAAAGTCCATGTTGTTTAATGTATCACTTAAAGCTTGTGTTTCCTTATTTATTTTCATTTTGGATGATCTGTCCATTGGTGAAAGTAGGGTGTTAAAGCCCCCTACTATGATTGTGTTACTGTCGATTTCCCCTTTTATGGTTGTTAGTATTTGCCTTATGTATTGAGGTGCTCCTATGTTGAGTGCATAAATATTTACAATTGTTGTATCTTCTTCTTGGATTGATCCCTTGATCATTATGTAGTGTCCTTCTTTGTCTCTTGTAATAGTCTTTGTTTTAATGTCTATTTTGTCTGATATGAGAATTGCTACTCCACCTTTCTTTTGATTTCCATTTGCATGGAATATCTTTTTCCATCCCCTCACTTTCAATCTGTATGTGTCCCTAGGTCTGAAGTGGGTCGCTTGTAGACAGCATATATACGGGTCTTGTTTTTGTATCCATTCAGCCAATCTGTGTCTTTTGGTTGGAGCATTTAATCCATTTACATTTAAGGTAATTATCGATATGTATGTTCTATTACCATTTTCTTAATTGTTTTGGGTTTATTATTGTAGGTCTTTTCCTTCTCTTGTGTTTCTTGCCTAGAGAAGTTCCTTTAGCATTTGCTGTAAAGCTGATTTGGTGGTGCTGAATTCTCTTAGCTTTTGCTTGTCTGTAAATATTTTAATTTCTCTCTCAAATCTGAATGAGATCCTTGCTGGGTAGTGTAAGCTTGGTTGTAGTTTTCTCTCCTTCATCACTTTAAATATATCCTGCCCGTTCCTTCTGCCTTGCAGAGTTTCTGCTGAAAGATCAGCTGTTAACCTTTTGGGGATTCCCTTATGTGTTATTTGTTGTGTTTCCCTTGCTGCTTTTAACATTTGTTCTTTGTATTTAATTTTTGATAGTTTGATTAATATGTGTCTTGGCATATTTCTTCTTGGATTTATCCTGTATGGGAGTCTGTGCTTCCTGGACTTGATTAACTATTTCCTTTCCCATATTAGGGAAGTTTTCAACTATAATCTCTTCAAATATTTTCTCAGTCCCTTTCTTTTTCTCTTCTTCTTCTGGTATCCCTATAATTCGAATGTTGGTGCTATTAATATTGTCCCAGAGGTCTCTGAGACTGTCCTCAGTTCTTTGCATTCTTTTTTCTTTATTCTGCTCTGCAGTAGTTATTTCCACTATTTTATCTTCCAGGTCACTTATCCGTTCTTCTGCCTCAGTTATTCTGCTATTGATCCCTTCTAGAGTATTTTTAATTTCATTTATTGTGTTGTTCATCATTGTTTGTTTGCTCTTTAGTTCTTCTAGGTCCTTCTTAAACGTTTCTTGTATTTTCTCCATTCTATTTCCAAGATTTTGGATCATCTTTACTATCATTATTCTGAATTCTTTTTCAGGTAGACTGCCTATTTCCTCTTCATTTGTTAGGTCTGGTGGGTTTTCATCTTGCTCCTTCATCTGCTGTGTGTTTGTTCGTCTTCTCATTTTGCTTACCTTACTGTGTTTGGGTCTCCTTCTCACAGGCTGCAGGTTTGTAGTTCCCGTTGTTTTGAGTGTCTGTCCCCAGTGGCTAAGGTTGGTTCAGTGGGTTGTGTAGGCTTCCTGGTGGAGGGGACTTGTGCCTGTGTTCTGGTGGATGAGGCTGGATCTTGTCTTTCTGGTGGGCAGGTCCATGTCTGGTAGTCTGTTTTGGGTTGTCTGTGGACTTATTATGATTTTAGGCAGCCTCTGTGGTAATGGATGGGGTTTTGTTCCTGTCTTGCTAGTTGTTTGGTATAGGGTGTCCAGCACTGTAGCTTGCTGGTCGTTGAGTGAAGCTGGGTCTTGGTGTTGAGATCTCTGGGAGATTTTCGCCGTTTGATATTACGTGGAGCTGGGAGGTCTCTTGTGGACCAGTGTCCTAAACTTGCCTTCCCACCTCAGTGGCACAGCCCTGACGCCTGGCTGGAGCACCAAGAGCCTTTCATCCACACAGCTCAGAATAAAAGGGAGAAAAAGAGAAAGAAAGAAAGCAAAAGATAAGATAAAATAAAACAAAGTAAAATAAAAGAAAATAAAGTTATTACAATAAAAAATTATTAAGAAAAATAGTTTTTGAATAATAATTAAAAAAAGGACAGAGAGTACCCTATGATAAATTAAAAGCAAAGCTATACAGACAAAATCACACACAGAAGCATATACATACACACTCACAAAAAGAGAAAAAGGGAGAAAAAAAATATATATCTTTGCTCCCAAAGTCCACTCCTCAATTTTGGGATGATTCGTTGTCTATTCAGGTATTCCACAGATGCGGGTACATCAAGTTGATTGTGGAGATTTAATCCGCTGCTCCTGAGGCTGCTGGGAGACATTTCCCTTTCTCTTCATTGTTTGCACAGCTCCCTGGGTTCAGCTTTGGATTTGGCCCCGCCTCTGAGTGTAGGTCACCTGAGGACATCTGTTCCCCGTTCAGACAGGACGGGGTTAAAGGAGCAGCTGATTGGGGGGGCCTCTGGCTCAGTCAGCCGGTGGGGGGGGGGGAGGGAGGGGCACGGCGTGCGGGGGGGGGGGGGGCGGGGAGGGGCACGGCGTGCGGGGCGGGCCTGCGGCGGCAGAGGCCAGCATGACGTTGCGCCAGCGTGAGGCGCGCCACCGTGCGTTCTCCCGGGGAAGTTGTCCCTGGATCCCGGGACCCTGTCAGTGGCAGGCTGCACAGGCTCCCGGGAAGGGGGGTGTGGACAGTGACCTGTGCTCGCACACAGGCTTCTTGGTGGCGGCAGCAGCAGCCTTAGCGTCTCATGCCCGTCTCTGGGGTCCACACTGTTAGCCGCGAGCAAGCGCCCGTCTCTGGAGCTCCTTTAAGCAGCGCTCTTAATCCCCGCTCCTCGCGCACCAGGAAACAAAGAGGGAAGAAAACGTCTCTTCCCTCTTCGGCAGGTCCAGACCTTTTCCTGGAGTCCCTCCCGGCTAGCCGTGGCGCACTAACCCCCTGCAGGCTGTGTTCACGCTGCCAACCCCAGTCCTCTCCCTGCGACCGAAGCCCGAGCCTCAGCTCCCAGCCCCGCCCTCCCCGCGGGTGAGCAGACAAGCCTCTTGCTGGTGAGTGCCGGTCGGCACGGATCCTCTGTGCAGGAATCACTCCGCTTTGCCCTCCGCACCCTGTGACTGCGCTCACCCCCGTGGCTGCGCTCTCCCCCGCGGTGCCGAAGCTTTCCGCCTCCGCCACCCGCAGTCTCCGCCCGCGAAGGGGCTCCTAGTGTTTGGAAACCTTTCCTCATTCACGGCTCCCTCCCACTGGTGCAGGTACAGCCCGTATTCTTTTGTCTCTGTTTATTCTTTTTTCTTTTGCCTTCTCCTGGTATGTGGGGAATTTCTTGCCTTTTGGGAGGTCTGAGGTCTTCTGCCAGCGTTCAGTAGGTGTCCTGTAGGAGTTGTTCTACGTGTAGATGTATTTCTGGTGTATCTGTGGGGAGGAGGGTGATCTCCGCGTCTTACTCTTCCGCCATCTTGAAGCTCTCCTTGGCGAGTAATTTTAAAGTGATTGCCAGAAGAAACTGCTTTAAGTTTTCTTGTTCATATATTCTTATCTCTAACATAAGTGTTAAAAGTAATTGTTAGAATAGAAGTGAAAATTACCCAAAAGTATGACCATAGTTAGTACCTTCAAAGTTGAAAAGGGTATTCAGTAAAATAACCATTGTAACATAGAGATTAATTTATGGCTAAATACAGGAAATGGTAATAGGAATAAGAATGTTCCTGAAGTGAACATTTATAGTCTTAATGACTGTACCATTGAATTATTTTACACTGTAAACCTGTTTTCTTCCTAAGGACTGAAAGAACATCTATAGCAATGAACTTAATGTGTCCTCCGTCTGCTCCTGTAATTTGGCAGGTAGACACAGGCTGCTTTCCACAGTTTACAAGTGGGAGCCTGGGGCACAGAAGTAATATGATGTCAGAGATCAGCAAATTAGATGCAGAGACGGGGCTGGGACTGGGCTCTTCCGTGGGTGAATTTGCCCACCCTGCCCCATTAGACTGTAAATTCTGACCAATGAGCGAGGCTTCCTCAGGTGTGGAATCTGCTCTTAGTAATCAAGCAGCGTGAAGTAATTTAGAAATACATTTTCTTTTTAAAAAGAACATTTATGCTTTATCACAGCATCATGTATAATGAAACATGATAAAGCCCTACTGAGCTTGACATCTATGAGGAAACGAGCATGACTTTGGATTAGTGCCAGGGCAGAGAAATGACCCTATTATCTCTGTAACGGTAATACCGTGCCTTACAGGGAAACTTACATCATCAAAAGTGAGTTGTTATTCTCTAGCTGATTCTTTCTACACCAGTTACTAGTATATTAAATCAGAAGACATTGGAAAGTTCTTTCAAGGGGCTTGGGAATATAATTCAAAGGTTTCAGTATTCACCTTGACCTGAAACATCATATAGATCTGTGTTTACACATGTTTATAGATGTGTACACACAGATACACACACACACACACACACACACAAATTTCACACCCCCATTTCTTTGTACACACCTCTTCTTTCTACATGAAAGACCTCCTTTATTTTCTCTTGTGTTAAGTACTTCTTCATCTCTAAGACCCCTACCAGTTGTTCCCTTGTTGGTGGTGAAGACATCTCGATCTTACAGTCAGGTTGTTGCTTCCCTCTGTCTTTCCTAGAACGGTTCGTCCTCACTGCTACATCATGTTTTTATTTGTTTGCTGATCATCTCTTTCCATCTTTTTAACTCCCAGTTGAGTGTGTGCTTCTTAAGGGCAGGAACTGCCTTTTTCATTTCATAGTCTAGCCTCTTGCATGATGTCTGCATATACCGGGTACACAGTGACTATTAAATGAATAATATATATTATACATAGTACATATTATACATATATATTGATATTATAAATATATATAATTTATACACTCTGCTGTATTTTCAAAATGTGTTTCAGATGACTTGTAAGCAGTACAACAAATTAGAAGAGAATTGGAAGGAAAAAAAGGAAGAGAATGGGAAATAAAAGGGGCCAAGCATGAGCTAATCCATGCCATGAGTCTGTCAGTGTCTATGTAATATGAATATAAGTGCATTTGCAATTACAAAGGAAGCATATCTGTGGAACTTACAATATATATATTTAAAAATCTATCTTGTCTGATTTTTGAGCAAAAAGTTACATCTTTTTTATTTTGGCCTTGGAAAGCTCTCTCTCTTTAAAGCCACACATTTTTTTCAGCGTCTCTGATGCTGAAGGGTTTCTCTATGGGATGCTCATTAGTGCTAAGATTAGAATGTAATCAGCATGTGGTAAAATGGAGTGGCTCAGTGAGCCCCACTGCTGTGCAAACAGGAATCCGTACTATGACTGCACAGAGGCCCTTCAGCTCCTGAAGTTTCATGCTGTAACTCCTTTTACCTGCTCTCTTTCATAAAACATTATACATGATGTAGGAATGACTATTTGATAATAAGCTGCTCTTGGAATAAATATCTTATAAGTTAACAAAACAAAAATGTACCTGGGAATTAGAGCTTGCTCCCTAGGTGGCCTGTTTGCCAAGTTTAAATAAATGCATATATTAAAATGCTGCTCTGAACATAGGGGTGCATGTATCTTTTCAAATTAGTCTTTTCATTTTCTTTGAATATATACCCAGGAATGGAATTGCTGGATTATATGGTAGTTCTGTTTTTAGTTTTTTGAGGAACCTCTGTACTGTCTTCCATAGTGGCTGCACTAATTTACATTCCCACCAACAGTGCATGAGGGTTCCCTTTTCTCCACACCCTCACCAGCATTTGTTATTTGTAGACTTTTATTTAAACTTTTTTTAACTGAATGAAAGTTATTTTAAATTCTATAGTGCTTTACACATTTCAAAAGTTTCACACACACGATTTCATATAATCCCATAGTAACCCGTTTTCCCTTTCCCCTGTATTGCCCCTCTCCCCACTGATAACCACTAGTTTGTCCTCTATTGGAGAGTCTGCTTCTTTTTTTTTATCCACTAGTTTATTGTATTTTTTAGATTCCATATATAAGTAATATCCTACAGTATTTGCCTTTCTCTGTCTGACTTATTTCACTTAGCACAATGCCCTCCAATTCTATCCATGTTGCTACAAATGGCAAAATTTCATTATTTTTTATGGCTGACTAGTATTCCATTATATATATATATATATATATATATATATATATATATATATATACCATAGTATTTTTTATCCATTCATCTGTTGATGAAGTCTTAGGTTGCTTCCATATCTTGGCAATTATAAATAATTCTGCTATGAACATTGGGGTGCATGTATCTCTTCTGTCTTTTCAAATTAGTGTTTTTGTTTGTTTGAATGTTTTTGCATATAGACCCAGGAGTGGAATTGCTGGGTCATATGGTAGTTCTATTTTTAGTCTTTTGCAAAACCTCTGTACTGTTTTCCATAGTGGCTGCACCAGTTTACGTTCCCACCAACAGTGTAGAAGGGTTCCCTCCTCTCCACATCCTTGCCAGTATTTGTTATTTGTGTTCTTTTTGACGATAGCTATTCTGACAGGTGTGTGGTGATATCTCATTGTGGTTTTGACTTGCATATCCCTGATGATTAGCAATGTTGGGCATCTTTTCATGTGCCTGTTGCCCATGTGTATATCTTCTTTGGAAACATGTCTGTTCAGGTCTTCTGCCCTTTTTTTAATCAGTTGGTTATCTTTTGTTATTGAGTTGTGTGAGCTGTTTATATATTTTGGATATTAACCCCTTATTGGTCATATTATTTGCAAATATTTTCTTCCATTTAGTAAATTTTCTTTTCATTTTGTCAGTGGTTTCCTCTGCTGTGCAAAAGCTTTTAATTTAATTAGGTCTCATCTGTTTATTTTTGCTTTTATTTCTTTTGCCTGAGGAGACAGATCCAAGAAAATATTCTGATTTATGTCAAAGAGTGTTTGGCCTGTGTTCTCTTCTGGAAGTTTTATGGTTTCCAGTCTTACGTTTAGGTCGTTAATCCATAAAATGGTACTTTTATTTTCCTCCTCTCAGGATTAAATTTATGCAAAGCTACGGAGTGATTTTTTGGGTTCGTTTAAATATAATACTCTTCTTGAATCTCGTTCTTGGCATGCTTTTTTTTTTTTTTTTTTGTGGAGGACTAAGCTTTGTTGGCCATGTTGTCCCTTAATTAATTATTAAGGTAATGAGGTCTTCTTATTCTGGGTAATTTATTGAATACGATGAAACAGTTACTCACTCACTGACAGTTTTTCAAAGGATGTGGGCCAAGATGCCAAGCCATTTCTTTTGGTGCGCCAGCCCTTACAGCGATGTGTTCCAGGGGTTTGCTAATTACCAGCTGGCAACTGATTTATAACACAAGGCAGGAACGGCAAGCCTCCTGAATGGTGGCCACTGACTCACAAGCAAGGCGGAGTGTGTACTGGCTTCAAGCCTTGTCTTTTAGTATGCAGATCTTGCTGATTGGAGAAAGACTTGCCAAAGAGCATGCGTGCTACCTTTGGCATGCTCGCCAGAGGTTATCAGCGTTGTTCTTGACCATCACTTTGGTTTAGCAGCTGAGAACTGCTAAGTAAAATGTGTTATTCCAGTTGAATATGTCTGTCTTCCTATTTGTCAGTTCCTTTGTCCATCCATCCATATATCTATTGGTCCATCCACCCATCCATCTAATACTGGATTTCAGCCATCAGTGAACGGGCTGGAATTAACCTCTGAATGCACTGTTTAGAATTGAGGTTGGGAAACATTTTCTGTAAAGGGACAGATAGTAAATATTTTAGGTTTATAGGCTATGCTGTCTCTTACAACTACTCAGCTCTGCTGTTGAAGGGCAAAGATAGCCCCAGATGATATGTAAATGAATGGATGAGGTTGAATGCCAATAAAACATTGTTTACAAAAGTTGACTTGCCCGCTCCTCGTTTAGATAGTTGGAAGTATCTGACCCAACATAGTTTATGTGCTACACAAAAAAACTTAAGAAAAATGCTTTTAATGTTTATATGTTTTCTTGAGGTTAGACTGTACATTTTTGTTTTTGTTGTTGTTTCCACTGGACCACCAGGGAAGCCCCTTATGTGTTTTCTAACAGCTGTGTGTCAGGTTTCTTGGCTTAATTGTCATCTGTGTTTAGGTTTACCCACAAAAGTAGTTTTATAGGTTTTACCATTTTGTTACTTAATTTTATTTTATTTAAACATATACATGACTTAAAGCTTATTCATCTCTCTCTGGCACTGGTTATAGAAAGGTCATTGGATTGGAAATACACAAAAATACAAGGAATAAAATTTTCTACCATATCACTGATAACAGCAGCATTAAACGTGATAGTTTTTACTTACAAATATGATTTAAAAAACTATACTTTTGATATGAAAACATGACCAAGATATATTGCTAAGTGGAAAAAGGAGATTATAGAAGGGTTCTAAATAATATGTGCAGCGTGATTATATTTGTGGAAAGAAAACAAGATTTACATATGTCTACGTTTGAACTGCACAGGTCCATTATACCCAAATTTTTTTCGATAGTAAATACTATGGTACTATAAGAACCCCTTTTATTAACGTCTTATGTTAGTATGGTACACTTGTTACAGTTAATGAACCAGTGTTGTTACATTATTATTGTCTAATTATTAAGATTTTCTTAGTTTTTCCCTGAAGTCATTTTTCTGTTCCAAGATAGCTGATTTGATGGTAGTATTTCATC